>NW_027252889.1:0-600000 GCF_044704955.1 Pristiophorus japonicus
GAGGGCTCAGGCAGCAACAATAATAACAGTGAAAATCGTCTCAAGATAAGAAAAAGAGATCAGAGCAAATTCCAGACCATAATTAGTGTTAAAGGTAATAAAACACTTCAGGTTCGGTGAAGATACAGCAAATAATAATAAAATTACTGTTAAAATACAGGAGGAGTGCTGGGAAACAAGAAACGTGATGTTAAACAGTGAGAGAAACAACATCAGCCCAACAGGGCAGGGTAGGCTCTGTTACCCAAGAACAGTTTTAGACACTAATGCACAGAGCATACTGAATAAAAGCAGTGAATTAGAAAAGCAGATTGGGGAAGTCCAGAACCAGGGGACATAGTCTTAGGATAAGGGCTAAGCCATTTAGGACTGAGATGAGGAGGAACTTCTTCACTCAGAGAGTTGTTAACCTGTGGAATTCCCGACCGCAGAGAGTTGTTGATGCCAGTTCATTGGATATATTCAAGAGGGACTTAGATATGGCCCTTATGGTTAAAGGGATCAAAGGGTATGGAGAGAAAACAGGAACGGGGTACTGAAGGAATGATCAGCCATGATCTTATTGAATGGTGGTGCAGGCTCGAAGGGCCGGATGGCCTACTCTTGCACCTATTTTCTATGTTTCTATGTAACAGGAAGGTCATGCCTGACGGACCTGATGGAATTTTTTGAGGAGGTGACTGAAGTATTGGACAGGGATGTCTATGGATGTTATTTTTACCGACTTCCAGAAGGCATTTAATAAAGTTCCTCATAAGAGACGGTTAGAACATAAGAAGATAAGAAGGTAAGAAATAGGAGCAGGAGTCGGCCACCTGGCCCCTCGAGCCTGCTCCGCCATTCAATAAGATCATGGCTGATCTGATCATGAACTCGGCTCCACTTCCCCGCCCGCTCTCCATAAATCTTTACTCCCTTATCGATCAAAAATCTATCTATATCCGCCTTAAATATATTCAATGACACAGCCTCCACACCTCTCTGGGGCAAAGAATTCCACAGATTTACAGCCTAACTCAAGTTGCTGCTCACGGAATTGAAGGTAAATGATGGACCTAGTTAGGAAATTGGCAGAGCAGTAGGAGACAGAGAGTAGGGACAATGGGAAGGTACTCTAATGGAGAGGATGTGACTAGTGATGTTAAAGTTCATGCTACAGCCACATTGGTTAGATCACACCTGGAGTACTGTGAGCATTTCTGAGCACCACACCATAGGAAGGATATATTAGCCTTGGAGGGAGTGTAGCATAGGTTTACCAGAATGACTCCTGGACTACAAGCTCACTGACAATCCCACACAGTTCAGCTCCATTCAAAAGTCCTCCAACAAAACAGCAGCACATGGCAGGAAACAGCAGAATTGTAGAACCTCCAGCCCAGCATGGTCAAGTGTAGATAACACTTGGTGCCACGTCACGACCAGGTAAGGACCATCACCAAGCAGAGAAATCTCAGCGCAAACCACAACTTTCAATTCCAACACTGTGAGTGGCCGACCCTTAATATCTTAGCAGTTACCGATGGTTACAATGGGAAAAGATCCAGTTATATCAATATTGAGGCTTCAAGTGCAGGAAGGTACTGCCCCCACTCTGCTTTCAAGCATCCATTTCACATTACAGCTGAAATCTTAGTGTGGGTTTGTGGTAATGAGTGAGGGTCCTGATACTGAATGTTCAGTGTGGAGGGGGGGAGTACTGTGAGTGAGGGTCCTGATACTGAATGTTCAGTGTGTGGGGGAGTACTGTGAGTGAGGGTCCTGATACTGAATGTTCAGTGTGGGGGGGGAGGTACTGTGAGTGAGGGTACTGATACTGAATGTTCAGTGTGGGGAGGAGTACTGTGAGTGAGGGTCCTGATACTGAATGTTCAGTGTGGGGAGGAGTACTGTGAGTGAGGGTCCTGATACTGAATGTTCAGTGTGGGGCGGGGGGGAGTATTGTGAGTGAGGGTCTTGATACTGAATGTTCAGTGTGGGGCGGGGGGGAGTATTGTGAGTGAGGGTCCTGATACTGAATGTTCAGTGTGGGGGGAGTATTGTGAGTGAGGGTCCTGATACTGAATGTTCAGTGGGGGTGGGGGGGAGTACTGTGAGTGAGGGTCCTGATACCGAATGTTCAGTGTGTGGGGGAGTACTGTGAGTGAGGGTCCTGATACTGAATGTTCAGTGTGGGGTGGAGTACTGTGAGTGAGGGTCCTGATACTGAATGTTCAGTGTGGGAGGGGGTATGGTGAGTGAGGGTCCTGATACTGAATGTTCAGTGTGTGGGGAGTACTGTGAGTGAGGGTCCTGAAACTGAATGTTCGGTGGGGGGGGTGGGGGAGTATTGTGAGTGAGGGTCCTGATACTGAATGTTCAGTGTGGGGGGAATACTGTGAGTGAGGGTCCTGATACTGAATGTTCAGTGTGTGGGGGAGTACTGTGAGTGAGGGTCCTGATCCTGAATGTTCAGTGTGGGGCGGGGGGGAGTATTGTGAGTGAGGGTCCTGATACTGAATGTTCAGTGTGGAGGGGGAGTACTGTGAGTGAGGGTCCTGATACTGAATGTTCAGTGTGGGGAGGAGTACTGTGAGTGAGGGTCCTGAAACTGAATGTTCAGTGTTGGGGAGGGGGGGGGGGAGTATTGTGAGTGAGGGTCCTGATACTGAATGTTCAGTGTGGGGGGAGTACTGTGAGTGAGGGTCCTGATACTGAATGTTCAGTGGGGGTGGGGGGGAGTACTGTGAGTGAGGGTTCTGATACCGAATGTTCAGTGTGTGGGGGAGTACTGTGAGTGAGGGTCCTGATACTGAATGTTCAGTGTGTGGGGGAGTACTGTGAGTGAGGGTCCTGATACTGAATGTTCAGTGTGTGGGGAGTACTGTGAGTGAGGGTCCTGATACTGAATGTTCAGTGTGTCGGGAGTACTGTGAATGAGGGTCCTGATACTGAATGTTCAGTGTGTGGGGAGTACTGTGAGTGAGGGTCCTGATACTGAATGTTCAGTGTGTCGGGAGTACTGTGAATGAGGGTCCTGATACTGAATGTTCAGTGTGTGGTGGGGTACTGTGAGTGAGGGTCCTGATACTGAATGTTCAGTGTGTCGGGAGTACTGTGAGTGAGGGTCCTGATACTGAATGTTCAGTGTGTGGGGAGTACTGTGAGTGAGGGTCCTGATACTGAATGTTCAGTGTGTGGGGAGTACTGTGAGTGAGGGTCCTGATACTGAATGTTCAGTGTGTGGGGAGTACTGTGAATGAGGGTCCTGATACTGAATGTTCAGTGTGTGGGGGAGTACTGTGAGTGAGGGTCCTGATACTGAATGTTCAGTGTGGGGGGGGAGGGGGAGTACTGTGAGTGAGGGTCCTGATACTGAATGTTCAGTGTGTCGGGAGTACTGTGAGTGAGGGTCCTGATACTGAATGTTCAGTGTGTGGGGAGTACTGTGAGTGAGGGTCCTGATACCGAATGTTCAGTGTATGGGGAGTACTGTGAGTGAGGGTCCTGATACCGAATGTTCAGTGTGTGGGGAGTACTGTGAGTGAGGGTCCTGATACTGAATGTTCAGTGTATGGGGAGTACTGTGAGTGAGGGTCCTGATACTGAATGTTCAGTGTGTCGGGAGTACTGTGAATGAGGGTCCTGATACTGAATGTTCAGTGTGTCGGGAGTACTGTGAGTGAGGGTCCTGATACTGAATGTTCAGTGTGGCGGGGAGTACTGTGAGTGAGGGTACTGATACTGAATGTTCAGTGTGAGGTGCTTACAGGTGATGGAGCTGAATGTTGGATTGTTTGCTGTTGATCCTCGTGTATGAGAATTGGAGAGTGTAGGGTGCCTCAAACAGTTGGCCATTTTCAGACATGAGCTGGACATTGATGTTTGGTGCCCTGTCTGACCATTGACAGGGTTGGCATCTCCTCTGAGGACAATCTTGTTCAATGTTAACCACCACGATTGCCTTCATTCCAGCGACAATCACTGGATGATGATCTCGAGCGGAGGTGTTTGTCAATTTTTCCCCATGCTGCTGAGAAACAACAATTTCTCTCACTGAGTTTGGCCAACCACAGACCGGGGATTGAATCTTAGACCGTGTTGGGCCCTGTGGCTGAATATCAGAACAAGCTGCATTTCCCCACTGTGAGCAGTCCCTACACTGAATATTATACATTCCCTCTCTCTCAATCACTCACCATCTCACTGCCCAGCCCTGTGTATTGTTATCATGTTGCGGCACAAAACTAACATTGCAGAATGTTTTTGACAAGCAGCTGCCTGATTTACCAGAAATGCAATTTGCAATCGTCACCTTATCACTAGGTGCTGGCCACAGATAAAGGTCCTCTGTGTGGGAGTGAGAAATAGAAAGTGATACTACAGGGGAAAGCTCTCCTTTATCTCAGAGCAGGAACTGAACTTTAAAATGGATACTTCGAGAAAGGGTGAAATAAAATGAGGTTTAATAATATGGCTGGTCCTTTCCAGACATGTTAAGAGATGCTCCAATGTACGGAGAGTAAGGAACAGGGTCATTGCCATTCTAATACGTGATCCTGAATCGTACAACAGGCTGGGATCAAGGTCCTCGCCGGAAAGATAACACGTGCCGTGAAAAGGACTTTAAACCAATAAATGCGGGAGGGCTCAGGCAGCAACAATAATAACAGTGAAAATCGTCTCAAGATAAGAAAAAGAGATCAGAGCAAATTCCAGACCATAATTAGTGTTAAAGGTAATAAAACACTTCAGGTTCGGTGAAGATACAGCTAATAATAATAAAATTACTGTTAAAATACAGGAGGAGTGCTGGGAAACAAGAAACGTGATGTTAAACAGTGAGAGAAACAACATCAGCCCAACAGGGCAGGGTCGGCTCTGTTACCCAAGAACAGTTTTAGACACTAATGCACAGAGCATACTGAATAAAAGCAGTGAATTAGAAAAGCAGATTGGGGAAGTCCAGAACCAGGGGACATAGTCTTAGGATAAGGGCTAAGCCATTTAGGACTGAGATGAGGAGGAACTTCTTCACTCAGAGAGTTGTTAACCTGTGGAATTCCCGACCGCAGAGAGTTGTTGATGCCAGTTCATTGGATATATTCAAGAGGGACTTAGATATGGCCCTTATGGTTAAAGGGATCAAAGGGTATGGAGAGAAAACAGGAACGGGGTACTGAAGGAATGATCAGCCATGATCTTATTGAATGGTGGTGCAGGCTCGAAGGGCCGGATGGCCTACTCTTGCAC
This sequence comes from Pristiophorus japonicus, assembly GCF_044704955.1. Classification (NCBI taxonomy): domain Eukaryota; kingdom Metazoa; phylum Chordata; class Chondrichthyes; family Pristiophoridae; genus Pristiophorus; species Pristiophorus japonicus. The sequence continues at coordinate 5,233 of NW_027252889.1, forward strand.
CTATTTTCTATGTTTCTATGTAACAGGAAGGTCATGCCTGACGGACCTGATGGAATTTTTTGAGGAGGTGACTGAAGTATTGGACAGGGATGTCTATGGATGTTATTTTTACCGACTTCCAGAAGGCATTTAATAAAGTTCCTCATAAGAGACGGTTAGAACATAAGAAGATAAGAAGGTAAGAAATAGGAGCAGGAGTCGGCCACCTGGCCCCTCGAGCCTGCTCCGCCATTCAATAAGATCATGGCTGATCTGATCATGAACTCGGCTCCACTTCCCCGCCCGCTCTCCATAAATCTTTACTCCCTTATCGATCAAAAATCTATCTATCTCCGCCTTAAATATATTCAATGACACAGCCTCCACACCTCTCTGGGGCAAAGAATTCCACAGATTTACAGCCTAACTCAAGTTGCTGCTCACGGAATTGAAGGTAAATGATGGACCTAGTTAGGAAATTGGCAGAGCAGTAGGAGACAGAGAGTAGGGACAATGGGAAGGTACTCTAATGGAGAGGATGTGACTAGTGATGTTAAAGTTCATGCTACAGCCACATTGGTTAGATCACACCTGGAGTACTGTGAGCATTTCTGAGCACCACACCATAGGAAGGATATATTAGCCTTGGAGGGAGTGTAGCATAGGTTTACCAGAATGACTCCTGGACTACAAGCTCACTGACAATCCCACACAGTTCAGCTCCATTCAAAAGTCCTCCAACAAAACAGCAGCACATGGCAGGAAACAGCAGAATTGTAGAACCTCCAGCCCAGCATGGTCAAGTGTAGATAACACTTGGTGCCACGTCACGACCAGGTAAGGACCATCACCAAGCAGAGAAATCTCAGCGCAAACCACAACTTTCAATTCCAACACTGTGAGTGGCCGACCCTTAATATCTTAGCAGTTACCGATGGTTACAATGGGAAAAGATCCAGTTATATCAATATTGAGGCTTCAAGTGCAGGAAGGTACTGCCCCCACTCTGCTTTCAAGCATCCATTTCACATTACAGCTGAAATCTTAGTGTGGGTTTGTGGTAATGAGTGAGGGTCCTGATACTGAATGTTCAGTGTGGAGGGGGGGAGTACTGTGAGTGAGGGTCCTGATACTGAATGTTCAGTGTGTGGGGGAGTACTGTGAGTGAGGGTCCTGATACTGAATGTTCAGTGTGGGGGGGAGGTACTGTGAGTGAGGGTACTGATACTGAATGTTCAGTGTGGGGAGGAGTACTGTGAGTGAGGGTCCTGATACTGAATGTTCAGTGTGGGGCGGGGGGGAGTATTGTGAGTGAGGGTCTTGATACTGAATGTTCAGTGTGGGGCGGGGGGGAGTATTGTGAGTGAGGGTCCTGATACTGAATGTTCAGTGTGGGGGGAGTATTGTGAGTGAGGGTCCTGATACTGAATGTTCAGTGGGGGTGGGGGGGAGTACTGTGAGTGAGGGTCCTGATACCGAATGTTCAGTGTGTGGGGGAGTACTGTGAGTGAGGGTCCTGATACTGAATGTTCAGTGTGGGGTGGAGTACTGTGAGTGAGGGTCCTGATACTGAATGTTCAGTGTGGGAGGGGGTATGGTGAGTGAGGGTCCTGATACTGAATGTTCAGTGTGTGGGGAGTACTGTGAGTGAGGGTCCTGAAACTGAATGTTCGGTGGGGGTGGTGGGGGAGTATTGTGAGTGAGGGTCCTGATACTGAATGTTCAGTGTGGGGGGAGTACTGTGAGTGAGGGTCCTGATACTGAATGTTCAGTGTGTGGGGGAGTACTGTGAGTGAGGGTCCTGATCCTGAATGTTCAGTGTGGGGCGGGGGGGAGTATTGTGAGTGAGGGTCCTGATACTGAATGTTCAGTGTGGAGGGGGAGTACTGTGAGTGAGGGTCCTGATACTGAATGTTCAGTGTGGGGAGGAGTACTGTGAGTGAGGGTCCTGAAACTGAATGTTCAGTGTTGGGGAGGGGGGGGGGGAGTATTGTGAGTGAGGGTCCTGATACTGAATGTTCAGTGTGGGGGGAGTACTGTGAGTGAGGGTCCTGATACTGAATGTTCAGTGGGGGTGGGGGGGAGTACTGTGAGTGAGGGTTCTGATACCGAATGTTCAGTGTGTGGGGGAGTACTGTGAGTGAGGGTCCTGATACTGAATGTTCAGTGTGTGGGGGAGTACTGTGAGTGAGGGTCCTGATACTGAATGTTCAGTGTGTGGGGAGTACTGTGAGTGAGGGTCCTGATACTGAATGTTCAGTGTGTCGGGAGTACTGTGAATGAGGGTCCTGATACTGAATGTTCAGTGTGTGGGGAGTACTGTGAGTGAGGGTCCTGATACTGAATGTTCAGTGTGTCGGGAGTACTGTGAATGAGGGTCCTGATACTGAATGTTCAGTGTGTAGTGGGGTACTGTGAGTGAGGGTCCTGATACTGAATGTTCAGTGTGTCGGGAGTACTGTGAGTGAGGGTCCTGATACTGAATGTTCAGTGTGTGGGGAGTACTGTGAGTGAGGGTCCTGATACTGAATGTTCAGTGTGTGGGGAGTACTGTGAGTGAGGGTCCTGATACTGAATGTTCAGTGTGTGGGGAGTACTGTGAATGAGGGTCCTGATACTGAATGTTCAGTGTGTGGGGGAGTACTGTGAGTGAGGGTCCTGATACTGAATGTTCAGTGTGGGGGGGGAGGGGGAGTACTGTGAGTGAGGGTCCTGATACTGAATGTTCAGTGTGTCGGGAGTACTGTGAGTGAGGGTCCTGATACTGAATGTTCAGTGTGTGGGGAGTACTGTGAGTGAGGGTCCTGATACCGAATGTTCAGTGTATGGGGAGTACTGTGAGTGAGGGTCCTGATACCGAATGTTCAGTGTGTGGGGAGTACTGTGAGTGAGGGTCCTGATACTGAATGTTCAGTGTATGGGGAGTACTGTGAGTGAGGGTCCTGATACTGAATGTTCAGTGTGTCGGGAGTACTGTGAATGAGGGTCCTGATACTGAATGTTCAGTGTGTCGGGAGTACTGTGAGTGAGGGTCCTGATACTGAATGTTCAGTGTGGCGGGGAGTACTGTGAGTGAGGGTACTGATACTGAATGTTCAGTGTGAGGTGCTTACAGGTGATGGAGCTGAATGTTGGATTGTTTGCTGTTGATCCTCGTGTATGAGAATTGGAGAGTGTAGGGTGCCTCAAACAGTTGGCCATTTTCAGACATGAGCTGGACATTGATGTTTGGTGCCCTGTCTGACCATTGACAGGGTTGGCATCTCCTCTGAGGACAATCTTGTTCAATGTTAACCACCACGATTGCCTTCATTCCAGCGACAATCACTGGATGATGATCTCGAGCGGAGGTGTTTGTCAATTTTTCCCCATGCTGCTGAGAAACAACAATTTCTCTCACTGAGTTTGGCCAACCACAGACCGGGGATTGAATCTTAGACCGTGTTGGGCCCTGTGGCTGAATATCAGAACAAGCTGCATTTCCCCACTGTGAGCAGTCCCTACACTGAATATTATACATTCCCTCTCTCTCAATCACTCACCATCTCACTGCCCAGCCCTGTGTATTGTTATCATGTTGCGGCACAAAACTAACATTGCAGAATGTTTTTGACAAGCAGCTGCCTGATTTACCAGAAATGCAATTTGCAATCGTCACCTTATCACTAGGTGCTGGCCACAGATAAAGGTCCTCTGTGTGGGAGTGAGAAATAGAAAGTGATACTACAGGGGAAAGCTCTCCTTTATCTCAGAGCAGGAACTGAACTTTAAAATGGATACTTCGAGAAAGGGTGAAATAAAATGAGGTTTAATAATATGGCTGGTCCTTTCCAGACATGTTAAGAGATGCTCCAATGTACGGAGAGTAAGGAACAGGGTCATTGCCATTCTAATACGTGATCCTGAATCGTACAACAGGCTGGGATCAAGGTCCTCGCCGGAAAGATAACACGTGCCGTGAAAAGGACTTTAAACCAATAAATGCGGGAGGGCTCAGGCAGCAACAATAATAACAGTGAAAATCGTCTCAAGATAAGAAAAAGAGATCAGAGCAAATTCCAGACCATAATTAGTGTTAAAGGTAATAAAACACTTCAGGTTCGGTGAAGATACAGCTAATAATAATAAAATTACTGTTAAAATACAGGAGGAGTGCTGGGAAACAAGAAACGTGATGTTAAACAGTGAGAGAAACAACATCAGCCCAACAGGGCAGGGTCGGCTCTGTTACCCAAGAACAGTTTTAGACACTAATGCACAGAGCATACTGAATAAAAGCAGTGAATTAGAAAAGCAGATTGGGGAAGTCCAGAACCAGGGGACATAGTCTTAGGATAAGGGCTAAGCCATTTAGGACTGAGATGAGGAGGAACTTCTTCACTCAGAGAGTTGTTAACCTGTGGAATTCCCGACCGCAGAGAGTTGTTGATGCCAGTTCATTGGATATATTCAAGAGGGACTTAGATATGGCCCTTATGGTTAAAGGGATCAAAGGGTATGGAGAGAAAACAGGAACGGGGTACTGAAGGAATGATCAGCCATGATCTTATTGAATGGTGGTGCAGGCTCGAAGGGCCGGATGGCCTACTCTTGCACCTATTTTCTATGTTTCTATGTAACAGGAAGGTCATGCCTGACGGACCTGATGGAATTTTTTGAGGAGGTGACTGAAGTATTGGACAGGGATGTCTATGGATGTTATTTTTACCGACTTCCAGAAGGCATTTAATAAAGTTCCTCATAAGAGACGGTTAGAACATAAGAAGATAAGAAGGTAAGAAATAGGAGCAGGAGTCGGCCACCTGGCCCCTCGAGCCTGCTCCGCCATTCAATAAGATCATGGCTGATCTGATCATGAACTCGGCTCCACTTCCCCGCCCGCTCTCCATAAATCTTTACTCCCTTATCGATCAAAAATCTATCTATATCCGCCTTAAATATATTCAATGACACAGCCTCCACACCTCTCTGGGGCAAAGAATTCCACAGATTTACAGCCTAACTCAAGTTGCTGCTCACGGAATTGTAGGTAAATGATGGACCTAGTTAGGAAATTGGCAGAGCAGTAGGAGACAGAGAGTAGGGACAATGGGAAGGTACTCTAATGGAGAGGATGTGACTAGTGATGTTAAAGTTCATGCTACAGCCACATTGGTTAGATCACACCTGGAGTACTGTGAGCATTTCTGAGCACCACACCATAGGAAGGATATATTAGCCTTGGAGGGAGTGTAGCATAGGTTTACCAGAATGACTCCTGGACTACAAGCTCACTGACAATCCCACACAGTTCAGCTCCATTCAAAAGTCCTCCAACAAAACAGCAGCACATGGCAGGAAACAGCAGAATTGTAGAACCTCCAGCCCAGCATGGTCAAGTGTAGATAACACTTGGTGCCACGTCACGACCAGGTAAGGACCATCACCAAGCAGAGAAATCTCAGCGCAAACCACAACTTTCAATTCCAACACTGTGAGTGGCCGACCCTTAATATCTTAGCAGTTACCGATGGTTACAATGGGAAAAGATCCAGTTATATCAATATTGAGGCTTCAAGTGCAGGAAGGTACTGCCCCCACTCTGCTTTCAAGCATCCATTTCACATTACAGCTGAAATCTTAGTGTGGGTTTGTGGTAATGAGTGAGGGTCCTGATACTGAATGTTCAGTGTGGAGGGGGGGAGTACTGTGAGTGAGGGTCCTGATACTGAATGTTCAGTGTGTGGGGGAGTACTGTGAGTGAGGGTCCTGATACTGAATGTTCAGTGTGGGGGGGAGGTACTGTGAGTGAGGGTACTGATACTGAATGTTCAGTGTGGGGAGGAGTACTGTGAGTGAGGGTCCTGATACTGAATGTTCAGTGTGGGGCGGGGGGGAGTATTGTGAGTGAGGGTCTTGATACTGAATGTTCAGTGTGGGGCGGGGGGGAGTATTGTGAGTGAGGGTCCTGATACTGAATGTTCAGTGTGGGGGGAGTATTGTGAGTGAGGGTCCTGATACTGAATGTTCAGTGGGGGTGGGGGGGAGTACTGTGAGTGAGGGTCCTGATACCGAATGTTCAGTGTGTGGGGGAGTACTGTGAGTGAGGGTCCTGATACTGAATGTTCAGTGTGGGGTGGAGTACTGTGAGTGAGGGTCCTGATACTGAATGTTCAGTGTGGGAGGGGGTATGGTGAGTGAGGGTCCTGATACTGAATGTTCAGTGTGTGGGGAGTACTGTGAGTGAGGGTCCTGAAACTGAATGTTCGGTGGGGGGGGGGGGGGAGTATTGTGAGTGAGGGTCCTGATACTGAATGTTCAGTGTGGGGGGAGTACTGTGAGTGAGGGTCCTGATACTGAATGTTCAGTGTGTGGGGGAGTACTGTGAGTGAGGGTCCTGATCCTGAATGTTCAGTGTGGGGCGGGGGGGAGTATGTGAGTGAGGGTCCTGATACTGAATGTTCAGTGTGGAGGGGGAGTACTGTGAGTGAGGGTCCTGATACTGAATGTTCAGTGTGGGGAGGAGTACTGTGAGTGAGGGTCCTGAAACTGAATGTTCAGTGTGGGGGGGGGGGGGGGGGGAGTATTGTGAGTGAGGGTCCTGATACTGAATGTTCAGTGTGGGGGGAGTACTGTGAGTGAGGGTCCTGATACTGAATGTTCAGTGTGTGGGGGAGTACTGTGAGTGAGGGTCCTGATACTGAATGTTCAGTGTGGGGCGGGGGGGAGTATTGTGAGTGAGGGTCCTGATACTGAATGTTCAGTGTGTGGGGAGTACTGTGAGTGAGGGCCCTGATACTGAATGTTCAGTGTGGGGGGAGTACTGTGAGTGAGGGTCCTGATACTGAATGTTCAGTGTGGGGTGCGGGGGGGGGTGGCTACTGTGAGTGAGGATCCTGATACTGAATGTTCAGTGTGTCGGGAGTACTGTGAGTGAGGGTCCTGATACTGAATGTTCAGTGTGGGGGGAGTACTGTGAGTGAGGGTCCTGATACTGAATGTTCAGTGTGTGGGGAGTACTGTGAGTGAGGGTCCTGATACCGAATGTTCAGTGTGTCGGGAGTACTGTGAGTGAGGGTCCTGATACTGAATGTTCAGTGTGGGGCGGGGGGGAGTATTGTGAGTGAGGGTCCTGATACAGAATGTTCAGTGTGTGGGGAGTACTGTGAGTGAGGGTCCTGATACTGAATGTTCAGTGTGGGGCGGGGGGGAGTATTGTGAGTGAGGGTCCTGATACTGAATGTTCAGTGTGTGGGGAGTACTGTGAGTGAGGGTCCTGATACTGAATGTTCAGTGTGTGGGGAGTACTGTGAGTGAGGGTCCTGATACTGAATATTCAGTGTGTGGGGAGTACTGTGAGTGAGGGTCCTGATACTGAATGTTCGGTGTGGGGGGCGGGGGGGGGGGGCTACTGTGAGTGAGGATCCTGATACTGAATGTTCAGTGTGTCGGGAGTACTGTGAGTGAGGGTCCTGATACTGAATGTTCAGTGTGGGGCGGGGGGGAGTATTGTGAGTGAGGGTCCTGATACTGAATGTTCAGTGTGTCGGGAGTACTGTGAGTGAGGGTCCTGATACTGAATGTTCAGTGTGGGGCGGGGGGGAGTACTGTGAGTGAGGGTCCTGATACCGAATGTTCAGTGTGTCGGGAGTACTGTGAGTGAGGGTCCTGATACTGAATGTTCAGTGTGGGGCGGGGGGGGAGTATTGTGAGTGAGGGTCCTGATACTGAATGTTCAGTGTGTCGGGAGTACTGTGAGTGAGTGTCCTGATACTGAATGTTCAGTGTGTGGGGAGTACTGTGAGTGAGGGTCCTGATACTGAATGTTCAGTGTGGGGCGGGGGGGAGTATTGTGAGTGAGGGTCCTGATACTGAATGTTCAGTGTGTGGGGAGTACTGTGAGTGAGGGTCCTGATACTGAATGTTCAGTGTGTGGGGAGTACTGTGAGTGAGGGTCCTGATACTGAATATTCAGTGTGTGGGGAGTACTGTGAGTGAGTGTCCTGATACTGAATGTTCGGTGTGAGTGGGTGGGAGTACTGTGAGTGAGGGTCCTGATACTGAATGTTCAGTGTGTGGGGAGTACTGTGAGTGAAGGTCCTGATACTGAATGTTCAGTGTGTGGGGAGTACTGTGAGTGAGGGTCCTGATACTGAATGTTCAGTGTGTGGGGAGTACTGTGAGTGAGGGTCCTGATACTGAATGTTCAGTGTATGGGGAGTACTGTGAGTGAGGGTCCTGATACCGAATGTTCAGTGTGTGGGGGAGTACTGTGAGTGAGGGTCCTGATACTGAATGTTCAGTGTGTGGGGTGGTACTGTGAGTGAGGGTCCTGATACTGAATGTTCAGTGTGTAGGGTGGTACTGTGAGTGAAGGTCCTGATACTGAATGTTCAGTGTGTCGGGAGTACTGTGAGTGAGGGTCCTGATACTGAATGTTCAGTGTATGGGGAGTACTGTGAGTGAGGGTCCTGATACTGAATGTTCAGTGTGAGGTGCTTACAGGTGATGGAGCTGAATGTTGGATTGTTTGCTGTTGATCCTCGTGTATGAGAATTGGAGAGTGTAGGGTGCCTCAAACAGTTGGCCATTTTCAGACATGAGCTGGACATTGATGTTTGGTGCCCTGTCTGACCATTGACAGGGTTGGCATCTCCTCTGAGGACAATCTTGTTCAATGTTAACCACCACGATTGCCTTCATTCCAGCGACTATCACTGGATGATGATCTCGAGCGGAGGTGTTTGTCAATTTTTCCCCATGCTGCTGAGAAACAACAATTTCTCTCACTGAGTTTGGCCAACCACAGACCGGGGATTGAATCTTAGACCGTGTTGGGCCCTGTGGCTGAATATCAGAACAAGCTGCATTTCCCCACTGTGAGCAGTCCCTACACTGAATATTATACATTCCCTCTCTCTCAATCACTCACCATCTCACTGCCCAGCCCTGTGTATTGTTATCATGTTGCGGCACAAAACTAACATTGCAGAATGTTTTTGACAAGCAGCTGCCTGATTTACCAGAAATGCAATTTGCAATCGTCACCTTATCACTAGGTGCTGGCCACAGATAAAGGTCCTCTGTGTGGGAGTGAGAAATAGAAAGTGATACTACAGGGGAAAGCTCTCCTTTATCTCAGAGCAGGAACTGAACTTTAAAATGGATACTTCGAGAAAGGGTGAAATAAAATGAGGTTTAATAATATGGCTGGTCCTTTCCAGACATGTTAAGAGATGCTCCAATGTACGGAGAGTAAGGAACAGGGTCATTGCCATTCTAATACGTGATCCTGAATCGTACAACAGGCTGGGATCAAGGTCCTCGCCGGAAAGATAACACGTGCCGTGAAAAGGACTTTAAACCAATAAATGCGGGAGGGCTCAGGCAGCAACAATAATAACAGTGAAAATCGTCTCAAGATAAGAAAAAGAGATCAGAGCAAATTCCAGACCATAATTAGTGTTAAAGGTAATAAAACACTTCAGGTTCGGTGAAGATACAGCTAATAATAATAAAATTACTGTTAAAATACAGGAGGAGTGCTGGGAAACAAGAAACGTGATGTTAAACAGTGAGAGAAACAACATCAGCCCAACAGGGCAGGGTCGGCTCTGTTACCCAAGAACAGTTTTAGACACTAATGCACAGAGCATACTGAATAAAAGCAGTGAATTAGAAAAGCAGATTGGGGAAGTCCAGAACCAGGGGACATAGTCTTAGGATAAGGGCTAAGCCATTTAGGACTGAGATGAGGAGGAACTTCTTCACTCAGAGAGTTGTTAACCTGTGGAATTCCCGACCGCAGAGAGTTGTTGATGCCAGTTCATTGGATATATTCAAGAGGGACTTAGATATGGCCCTTATGGTTAAAGGGATCAAAGGGTATGGAGAGAAAACAGGAACGGGGTACTGAAGGAATGATCAGCCATGATCTTATTGAATGGTGGTGCAGGCTCGAAGGGCCGGATGGCCTACTCTTGCACCTATTTTCTATGTTTCTATGTAACAGGAAGGTCATGCCTGACGGACCTGATGGAATTTTTTGAGGAGGTGACTGAAGTATTGGACAGGGATGTCTATGGATGTTATTTTTACCGACTTCCAGAAGGCATTTAATAAAGTTCCTCATAAGAGACGGTTAGAACATAAGAAGATAAGAAGGTAAGAAATAGGAGCAGGAGTCGGCCACCTGGCCCCTCGAGCCTGCTCCGCCATTCAATAAGATCATGGCTGATCTGATCATGAACTCGGCTCCACTTCCCCGCCCGCTCTCCATAAATCTTTACTCCCTTATCGATCAAAAATCTATCTATATCCGCCTTAAATATATTCAATGACACAGCCTCCACACCTCTCTGGGGCAAAGAATTCCACAGATTTACAGCCTAACTCAAGTTGCTGCTCACGGAATTGTAGGTAAATGATGGACCTAGTTAGGAAATTGGCAGAGCAGTAGGAGACAGAGAGTAGGGACAATGGGAAGGTACTCTAATGGAGAGGATGTGACTAGTGATGTTAAAGTTCATGCTACAGCCACATTGGTTAGATCACACCTGGAGTACTGTGAGCATTTCTGAGCACCACACCATAGGAAGGATATATTAGCCTTGGAGGGAGTGTAGCATAGGTTTACCAGAATGACTCCTGGACTACAAGCTCACTGACAATCCCACACAGTTCAGCTCCATTCAAAAGTCCTCCAACAAAACAGCAGCACATGGCAGGAAACAGCAGAATTGTAGAACCTCCAGCCCAGCATGGTCAAGTGTAGATAACACTTGGTGCCACGTCACGACCAGGTAAGGACCATCACCAAGCAGAGAAATCTCAGCGCAAACCACAACTTTCAATTCCAACACTGTGAGTGGCCGACCCTTAATATCTTAGCAGTTACCGATGGTTACAATGGGAAAAGATCCAGTTATATCAATATTGAGGCTTCAAGTGCAGGAAGGTACTGCCCCCACTCTGCTTTCAAGCATCCATTTCACATTACAGCTGAAATCTTAGTGTGGGTTTGTGGTAATGAGTGAGGGTCCTGATACTGAATGTTCAGTGTGGAGGGGGGGAGTACTGTGAGTGAGGGTCCTGATACTGAATGTTCAGTGTGTGGGGGAGTACTGTGAGTGAGGGTCCTGATACTGAATGTTCAGTGTGGGGGGGAGGTACTGTGAGTGAGGGTACTGATACTGAATGTTCAGTGTGGGGAGGAGTACTGTGAGTGAGGGTCCTGATACTGAATGTTCAGTGTGGGGCGGGGGGGAGTATTGTGAGTGAGGGTCTTGATACTGAATGTTCAGTGTGGGGCGGGGGGGAGTATTGTGAGTGAGGGTCCTGATACTGAATGTTCAGTGTGGGGGGAGTATTGTGAGTGAGGGTCCTGATACTGAATGTTCAGTGGGGGTGGGGGGGAGTACTGTGAGTGAGGGTCCTGATACCGAATGTTCAGTGTGTGGGGGAGTACTGTGAGTGAGGGTCCTGATACTGAATGTTCAGTGTGGGGTGGAGTACTGTGAGTGAGGGTCCTGATACTGAATGTTCAGTGTGGGAGGGGGTATGGTGAGTGAGGGTCCTGATACTGAATGTTCAGTGTGTGGGGAGTACTGTGAGTGAGGGTCCTGAAACTGAATGTTCGGTGGGGGGGGGGGGGGGAGTATTGTGAGTGAGGGTCCTGATACTGAATGTTCAGTGTGGGGGGAGTACTGTGAGTGAGGGTCCTGATACTGAATGTTCAGTGTGTGGGGGAGTACTGTGAGTGAGGGTCCTGATCCTGAATGTTCAGTGTGGGGCGGGGGGGAGTATGTGAGTGAGGGTCCTGATACTGAATGTTCAGTGTGGAGGGGGAGTACTGTGAGTGAGGGTCCTGATACTGAATGTTCAGTGTGGGGAGGAGTACTGTGAGTGAGGGTCCTGAAACTGAATGTTCAGTGTGGGGGGGGGGGGGGGGAGTATTGTGAGTGAGGGTCCTGATACTGAATGTTCAGTGTGGGGGGAGTACTGTGAGTGAGGGTCCTGATACTGAATGTTCAGTGTGTGGGGGAGTACTGTGAGTGAGGGTCCTGATACTGAATGTTCAGTGTGGGGCGGGGGGGAGTATTGTGAGTGAGGGTCCTGATACTGAATGTTCAGTGTGTGGGGAGTACTGTGAGTGAGGGCCCTGATACTGAATGTTCAGTGTGGGGGGAGTACTGTGAGTGAGGGTCCTGATACTGAATGTTCAGTGTGGGGGGCGGGGGGGGGTGGCTACTGTGAGTGAGGGTCCTGATACTGAATGTTCAGTGTGTCGGGAGTACTGTGAGTGAGGGTCCTGATACTGAATGTTCAGTGTGGGGGGAGTACTGTGAGTGAGGGTCCTGATACTGAATGTTCAGTGTGTGGGGAGTACTGTGAGTGAGGGTCCTGATACCGAATGTTCAGTGTGTCGGGAGTACTGTGAGTGAGGGTCCTGATACTGAATGTTCAGTGTGGGGCGGGGGGGAGTATTGTGAGTGAGGGTCCTGATACAGAATGTTCAGTGTGTGGGGAGTACTGTGAGTGAGGGTCCTGATACTGAATGTTCAGTGTGGGGCGGGGGGGAGTATTGTGAGTGAGGGTCCTGATACTGAATGTTCAGTGTGTCGGGAGTACTGTGAGTGAGGGTCCTGATACTGAATGTTCAGTGTGGGGCGGGGGGGAGTATTGTGAGTGAGGGTCCTGATACTGAATGTTCAGTGTGTGGGGAGTACTGTGAGTGAGGGTCCTGATACTGAATATTCAGTGTGTGGGGAGTACTGTGAGTGAGGGTCCTGATACTGAATGTTCGGTGTGGGGGGCGGGGGGGGGGGGGCTACTGTGAGTGAGGATCCTGATACTGAATGTTCAGTGTGTCGGGGGTACTGTGAGTGAGGGTCCTGATACTGAATGTTCAGTGTGGGGCGGGGGGGAGTATTGTGAGTGAGGGTCCTGATACTGAATGTTCAGTGTGTCGGGAGTACTGTGAGTGAGGGTCCTGATACCGAATGTTCAGTGTGTCGGGAGTACTGTGAGTGAGGGTCCTGATACTGAATGTTCAGTGTGGGGCGGCGGGGAGTATTGTGAGTGAGGGTCCTGATACTGAATGTTCAGTGTGTCGGGAGTACTGTGAGTGAGTGTCCTGATACTGAATGTTCAGTGTGTGGGGAGTACTGTGAGTGAGGGTCCTGATACTGAATGTTCAGTGTGGGGCGGGGGGGAGTATTGTGAGTGAGGGTCCTGATACTGAATGTTCAGTGTGTGGGGAGTACTGTGAGTGAGGGTCCTGATACTGAATGTTCAGTGTGTGGGGAGTACTGTGAGTGAGGGTCCTGATACTGAATATTCAGTGTGTGGGGAGTACTGTGAGTGAGTGTCCTGATACTGAATGTTCGGTGTGAGTGGGTGGGAGTACTGTGAGTGAGGGTCCTGATACTGAATGTTCAGTGTGTGGGGAGTACTGTGAGTGAAGGTCCTGATACTGAATGTTCAGTGTGTGGGGAGTACTGTGAGTGAGGGTCCTGATACTGAATGTTCAGTGTGTGGGGAGTACTGTGAGTGAGGGTCCTGATACTGAATGTTCAGTGTATGGGGAGTACTGTGAGTGAGGGTCCTGATACCGAATGTTCAGTGTGTGGGGGAGTACTGTGAGTGAGGGTCCTGATACTGAATGTTCAGTGTGTGGGGTGGTACTGTGAGTGAGGGTCCTGATACTGAATGTTCAGTGTGTAGGGTGGTACTGTGAGTGAAGGTCCTGATACTGAATGTTCAGTGTGTCGGGAGTACTGTGAGTGAGGGTCCTGATACTGAATGTTCAGTGTGAGGTGCTTACAGGTGATGGAGCTGAATGTTGGATTGTTTGCTGTTGATCCTCGTGTATGAGAATTGGAGAGTGTAGGGTGCCTCAAACAGTTGGCCATTTTCAGACATGAGCTGGACATTGATGTTTGGTGCCCTGTCTGACCATTGACAGGGTTGGCATCTCCTCTGAGGACAATCTTGTTCAATGTTAACCACCACGATTGCCTTCATTCCAGCGACAATCACTGGATGATGATCTCGAGCGGAGGAGTTTGTCAATTTTTCCCCATGCTGCTGAGAAACAACAATTTCTCTCACTGAGTTTGGCCAACCACAGACCGGGGATTGAATCTTCGACCGTGTTGGGCCCTGTGGCTGAATATCAGAACAAGGTGTATTTCCCCACTGTGAGCAGTCCCTACACTGAATATTATACATTTCCTCTCTCTCAATCACTCACCAACTCACTGCCCAGCCCTGTGTATTGTTATCATGTTGCGGCACAAAACTAACATTGCAGAATGTTTTTGACAAGCAGCTGCCTGATTTACCAGAAATGCAATTTGCAATCGTCACCTTATCACTAGGTGCTGGCCACAGATAAAGGTAATCTGTGTGGGAGTGAGAAACAGAAAGTGATACTACAGGGGAAAGCTCTCCTTTATCTCAGAGCAGGAACTGAACTTTAAAATGGATACTTCGAGAAAGGGTGAAATAAAATGAGGTTTAATAATATGGCTGGTCCTTTCCAGACATGTTAAGAGATGCTCCAATGTACGGAGAGTAAGGAACAGGGTCATTGCCATTCTAATACGTGATCCTGAATCGTACAACAGGCTGGGATCAAGGTCCTCGCCGGAAAGAGAACACGTGCCGTGAAAAGGACTTTAAACCAATAAATGCGGGAGAGCTCTGGCAGCAACAATAATAACAGTGAAAATCGTCTCAAGATAAGAAAAAGAGATCAGAGCAAATTCCAGACCATAATTAGTGTTAAAGGTAATAAAACACTTCAGGTTCGGTGAAAATACAGCAAATAATAATAAAATTACTGTTAAAATACAGGAGGAGTGCTGGGAAACAAGAAACGTGATGTTAAACGGTGAGAGAAACAACATCAGCCCAACAGGGCAGGGTAGGCTCTGTTACCCAAGAACAGTTTTAGACACTAATGCACAGAGCATACTGAATAAAAGCAGTGAATTAGAAAAGCAGATTGGGGAAGTCCAGAACCAGGGGACATAGTCTTAGGATAAGGGCTAAGCCATTTAGGACTGAGATGAGGAGGAACTTCTTCACTCAGAGAGTTGTTAACCTGTGGAATTCCCGACCGCAGAGAGTTGTTGATGCCAGTTCATTGGATATATTCAAGAAGGAGTTAGATATGGCCCTTATGGTTAAAGGGATCAAAGGGTATGGAGAGAAAACAGGAACGGGGTACTGAAGGAATGATCAGCCATGATCTTATTGAATGGTGGTGCAGGCTCGAAGGGCCGGATGGCCTACTCTTGCACCTATTTTCTATGTTTCTATGTAACAGGAAGGTCATGCCTGACGGACCTGATGGAATTTTTTGAGGAGGTGACTGAAGTATTGGACAGGGATGTCTATGGATGTTATTTTTACCGACTTCCAGAAGGCATTTAATAAAGTTCCTCATAAGAGACGGTTAGAACATAAGAAGATAAGAAGGTAAGAAGATAAGAAATAGGAGCAGGAGTCGGCCACCTGGCCCCTCGAGCCTGCTCCGCCATTCAATAAGATCATGGCTGATCTGATCATGGACTCAGCTCCACTTCCCCGCCCGCTCTCCATAAATCTTTACTCCCTTATCGATCAAAAATCTATCTATCTCCGCCTTAAATATATTCAATGACACAGCCTCCACACCTCTCTGGGGCAAAGAATTCCACAGATTTACAGCCTAACTCAAGTTGCTGCTCACGGAATTGAAGGTAAATGATGGACCTAGTTAGGAAATTAGCAGAGCAGTAGGAGACAGAGAGTATGGACAATGGGCAGGTACTCTAATGGAGAGGATGTGACTAGTGATGTTAAAGTTCATGCTACAGCCACATTGGTTAGATCACACCTGGAGTACTGTGAGCATTTCTGAGCACCACACCATAGGAAGGATATATTAGCCTTGGAGGGAGTGTAGCATAGGTTTACCAGAATGACTCCTGGACTACAAGCTCACTGACAATCCCACACAGTTCAGCTCCATTCAAAAGTCCTCCAACAAAACAGCAGCACATGGCAGGAAACAGCAGAATTGTAGAACCTCCAGCCCAGCATGGTCAAGTGTAGATAACACTTGGTGCCACGTCACGACCAGGTAAGGACCATCACCAAGCAGAGAAATCTCAGCGCAAACCACAACTTTCAATTCGAACACTGTGAGTGGCCGACCCTTAATATCTTAGCAGTTACCGATGGTTACAATGGGAAAAGATCCAGTTATATCAATACTGTGGCTTCAAGTGCAGGAAGGTACTGCCCCCACTCTGCTTTCAAGCATCCATTTCACATTACAGCTGAAATCTTAGTGTGGGTTTGTGGTAATGAGTGAGGGTCCTGATACTGAATGTTCAGTGTGGAGGGGGGGAGTACTGTGAGTGAAGGTCCTGATACTGAATGTTCAGTGTGTGGGGGAGTACTGTGAGTGAGGGTCCTGATACTGAATGTTCAGTGTGGGGGGGAGGTACTGTGAGTGAGGGTCCTGATACTGAATGTTCAGTGTGGGGAGGAGTACTGTGAGTGAGGGTCCTGATCCTGAATGTTCAGTGTGGGGCGGGGGGGAGTATTGTGAGTGAGGGTCCTGATACTGAATGTTCAGTGTGGGGGGGGAGTACTGTGAGTGAGGGTCCTGATACTGAATGTTCAGTGTGGGGGGGGGACTGTGAGTGAGGGTCCTGATACTGAATGTTCAGTGTGGGGTGGGGGGGGAGTATTGTGAGTGAGGGTCCTGATACTGAATGTTCAGTGTGGGGCGGGGGGGAGTATTGTGAGTGAGGGTCCTGATACTGAATGTTCAGTGTGGGGGGAGTACTGTGAGTGAGGGTCCTGATACTGAATGTTCAGTGTGTGGGGGAGTACTGTGAGTGAGGGTCCTGATACTGAATGTTCAGTGGGGGTGGGGGGGAGTACTGTGAGTGAGGGTCCTGATACTGAATGTTCAGTGGGGGTGGGGGGGAGTACTGTGAGTGAGGGTCCTGATACCGAATGTTCAGTGTGTGGGGGAGTACTGTGAGTGAGGGTCCTGATACTGAATGTTCAGTGTGGAGTGGAGTACTGTGAGTGAGGGTCCTGAAACTGAATGTTCGGTGTGAGGGGGGGGGGAGTATTGTGAGTGAGGGTCCTGATACTGAATGTTCAGTGTGGGGGGAGTACTGTGAGTGAGGGTCCTGATACTGAATGTTCAGTGTGTGGGGAGTATTGTGAGTGAGGGTCCTGATACTGAATGTTCAGTGTGTGGGGAGTACTGTGAGTGAGGGTCCTGATACTGAATGTTCAGTGTGGGGAGGAGTACTGTGAGTGAGGGTCCTGATCCTGAATGTTCAGTGTGGGGCGGGGGGGAGTATTGTGAGTGAGGGTCCTGATACTGAATGTTCAGTGTGGGGGGGGAGTACTGTGAGTGAGGGTCCTGATACTGAATGTTCAGTGTGGGGGGGGGACTGTGAGTGAGGGTCCTGATACTGAATGTTCAGTGTGGGGTGGGGGGGGAGTATTGTGAGTGAGGGTCCTGATACTGAATGTTCAGTGTGGGGCGGGGGGGGAGTATTGTGAGTGAGGGTCCTGATACTGAATGTTCAGTGTGGGGGGAGTACTGTGAGTGAGGGTCCTGATACTGAATTTTCAGTGTGTTGGGGAGTACTGTGAGTGAGGGTCCTGATACTGAATGTTCAGTGGGGGTGGGGGGGAGTACTGTGAGTGAGGGTCCTGATACTGAATGTTCAGTGGGGGTGGGGGGGAGTACTGTGAGTGAGGGTCCTGATACCGAATGTTCAGTGTGTGGGGGAGTACTGTGAGTGAGGGTCCTGATACTGAATGTTCAGTGTGGAGTGGAGTACTGTGAGTGAGGGTCCTGAAACTGAATGTTCGGTGTGAGGGGGGGGGAGTATTGTGAGTGAGGGTCCTGATACTGAATGTTCAGTGTGGGGGGAGTACTGTGAGTGAGGGTCCTGATACTGAATGTTCAGTGTGTGGGGAGTATTGTGAGTGAGGGTCCTGATACTGAATGTTCAGTGTGTGGGGAGTACTGTGAGTGAGGGTCCTGATACTGAATGTTCAGTGTGGGGAGGAGTACTGTGAGTGAGGGTCCTGATACTGAATGTTCAGTGTGGGGGGAGTATTGTGAGTGAGGGTCCTGATACTGAATGTTCAGTGTGTGGGGAGTACTGTGAGTGAGGGTCCTGATACTGAATGTTCAGTGTGGGGCGGGGGGGAGTATTGTGAGTGAGGGTCCTGATACTGAATGTTCAGTGTGTCGGGAGTACTGTGAATGAGGGTCCTGATACTGAATGTTCAGTGTGTGGGGAGTACTGTGAGTGAGGGTCCTGATACTGAATGTTCAGTGTGTGGGGGAGTACTGTGAGTGAGGGTCCTGATACTGAATGTTCAGTGGGGGTGGGGGGGAGTACTGTGAGTGAGGGTCCTGATACCGAATGTTCAGTGTGTGGGGGAGTACTGTGAGCGAGGGTCCTGATACTGAATGTTCAGTGGGGGTGGGGGGGAGTACTGTGAGTGAGGGTCCTGATACCGAATGTTCAGTGTGTGGGGGAGTACTGTGAGTGAGGGTCCTGATACTGAATGATCAGTGTGGGGGGGGAGGAGTACTGTGAGTGAGTGTCCTGATACTGAATGTTCAGTGTCGGGGGGTGGGGAGTACTGTGAGTGAGGGTCCTGATACTGAATGTTCAGTGTGTGGGGAGTACTGTGAGTGAGGGTCCTGATACTGAATGTTCAGTGTGGGGCGGCGGGGAGTATTGTGAGTGAGGGTCCTGATACTGAATGTTCAGTGTGTCGGGAGTACTGTGAGTGAGTGTCCTGATACTGAATGTTCAGTGTGTGGGGAGTACTGTGAGTGAGGGTCCTGATACTGAATGTTCAGTGTGGGGCGGGGGGGAGTATTGTGAGTGAGGGTCCTGATACTGAATGTTCAGTGTGTGGGGAGTACTGTGAGTGAGGGTCCTGATACTGAATGTTCAGTGTGTGGGGAGTACTGTGAGTGAGGGTCCTGATACTGAATATTCAGTGTGTGGGGAGTACTGTGAGTGAGTGTCCTGATACTGAATGTTCAGTGTGGGGCGGGGGGGAGTATTGTGAGTGAGGGTCCTGATACTGAATGTTCAGTGTGTGGGGAGTACTGTGAGTGAAGGTCCTGATACTGAATGTTCAGTGTGTGGGGAGTACTGTGAGTGAGGGTCCTGATACTGAATGTTCAGTGTGTGGGGAGTACTGTGAGTGAGGGTCCTGATACTGAATGTTCAGTGTATGGGGAGTACTGTGAGTGAGGGTCCTGATACCGAATGTTCAGTGTGTGGGGGAGTACTGTGAGTGAGGGTCCTGATACTGAATGTTCAGTGTGTGGGGTGGTACTGTGAGTGAGGGTCCTGATACTGAATGTTCAGTGTGTAGGGTGGTACTGTGAGTGAAGGTCCTGATACTGAATGTTCAGTGTGTCGGGAGTACTGTGAGTGAGGGTCCTGATACTGAATGTTCAGTGTGAGGTGCTTACAGGTGATGGAGCTGAATGTTGGATTGTTTGCTGTTGATCCTCGTGTATGAGAATTGGAGAGTGTAGGGTGCCTCAAACAGTTGGCCATTTTCAGACATGAGCTGGACATTGATGTTTGGTGCCCTGTCTGACCATTGACAGGGTTGGCATCTCCTCTGAGGACAATCTTGTTCAATGTTAACCACCACGATTGCCTTCATTCCAGCGACAATCACTGGATGATGATCTCGAGCGGAGGAGTTTGTCAATTTTTCCCCATGCTGCTGAGAAACAACAATTTCTCTCACTGAGTTTGGCCAACCACAGACCGGGGATTGAATCTTCGACCGTGTTGGGCCCTGTGGCTGAATATCAGAACAAGGTGTATTTCCCCACTGTGAGCAGTCCCTACACTGAATATTATACATTTCCTCTCTCTCAATCACTCACCAACTCACTGCCCAGCCCTGTGTATTGTTATCATGTTGCGGCACAAAACTAACATTGCAGAATGTTTTTGACAAGCAGCTGCCTGATTTACCAGAAATGCAATTTGCAATCGTCACCTTATCACTAGGTGCTGGCCACAGATAAAGGTAATCTGTGTGGGAGTGAGAAACAGAAAGTGATACTACAGGGGAAAGCTCTCCTTTATCTCAGAGCAGGAACTGAACTTTAAAATGGATACTTCGAGAAAGGGTGAAATAAAATGAGGTTTAATAATATGGCTGGTCCTTTCCAGACATGTTAAGAGATGCTCCAATGTACGGAGAGTAAGGAACAGGGTCATTGCCATTCTAATACGTGATCCTGAATCGTACAACAGGCTGGGATCAAGGTCCTCGCCGGAAAGAGAACACGTGCCGTGAAAAGGACTTTAAACCAATAAATGCGGGAGAGCTCTGGCAGCAACAATAATAACAGTGAAAATCGTCTCAAGATAAGAAAAAGAGATCAGAGCAAATTCCAGACCATAATTAGTGTTAAAGGTAATAAAACACTTCAGGTTCGGTGAAAATACAGCAAATAATAATAAAATTACTGTTAAAATACAGGAGGAGTGCTGGGAAACAAGAAACGTGATGTTAAACGGTGAGAGAAACAACATCAGCCCAACAGGGCAGGGTAGGCTCTGTTACCCAAGAACAGTTTTAGACACTAATGCACAGAGCATACTGAATAAAAGCAGTGAATTAGAAAAGCAGATTGGGGAAGTCCAGAACCAGGGGACATAGTCTTAGGATAAGGGCTAAGCCATTTAGGACTGAGATGAGGAGGAACTTCTTCACTCAGAGAGTTGTTAACCTGTGGAATTCCCGACCGCAGAGAGTTGTTGATGCCAGTTCATTGGATATATTCAAGAAGGAGTTAGATATGGCCCTTATGGTTAAAGGGATCAAAGGGTATGGAGAGAAAACAGGAACGGGGTACTGAAGGAATGATCAGCCATGATCTTATTGAATGGTGGTGCAGGCTCGAAGGGCCGGATGGCCTACTCTTGCACCTATTTTCTATGTTTCTATGTAACAGGAAGGTCATGCCTGACGGACCTGATGGAATTTTTTGAGGAGGTGACTGAAGTATTGGACAGGGATGTCTATGGATGTTATTTTTACCGACTTCCAGAAGGCATTTAATAAAGTTCCTCATAAGAGACGGTTAGAACATAAGAAGATAAGAAGGTAAGAAGATAAGAAATAGGAGCAGGAGTCGGCCACCTGGCCCCTCGAGCCTGCTCCGCCATTCAATAAGATCATGGCTGATCTGATCATGGACTCAGCTCCACTTCCCCGCCCGCTCTCCATAAATCTTTACTCCCTTATCGATCAAAAATCTATCTATCTCCGCCTTAAATATATTCAATGACACAGCCTCCACACCTCTCTGGGGCAAAGAATTCCACAGATTTACAGCCTAACTCAAGTTGCTGCTCACGGAATTGAAGGTAAATGATGGACCTAGTTAGGAAATTAGCAGAGCAGTAGGAGACAGAGAGTATGGACAATGGGCAGGTACTCTAATGGAGAGGATGTGACTAGTGATGTTAAAGTTCATGCTACAGCCACATTGGTTAGATCACACCTGGAGTACTGTGAGCATTTCTGAGCACCACACCATAGGAAGGATATATTAGCCTTGGAGGGAGTGTAGCATAGGTTTACCAGAATGACTCCTGGACTACAAGCTCACTGACAATCCCACACAGTTCAGCTCCATTCAAAAGTCCTCCAACAAAACAGCAGCACATGGCAGGAAACAGCAGAATTGTAGAACCTCCAGCCCAGCATGGTCAAGTGTAGATAACACTTGGTGCCACGTCACGACCAGGTAAGGACCATCACCAAGCAGAGAAATCTCAGCGCAAACCACAACTTTCAATTCCAACACTGTGAGTGGCCGACCCTTAATATCTTAGCAGTTACCGATGGTTACAATGGGAAAAGATCCAGTTATATCAATACTGTGGCTTCAAGTGCAGGAAGGTACTGCCCCCACTCTGCTTTCAAGCATCCATTTCACATTACAGCTGAAATCTTAGTGTGGGTTTGTGGTAATGAGTGAGGGTCCTGATACTGAATGTTCAGTGTGGAGGGGGGGAGTACTGTGAGTGAAGGTCCTGATACTGAATGTTCAGTGTGTGGGGGAGTACTGTGAGTGAGGGTCCTGATACTGAATGTTCAGTGTGGGGGGGAGGTACTGTGAGTGAGGGTCCTGATACTGAATGTTCAGTGTGGGGAGGAGTACTGTGAGTGAGGGTCCTGATCCTGAATGTTCAGTGTGGGGCGGGGGGGAGTATTGTGAGTGAGGGTCCTGATACTGAATGTTCAGTGTGGGGGGGGAGTACTGTGAGTGAGGGTCCTGATACTGAATGTTCAGTGTGGGGGGGGGACTGTGAGTGAGGGTCCTGATACTGAATGTTCAGTGTGGGGTGGGGGGGGAGTATTGTGAGTGAGGGTCCTGATACTGAATGTTCAGTGTGGGGCGGGGGGGAGTATTGTGAGTGAGGGTCCTGATACTGAATGTTCAGTGTGGGGGGAGTACTGTGAGTGAGGGTCCTGATACTGAATGTTCAGTGTGTGGGGGAGTACTGTGAGTGAGGGTCCTGATACTGAATGTTCAGTGGGGGTGGGGGGGAGTACTGTGAGTGAGGGTCCTGATACTGAATGTTCAGTGGGGGTGGGGGGGAGTACTGTGAGTGAGGGTCCTGATACCGAATGTTCAGTGTGTGGGGGAGTACTGTGAGTGAGGGTCCTGATACTGAATGTTCAGTGTGGAGTGGAGTACTGTGAGTGAGGGTCCTGAAACTGAATGTTCGGTGTGAGGGGGGGGGGAGTATTGTGAGTGAGGGTCCTGATACTGAATGTTCAGTGTGGGGGGAGTACTGTGAGTGAGGGTCCTGATACTGAATGTTCAGTGTGTGGGGAGTATTGTGAGTGAGGGTCCTGATACTGAATGTTCAGTGTGTGGGGAGTACTGTGAGTGAGGGTCCTGATACTGAATGTTCAGTGTGGGGAGGAGTACTGTGAGTGAGGGTCCTGATCCTGAATGTTCAGTGTGGGGCGGGGGGGAGTATTGTGAGTGAGGGTCCTGATACTGAATGTTCAGTGTGGGGGGGGAGTACTGTGAGTGAGGGTCCTGATACTGAATGTTCAGTGTGGGGGGGGGACTGTGAGTGAGGGTCCTGATACTGAATGTTCAGTGTGGGGTGGGGGGGGAGTATTGTGAGTGAGGGTCCTGATACTGAATGTTCAGTGTGGGGCGGGGGGGGAGTATTGTGAGTGAGGGTCCTGATACTGAATGTTCAGTGTGGGGGGAGTACTGTGAGTGAGGGTCCTGATACTGAATTTTCAGTGTGTTGGGGAGTACTGTGAGTGAGGGTCCTGATACTGAATGTTCAGTGGGGGTGGGGGGGAGTACTGTGAGTGAGGGTCCTGATACTGAATGTTCAGTGGGGGTGGGGGGGAGTACTGTGAGTGAGGGTCCTGATACCGAATGTTCAGTGTGTGGGGGAGTACTGTGAGTGAGGGTCCTGATACTGAATGTTCAGTGTGGAGTGGAGTACTGTGAGTGAGGGTCCTGAAACTGAATGTTCGGTGTGAGGGGGGGGGAGTATTGTGAGTGAGGGTCCTGATACTGAATGTTCAGTGTGGGGGGAGTACTGTGAGTGAGGGTCCTGATACTGAATGTTCAGTGTGTGGGGAGTATTGTGAGTGAGGGTCCTGATACTGAATGTTCAGTGTGTGGGGAGTACTGTGAGTGAGGGTCCTGATACTGAATGTTCAGTGTGGGGAGGAGTACTGTGAGTGAGGGTCCTGATACTGAATGTTCAGTGTGGGGGGAGTATTGTGAGTGAGGGTCCTGATACTGAATGTTCAGTGTGTGGGGAGTACTGTGAGTGAGGGTCCTGATACTGAATGTTCAGTGTGGGGCGGGGGGGAGTATTGTGAGTGAGGGTCCTGATACTGAATGTTCAGTGTGTCGGGAGTACTGTGAATGAGGGTCCTGATACTGAATGTTCAGTGTGTGGGGAGTACTGTGAGTGAGGGTCCTGATACTGAATGTTCAGTGTGTGGGGGAGTACTGTGAGTGAGGGTCCTGATACTGAATGTTCAGTGGGGGTGGGGGGGAGTACTGTGAGTGAGGGTCCTGATACCGAATGTTCAGTGTGTGGGGGAGTACTGTGAGCGAGGGTCCTGATACTGAATGTTCAGTGGGGGTGGGGGGGAGTACTGTGAGTGAGGGTCCTGATACCGAATGTTCAGTGTGTGGGGGAGTACTGTGAGTGAGGGTCCTGATACTGAATGATCAGTGTGGGGGGGGAGGAGTACTGTGAGTGAGTGTCCTGATACTGAATGTTCAGTGTCGGGGGGTGGGGAGTACTGTGAGTGAGGGTCCTGATACTGAATGTTCAGTGTGTGGGGAGTACTGTGAGTGAGGGTCCTGATACTGAATGTTCAGTGTGGAGTGGAGTACTGTGAGTGAGGGTCCTGATACCGAATGTTCAGTGTGGGGGGGAGTACTGTGAGTGAGGGTCCTGATACTGAATGTTCAGTGTATGGGGAGTACTGTGAGTGAGGGTCCTGATACTGAATGTTCAGTGTGTGGGGAGTACTGTGAGTGAGGGTCCTGATTCTGAATGTTCAGTGTGTGGGGAGTACTGTGAGTGAGGGTCCTGATACTGAATGTTCAGTGTGGGGTGGAGTACTGTGAGTGAGGGTCCTGATACTGAATGTTCAGTGTGGGGTGGAGTACTGTGAGTGAGGGTCCTGATACTGAATGTTCAGTGTGTGGGGGAGTACTGTGAGTGAGGGTCCTGATACTGAATGTTCAGTGTGTGGGGGAGTACTGTGAATGAGGGTCCTGATACTGAATGTTCAGTGTGTGGGGAGTACTGTGAATGAGGGTCCTGATACTGAATGTTCAGTGTGTCGGGAGTACTGTGAGTGAGGGTCCTGATACTGAATGTTCAGTGTGGGGGGGAGTATTGTGAGTGAGGGTCCTGATACTGAATGTTCAGTGTGTGGGGAGTACTGTGAGTGAGGGTCCTGATACTGAATGTTCAGTGTGTGGGGAGTACTGTGAGTGAGGGTCCTGATACTGAATGTTCAGTGTGTGGGGGAGTACTGTGAGTGAGGGTCCTGATACTGAATGTTCAGTGTGTCGGGAGTACTGTGAGTGAGGGTCCTGATACTGAATGTTCAGTGTGTGGGGAGTACTGTGAGTGAGGGTCCTGATACTGAATGTTCAGTGTGAGGTGCTTACAGGTGATGGAGCTGAATGTTGGATTGTTTGCTGTTGATCCTCGTGTATGAGAATTGGAGAGTGTAGGGTGCCTCAAACAGTTGGCCATTTTCAGACATGAGCTGGACATTGATGTTTGGTGCCCTGTCTGACCATTGACAGGGTTGGCATCTCCTCTGAGGACAATCTTGTTCAATGATAACCACCACGATTGCCTTCATTCCAGCGACAATCACTGGATGATGATCTCGAGCGGAGGTGTTTGTCAATTTTTCCCCATGCTGCTGAGAAACAACAATTTCTCTCACTGAGTTTGGACAACCACAGACCGGGGATTGAATCTTAGACCGTGTTGGGCCCTGTGGCTGAATATCAGAACAAGCTGCATTTCCCCACTGTGAGCAGTCCCTACACTGAATATTATACATTCCCTCTCTCTCAGTCACTCACCAACTCACTGCCCAGCCCTGTGTATTGTTATCATGTTGCGGCACAAAACTAACATTGCAGAATGTTTTTGACAAGCAGCTGCCTGATTTACCAGAAATGCAATTTGCAATCGTCACCTTATCACTAGGTGCTGGTGTCGAAATCTCGACCTCAGAAAAGAATGACTCCGACACTTACAGCTCCGATAGAAGTTTCCCTTTTAATTTACTTGCTCGCAAGGGGTAGGTTTCACTCAGTCAAGGGCTAAATGAACACCTCCGCAATGGTTCAGTTTAACAAGATATTTATACAGTAAAACCAAAGTTCTGGCCTCTCCCTGTGTATTGCTCTGTCTCACAGTCAGTGAATACAGATAAAGAGTTAATTACTATATCCTGGTCCTGACATGGTGTCCAAATATTTCCTTTTGTCAGGGTTATCAGAAAGCCAAACGGCCATTACTCCATGAGTCATAGGTAAAGGGCTATCACCTGTCTTGTATTGTGTCAGGATTGTTTCAATTTCCTGGTCAGTTTACCTGTTTGCTTCAAATGGATGAGGTAAAGGAACAGAGATAATGGCTAGAAGATAAGGGTGGGGTGACATGGAACTCCTGTAGTGTAGACAATAGGAGAGCACCATGGGGGTTACTTGTCTCAGCATGACTTGTCTCCTAGCTGTCTGATAACCATCAGCCATCTAACAGCAGGTTTAGCTGTTTATGCAAGCTGGCTGCTAAAATGCAGAAAGTTCTGGAAGGGCCAGGACTCCATTTTAATCAAAAGGCACACAAATACCGTATGGTATCAGCTTAGATAAAAATACATTTCCACATTCCTCCATTTTGTCCTTCACAAGGACAATTCAATATGATCAAACCCTGTACCACAGATTTCCCCAGGGCTCCCAACCATCCTGATGCCCAACCCCACAAGGTGATACCGTCCTGGCCAACTGTCTGTTTATACTCTATTACCTTTTTCCTGATGTTTTCAGCTCGACTGCCGATATCTTCTGATTTATCTGGGATATACGTACAGCATTCTTCACCTATTAATGCGCATGTCCCTCCCTCCTTGGCTAGGAGATAATCTAAGGCCATACGATTTTGGAGAGCCACTGTTCGAATAGCTACCATTTCATCATTTATCCCTTCAAAGGCTTGGGAAGTTGCGTTGGCTACTGATTCTACTAAGTTAGCCAGTTCCCGTAACTGCCATTCGGTCGATGCTATTCCATAGGGTGGCACCATTACCCCGAACACTCCGTTTAGCCACGTCAAATCCCGTTCAAATCCGCGGCCTCCACAGGCCTCCCTTAGAGTCCTTACTGATCTGATAAGGGGTACCACATATCCTAAGTAACAGGACTCTGTCCAGTTGGCTGGTAACCATGGGTAGGCTTTATGGCCACAAATAAAGTAGGTGCAATTATAGGACGTCATCTCCTGGTCCTTTCGCACTGTCCCTACTCGAGTGGTCTCACCTTCCCACCCTTCACCTGGGGCTTTGTTATGGAC
Source organism: Pristiophorus japonicus (assembly GCF_044704955.1). Taxonomy (NCBI): domain Eukaryota; kingdom Metazoa; phylum Chordata; class Chondrichthyes; family Pristiophoridae; genus Pristiophorus; species Pristiophorus japonicus. The sequence continues at coordinate 32,394 of NW_027252889.1, forward strand.
CGTTGTCCAGCCAACGGTTGCTATCTTTCTCTCAGTGGGATTAGTTGTGGCTTGCCATTTAATCATTTGGGAACACTTGCTGCGTCCCATTTCTGGTCCTTTAGTCTCATTACTCACTAGGCATATTATACCCTCAGGATTTCCTATTCTGGGAGTAATGCTTAGGAAGGGAGACTGATGGTTATTATCATAATTGGGCTGGTACCATCCCTGGAAGGCTGTAAGTTTATACCCTGCCGACCTCCATTCTGTTTGCTCCTTCGTTTCTGGCCCCTGAGTTAGTTTTGTCCTGTTTTGCACTGTCAACCATTCTACCATTTCTGATTCGTTAAAGGGGACAGATCTCAGGGGAATACCCCCCCTGGAGTGGACAGGTACATGGGAACATATCCAACAACTCGACAAGTTTCTTTCTTGAGCATACCTATGACTCAGTGCCATAAATACGTTTACGTGCAATTCCCTTCGGTGGTGGGTCTGTGCCCCTGGTGTAATCAATAATGCGAAGTAAAACCCTGTCAAGCCCAGCACCATCAGTCCCCATAGTCCATACAGTTCCTTATTCAGTCTTCCTTTTTCTGTTCCTCTGATTCCTTCGTCCCTTCCTCCTGGTCGGGTGCCCGTTTGCAATGGGATGCGTGGATCCATGTTGGTCTTTCCTTTACCTTGATTGCAGTATTGGTCGCCAGCAAGACCTGGTATGGTCCTTCGAATCTTGGCTGTAGACTGCTTTTCCTTTTAAAAATCTTGATGTAAACGAATTCCCCTGGCTCCAGGTTATGACACTTCCCTTCCGCTGGCTTGACTTGAGCTTCCTTTACCTGTGAATGAAAGCTGGAAATACATTTGGTTAGTGCAATACAATAATTCAACATATTTTCCTCCATTTTGTGGATGTCCATCTGTTTTGCAGTAAATGGTGCTGTAAAAGGTAGTCGTTGGGGACGTCCCATAACTATCTCATGCGGTGACAGGCCTGTTGTTCTGTTGGTTGCAGATCGCATTACCATCAAAGCTAAGGGCAGCAGTTCTGTCCATTTCAGTCCAGTGTCATTGCATAGTTTTGCCAGCTTATTTTTAAGCATTCCATTATATCTTTCAACAAGTCCAGCTGATTGTGGATGATAACTGCAATGAAAACGTTGATTAATCTGTAAAGCTTTACACATTTCTCTTATAACATTTCCCGTGAAATGTGACCCGTTATCACTAGAAAGCTTAGCAGGGATTCCGAAGCGCGGTACAATTTCTTTTAACAAACATTTAGCAACAGTAGTGGCATCGGCCTTTTTACATGGAAAGGCTTCAATCCATCTAGAGAACACATCTACAATAACTAATACATACTTGAATCCCATACACATAGGTAATTCAATAAAATCCATTTGTAAATGTACAAAAGGCCCGACTGGATTTGGGTGGGAGGCAGATTCTACTTTTTCCGTCTTACCCGGATTCATTGTCTGACAGGTAACACAATTTTCACAGATTTGTTTTGCAATTGCCGAAATACCTGGTGCATACCAAGTTGCCAAAATATAATCTGCCAATCCCCCTTTGCCTGCATGTGTGAATGTATGAACACATCGGGCAATCCATGGAAGTAAGGATCTAGGGGCCACCACGCGGCCGTCATGGTGAACCCATATTCCTTCTGGATTTTTATAACATTGATCCTTCGTCCAGGTCACCACCTCCTCCATACTGGCCTGTGTCTGAAAGGCCAGCACGTCATTAATAGTGGGTGGCGGGTCTGAGCAATTATTTTTCCTTAGTGGGAACAATGACACCTGCATCCCCCCTTTCGACAGAGCTGCTGACTTAGCTGCATTATCAGCTCTGGCATTCCCAAGTGCCACCTCATTCGACTGGCCTGTATGTGCTTGGCATTTGATAATGGCAAGTTTTAAGGGGCATTGAATGGCTCGCAGGAGATTTTCCACTTGTTCTGCATTTTTGATAGGGGTTCCTGAAGAAGTCAGGTACCCGCGAATCTTCCAAATTTGTCCATAGTCATGTGATACCCCAAAAGCATACCTGGAGTCAGTGTAGATATTAACTGTGTGTCCTTCAGCCAGAATACAGGCTCGAGTTAACGCAAACAATTCGGCTTGTTGGGCTGAAAAGGAGTCTGGAAGAGAGGCTGTTTCGACAACATTAAACTGAGTTACAATTGCATAAGCCGCTCTAGGTTGGCCCCTATCATTTCGTAAGGCTGATCCGTCAACATAGTACACTAGCTCAGGGTTACACATTGGTACATCTGTTAGATTGATACGTGGTTTAGTCACTAATTCGGTTACCATTTCACATGAATGGGGTTCACCGTCGTCTTCCGTGGGGAGTAGAGTGGCTGGATTTAAGGTAGTACATCTTTTGATGATAAGGTTCGGATTTGATAACAGTTCGACTTCATATTTAGTGGTTCTTGCGGAGGTTAGGTGGCACACTTAGTAAGTAAAATCTCAACAGAGTGTGGGATATATAAAATGGTCTGATGATTTAGAGTTATTGTCTGAGCCTGTTGCATAGCATAATAAGCTTCTGCCAACGAAGGAAGACATCCCGATAGTCCGCGTCCCACTGGGTCTAGTTGGGTACTGAAATATGCTACCGGTCGCTGCCTGTCCCCATGCAACTGAGTCAAAACAGATTGTGCAAAACCCGACTTGTGATGCACAAATAAGTTGAATAGCTTAGTGTAATCTGGTAATTCCCAAGGCTGGTGCTGAAGTGAGGGACTGCTTAAGACTCTGGAAAGCATTCCGGGATACTTCATTCCACATCCTTTAAGCATTGTGAGAATATTTGTGTGGGCTTCTGAACTGGACGAATCTGTGTGTTACACGGACTTCTCATTTATGCTTATAGTGATTCACAGATCACAGAATGTAAAGTACTTGTTTTCTAATTTTATGTCTTAAACTTCCCACATACAGGACAACACTATGAAGGGTTAAAAAAACTTCACTTTGTTTGAAAAAGTGGGTGGAGCTAAAACAGACAGACAGTTCCACAACCTTTCCAAACAGGTTTCCAGACACAAGGAAAAAGGACAGAAGCACTCTCATTCAAAGACAAGACATTCACGCACTCTCATTGAAAGACAAGACATTCACAAGTCTCTCTCCATTCAATAAAGCTTTTTCTTTTGCTAGCCTCATTTTTTTTTGAATCCATAAGTCACTATCAGGTTCTCTTTTTTTTTTACATTTGATTTACTTCCTCTGTTAATTTTACATGGGCTTGAAGAATCGGAACCCAGGCCTTTTCTATTACTTTCCTTTTTTTTTCACCTGGATCTCTGTTTATAAGACACTCCTGGAGACAAGTTGTTCTCTCTAAATTAAATGAACCATCGGGTGGAAATGGCCTGTTTTCACCCTTAGTCCACTTTACCGTTTTTGTTTCTTTGGTCAATTGAAGACTGACCACAATTCTGGAGCATGACATAGGCTGGTGTGCCTTTTGTGGTGTTTTAACTTGCTCCGGCACCCATTCTGGATGATTTAAGATTTTCCCACAGTTTCTGATCTCACAATCCTTTCGGTCAACCGAGTTCTCTATGCCCACTTCTCCTGGCCGTTACGTGGCCTGAAAAGGCTCTTAATTCGGGCTCAGTCTGGGTGTGTGAGATATGTTGGCACGAACCAATCGTAGTTGATCAATCAGTTACTGTTTCTTTTCCTAATCAATTTTTTTTTTTCGAATCACAACTCTCCCTAGTGACTCTTCCCGTTTCTCTAATGGCAATGACTCACAAAGGTATTGCACCCAACAGTAATACAAGGACAACAAACAATATTCCCGTGAGTACACAAATCATAACCTCTAAACAAATTCTCAGTCTGCGTTGTACGCCACTACAGACCGAGTCCTTAACTTATCCTAATAACAGCTGATAAAACTTAAGGTTCCGTACCCAAACTCTTTGATCGATTGCGCTCTTTTTTTTTATAGTCTTATCACATAAGAACCCCTTCCGAATTAAAAACAATAAAAATCTTATCACATAAGAACCTTCGATCGATTAGCGCTTTCTTTTTTTATTTTTTTTTAATAGTCTTATCACATAAGAACCCCTTCCGAATTAAAAACAATAAAAATCTTATCACATAAGAACCTGGAACCCTTTTCGATCGACTAGCGCTCCCTTACCTACTGAAACCTTCCCCGGGCTGTCTCGAGATTTTTTCCAGAACCTGTTCTCTTCTGCTGGCGAGCTGAGAAAGAAATGGTTATAAAAAAAATACCTTTAACTTTTAAATGCCGAGTCTTGTAGATGCAGTACCTCAGCTGTGGACAACAGATTACATCTGCGATTCAACAGTGAAGAAACCTCTTGTGAGCAAAGGCTCACCTTGTTTGGCCACCGAAGCCTTTCACTGGAGAGGCACTATGCCTGTATCCGTTTTACTCACAGAACAGAGAGTATGCATCTCGGTGGAACCTCCAATAACTGTCGAAATCTCGACCTCAGAAAAGAATGACTCCGACACTTACAGCTCCGATAGAAGTTTCCCTTTTAATTTACTTGCTCGCAAGGGGTAGGTTTCACTCAGTCAAGGGCTAAATGAACACCTCTGCAATGGTTCAGTTTAACAAGATATTTATACAGTAAAACCAAAGTTCTGGCCTCTCCCTGTGTATTGCTCTGTCTCACAGTCAGTGAATACAGATAAAGAGTTAATTACTATATCCTGGTCCTGACATGGTGTCCAAATATTTCCTTTTGTCAGGGTTATCAGAAAGCCAAACGGCCATTACTCCATGAGTCATAGGTAATGGGCTATCACCTGTCTTGTATTGTGTCAGGATTGTTTCAATTTCCTGGTCAGTTTACCTGTTTGCTTCAAATGGATGAGGTAAAGGAACAGAGATAATGGCTAGAAGATAAGGGTGGGGTGACATGGAACTCCTGTAGTGTAGACAATAGGAGAGCACCATGGGGGTTACTTGTCTCAGCATGACTTGTCTCCTAGCTGTCTGATAACCATCAGCCATCTAACAGCAGGTTTAGCTGTTTATGCAAGCTGGCTGCTAAAATGCAGAAAGTTCTGGAAGGGCCAGAACTCCATTTTAATCAAAAGGCACACAAATACCGTATGGTATCAGCTTAGATAAAAATACATTTCCACACTGGCCACAGACAAAGGTCCTCTGTGTGGGAGTGAGAAACAGAAAGTGATACTACAGGGGAAAGCTCTCCTTTATCTCAGAGCAGAAACTGAACTTTAAAATGGATACTTCGAGAAAGGGTGAAAAAAAATGAGGTTTAATAATATGGCTGGTCCTTTCCAGACATGTTAAGAGATGCTCCAATGTACGGAGAGTAAGGAACAGGGTCATTGCCATTCTAATACGTGATCCTGAATCGTACAACAGGCTGGGATCAAGGTCCTCGCCGGAAAGATAACACGTGCCGTGAAAAGGACTTTAAACCAATAAATGCGGGAGGGCTCAGGCAGCAACAATAATAACAGTGAAAATCGTCTCAAGATAAGAAAAAGAGATCAGAGCAAATTACAGACCATAATTAGTGTTAAAGGTAATAAAACACTTCAGGTTCGGTGAAGATACAGCAAATAATAATAAAATTACTGTTAAAATACAGGAGGAGTGCTGGGAAACAAGAAACGTGATGTTAAACAGTGAGAGAAACAACATCAGCCCAACAGGGCAGGGTAGGCTCTGTTACCCAAGAACAGTTTTAGACACTAATGCACAGAGCATACTGAATAAAAGCAGTGAATTAGAAAAGCAGATTGGGGAAGTCCAGAACCAGGGGACATAGTCTTAGGATAAGGGCTAAGCTATTTAGGACTGAGATGAGGAGGAACTTCTTCACTCAGAGAGTTGTTAACCTGTGGAATTCCCGACCGCAGAGAGTTGTTGATGCCAGTTCATTGGATATATTCAAGAGGGAGTTAGATATGGCCCTTATGGTTAAAGGGATCAAAGGGTATGGAGAGAAAACAGGAACGGGGTACTGAAGGAATGATCAGCCATGATCTTATTGAATGGTGGTGCAGGCTCGAAGGGCCGGATGGCCTACTCTTGCACCTATTTTCTATGTTTCTATGTAACAGGAAGGTCATGCCTGACGGACCTGATGGAATTTTTTGAGGAGGTGACTGAAGTATTGGACAGGGATGTCTATGGATGTTATTTTTACCGACTTCCAGAAGGCATTTAATAAAGTTCCTCATAAGAGACGGTTAGAACATAAGAAGAAAAGAAGGTAAGAAGATAAGAAATAGGAGCAGGAGTCGGCCACCTGGCCCCTCGAGCCTGCTCCGCCATTCAATAAGATCATGGCTGATCTGATCATGGACTCGGCTCCACTTCCCCGCCCGCTCTCCATAAATCTTTACTCCCTTATCGATCAAAAATCTATCTATATCCGCCTTAAATATATTCAATGACACAGCCTCCACACCTCTCTGGGGCAGAGAATTCCACAGATTTACAGCCTAACTCAAGTTGCTGCTCACGGAATTGAAGGTAAATGATGGACCTAGTTAGGAAATTGGCAGAGCAGTAGGAGACACAGAGTAGGGACAATGGGCAGGTACTCTAATGGAGAGGATGTGACTAGTGATGTTAAAGTTCATGCTACAGCCACATTGGTTAGATCACACCTGGAGTACTGTGAGCATTTCTGAGCACCACACCATAGGAAGGATATATTAGCCTTGGAGGGAGTGTAGCGTAGGTTTACCAGAATGACTCCTGGACTACAAGCTCACTGACAATCCCACACAGTTCAGCTCCATTCAAAAGTCCTCCAACAAAACAGCAGCACATGGCAGGAAACAGCAGAATTGTAGAACCTCCAGCCCAGCATGGTCAAGTGTAGATAACACTTGGTGCCACGTCACGACCAGGTAAGGACCATCACCAAACAGAGAAATCTCAGCGCAAACCCCAACTTTCAATTCCAACACTGTGAGTGGCCAACCCTTAATATCTTAGCAGTTACCGATGGTTACAATGGGAAAAGATCCAGTTATATCAATACTGTGGCTTCAAGTGCAGGAAGGTACTGCCCCCACACTGCGTTCAAGCATCCATTTCACATTACAGCTGAAATGTTAGTGTGGGTTTGTGGTAATGAGTGAGGGTCCTGATACTGAATGTTCAGTGTGGGGGGAGTATTGTGAGTGAGGGTCCTGATACTGAATGTTCAGTGTGGGGAGGAGTACTGTGAGTGAGGGTCCTGATACTGAATGTTCAGTGTGGGGCAGGGGGGAGTATTGTGAGTGAGGGTCCTGATACTGAATGTTCAGTGTGGGGGGAGTATTGTGAGTGAGGGTCCTGATACTGAATGTTCAGTGTGGGGAGGAGTACTGTGAGTGAGGGTCCTGATACTGAATGTTCAGTGGGAGGGGGAGTACTGTGAGTGAGGGTCCTGATACTGAATGTTCAGTATGAGATGCTTACAGGTGATGGAGCTGAATGTTGGGTTGTTTGCTGTTGATCCTCGTGTATGAGAATTGTGGAGTGCAGGGTGACTCAAACAGTTGGCCATTTTCAGACATGAGCTGGACATTGATGTTTGGTGCCCTGTTTGACCATTGACAGGGTTGGCATCTCCTCTGAGGACATAGAAACATAGAAACATAGAAAATAGGTGCAGGAGTAGGCCATTCGGCCCTTCTAGCCTGCACCGCCATTCAATGAGTTCATGGCTGAACATGCAACTTCAGTACCCCATTCCTGCTTTCTCACCATACCCCTTGATTCCCCTAGTAGTAAGGACTTCATCTAACTCCTTTTTGAATATATTTAGTGAATTGGCCTCAACAACTTTCTGTAGTAGAGAATTCCACAGGTTCACCACTCTCTGGGTGAAGAAATTCCTCCTCATCTCGGTCCTAAATGGCTTACCCCTTATCCTTAGACTGTGTCCCCTGGTTCTGGACTTCCCCAACATTGGGAATATTCTTCCTGCATCTAACCTGTCTAACCCCGTCAGAATTTTAAACGTTTCTATGAGGTCCCCTCTCATTCTTCTGAACTCCAGTGAATACAAGCCCAGTTGATCCAGTCTTTCTTGATAGGTCAGTCCCGCCATCCCGGGAATCAGTCTGGTGAACCTTCGCTGCACTCCCTCAATAGCAAGAATGTCTTTCCTCAGGTTAGGAGACCAAAACTGAACACAATACTCCAGGTGTGGCCTCACCAAGGCCCTGTACAATTGCAGCAACACCTCCCTGCTCCTATACTCAAATCCCCTCGCTATGAAGGCCAACATGCCATTTGCTTTCTTAACCGCCTGCTGTACCTGCATGCCAACCTTCAATGACTGATGTACCATGACACCCAGGTCTCTTTGCACCTCCCCTTTTCCTAATCTGTCACCATTCAGATAATAGTCTGTCTCTCTGTTTTTACCACCAAAGTGGATAACCTCACATTTATCCACATTATACTTCATCTGCCATGCATTTGCCCACTCACCTAACCTATCCAAGTCACTCTGCAGCCTCATAGCATCCTCCTCGCAGCTCACACTGCCACCCAACTTAGTGTCATCCGCAAATTTGGAGATACTACATTTAATCCCCTCGTCTAAATCATTAATATACAGTGTAAACAGCTGGGGCCCCAGCACAGAACCTTGCGGTACCCCACTAGTCACTGCCTGCCATTCTGAAAAGTCCCCATTTACTCCTACTCTTTGCTTCCTGTCTGACAACCAGTTCTCAATCCATGTCAGCACACTACCCCCAATCTCATGTGCTTTAACTTTGCACATTAATCTCTTGTGTGGGACCTTGTCGAAAGCCTTCTGAAAGTCCAAATATACCACATCAACTGGTTCTCCCTTGTCTACTCTACTGGAAACATCCTCAAAAAATTCCAGAAGATTTGTCAAGCATGATTTCCCTTTCACAAATCCATGCTGACTTGGACCTATAATATTACCTCTTTCCAAATGCACTGCTATGACATCCTTAATAATTGATTCCATCATTTTACCCACTACCGATGTCAGGCTGACCGGTCTATAATTCTCTGTTTTCTCTCTACCTCCTTTTTTAAAAAGTGGGGTTACATTGGCTACCCTCCACTCCATAGGAACTGATCCAAAGTCAATGGAATGTTGGAAAATGACTGTCAATGCATCCACTATTTCCAAGGCCACCTCCTTAAGTACTCTGGGATGCAGTCCATCAGGCCCTGGGGATTTATCGGCCTTCAATCCCATCAATTTCCCCAACACAATTTCCCGACTAATGAGGATTTCCCTCAGTTCCAACTCCTTACTAGACCCTCCGACCCCTTTTATATCCGGAAGGTTGTTTGTGTCCTCCTCAGTGAATACCGAACCAAAGTACTTGTTCAATTGGTCCGCCATTTCTTTGTTCCCCGTTATGACTTCCCCTGATTCTGACTGCAGGGGACCTACGTTTGTCTTTACTAACCTTTTTCTCTTTACATATCTGTAGAAACTTTTGCAATCCGTCTTAATATTCCCTGCAAGCTTCTTCTCGTACTCCATTTTCCCTGCCCTAATCAAACCCTTTGTCCTCCTCTGCTGAGTTCTAAATTTCTCCCAGTCCCCGGGTTCGCTGCTATTTCTGGCCAATTTGTATGCCACTTCCTTGGCTTTAATGCTATCCCTGATTTCCCTTGATAGCCACGGTTGAGCCACCTTCCCTTTTTTATTTTTACGCCAGACAGGAATGTACAATTGTTGTAGTTCATCCATGCGGTCTCTAAATGTCTGCCATTGCCCATCCTCAGTCAATCCCTCCAGTATCATTCGCCAATCTATCCTAGCCAATTCACGCCTCATACCTTCAAAGTTACCCTTCTTTAAGTTCTGGACCATGGTCTCTGAATTAACTGTTTCATTCTCCATCCTAATGCAGAATTCCACCATATTATGGTCACTCTTCCCCAAGGGGCCTCGCACAATGAGATTGCTAATTAATCCTCTCTCATTACACAACACCCAGTCTAAGATGGCCTCCCCCCGAGTTGGTTCCTCGACATATTGGTCTAAAAAACCATCCCTTATGCACTCCAGGAAATCCTCCTCCACCGTATTGCTTCCAGTTTGGTGAACCCAATCTATGTGCATATTAAAGTCACCCATTATAACTGCTGCACCTTTATTGCACGCACCCCTAATTTCATGTTTGATGCCCTCCCCAACATCACTACTACTGTTTGGAGGTCTGTACACAACTCCCACTAACGTTTTTTGCCCTTTGGTATTCTGCAGCTCTACCCATATAGATTCCACATCATCCAAGCTAATGTCCTTCCGAACTATTGCCTTAATTTGCTCCTTAACCAGCAATGCTACCCCACCTCCTTTTCCTTTTATTCTATCTTTCCTGAATGTTGAATACCCCTGGATGTTGAGTTCCCAGCCCTGATCATCCTGGAGCCACGTCTCCGTAATCCCAATCACATCATATTTGTTAACATCTATTTGCACAGTTAATTCATCCACCTTATTGCGGATACTCCTTGCATTAAGACACAAAGCCTTCAGGCCTGTTTTTTTAACACCCTTTGTCCTTTTAGAATTTTGCTGTACAGTGGCCCTTTTTGTTCTTTGCCTTGGGTTTCTCTGCCCTCCACTTTTCCTCATCTCCTTTCTGTCTTTTGCTTTTGCCTCCTTTTTGTTTCCCTCTGTCTCCCTGCATTGGTTCCCATCCCCCTGCCATATTAGTTTAAATCCTCCCCAACATGACTAGCAAACACTCCACCTAGGACATTGGTTCCGGTCCTGCCCAGGTGCAGACCGTCTGGTTTGTACTGGTCCCACCTCCCCCAGAACCGGTCCCAATGCCCCAGGAATTTGAATCCCTCCCTGCTGCACCACTGCTCAAGCCACATATTCATCTGCGCTATCCTGCGATTCCTACTCTGACTATCACGTGGCACTGGTAGCAATCCAGAGATTACTACTTTTGAGGTCCTACTTTTTAATTTAGCTCCTAGCTCCTTAAATTTGTTTCGTAGGACCTCATCCCTTTTTTTACCTATGTCGTTGGTACCAATGTGCACCACGACAACTGGCTGTTCTCCCTCCCTTTTTAGAATGTCCTGCATCCGCTCCGAGACATCCTTGACCCTTGCACCAGGGAGGCAACATACCATCCTTGTTCAATCTTGTTCAATGTTAACCACCACGATTGCCTTCATTCCAGCGACAATCACTGGATGATGATCTCGAGCGGAGGTGTTTGTCAATTTTTCCCCATGCTGCTGAGAAACAACAATTTCTCTCACTGAGTTTGGCCAACCACAGACCGGGGATTGAATCTTAGACCATGTTGGGCCCTGTGGCTGAATATCAGAACAAGGTGTATTTCCCCACTGTGAGCACTCCCTACACTGAATATTATACATTCCCTCTCTCTCAGTCACTCACCAACTCACTGCCCAGCCCTGTGTATTGTTAGCATGTTGCGGCACAAAACTAACATTGCAGAATGTTTTTGACAAGCAGCTGCCTGATTTACCAGAAATGCAATTTGCAATCGTCACCTTATCACTAGGTGCTGGCCACAGATAAAGGTCCTCTGTGTGGGAGTGAGAAATAGAAAGTGATACTACAGGGGAAAGTTCTCCTTTATCTCAGAGCAGAAACTGAACTTTAAAATGGATACTTCGAGAAAGGGTGAAATAAAATGAGGTTTAATAATATGGCTGGTCCTTTCCAGACAGGTTAAGAGATGTTCCAATGTACGGAGAGTAAGGAACAGGGTCATTGCCATTCTAATACGTGACCCTGAATTGTCCAACAGGCAGTTGTAAGCTGGGACCAAGGTCCTCGCCGGAAAGATAACACGTGCCGTGAAAAGGACTTTAAACCAATAAATGCGGGAGGGCTCAGGCAGCAACAATAATAACAGTGAAAATCGTCTCAAGAAAAGAAAAAGAGATCAGAGCAAATTACAGATCATAATTATTGTTAAAGGTAATAAAACACTTCATGTTCGGTAAAGATACAGCAAATAATAATAAAATTACTGTTAAAATACAAGAGGAGTGCTGGGAAACAAGAAACGTGATGTTAAACAGTGAGAGAAACAACATCAGCCCAACAGGGCAGGGTCGGCTCTGTTGCCCAAGAACAGTTTTAGACACTAATGCACAAAGCATACTGAATAAAAGCAGTGAATTAGAAAAGCAGATTGGGGAAGTCCAGAACCAGGGGACATAGTCTTAGGATAAGGGCTAAGCCATTTAGGACTGAGATGAGGAGGAACTTCTTCACTCAGAGAGTTGTTAACCTGTGGAATTCCCGACCGCAGAGAGTTGTTGATGCCAGTTCATTGGATATATTCAAGAGGGAGTTAGATATGGCCCTTATGGCTAAAGGGATCAAAGGGTATGGAGAGAAAACAGGAATGGGGTACTGAAGGAATGATCAGCCATGATCTTATTGAATGGTGGTGCAGGCTCGAAGGGCCGGATGGCCTACTCCTGCACCTATTTTCTATGTTTCTATGTTTCTATGTAACAGGAAGGTCATGCCTGACGGACCTGATGGAATTTTTTGAGGAGGTGACTGAAGTATTGGACAGGGATGTCTATGGATGTTATTTTTACCGACTTCCAGAAGGCATTTAATAAAGTTCCTCATAAGAGACGGTTAGAACATAAGAAGATAAGAAGATAAGAAATAGGAGCAGGAGACGGCCACCTGGCCCCTCGAGCCTGCTCCACCATTCAATAAGATCATGGCTGATCTGATCATGGACTCAGCTCCACTTCCCCGCACGCTCTCCATAAATCTTTACTCCCTTATCGATCAAAAATCTATCTATCTCCGCCTTAAATACATTCAATGACACAGCCTCCACACCTCTCTGGGGCAGAGAATTCCACAGATTTACAGCCTAACTCAAGTTGCTGCTCACGGAATTGAAGGCAAATGATGGACCTAGTTAGGAAATTGGCAGAGCAGTAGGAGACAGAGAGTAGGGACAATGGGCAGGTACTCTAATGGAGAGGATGTGACTAGTGATGTTAAAGTTCATGCTACAGCTATGAAAAGCATTGGTTAGATCACACCTGGAGTACTGTGAGCATTTCTGAGCACCACACCATAGGAAGGATATATTAGCCTTGGAGGGAGTGTAGCGTAGGTTTACCAGAATGACTCCTGGACTACAAGCTCACTGACAATCCCACACAGTTCAGCTCCATTCAAAAGTCCTCCAACAAAACAGCAGCACATGGCAGGAAACAGCAGGAATTGTAGAACCTCCAGCCCAGCATGGTCAAGTGTAGATAACACTTGGTGCCACGTCACGACCAGGTAAGGACCATCACCAAGCAGAGAAATCTCAGCGCAAACCCCAACTTTCAATTCCAACACTGTGAGTGGCCGACCCTTAATATCTTAGCAGTTACCGATGGTTACAATGGGAAAAGATCCAGTTATATCAATACTGTGGCTTCAAGTGCAGGAAGGTACTGCCCCCACACTGCGTTCAAGCATCCATTTCACATTACAGCTGAAATCTTAGTGTGGGTTTGTGGTAATGAGTGAGGGTCCTGATACTGAATGTTCAGTGTGGAGGGGGGGAGTACTGTGAGTGAGGGTCCTGATACTGAATGTTCAGTGTGGGGGGAGTACTGTGAGTGAGGGTCCTGATACTGAATGTTCAGTGTGGGGGATACTGTGAGTGAGGGTCCTGATACTGAATGTTCAGTGTGTTGGGGGGGAGTATTGTGAGTGAGGGTCCTGATACTGAATGTTTAGTCGGGGGGGGGAGTACTGTGAGTGAGGGTCCTGATACTGAATGTTCAGTGTGGGGGGGGGGGGGTGTACTGTAAGTGAGGGTCCTGATACTGAATGTTCAGTGTGGGGGTACTGTGAGTGAGGGTCCTGATACTGAATGTTCAGTGTGGGGGGAGTACTGTGAGTGGGGGTCCTGATACTGAATGTTCAGTGTGGGGGGAGTACTGTGAGTGAGGGTCCTGATACTGAATGTTCAGTGTGGGGGATACTGTGAGTGAGGGTCCTGATACTGAATGTTCAGTGTGTTGGGGGGGAGTATTGTGAGTGAGGGTCCTGATACTGAATGTTTAGTCGGGGGGGGGAGTACTGTGAGTGAGGTTCCTGATACTGAATGAGATGCTTACAGGTGATGGAGCTGAATGTTGGGTTGTTTGCTGTTGATCCTCGTGTATGAGAATTGTGGAGTGCAGGGTGACTCAAACAGTTGGCCATTTTCAGACATGAGCTGGACATTGATGTTTGGTGCCCTGTTTGACCATTGACAGGGTTGGCATCTCCTCTGAGGACATAGAAACATAGAAACATAGAAAATAGGTGCAGGAGTAGGCCATTCGGCCCTTCTAGCCTGCACCGCCATTCAATGAGTTCATGGCTGAACATGCAACTTCAGTACCCCATTCCTGCTTTCTCACCATACCCCTTGATTCCCCTAGTAGTAAGGACTTCATCTAACTCCTTTTTGAATATATTTAGTGAATTGGCCTCAACAACTTTCTGTAGTAGAGAATTCCACAGGTTCACCACTCTCTGGGTGAAGAAATTCCTCCTCATCTCGGTCCTAAATGGCTTACCCCTTATCCTTAGACTGTGTCCCCTGGTTCTGGACTTCCCCAACATTGGGAACAGTCTTCCTGCATCTAACCTGTCTAACTCCGTCAGAATTTTAAACGTTTCTATGAGGTCCCCTCTCATTCTTCTGAACTCCAGTGAATACAAGCCCAGTTGATCCAGTCTTTCTTGATAGGTCAGTCCCGCCATCCCGGGAATCAGTCTGGTGAACCTTCGCTGCACTCCCTCAATAGCAAGAATGTCCTTCCTCAGGTTAGGAGACCAAAACTGTACACAATACTCCAGGTGTGGCCTCACCAAGGCCCTGTACAATTGCAGCAACACCTCCCTGCCCCTGTACTCAAATCCCCTCGCTATGAAGGCCAACATGCCATTTGCTTTCCTAACCGCCTGCTGTACCTGCATGCCAACCTTCAATGACTGATGTACCATGACACCCAGGTCTCTTTGCATCTCCCCTTTTCCTAATCTGTCATCATTCAGATAATAGTCTGTCTCTCTGTTTTTACCACCAAAGTGGATAACCTCACATTTATCCACATTATACTTCATCTGCCATGCATTTGCCCACTCACCTAACCTATCCAAGTCGCTCTGCAGCCTCATAGCATCCTCCTCGCAGCTCACACTGCCACCCAACTTAGTGTCATCCGCAAATTTGGAGATACTACATTTAATCCCCTCGTCTAAATCATTAATGTACAGTGTAAACAGCTGGGGCCCCAGCACAGAACCTTGCGGTACCCCACTAGTCACTGCCTGCCATTCTGAAAAGTCCCCATTTACTCCTACTCTTTGCTTCCTGTCTGACAACCAGTTCTCAATCCATGTCAGCACACTAACCCCAATCCCATGTGCTTTAACTTTGCACATTAATCTCTTGTGTGGGACCTTGTCGAAAGCCTTCTGAAAGTCCAAATATACCACATCAACTGGTTCTCCCTTGTCCACTCTACTGGAAACATCCTCAAAAAATTCCAGAAGATTTGTCAAGCATGATTTCCCTTTCACAAATCCATGCTGACTTGGACCTATCATATTACCTCTTTCCAAATGCACTCCTATGACATCCTTAATAATTCATTCCATCATTTTACCCACTACTGAGGTCAGGCTGACCGGTCTATAATTCCCTGTTTTCTCTCTCCCTCCTTTTTTAAAAAGTGGGGTTACATTGGCTACCCTCCACTCCATAGGAACTGATCCAGAGTCAATGGAATGTTGGAAAATGACTGTCAATGCATCCACTATTTCCAAGGCCACCTCCTTAAGTACTCTGGGATGCAGTCCATCAGGCCCTGGGGATTTATCGGCCTTCAATCCCATCAATTTCCCCAACACAATTTCCCGATTAATGAGGATTTCCCTCAGTTCCTCCTCCTTACTAGACCCTCCGACCCCTTTTATATCCGGAAGGTTGTTTGTGTCCTCCTCAGTGAATACCGAACCAAAGTACTAGTTCAATTGGTCCGCCATTTCTTTGTTCCCCGTTATGACTTCCCCTGATTCTGACTGCAGGGGACCTACATTTGTCTTTACTAACCTTTTTCTCTTTACATATCTATAGAAACTTTTGCAATCCGTCTTAATATTCCCTGCAAGCTTCTTCTCGTACTCCATTTTCCCTGCCCAAATCAAACCCTTTGTCCTCCTCTGCTGAGTTCTAAATTTCTCCCAGTCCCCGGGTTCGCTGCTATTTCTGGCCAATTTGTATGCCACTTCCTTGGCTTTAATGCTATCCCTGATTTCCCTTGATAGCCACGGTTGAGCCACCTTCCCTTTTTTATTTTTACGCCAGACAGGAATGTACAATTGTTGTAGATCATCCATGCGGTCTCTAAATGTCTGCCATTGCCCATCCACAGTCAACCCCTCCAGTATCATTCGCCAATCTATCCTAGCCAATTCACGCCTCATACCTTCAAAGTTACCCTTCTTTAAGTTCTGGACCATGGTCTCTGAATTAACTGTTTCATTCTCCATCCTAATGCAGAATTCCACCATATTATGGTCACTCTTCCCCAAGGGGCCTCGCACAATGAGATTGCTAATTAATCCTCTCTCATTATACAACACCCAGTCTAAGATGGCCTCCCCCCGAGTTGGTTCCTCGACATATTGGTCTAAAAAACCATCCCTTATGCACTCCAGGAAATCCTCCTCCACCGTATTGCTTCCAGTTTGGTTAACCCAATCTATGTGCATATTAAAGTCACCCATTATAACTGCTGCACCTTTATTGCACGCACCCCTAATTTCATGTTTGATGCCCTCCCCAACATCACTACTACTGTTTGGAGGTCTGTACACAACTCCCACTAACGTTTTTTGCCCTTTGGTATTCTGCAGCTCTACCCATATAGATTCCACATCATCCAAGCTAATGTCCTTCCGAACTATTGCCTTAATTTGCTCCTTAACCAGCAATGCTACCCCACCTCCTTTTCCTTTTATTCTATCTTTCCTGAATGTTGAATACGCCTGGATGTTGAGTTCCCAGCCCTGATCATCCTGGAGCCACGTCTCCGTAATCCCAATCACATCATATTTGTTAACATCTATTTGCACAGTTAATTCATCCACCTTATTGCGGATACTCCTTGCATTAAGACACAAAGCCTTCAGGCTTGTTTTTTTAACACCCTTTGTCCTTTTAGAATTTTGCTGTACAGTGGCCCTTTTTGTTCTTTGGCTTGGGTTTCTCTGCCCTCCACTTTTCCTCATCTCCTTTCTGTCTTTTGCTTTTGCCTCCTTTTTGTTTCCCTCTGTATCCCTGCATTGGTTCCCATCCCCCTGCCATATTAGTTTAAATCCTCCCCAACAGCACGAGCAAACACTCCCCCTAGGACATTGGTTCCGGTCCTGCCCAGGTGCAGACCGTCCGGTTTGTACTGGTCCCACCTCCCCCAGAACCGGTTCCAATGCCCCAGGAATTTGAATCCCTCCCTGCTGCACCACTGCTCAAGCCACATATTCATCTGCGCTATCCTGCGATTCCTACTCTGACTATCACGTGGCACTGGTACCAATCCCGAGATTACTACTTTTGAGGTCCTACTTTTTAATTCAGCTCCTAGCTCCTTAAATTCGTTTCGTAGGACCTCATCACTTTTTTTATCTATATCGTTGGTACCAATGTGCACCACGACAACTGGCTGTTCTCCCTCCCTTTTTAGAATGTCCTGCATCCGCTCCGAGACATCCTTGACCCTTGCACCAGGGAGGCAACATACCATCCTTGTTCAATCTTGTTCAATGTTAACCACCACGATTGCCTTCATTCCAGCGACAATCACTGGATGATGATCTCGAGCGGAGGTGTTTGTCAATTTTTCCCCATGCTGCTGAGAAACAACAATTTCTTTCACTGAGTTTGGCCAACCACAGACCGGGGATTGAAACTTAGACCGTGTTGGGCCTTGTGGCTGAATATCAGAACAAGCTGCATTTCCCCACTGTGAGCAGTCCCTACACTGAATATTATACATTCCCTCTCTCTCAGTCACTCACCATCTCACTGCCCAGCCCTGTGTAATGTTAGCATGTTGCGGCACAAAACTAACATTGCAGAATGTTTTTGACAAGCAGCTGCCTGATTTACCAGAAATGCAATTTGCAATCGTCACCTTATCACTAGGTGCTGGCCACAGACAAAGGTCCTCTGTGTGGGAGTGAGAAACAGAAAGTGATACTACAGGGGAAAGTTCTCCTTTATCTCAGAGCAGTAACTGAACTTTAAAATGGATACTTCGAGAAAGGGTGAAATAAAATGAGGTTTAATAATATGGCTGGTCCTTTCCAGACAGGTTAAGAGATGCTCCAATGTACGGAGAGTAAGGAACAGGGTCATTGCCATTCTAATACGTGACCCTGAATTGTCCAACAGGCAGTTGTAAGCTGGGACCAAGGTCCTCGCCGGAAAGATAACACGTGCCGTGAAAAGGACTTTAAACCAATAAATGCGGGAGGGCTCAGGCAGCAACAATAATAACAGTGAAAATTGTCTCAAGATAAGAAAAAGAGATCAGAGCAAATTACAGATCATAATTAGTGTTAAAGGTAATAAAACACTTCAGATTCGGTAAAGATACAGCAAATAATAATAAAATTACTGTTAAAATACAGGAGGAGTGCTGGGAAACAAGAAACGTGATGTTAAACAGTGAGAGAAACAACATCAGCCCAACAGGGCAGGGTAGGCTCTGTTGCCCAAGAACAGTTTTAGACACTAATGCACAAAGCATACTGAACAAAAGTAGTGAATTAGAAAAGCAGATTGGGGAAGTCCAGAACCAGGGGACATAGTCTTAGGATAAGTGGTAAGACATTTAGGACTGAGATGAGGAGGAACTTCTTCACTCAGAGAGTTGTTAACCTGTGGAATTCCCTACCGCAGAGAGTTGTTGATGCCAGTTCATTGGATATATTCAAGAGGGAGTTAGATATGGCCCTTATGGCTAAAGGGTTCAAAGGGTATGGAGAGAAAGCAGGAAAGGGGTACTGAAGGAATGATCAGCCATGATCTTATTGAATGGTGGTGCAGGCTCGAAGGGCCGGATGGCCAACTCCTGCACCTACTTTCTATGTTTCTATGTTTCTATGTAACGGGAAGGTCATGCCTGACGGACCTGATGGAATTTTTTGAGGAGGTGACTGAGATGACTGCTATTGAGGGAGTGCAGCGAAGGTTCACCAGACTGATTCCCGGGATGGCAGGACTGACCTATCAAGAAAGACTGGATCAACTGGGCTTGTATTCACTGGAGTTCAGAAGAATGAGAGGGGACCTCATAGAAACATTTAAAATTCTGATGGGTTTAGACTGGTTAGATGCAGGAAGAATGTTTCCAATGTTGGGGCAGTCCAGAACCAGGGGTCACAGTCTAAGGATAAGGGGTAAGCCATTTAGGACCGAGATGAGGAGAAACTTCTTCACCCAGAGAGTGGTGAACCTGTGGAATTCTCTACCACAGAAAGTTGTTGAGGCCAATTCACTAAATATATTCAAAAAGGAGTTAGATGAACTCCTTATTACAAGGGGGATCAAGGAGTATGGCGAGAAAACAGGAATGGAGGACTGAAGTTGCACGTTCAGCCATGAACTCATTGAATGGCGATGCAGGCTAGAAGGGTTGAATGGCCGACTCCTTCAACTATTTTCTATGTTTCTATGTATTGGACAGGGATGTCTATGGATGTTATTTTTACCGACTTCCAGAAGGCATTTAATAAAGTTCCTCATAAGAGACGGTTAGAACATAAGAAGTTAAGAAGATAAGAAGATAAGAAGATAAGAAATAGGAGCAGGAGACGGCCACCTGGCCCCTCGAGCCTGCTCCGCCATTCAATAAGATCATGGCTGATCTGATCATGGACTCAGCTCCACTTCCCCGCCCGCTCTCCATAAATCTTTACTCCCTTATCGATCAAAAATCTATCTATCTCCGCCTTAAATATATTCAATGACACAGCCTCCACACCTCTCTGGGGCAGAGAATTCCACAGATTTACAGCCTAACTCAAGTTGCTGCTCACGGAATTGAAGGCAAATGATGGACCTAGTTAGGAAATTGGTAGAGCAGTAGGAGACAGAGAGTAGGGACAATGGGCAGATACTCTAATGGAGAGGATGTGACCAGTGATGTTAAAGTTCATGCTACAGCTATGAAAAGCATTGGTTAGATCACACCTGGAGTACTGTGAGCATTTCTGAGCACCACACCATAGGAAGGATATATTAGCCTTGGAGGGAGTGTAGCATAGGTTTACCAGAATGACTCCTGGACTACAAGCTCACTGACAATCCCACACAGTTCAGCTCCATTCAAAAGTCCTCCAACAAAACAGCAGCACATGGCAGCAAACAGCATGGTCAAGTGTAGATAACACTTGGTGCCACATCACGACCAGGTAAGGACCATCACCAAGCAGAGAAATCTCAGCGCAAACCCCAACTTTCAATTCCAACACTGTGAGTGGCCGACCCTTAATATCTTAGCAGTTACCGATGGTTACAATGGGAAAAGATCCAGTTATATCAATATTGAGGCTTCAAGTGCAGGAAGGTACTGCCCCCACACTGCGTTCAAGCATCCATTTCACATTACATCTGAAATCTTAGTGTGGGTTTGTGGTAATGAGTGAGGGTCCTGATACTGAATGTTCAGTGTGGGGAGGGGGGAGTACTGTGAGTGAGGGTCCTGATACTGAATGTTCAGTGTGGGATGAATACTGTGAGTGAGGGTCCTGATACTGAATGTTCAGTGTGGGGGGGGAGGTACTGTGAGTGAGGGTCCTGATACTGAATGTTCAGTGTGGGGGGAGTACTGTGAGTGAGGGTCCTGATACTGAATGTTCAGTGCGGGGGGGAGGTACTGTGAGTGAGGGTCCTGATACTGAATGTTCAGTGTGGGGGGGGGAGGAGTACTGTGAGTGAGGGTCCTGATACTGAATGTTCAGTGTGTGGGGGGAGTACTGTGAGTGAGGGTCCTGATACTGAATGTTCAGTGTGGGGTGAATACTGTGAGTGAGGGTCCTGATACTGAACGTTCAGTTTGGGGGGGAGGGCGAGTACTGTGAGTGAGGGTCCTGATACTGAATGTTCAGTGTCGGGGGGGGGGGGGGAGTTCTGTAAGTGAGAGTCCTGGTACTGAATGTTCAGTGTGGGGGCGAGGGGGAGTACTGTGAGTGAGGGTCCTGATACTGAACGTTCAGTGTGGGGGGGGAGGGGGAGTACTGTGAGTGACGGTCTTGATACTGAATGTTCAGTGTGTGGGGGGGGGGGGGCTACTGTAAGTGGGGGTCCTGATACTTAATGTTCAGTGTGGGGAGATGGTTGGTACGGTGATTGAGTGTCCTGATAATGAATGTTCAGTCTGTGGGGGGTGTACTGTGAGTGAGGGTCCTGATACTGAATGTTCAGTGTGCGCGGGTCCTGTGAGTGAGGGTCCTGATACTGAATGTTCAGTGTGTGGGGGTACTGTGAGTGAGGGTCCTGATACTGAATGTTCAGTGTGTGGGGAGTACTGTGAGTGAGGGTCCTGATACTGAATGTTCAGTGTGTGGGGGTACTGTGAGTGAGGGTCCTGATACTGAATGTTCAGTGTCGGGGCGAGGTACTGTGAGTGAGAGTCCTGATACTGAATGTTCAGTGTGGCGGGGAGTACTGTGAGTGAGGGTCCTGATACTGAATGTTCAGTGTGGGGTTGCTGGTTCTGTGAATGATGGTCCTGATTATATTACATTCTTACAACATCACGAACAAATTCACTCTGCAAAATGGCTCTTAATGCAGAAACTGTGATCATGTGACTTTGCCACCTCATCCTTTATTATTTGCATCAGTAGTTGCAGCATATCAGTAGGCCACTAGATGGTGCAGTAGTCCACTAGGAGGAGCTGTATATTGCACTTCTCCCTCCTTAATGAAGTTGTAATCATAACAAACTAATCATTAAACATAACTTGCATGTTTATAGACAACAAAAGATATGGACTTATTTTACCATATTTACAAATCAAACTTAACCAATAGTTTATTGTTTCAAAGAGGATACCTTCGCTCTTGAGCAGAACTTTCTAATCTTAGTAGCGAACTTAGACTCATTCTAGGCTGAGCCTGAGGAGAGTTTTTCTCCAAGGGTAATCTTGATCTACATTTCAACTCTCTACAACTTCAGACTGTTTGTCTGCCTGACTCAGATTCAGACTTAAATTCTGACTTTCTCTTTGACATGTTTCTAGTACATCTGATGTAGGATTTGCTACTGGTACTCTACTTGTAATAAGGCTATCTGATGAGTCAGAAATCATCGCATCGTCCCAATTTCAACTCCTTCCACATCTGTAGGTAAAATATGATCAATGTGAACAAACCTAACCTGTCCATGATCAAACATCTTGACCAAATATGTGCGAGGACCACATATCCACATATCTTGATTAATCTTCCTGGTAACCACTTGAACCATTTATGGTGATGGTTCTTCACTCTAACCTTCTGATTCAATCTCACACTTCTCTCTCTTACTCTACCTCCATCATGATTGGCTTTCTGTCTTAATTGTTTCTCTTCTACTGACTGTGCCAAGTTTGGTTTTAACAATGACAACCTGGTTTGTGGCTGTCGTTTGAGAAACAACTCTACTGCTGTTCTACCAGTAGTTGTATGAGGAGTATTACGATAAGTATTCAGAAAATTTGCTAATTTGTGGTCCAACAACAACTGCTGTTTCTTTGGATTTTCATCCAACCTTTGCTTGATGAGGGCACATTTTACAATTTGTACTGTGTACTCTGCTGCAACATTTGAAGCAGGGTGGTATGGTGGAACTTTGGTATGTTTCACAGTGTTTCTGCTCATGAACTGTGCATATTCTTCTGAACAAAATTGCGGCCTATTGTCAAGCACAATTTCTTCTGGGAGGCCATATGAAGAAAACAATCTTCGCAAATTATCTGGTGTTTTACTTGTTATTTTCCACATCGGAAACACCTCTGCCCACTGCGAATGACTATCTATCACTATGAGCAATTGCTGTCATTCTAGCTCAGCAAAATCTACATGTAACCTTTGCCACACCCTGGGAGGCCATTTCTATGGCTGTAATGATACTGATGGTGGTTTCTTGCTTACTGATTGACATGCTGTACATGGACTAACGATGTACTCTATGGGCTGGATTTTTGGCTAATTTGCTCCCCAGTTCATGCCTTGGCTGGGCACAAAAATGTGTTTTTCTGCATCCAAGATTTAGCACCCACCCGGGATTTTTGCCAATGGTTTTGCGGTGGTACACAAATTTACCGTCCCGCCCTGCGTTTTGACCGTCAGGATGACGTCAATCATCGCGCAAGGCCACGCCAGTGCCCCGATTGGAACTTTGGAGCATTATGCCTGATTTGGCGTCCGCCCCAGGATGTAACCAAAATAGCCAGACGGTCCCAGGGTGCAGCAGGCACAATTGATGCCATATTCAAAGGGAGGCTGGAGAATCTTATATCACAGTTGACAGTGACTGTCACGCTTGCGCGCAGAATGCTGCGCGAGTGCACACTTTGAAGTTGTGCTTTTATGTGAGTTGACCCTTTGTTTTCAAGGTCAGTTAGATAGTTCAATAGGGGCAATGCTAGTTTGGCAACAAATCATGTTCGTTGCAGGCAACTGCAAGCTGGAAGGAGGCTTATTGTCCATGGTTTGCAATGGAATCGAAGAGGTGGCAGGTGTTTGGGGAGGAGGCCTTACTCCCCATGTGTTTACAGGGAACATCAGTCATACCGACACATTTCTGATGTGCAGTGCGTTCGAAGGCTGTGCTTCAGAAAAGAAGTGCTGACAGAAATATGCCAGCTCTTAAAAGCAGACCTACAGCTTACCAGTGGCAACAGAACTGCACTGTGCGTCGAGATGAAGATGACTGCGGAGCTGGCCTTCTATGCCTCCGGCTCCTTCCAGGCAGCAGCAGGGGACATCTGCTCCATCTCGCAGCACGCTGCACATTGCTGCATTCGTCAGGTGACAAGGGCACTGTACGCATGCAAAATGGACTTCATAAAGTTCCCAATGAGCAGGGACAGCCAGAATGAGAGGGCTATAGGTTTTGCATGATGTGCAGGCTTCCCCAAGGTTCAGGGTGCAATTGACTGTACATACGTCACCCTGCGAGCACAAACACAGAATGGTGAGGTCTTCTGAAACTGAAAAGGCTGCCACTCCCTAAACGTTGAGCTGGTCTGTGGCCACACTCACCGCATCCTCGCAGTCAATGCCCACTATCCAGGGAGCGCACATGATGCAGCCAGTGGGAGCAGGAGGCTCAAGGCCTATAAAAGGCCAGTTGCAGTCGGAGGAGCGGCAGTCAGGAGCAGCCAGCTGGAGTGGGAGGCTCAAGGCCTATAAAAGGCCTGTGGCAGTCAGAGGAGCGGCAGTCGGGAGCAGCCAGCTGGAGTGGGAGGCTCAAGGCCTATAAAAGGCCTGTGGCAGTCGGAGGAGCGGCAGTCGGGAGCAGCCAGCTGGAGTGGGAGGCTCAAGGCCTATAAAAGGCCTGTGGCAGTCAGAGGAGCAACAGTCGGGAGCAGCCAGCTGGAGTGGGAGGCTCAAGGCCTATAAAAGGCCTGTGGCAGTCGGAGGAGCGTCAGTCGGGAGCAGCCAGCTGGAGTGGGAGGCTCAAGGCCTATAAAAGGCCTGTGGCAGTCAGAGGAGCAACAGTCGGGAGCAGCCAGCTGGTGCAGGGACAAAACGCAAAATAGAAGTAAAAACAAATCAGAGTGTGACGTCACAGCCAAGTGGGTAAGTGATTGGCTGGTTGATTGGTGAGTACTTTTTCATTTACTTTTTCTTTTTCTTTTCTTATCAGTAGGAAACCTTTGGCATTGTTGCCAAATTAATTTAATCTAAGGGTTAAGTCATGGCAGGAGAGCCCAGACCCATGTCATGCTCTTCCTGTGCTATGTGGGAAGTTAGAGACACTTCAAGTGTCCCTGACTACTATGTGTGCAGGAAGTGTATCCAGCTGCAGCTCCTGTCAGACCGTATTGTGGCATTGGAGCTGCTCATGGATTCACTCTGGAGCATCCGCGATGCTGAGGACATCGTGGACAGCGCATTTAATGAACTGGTCACACCGCAGGTAAAGGTTACACCGGCAGATAGGGATTGGGTGACCATCAGGAAGAGCAAGGGAAGGGCAGGTGTCCCCTGTGGTCACCTCCCTCCAAGTGAAGACAGCACTGGGACACTCTGCTCTCCTCCGGTTCCCGGGATCTTTGCTCAGGGTAACGAATCTCCCCGGCTTTGTGAAACCAGGATAATAGGGAAAATCCCGGGACATACAACATCAGGAAATGTTGATCAAAGTTCAACACTGGACGCCCCTTTTGTGGAAATGGATTTTATTTTTGTGTCAGAGATTGAACCAGACTGAATCAGAGTGATTGTAACTTTAACATGACTGAGAGAAGGGGAATAGTGTACAGTGGGGCAGCAGCAGAGGGAGATGGAGACAGGGACAGGGGAGCTGGAGGGGCCCACTGCTGCTGGTGTACAGGTTTATAGAATGAGTGGGGGTGTCTAATCGACAGGCAGCATCATTGGTTCATATCCGAATACTTCGGACCCGATTGTAACCGAAAGGACCCGGCGGGGAAGGGGCGGGGCTGAGGGCAATGCTGAGCAAGATTGGGCGGGGCCTAAAAGGGGCGTCTGCTCTGAAGCCGGCAGGTGGTTCTAGTTAATAGTGAGCCATTAAGGCCGGAGAATAGCGCTCCCCACACATTCCCAATACACAGGCACTTTACACTGCCTGCACCTCTCCCTCCACACTAGCATGGATGTGGTTTGTGAGAAAGAGCCTGTTCACCAGGTGTGAGGTGCTCTGGGTGTTGCTGTACCTGGCACAGGTCTGGCCCATATCCCGCCCCTGCACTGCAGCAGTCACCCGAGCCGTCTCCCACTTTGTCTGGAGATCGCAAACGTACCGTGTCCGCAGCGATACGATGTTCAAATCTCCAGACAAAGGGGGAAAGGACGTACCCAACGTGGCCCTCGGCCTGATGGCCACTTGTGTGTGCGGCTGCACCAAGCTGTGTATAGACCCTCGGTACACAAACACCGAGAGTCACTACATGCTGACGTTCTCTCTGTCCCCGGGGTTGTGACAGAGGGTGGTTCCCCGAACAGACTGGCAAAGTCGTTTGGCAGAATGTCTCATCACCAGAGCTTTCACACAAGCTGCAAGACGTAGCTTGGCCGGCGGTGAGAGGGGCCCTACCCGTCAGATCCTTCATGCACAGCCGGTGTCACAGCACCACGGCACTCTGCCCTTGTGTCGGCTGTGGGGCGGACCAGACCATCGTCCATCTGCTTCTGGGAGGTGCCTTTGCAAAGAGGGTCTGGAAAGAGATGCAGTGGTTGCTGTCGAGGTTCATCCCGAGCAGCTCCGTGACACAGGACTCTGTGCTCTATGGACCGTTCCCAGGGACGTACACCGAGACAGACATCGACTGCTGCTGGAGGGCCATCAACTCAGTGAAAGATGCCCTTTGGTCTGCCTGAAACTTGCTGGCCTTCCAGAGCAAGGAGCTGTCCACGTGCGAGGGTTGCAGACTGGCGTATTCCAAGGTGGAGGAGTACGTGCTGAGGGACACACTGAAGTTTGGTGCAGCCGTCACAAAGGCACGATGGGGAAGGGTCATTGTCTAAGGCCCTCCCACCACTGTACACCCGGGGGTTAGAACCCGTATAAAGCACCCCTCGGGCTGTCTGAACATAGTGAACATGTTATCAGTTTGTGTAAGTAGAACTCGGCGTGCTGATTTCACGTGTATCACCCTGTATGTAATGTGATTGCTCTATTGTACTGCAATGTACCTTGAAATGTAATGTAAATGTGTTCTTATCAGTTCCATGTTCTGCTTTCATCTGCATAGTGCTAAATGTATCGTGATGTGTGGATTGTATTGCAATGTACCTTGAAAAGCTATGTATTGTATTTTGCCAGAATTCTATCAATAAAGTATACTTTTAGATTCAAACAATAAATGAGCATGGATGTGCGATCCCCCCGCCCTGTACATTGCAGGGGGCTGACAGTCCTTCCAGCTGTCCCTCACATCAAAGAATCTATCTCTCAGATCGACAGTCTGCCCCTTGCTGGTTAATCCCTTTTTTATAGATTTCTGAAACTGTATTGCAAGGATAGTGTCTGATATTCCAATAGACATCTCCCCATCCGCCCCACCATTGTGTCCCCTCAGCATGGCTATAGGTAACCCAATCCACTTCACAGGAACAGGAGGAGGTCACAGAGCGACGAGGGGACGCCCTCGTCCCAAAATAAAATGTAAAAGTAAACTCAGTTCTGCTCCGGGCTCCGACCAGCAGACGGAGCCAGAGATCAGGTGAAAGTGAAAGCAGTGACAATCTAACGTGATTTCCCGGAATACAGAGAGATTCCCGGACCCTCACTGCGGTGAGAAACACACACAGGAAAAGGGGGGCCCAGACAGCGGGGGGGCTGAGGGGGGGGTGGGGGAGAGCCGGGAGGGAGGTGTACTGGGGGGCCCAGGCCTGTGAGAGGGGTGTACGGGGGGTTGGGGAGTAACCCCGCCCCGGGTGACGGGTGTACAGGGCGGGTAGAGCTGGGTGTCATCAGCGTAAATGTGGAAACTGACGCTGGGTTTTTGGATGATATTGTCAAGGGGCAACATGTAGATGAGAAATAGGGGGCCGAGGATAGATCCTTGGGGGACACCAGAGGTAACAATGCGGGGGCAGGAAGAGAAGCCATTGTAGGTGATTCTCGGGCTACGATTGGATAGATAAGAGTGGAACCAGGCGAGTGCAGTCCCACCCAGCTGGACGAGGCGTTGGAGAAGAATAGAGTGGTCAACCGTGTCAAAGGCTGCAGACAGGTCCAGAAGGACGAGGAGGGATAGTTTGCCTTTACCACAGTCACAAAGGATGTCATTTGTGACTTTGATGAGTGATGTTTCGGTACTGTGGCAGGTGAGGAAACTGGATTGGAGGGATTCAAACATGGAATTGTGGGAAAGATGGGCACGGATTTGGGAGGAGACAACACGTTCAAGGACATTGGAGAGGAAAGGGAGGTTGGAGATGGGGCGGTAGCTTGCAATGACGGAGGGGTGGAGGGTTGTTTTTTTGAGGAGAGGGTGATGATGGCAGATTTGGAGGAGAGGGGGACAGTACCTGAGGGGAGAGAACCGGTAACAATGTCAGCTAACATGGGAGTGAGAAAAGGAAGTTGGGTGGTCAGCAGTTTGGTGGGAATAGGGTCAAGGGAGCATGAAGTGGGTCACATGGATAAGATGAGCTCAGAGAGGTCATGACGGGAGATCGGAGAGAAACTGGAGAAAGATGTGAGGTCAGGGCTAGGGCAAGGGGCTTCCTTAGAGGAAGTTTGGGCCCGGTGGGCTCGGGGAAGGAAGGGAAGGGGCAGAGGCAGCTGAACGGATGGTCTCAATCTTAGAGACAAAGAAGTCCATGAGCTCCTATTGTCGGAGGTGAGGGTGGAGACTGGGGAGAGGGGTTTAACAAGATGGTTAGTAGTAGAGAATAGAAGCCGGGGTTTATCTTTACATTCAAGTAGAATTCTGGAATGGTGAGTGATTTTGGCAGACGAGAGCAGGACCCGATAGTCCTTTATGTGGTCCAGCCAGATCTGGCGGTGAATGGTAAACCAGTTGTCCGCCACATCTGTTCAAGTCTGTGTCCCTTGCACTTAAAGAAGTGAAGATGAGAGCCGTACCAGGGGAAGGGCCAGGGTGAGAGAGAGTACTGGTTTTAACAGGGACTGGGGCATCAAAGGTGGGGGTGAGGGTGTGATTGAGCAGATCGGTAGCTACAGAAATGTCCTGGTGAATGGAAGGCCAAAGGTTGGACAATTGGGAGTTCATAAGTGCAGTTGTAAGAGAGATGGGAGAGAGTTTCATCCAGGGGTGGACACAGAAGGAGGGAGAGTTGGCGGGAGGGGGGTGGAATGGGGTTGTGGGTGGAGAGCGATACGAGGAAGTGGTCAGAGATGGCCTTATCTGTGATTGACACGATGGGAGTAGCGAGGCCACGAGAGTGACAAGGTTGAGGGGGTGGCTGTGAATTTGGATTGGGGAGTTTACATGGAGGGAGGGATTAAGGGAGGACAGGAGGCGAGTGAACTCAGAGGAGAGAGAGTATGACGAATTGAGATGGAGGTTGAAATCACTGAGGATGAGAAGTCACTCGGTGCAGAGGCTGAGTGAGGAAAGCAGTGACGATATATCGGTAATAAACTGTTTATGGTACTTGGGCGGGGGGGGGTAGAGAATGATAATTTTAAATGAGAGGTGAGAGGGGTAGAATAAGGTGAGACACTCAAAGGAGGAGAAAGTGCCGAGGAGTAAAGGGATAGACCAAGATATGATTTGATGCTGAGAGTCACACCGTCACCACGGCAGCCTGGACAGGGCAAGAGGTGGATGGTACAGCCGGGTGGGGAGGCTTCATTGAAGGGTAAGGTGACATCGCCCCTCAGCCAGGCTTCCGTCAGGGCCATGATTTAAACATTTTTTAAACCAGCAAAGTACGACTAAAACAATGATGGCCCAGAAATCCCGGCCTCCCCGGGTCTGTACGGAGTGTGTATGGAGTGTGTCCGGAGTGTGTACAGAGTGTGTACAGAATGTGTCCGGAGTGTGTACAGAGTGTGTACGGAGTGTGTACAGAGTGTGTACGGAGTGTGTACGGAGTGTGTACAGAGTGTGTCCGGAGTGTGTACAGAGTGTGTACAGAGTGTGTATGGAGTGTGTCCGGAGTGTGTACGGAGTGTGTACAGAGTGTGTACAGAGTGTGTATGGAGTGTGTCCGGAGTGTGTCCGGAGTGTGTACAGAGTGTGTACAGAGTGTGTACGGAGTGTGTACAGAGTGTGTACAGAGTGTGTCCGGAGTGTGTACAGAGTGTGTACAGAGTGTGTAAAGCCGGTTTCCAGCGCACAATGCGCATGTGCTGAAATTTGGCTTTTCCGATCTGTAAAGCTCCAGTTTGACAGATCCTCCGCAGCTCAGGAGCGAGGACATTTGCACGGGCAAGATTGTGGTATTTACCCATATCTTTCCCGGCAAATGTCCTCAAAACTCTTGCACGTGATAAAAGCAGGTGCATAGCCTACTGTTGCAGGCATAAGAATCTTAAAACACACAAAAACATTGTAAAATAAAATTAAAAAAACACATTTTATTGTTAGAAACCCTGCCCCCTAAGGTAAGTTTATTTTAAACCACGCAAAAAAACCTTTGAAAAGATTGGAAAAAACTACTTTTTTTTAAAGACACAAATAACTTTAATTTAAATTAATGTTAAATATGTGGTATATTTTTTATATTTTTTATGTGTTTTGGGTGTTTGGGGGCTGTTTCTCAATCATAATTTAAAAAAGGATGCAGACAAAAAGCAGGAACTACAGACCAGTTAGCCCTAATCTGTCTTTGTTAAAATGCTGAAGTCCATAATTAAGGAAGCAGTAGTGGGACATTTGCAAAAGCATAATTCAATCAAGCAGAGTCAGCATGGTTTTATGAAAGGGAAATCATGTTTGACAAATTTGCTGCAATTTTTTGAGGCTGTGACGAGCAGGGTGGATAAGGGGGGACCAGTGGATTTCCAGAAGGCATTCGATAAGGTGCCACATAAGAGGTTACTGCACAAGATAAAAGCTCATGGGGTTGGGGTAATATATTAGCATGGATAGAGGATTGGTTAACTAACAGAAAACAGAGAGTCGTTTTCCGCTTGGGAAAGAGTGACTACTGGGGTGCCGCAGGGATCAGTGCTGGGTCCTCAACTATTTACAATCTATATTAATGACTTGGATGAAGGGACCGAGTGTAATGTAACCAAGTTTGCTGATGATACAAAGATGGATGGGAAAGCAAATTGTGAAGTGAACACAAAAAATCTGCAGAGGGATATGGAGTGGGTGGGCAAACCTTTGGCAGTGGAGCATAATGTGAGGTTAGCCACTTTGACAGGAAAAATAAAAAAGTAAATTATAATTTAAATGCAAAAAATTGCAAAGTGCTGCAGTACAGAGAACATAAGAACATAAGAACATAGGAATTTGGAACAGGAGTAGGCCATCTAGCCCCTCGAGCCTGCTCCGCCATTCAACAAGATCATGGCTGATCTGGCCGTGGACTCAGCTCCACTTACCCGCCCGCTCCCCGTAACCCTTAATTCCCTTATTAGTTAAAAATCTATCTATCTGTGATTTGAATACATTCAATGAGCTAGCCTCAACTGCTTTCTTGGGCAGAGAATTCCACAGATTCACAACCCTCTGGGAGAAGAAATTCCTTCTCAACTCGGTTTTAAATTGGCTCCCCCGTATTTTGAGGCTGTGCCCCCTAGTTGTAGTCTCCCCAACCAGTGGAAACAACCTCTCTGCCTCTATCTTATCTATCCCTTTCATTATTTTAAATGTTTCTGTAAGATCACCCCTCATCCTTCTGAACTCCAACGAGTAAAGACCCAGTCTACTCAATCTATCATCATAAGGTAACCCTCTCATCTCCGGAATCAGCCTAGTGAATCGTCTCTGTACCCCCTCCAAAGCCAGTATATACTTCCTTAAGTAAGGTGACCAAAACTGCACGCAGTACTCCAGGTGCGGCCTCACCAATACCCACATACTTCAATAACAAAAGAAAATCTATATCCTGCAGTGACATTGTTATAAAATGAATACTGCAGCCTGCAGTATACAATGTGGATCATTGATTCAAGAGCCATCCTGCAGTGGGCTCCATTCTTGGGTTGCCCTACTGCTGATGGCTACTGCCTTTTGCCCTCCTTCCCTTCAACCCCTCCAATGCGTGCTGCTCCCCCTCAATGTGACATCAGGGCATGCAGAAAGGCTGCTAGAGGGCTGCTGTCTTGGGGGCTGAGACAATGGTGAGAGCGTCTGAGGACACACTGGACCAGCTCATGGCCAGGAAGGTCCGGCTCCCCATTGGCTCACCTCTTCCTTGGTGTTGTCAGTCATAGGTGGTTTGGGTGTCAACCATCGTTGGTGCTTGGTTGGCGAGTGAGTGGAGGGAGATGGAATGTCATCATCCTGAGGAATGCCAGCACCTCCCATCTCCCTGGAGCCACTCTGTCGCCGACGGGGTT
Source organism: Pristiophorus japonicus (assembly GCF_044704955.1). Classification (NCBI taxonomy): domain Eukaryota; kingdom Metazoa; phylum Chordata; class Chondrichthyes; family Pristiophoridae; genus Pristiophorus; species Pristiophorus japonicus. The sequence goes on from NW_027252889.1 coordinate 64,626, forward strand.
GGGCCTTAGCAACCGGAACACGATGTAAAGGAGCACCTTCCCGGCCTGCTTCGGCACCGTCACTTTTCCGTGGGACAGTGGGGAACACAGAGGGTGTGGAGGCAGGCATGGACTGCATCCCCTGCCCAAGCTGAAGCAGAGCTTGTGCCTGTAATGCGCCCGAGTCTGCAACGTGCTCAAGGTCACGTGCCACACTCTCTGGAACTCCACTGTCACTGCTCGAGGACACCAGCCTCTGAGCGTGGGCAATGATGGCCTCGCTGGAGACAATCGCAGTGAGCTTGTCAACGCTCACGGGCATCCGTCCCCAGGTATCAAGGAGCTGATGGCTGATCACGGTGTTAGCCCTGGACATTTCCACCAGATCTAGTTCTAATTCTGCCTGTCTGTTAGCAGCCCAATGTTGCTGACTCACCCTCTGGAGAGCTGGCCTGCAGGATTCCACTCCAGCACCGTGTTGCTGCACTCCACTGTGCCCAGGGGCTTCCGAGTCCTCAAACCCCGGGAACGCAGCCTCGTTCCCAGATGAGCTCAGTCGAGATGGCACATCAGGTGGGTTGGGATGCTCTGCCGGAGCTGTGTCATCCATCTCCTCCTCCTCCTCCTCCTCCTCCACACCATGGCCTGATATGGAGGGCTCCCTCGAGGGATGTGGTGCCTCTGGTTGGTCATCTGGAAGTAGAAAGGAGAGGCGGCCGGGCAACATGAGGAAGGTGGCATTGCACAGGCTCATTTGAAGGACTACCGCTACTCCATTGTATGTCTCAAGGCAGTGTTTTGAGTCGCACGATCCATTTAATTACCCTCAGTACCCGAAGGGGGCTCAGTAACCCAACCAGCAGCTGCCCGACCTGTGACTCCGATAAGGGCTGATACTCTCTCCTCCACATCAGTCAGTGGAAGTTTCTGAGGCGGATTCCTGCCTGTCCTTATTTGCTCCCTCCAGTTGTGGGGGTGCTTCAACTGAAAAGATAAACATGTGAATGGTTACATAAGGTCAATTTGCTGTTGTGGCACAGATGGCCACCAAAGTAGTTTAGGTTATGCTGTGTGAATGTTCTCGGGGCCTCTGTTTAATGTGCTTGGATCTTTCATGTGCTTCGCCAGTATGTTATCGATGTTTACAGGCATCTAACATGAGGTGCGTAAGAGATCTTTCAGAAAGCGATAGGAACAGTTGTATTGCGATGAACGGTGTTAATTATGCCCACAGATCATTCAACACATATCGGGTGCTGAAGTAAGCCGTCCTTTCTGTTATGCATCGTGGGAGGCAACACACAGAATGTTGCAACATTAGAACAATCAGATACTGTGGCAGATTTATCTTTGAAGTCATGGAGGATTGCACAGATGAAATCATTAAACTTTTTTCGGCACAGTGTGCTAGTCCTGGGCACAATGTCTGTAGCAAACACCTAACGTTATCCCAGCGCTATTTCCTTCCAAATCTGCTTGAAGACAGCAGGCTGTGGTCTGGATCCCCTGGAAGATGCAGTGCAGCCCACCCCCTCTCCATCGCATCCACCAACGCTTCTTTGGACTCATGGGTGAAGCGCCTAGCACGCCAACTGCCCTGCCCCTCCTCCATCTCAGCAGAAGTGGCTGAGGTGGTCCGGTTTAAGTGCACATACGCACAGTAAGTTGCCACGCTCTGCATTAGTGTTTGCGACAGGAACGTAAACTAGGAGGTGGAGAAAAAAAACGGGAAAAAAAGCACATGCGCAAAATGATCGCCTCTTTCAATGCCGGAAGTTTCAGGAGCAAGCAATTTTTCAGTGTTTCTTACACCAAGGGGCCTGCTTCAGTCCTGTAAATAACCCGTTTTCTTCCTGAAACAATGCGGTTACTGTTCACATCATCGGGCACTTCGACAATAGTATTTTCGGTAACAAACATTTCTAGCCCTCCACATCAGAACATAAGAAATATGAGCAGGATTAGGCCATTCGGCCACTTGAGCCTGCTCCGCCATTCAATAAGATCATGGCTGATCTGATCGTGGGCTCACCGCCACTTCCCTGCCTGCTGCCTTGACTCACATACCATTAAACATCTGTCTATCTCAGCTTTGAACATATTCAATGACCCAGCCTTCACAGCTCTCTGGGATAAAGAATTCCAAAGTTTAATGACTCTCTGAACAAAAACATTGCTCCTCATCTCCATTTCAAATGGGCGACCACTTGTTCTGATACTATGCCCCCTAGTTCTAGAGTCCCCCATGAGGGGAAACATCATCTCTGTAAAGTTTTAAGTTGGTGCCCGTTTCGGGCGATACTAAATTTTTTGTATTTTTATTTCTTCACACAAGAAAGCATCCTATTGAATTATACTGCACACCTATCTACTGTCTCAACATCCTGTCGAGGGTGTGGAACCTAAAACATTTTTATATTCTTTATGCTCCGAAAGTCTCTGGGTCACGATGGAACTCACCCAAGTGCCCTATTATTCCCATAGGTGCAGCCATCTGAACTCTGGCAATGTCGACAGTTCAGCCAAGTGTGCTTGTAATTTACCTTGGATTTTTAGCTGTTCTGTAAAACTACGAACCTCTGAAAGTCTCTCTGTTGCTTGGCTGTATCATCCGACAACAAAAATTTCAGCTAGGGAATACAGAAATCCTATCCTCATCACCAATGTGATACATTCTTATGACATCACATCAAACACACTCAACAAGATGGCTGCAATACAGAAACCCTCATCATGTGACTTTGCCACATGATCCTTTGTTATTTGTTACAGCAGTTGCAGTACATCAGTAGTCCACTAGGTGGCTCAGTAGTCCACTAGGGGAGCACTATTACACTGATACTCAATGTTCAGTGTCGGGTGGTACTGTGAGTGAGGGTCCTGATACTGAATGTTCAGTGTGGGGGGGTGGGAGTAATGTGAGTGAGGGTCCTGATACTGAATGTTCAGTGTGGGGGGGGGGGGTACTGTGAGTGAGGGTCCTGATACTGAATGTTCAGTGTGTGGGGGGGGTACTGTGAGTGAGGGTCCTGATACTGAATGTTCAGTGTGGGGAGGGGTACTGTGAGTGAGGATCCTGATACTGAATGTTCAGTGTGTGGGGGAGTACTGTGAGTGAGGGTCCTGATACAGAATGTTCAGTGTGGCGGGGGGGGGGGGGGTACTGTGAGTGAGGGTCCTGATACTGAATGTTCAGTGTGTGGGGGAGTACTGTGAGTGAGGGTCCTGATACTGAATGTTCAGTGGGGGGGGGGGGGGGGTGGGGGGAGGGGGGGGGAGTACTGTGAGTGAGGGTCCTGATACTGAATGTTCAGTGTGTGGGGGAGTACTGTGAGTGAGGGTCCTGATACTGAATGTTCAGTGTGGGGTGGAGTATTGTGAGTGAGGGTCCTGATACTGAATGTTCAGTGTGTGGGGAGTACTGTGAGTGAGGGTCCTGATACTGAATGTTCAGTGTGTGGGGGAGTACTGTGAGTGAGGGTCCTGATACTGAATGTTCAGTGTGTGGGGAGTACTGTGAATGAGGGTCCTGATACTGAATGTTCAGTGTATGGGGAGTACTGTGAGTGAGGGTCCTGATACTGAATGTTCAGTGTGTGGGGAGTACTGTGAGTGAGGGTCCTGATACTGAATGTTCAGTGTGAGGTGCTTACAGGTGATGGAGCTGAATGTTGGATTGTTTGCTGTTGATCCTCGTGTATGAGAATTGGAGAGTGTAGGGTGCCTCAAACAGTTGGCCATTTTCAGACATGAGCTGGACATTGATGTTTGGTGCCCTGTCTGACCATTGACAGGGTTGGCATCTCCTCTGAGGACAATCTTGTTCAATGTTAACCACCACGATTGCCTTCATTCCAGCGACAATCACTGGATGATGATCTCGAGCGGAGGTGTTTGTCAATTTTTCCCCATGCTACTGAGAAACAACAATTTCTCTCACTGAGTTTGGCCAACCACAGACCGGGGATTGAATCTTAGACCGTGTTGGGCCCTGTGGCTGAATATCAGAACAAGGTGTATTTCCCCACTGTGAGCAGTCCCTACACTGAATATTATACATTCCCTCTCTCTCAATCACTCACCATCTCACTGCCCAGCCCTGTGTATTGTTATCATGTCGCGGCACAAAACTAACATTGCAGAATGTTTTTGACAAGCAGCTGCCTGATTTACCAGAAATGCAATTTGCAATCGTCACCTTATCACAAGGTGCTGGCCACAGATAAAGGTCCTCTGTGTGGGAGTGAGAAACAGAAAGTGATACTACAGGGGAAAGTTCTCCTTTATCTCAGTGCAGAAACTGAACTTTAAAATGGATACTTCGAGAAAGGGTGAAATAAAATGAGGTTTAATAATATGGCTGGTCCTTTCCAGACATGTTAAGAGATGCTCCAATGTACGGAGAGTAAGGAACAGGGTCATTGCCATTCTAATACGTGACCCTGAATTGTCCAACAGGCAGTTGTAAGCTGGGACCAAGGTCCTCGCCGGAAAGAGAACACGTGCCGTGAAAAGGACTTTAAACCAATAAATGCGGGAGGGCTCAGGCAGGAACAATAATAACAATGAAAATCGTCTCAAGATAAGAAAAAGAGATCAGAGCAAATTCCAGACCATAATTAGTGTTAAAGGTAATAAAACACTTCAGGTTCGGTAAAGATACAGCAAATAATAATAAAATTACTGTTAAAATACAAGAGGAGTGCTGGGAAACAAGAAACGTGATGTTAAACAGTGAGAGAAACAACATCAGCCCAACAGGGCAGGGTCGGCTCTGTTGCCCAAGAACAGTTTTAGACACTAATGCACAGAGCATACTGAATAAAAGCAGTGAATTAGAAAAGCAGATTGGGGAAGTCCAGAACCAGGGGACATAGTCTTAGGATAAGGGCTAAGCCATTTAGGACTGAGATGAGGAGGAACTTCTTCACTCAGAGAGTTGATAACCTGTGGAATTCCTGACCGCAGAGAGTTGTTGATGCCAGTTCATTGGATATATTCAAGAGGGAGTTAGATATGGCCCTTATGGCTAAAGGGATCAAGGGGTATGGAGAGAAAGCAGGAAAGGGGTACTGAAGGAATGATCAGCCATGATCTTATTGAATGGTGGTGCAGGCTCGAAGAGCCGGATGGCCTACTCCTGCACCTATTTTCTATGTTTCTATGTTTCTATGTAACAGGAAGGTCATGCCTGACGGACCTGATGGAATTTTTTGAGGAGGTGACTGAAGTATTGGACAGGGATGTCTATGGATGTTATTTTTACCGACTTCCAGAAGGCATTTAATAAAGTTCCTCATAAGAGACGGTTAGAACATAAGAAGAAAAGAAGATAAGAAATAGGAGCAGGAGTCGGCCACCTGGCCCCTCGAGCCTGCTCCGCCATTCAATAAGATCATGGCTGATCTGATCATGGACTCAGCTCCACTTCCCCGCCCGCTCTCCATAAATCTTTACTCCCTTATCGATCAAAAATCTATCTATATCCGCCTTAAATATATTCAATGACAGAGCCTCCACACCTCTCTGGGGCAAAGAATTCCACAGATTTACAGACTAACTCAAGTTGCTGCTCATGGAATTGAAGGCAAATGATGGACCTAGTTAGGAAATTGGCAGAGCAGTAGGAGACAGAGAGTAGGGACAATGGGAAGGTACTCTAATGGAGAGGATGTGACTAGTGATGTTAAAGTTCATGCTACAGATATGAAAAGCATTGGTTAGATCACACCTGGAGTACTGTGAGCATTTCTGAGCACCACACCATAGGAAGGATATATTAGCCTTGGAGAGAGTGTAGCATAGGTTTACCAGAATGACTCCTGGACTACAAGCTCACTGACAATCCCACACAGTTCAGCTCCATTCAAAAGTCCTCCAACAAAACAGCAGCACATGGCAGGAAACAGCAGAATTGTAGAACCTCCAGCCCAGCATGGTCAAGTGTAGATAACACTTGGTGCCACGTCACGACCAGGTAAGGACCATCACCAAGCAGAGAAATCTCAGCGCAAACCACAACTTTCAATTCCAACACTGTGAGTGGCCGACCCTTAATATCTTAGCAGTTACCGATGGTTACAATGGGAAAAGATCCAGTTATATCAATATTGAGGCTTCAAGTGCAGGAAGGTACTGCCCCCACTCTGCTTTCAAGCATCCATTTCACATTACAGCTGAAATCTTAGTGTGGGTTTGTGGTAATGAGTGAGGGTCCTGATACTGAATGTTCAGTGTGGAGGGGGGGAGTACTGTGAGTGAGGGTCCTGATACTGAATGTTCAGTGTGTGGGGGAGTACTGTGAGTGAGGGTCCTGATACTGAATGTTCAGTGTGGGGGGAGTACTGTGAGTGAGGGTCCTGATACTGAATGTTCAGTGTGGGGAGGAGTACTGTGAGTGAGGGTCCTGAAACTGAATGTTCAGTGTGGGGTGGGGGGGGAGTATTGTGAGTGAGGGTCCTGATACTGAATGTTCAGTGTGGGGCGGGGGGGAGTATTGTGAGTGAGGATCCTGATACTGAATGTTCAGTGTGGGGGGAGTATTGTGAGTGAGGTTCCTGATACTGAATGTTCAGTGTGGGGGGGAGTACTGTGAGTGAGGGTCCTGATACTGAATGTTCAGTGTGTGGGGGAGTACTGTGAGTGAGGTTCCTGATACTGAATGTTCAGTGTGTGGGGGAGTACTGTGAGTGAGGGTCCTGATACTGAATGTTCAGTGGGGGTGGGGGGGAGTGCTGTGAGTGAGGGTCCTGATACCGAATGTTCAGTGTGTGGGGGAGTACTGTGAGTGAGGGTCCTGATACTGAATGTTCAGTGTGTGGGGGAGTACTGTGAGTGAGGGTCCTGATACTGAATGTTCAGTGTGGGAGGGGGTATGGTGAGTGAGGGTCCTGATACTGAATGTTCAGTGTGTGGGGGGAGTACTGTGAGTGAGGGTCCTGATACTGAATGTTCAGTGTGTGGGGGAGTACTGTGAGTGAGGGTCCTGATACTGAATGTTCAGTGTGGGGGGGAGTACTGTGAGTGAGGGTCCTGATACTGAATGTTCAGTGGGGGTGGGGGGGAGTACTGTGAGTGAGGGTCCTGATACCGAATGTTCAGTGTGTGGGGGAGTACTGTGAGTGAGGGTCCTGATACTGAATGTTCAGTGTGGAGTGGAGTACTGTGAGTGAGGGTCCTGAAACTGAATGTTCGGTGTGAGGGGGGGGGGGGAGTATTGTGAGTGAGGGTCCTGATACTGAATGTTCAGTGTGGGGGGAGTACTGTGAGTGAGGGTCCTGATACTGAATGTTCAGTGTGTGGGGAGTACTGTGAGTGAGGATCCTGATACTGAATGTTCAGTGTGGGGGGAGTATTGTGAGTGAGGGTCCTGATCCTGAATGTTCTGTGTGGGGGGGGGGGGGAGGCTACTGTGAGTGAGGGTCCTGATACTGAATGTTCAGTGTGGGGGGGGAGGAGTACTGTGAGTGAGTGTCCTGATACTGAATGTTCAGTGTGTGGGGGAGTACTGTGAGTGAGGGTCCTGATACTGAATGTTCAGTGTGTGGGGGAGTACTGTGAGTGAGGGTCCTGATACTGAATGTTCAGTGTGGGGGGAGTACTGTGAGTGAGGGTCCTGATACTGAATGTTCAGTGGGGGTGGGGGGGAGTACTGTGAGTGAGGGTTCTGATACCGAATGTTCAGTGTGTGGGGGAGTACTGTGAGTGAGGGTCCTGATACTGAATGTTCAGTGTGTGGGGGAGTACTGTGAGTGAGGGTCCTGATACTGAATGTTCAGTGTGTGGGGAGTACTGTGAGTGAGGGTCCTGATACTGAATGTTCAGTGTGTCGGGAGTACTGTGAATGAGGGTCCTGATACTGAATGTTCAGTGTGTGGGGAGTACTGTGAGTGAGGGTCCTGATACTGAATGTTCAGTGTGTCGGGAGTACTGTGAATGAGGGTCCTGATACTGAATGTTCAGTGTGTGGTGGGGTACTGTGAGTGAGGGTCCTGATACTGAATGTTCAGTGTGTCGGGAGTACTGTGAGTGAGGGTCCTGATACTGAATGTTCAGTGTGTGGGGAGTACTGTGAGTGAGGGTCCTGATACTGAATGTTCAGTGTGTGGGGAGTACTGTGAGTGAGGGTCCTGATACTGAATGTTCAGTGTGTGGGGAGTACTGTGAATGAGGGTCCTGATACTGAATGTTCAGTGTGTGGGGGAGTACTGTGAGTGAGGGTCCTGATACTGAATGTTCAGTGTGGGGGGGGAGGGGGAGTACTGTGAGTGAGGGTCCTGATACTGAATGTTCAGTGTGTCGGGAGTACTGTGAGTGAGGGTCCTGATACTGAATGTTCAGTGTGTGGGGAGTACTGTGAGTGAGGGTCCTGATACCGAATGTTCAGTGTATGGGTAGTACTGTGAGTGAGGGTCCTGATACCGAATGTTCAGTGTGTGGGGAGTACTGTGAGTGAGGGTCCTGATACTGAATGTTCAGTGTATGGGGAGTACTGTGAGTGAGGGTCCTGATACTGAATGTTCAGTGTGTCGGGAGTACTGTGAATGAGGGTCCTGATACTGAATGTTCAGTGTGTCGGGAGTACTGTGAGTGAGGGTCCTGATACTGAATGTTCAGTGTGGCGGGGAGTACTGTGAGTGAGGGTACTGATACTGAATGTTCAGTGTGAGATGCTTACAGGTGATGGAGCTGAATGTTGGATTGTTTGCTGTTGATCCTCGTGTATGAGAATTGGAGAGTGTAGGGTGCCTCAAACAGTTGGCCATTTTCAGACATGAGCTGGACATTGATGTTTGGTGCCCTGTCTGACCATTGACAGGGTTGGCATCTCCTCTGAGGACAATCTTGTTCAATGTTAACCACCACGATTGCCTTCATTCCAGCGACAATCACTGGATGATGATCTCGAGCGGAGGTGTTTGTCAATTTTTCCCCATGCTGCTGAGAAACAACAATTTCTCTCACTGAGTTTGGCCAACCACAGACCGGGGATTGAATCTTAGACCGTGTTGGGCCCTGTGGCTGAATATCAGAACAAGCTGCATTTCCCCACTGTGAGCAGTCCCTACACTGAATATTATACATTCCCTCTCTCTCAATCACTCACCATCTCACTGCCCAGCCCTGTGTATTGTTATCATGTTGCGGCACAAAACTAACATTGCAGAATGTTTTTGACAAGCAGCTGCCTGATTTACCAGAAATGCAATTTGCAATCGTCACCTTATCACTAGGTGCTGGCCACAGATAAAGGTCCTCTGTGTGGGAGTGAGAAATAGAAAGTGATACTACAGGGGAAAGCTCTCCTTTATCTCAGAGCAGGAACTGAACTTTAAAATGGATACTTCGAGAAAGGGTGAAATAAAATGAGGTTTAATAATATGGCTGGTCCTTTCCAGACATGTTAAGAGATGCTCCAATGTACGGAGAGTAAGGAACAGGGTCATTGCCATTCTAATACGTGATCCTGAATCGTACAACAGGCTGGGATCAAGGTCCTCGCCGGAAAGATAACACGTGCCGTGAAAAGGACTTTAAACCAATAAATGCGGGAGGGCTCAGGCAGCAACAATAATAACAGTGAAAATCGTCTCAAGATAAGAAAAAGAGATCAGAGCAAATTCCAGACCATAATTAGTGTTAAAGGTAATAAAACACTTCAGGTTCGGTGAAGATACAGCAAATAATAATAAAATTACTGTTAAAATACAGGAGGAGTGCTGGGAAACAAGAAACGTGATGTTAAACAGTGAGAGAAACAACATCAGCCCAACAGGGCAGGGTAGGCTCTGTTACCCAAGAACAGTTTTAGACACTAATGCACAGAGCATACTGAATAAAAGCAGTGAATTAGAAAAGCAGATTGGGGAAGTCCAGAACCAGGGGACATAGTCTTAGGATAAGGGCTAAGCCATTTAGGACTGAGATGAGGAGGAACTTCTTCACTCAGAGAGTTGTTAACCTGTGGAATTCCCGACCGCAGAGAGTTGTTGATGCCAGTTCATTGGATATATTCAAGAGGGACTTAGATATGGCCCTTATGGTTAAAGGGATCAAAGGGTATGGAGAGAAAACAGGAACGGGGTACTGAAGGAATGATCAGCCATGATCTTATTGAATGGTGGTGCAGGCTCGAAGGGCCGGATGGCCTACTCTTGCACCTATTTTCTATGTTTCTATGTAACAGGAAGGTCATGCCTGACGGACCTGATGGAATTTTTTGAGGAGGTGACTGAAGTATTGGACAGGGATGTCTATGGATGTTATTTTTACCGACTTCCAGAAGGCATTTAATAAAGTTCCTCATAAGAGACGGTTAGAACATAAGAAGATAAGAAGGTAAGAAATAGGAGCAGGAGTCGGCCACCTGGCCCCTCGAGCCTGCTCCGCCATTCAATAAGATCATGGCTGATCTGATCATGAACTCGGCTCCACTTCCCCGCCCGCTCTCCATAAATCTTTACTCCCTTATCGATCAAAAATCTATCTATATCCGCCTTAAATATATTCAATGACACAGCCTCCACACCTCTCTGGGGCAAAGAATTCCACAGATTTACAGCCTAACTCAAGTTGCTGCTCACGGAATTGAAGGTAAATGATGGACCTAGTTAGGAAATTGGCAGAGCAGTAGGAGACAGAGAGTAGGGACAATGGGAAGGTACTCTAATGGAGAGGATGTGACTAGTGATGTTAAAGTTCATGCTACAGCCACATTGGTTAGATCACACCTGGAGTACTGTGAGCATTTCTGAGCACCACACCATAGGAAGGATATATTAGCCTTGGAGGGAGTGTAGCATAGGTTTACCAGAATGACTCCTGGACTACAAGCTCACTGACAATCCCACACAGTTCAGCTCCATTCAAAAGTCCTCCAACAAAACAGCAGCACATGGCAGGAAACAGCAGAATTGTAGAACCTCCAGCCCAGCATGGTCAAGTGTAGATAACACTTGGTGCCACGTCACGACCAGGTAAGGACCATCACCAAGCAGAGAAATCTCAGCGCAAACCACAACTTTCAATTCCAACACTGTGAGTGGCCGACCCTTAATATCTTAGCAGTTACCGATGGTTACAATGGGAAAAGATCCAGTTATATCAATATTGAGGCTTCAAGTGCAGGAAGGTACTGCCCCCACTCTGCTTTCAAGCATCCATTTCACATTACAGCTGAAATCTTAGTGTGGGTTTGTGGTAATGAGTGAGGGTCCTGATACTGAATGTTCAGTGTGGAGGGGGGGAGTACTGTGAGTGAGGGTCCTGATACTGAATGTTCAGTGTGTGGGGGAGTACTGTGAGTGAGGGTCCTGATACTGAATGTTCAGTGTGGGGGGGGAGGTACTGTGAGTGAGGGTACTGATACTGAATGTTCAGTGTGGGGAGGAGTACTGTGAGTGAGGGTCCTGATACTGAATGTTCAGTGTGGGGAGGAGTACTGTGAGTGAGGGTCCTGATACTGAATGTTCAGTGTGGGGCGGGGGGGAGTATTGTGAGTGAGGGTCTTGATACTGAATGTTCAGTGTGGGGCGGGGGGGAGTATTGTGAGTGAGGGTCCTGATACTGAATGTTCAGTGTGGGGGGAGTATTGTGAGTGAGGGTCCTGATACTGAATGTTCAGTGGGGGTGGGGGGGAGTACTGTGAGTGAGGGTCCTGATACCGAATGTTCAGTGTGTGGGGGAGTACTGTGAGTGAGGGTCCTGATACTGAATGTTCAGTGTGGGGTGGAGTACTGTGAGTGAGGGTCCTGATACTGAATGTTCAGTGTGGGAGGGGGTATGGTGAGTGAGGGTCCTGATACTGAATGTTCAGTGTGTGGGGAGTACTGTGAGTGAGGGTCCTGAAACTGAATGTTCGGTGGGGGGGGTGGGGGAGTATTGTGAGTGAGGGTCCTGATACTGAATGTTCAGTGTGGGGGGAATACTGTGAGTGAGGGTCCTGATACTGAATGTTCAGTGTGTGGGGGAGTACTGTGAGTGAGGGTCCTGATCCTGAATGTTCAGTGTGGGGCGGGGGGGAGTATTGTGAGTGAGGGTCCTGATACTGAATGTTCAGTGTGGAGGGGGAGTACTGTGAGTGAGGGTCCTGATACTGAATGTTCAGTGTGGGGAGGAGTACTGTGAGTGAGGGTCCTGAAACTGAATGTTCAGTGTTGGGGAGGGGGGGGGGGAGTATTGTGAGTGAGGGTCCTGATACTGAATGTTCAGTGTGGGGGGAGTACTGTGAGTGAGGGTCCTGATACTGAATGTTCAGTGGGGGTGGGGGGGAGTACTGTGAGTGAGGGTTCTGATACCGAATGTTCAGTGTGTGGGGGAGTACTGTGAGTGAGGGTCCTGATACTGAATGTTCAGTGTGTGGGGGAGTACTGTGAGTGAGGGTCCTGATACTGAATGTTCAGTGTGTGGGGAGTACTGTGAGTGAGGGTCCTGATACTGAATGTTCAGTGTGTCGGGAGTACTGTGAATGAGGGTCCTGATACTGAATGTTCAGTGTGTGGGGAGTACTGTGAGTGAGGGTCCTGATACTGAATGTTCAGTGTGTCGGGAGTACTGTGAATGAGGGTCCTGATACTGAATGTTCAGTGTGTGGTGGGGTACTGTGAGTGAGGGTCCTGATACTGAATGTTCAGTGTGTCGGGAGTACTGTGAGTGAGGGTCCTGATACTGAATGTTCAGTGTGTGGGGAGTACTGTGAGTGAGGGTCCTGATACTGAATGTTCAGTGTGTGGGGAGTACTGTGAGTGAGGGTCCTGATACTGAATGTTCAGTGTGTGGGGAGTACTGTGAATGAGGGTCCTGATACTGAATGTTCAGTGTGTGGGGGAGTACTGTGAGTGAGGGTCCTGATACTGAATGTTCAGTGTGGGGGGGGAGGGGGAGTACTGTGAGTGAGGGTCCTGATACTGAATGTTCAGTGTGTCGGGAGTACTGTGAGTGAGGGTCCTGATACTGAATGTTCAGTGTGTGGGGAGTACTGTGAGTGAGGGTCCTGATACCGAATGTTCAGTGTATGGGGAGTACTGTGAGTGAGGGTCCTGATACCGAATGTTCAGTGTGTGGGGAGTACTGTGAGTGAGGGTCCTGATACTGAATGTTCAGTGTATGGGGAGTACTGTGAGTGAGGGTCCTGATACTGAATGTTCAGTGTGTCGGGAGTACTGTGAATGAGGGTCCTGATACTGAATGTTCAGTGTGTCGGGAGTACTGTGAGTGAGGGTCCTGATACTGAATGTTCAGTGTGGCGGGGAGTACTGTGAGTGAGGGTACTGATACTGAATGTTCAGTGTGAGGTGCTTACAGGTGATGGAGCTGAATGTTGGATTGTTTGCTGTTGATCCTCGTGTATGAGAATTGGAGAGTGTAGGGTGCCTCAAACAGTTGGCCATTTTCAGACATGAGCTGGACATTGATGTTTGGTGCCCTGTCTGACCATTGACAGGGTTGGCATCTCCTCTGAGGACAATCTTGTTCAATGTTAACCACCACGATTGCCTTCATTCCAGCGACAATCACTGGATGATGATCTCGAGCGGAGGTGTTTGTCAATTTTTCCCCATGCTGCTGAGAAACAACAATTTCTCTCACTGAGTTTGGCCAACCACAGACCGGGGATTGAATCTTAGACCGTGTTGGGCCCTGTGGCTGAATATCAGAACAAGCTGCATTTCCCCACTGTGAGCAGTCCCTACACTGAATATTATACATTCCCTCTCTCTCAATCACTCACCATCTCACTGCCCAGCCCTGTGTATTGTTATCATGTTGCGGCACAAAACTAACATTGCAGAATGTTTTTGACAAGCAGCTGCCTGATTTACCAGAAATGCAATTTGCAATCGTCACCTTATCACTAGGTGCTGGCCACAGATAAAGGTCCTCTGTGTGGGAGTGAGAAATAGAAAGTGATACTACAGGGGAAAGCTCTCCTTTATCTCAGAGCAGGAACTGAACTTTAAAATGGATACTTCGAGAAAGGGTGAAATAAAATGAGGTTTAATAATATGGCTGGTCCTTTCCAGACATGTTAAGAGATGCTCCAATGTACGGAGAGTAAGGAACAGGGTCATTGCCATTCTAATACGTGATCCTGAATCGTACAACAGGCTGGGATCAAGGTCCTCGCCGGAAAGATAACACGTGCCGTGAAAAGGACTTTAAACCAATAAATGCGGGAGGGCTCAGGCAGCAACAATAATAACAGTGAAAATCGTCTCAAGATAAGAAAAAGAGATCAGAGCAAATTCCAGACCATAATTAGTGTTAAAGGTAATAAAACACTTCAGGTTCGGTGAAGATACAGCTAATAATAATAAAATTACTGTTAAAATACAGGAGGAGTGCTGGGAAACAAGAAACGTGATGTTAAACAGTGAGAGAAACAACATCAGCCCAACAGGGCAGGGTCGGCTCTGTTACCCAAGAACAGTTTTAGACACTAATGCACAGAGCATACTGAATAAAAGCAGTGAATTAGAAAAGCAGATTGGGGAAGTCCAGAACCAGGGGACATAGTCTTAGGATAAGGGCTAAGCCATTTAGGACTGAGATGAGGAGGAACTTCTTCACTCAGAGAGTTGTTAACCTGTGGAATTCCCGACCGCAGAGAGTTGTTGATGCCAGTTCATTGGATATATTCAAGAGGGACTTAGATATGGCCCTTATGGTTAAAGGGATCAAAGGGTATGGAGAGAAAACAGGAACGGGGTACTGAAGGAATGATCAGCCATGATCTTATTGAATGGTGGTGCAGGCTCGAAGGGCCGGATGGCCTACTCTTGCACCTATTTTCTATGTTTCTATGTAACAGGAAGGTCATGCCTGACGGACCTGATGGAATTTTTTGAGGAGGTGACTGAAGTATTGGACAGGGATGTCTATGGATGTTATTTTTACCGACTTCCAGAAGGCATTTAATAAAGTTCCTCATAAGAGACGGTTAGAACATAAGAAGATAAGAAGGTAAGAAATAGGAGCAGGAGTCGGCCACCTGGCCCCTCGAGCCTGCTCCGCCATTCAATAAGATCATGGCTGATCTGATCATGAACTCGGCTCCACTTCCCCGCCCGCTCTCCATAAATCTTTACTCCCTTATCGATCAAAAATCTATCTATCTCCGCCTTAAATATATTCAATGACACAGCCTCCACACCTCTCTGGGGCAAAGAATTCCACAGATTTACAGCCTAACTCAAGTTGCTGCTCACGGAATTGAAGGTAAATGATGGACCTAGTTAGGAAATTGGCAGAGCAGTAGGAGACAGAGAGTAGGGACAATGGGAAGGTACTCTAATGGAGAGGATGTGACTAGTGATGTTAAAGTTCATGCTACAGCCACATTGGTTAGATCACACCTGGAGTACTGTGAGCATTTCTGAGCACCACACCATAGGAAGGATATATTAGCCTTGGAGGGAGTGTAGCATAGGTTTACCAGAATGACTCCTGGACTACAAGCTCACTGACAATCCCACACAGTTCAGCTCCATTCAAAAGTCCTCCAACAAAACAGCAGCACATGGCAGGAAACAGCAGAATTGTAGAACCTCCAGCCCAGCATGGTCAAGTGTAGATAACACTTGGTGCCACGTCACGACCAGGTAAGGACCATCACCAAGCAGAGAAATCTCAGCGCAAACCACAACTTTCAATTCCAACACTGTGAGTGGCCGACCCTTAATATCTTAGCAGTTACCGATGGTTACAATGGGAAAAGATCCAGTTATATCAATATTGAGGCTTCAAGTGCAGGAAGGTACTGCCCCCACTCTGCTTTCAAGCATCCATTTCACATTACAGCTGAAATCTTAGTGTGGGTTTGTGGTAATGAGTGAGGGTCCTGATACTGAATGTTCAGTGTGGAGGGGGGGAGTACTGTGAGTGAGGGTCCTGATACTGAATGTTCAGTGTGTGGGGGAGTACTGTGAGTGAGGGTCCTGATACTGAATGTTCAGTGTGGGGGGGAGGTACTGTGAGTGAGGGTACTGATACTGAATGTTCAGTGTGGGGAGGAGTACTGTGAGTGAGGGTCCTGATACTGAATGTTCAGTGTGGGGCGGGGGGGAGTATTGTGAGTGAGGGTCTTGATACTGAATGTTCAGTGTGGGGCGGGGGGGAGTATTGTGAGTGAGGGTCCTGATACTGAATGTTCAGTGTGGGGGGAGTATTGTGAGTGAGGGTCCTGATACTGAATGTTCAGTGGGGGTGGGGGGGAGTACTGTGAGTGAGGGTCCTGATACCGAATGTTCAGTGTGTGGGGGAGTACTGTGAGTGAGGGTCCTGATACTGAATGTTCAGTGTGGGGTGGAGTACTGTGAGTGAGGGTCCTGATACTGAATGTTCAGTGTGGGAGGGGGTATGGTGAGTGAGGGTCCTGATACTGAATGTTCAGTGTGTGGGGAGTACTGTGAGTGAGGGTCCTGAAACTGAATGTTCGGTGGGGGTGGTGGGGGAGTATTGTGAGTGAGGGTCCTGATACTGAATGTTCAGTGTGGGGGGAGTACTGTGAGTGAGGGTCCTGATACTGAATGTTCAGTGTGTGGGGGAGTACTGTGAGTGAGGGTCCTGATCCTGAATGTTCAGTGTGGGGCGGGGGGGAGTATTGTGAGTGAGGGTCCTGATACTGAATGTTCAGTGTGGAGGGGGAGTACTGTGAGTGAGGGTCCTGATACTGAATGTTCAGTGTGGGGAGGAGTACTGTGAGTGAGGGTCCTGAAACTGAATGTTCAGTGTTGGGGAGGGGGGGGGGGAGTATTGTGAGTGAGGGTCCTGATACTGAATGTTCAGTGTGGGGGGAGTACTGTGAGTGAGGGTCCTGATACTGAATGTTCAGTGGGGGTGGGGGGGAGTACTGTGAGTGAGGGTTCTGATACCGAATGTTCAGTGTGTGGGGGAGTACTGTGAGTGAGGGTCCTGATACTGAATGTTCAGTGTGTGGGGGAGTACTGTGAGTGAGGGTCCTGATACTGAATGTTCAGTGTGTGGGGAGTACTGTGAGTGAGGGTCCTGATACTGAATGTTCAGTGTGTCGGGAGTACTGTGAATGAGGGTCCTGATACTGAATGTTCAGTGTGTGGGGAGTACTGTGAGTGAGGGTCCTGATACTGAATGTTCAGTGTGTCGGGAGTACTGTGAATGAGGGTCCTGATACTGAATGTTCAGTGTGTAGTGGGGTACTGTGAGTGAGGGTCCTGATACTGAATGTTCAGTGTGTCGGGAGTACTGTGAGTGAGGGTCCTGATACTGAATGTTCAGTGTGTGGGGAGTACTGTGAGTGAGGGTCCTGATACTGAATGTTCAGTGTGTGGGGAGTACTGTGAGTGAGGGTCCTGATACTGAATGTTCAGTGTGTGGGGAGTACTGTGAATGAGGGTCCTGATACTGAATGTTCAGTGTGTGGGGGAGTACTGTGAGTGAGGGTCCTGATACTGAATGTTCAGTGTGGGGGGGGAGGGGGAGTACTGTGAGTGAGGGTCCTGATACTGAATGTTCAGTGTGTCGGGAGTACTGTGAGTGAGGGTCCTGATACTGAATGTTCAGTGTGTGGGGAGTACTGTGAGTGAGGGTCCTGATACCGAATGTTCAGTGTATGGGGAGTACTGTGAGTGAGGGTCCTGATACCGAATGTTCAGTGTGTGGGGAGTACTGTGAGTGAGGGTCCTGATACTGAATGTTCAGTGTATGGGGAGTACTGTGAGTGAGGGTCCTGATACTGAATGTTCAGTGTGTCGGGAGTACTGTGAATGAGGGTCCTGATACTGAATGTTCAGTGTGTCGGGAGTACTGTGAGTGAGGGTCCTGATACTGAATGTTCAGTGTGGCGGGGAGTACTGTGAGTGAGGGTACTGATACTGAATGTTCAGTGTGAGGTGCTTACAGGTGATGGAGCTGAATGTTGGATTGTTTGCTGTTGATCCTCGTGTATGAGAATTGGAGAGTGTAGGGTGCCTCAAACAGTTGGCCATTTTCAGACATGAGCTGGACATTGATGTTTGGTGCCCTGTCTGACCATTGACAGGGTTGGCATCTCCTCTGAGGACAATCTTGTTCAATGTTAACCACCACGATTGCCTTCATTCCAGCGACAATCACTGGATGATGATCTCGAGCGGAGGTGTTTGTCAATTTTTCCCCATGCTGCTGAGAAACAACAATTTCTCTCACTGAGTTTGGCCAACCACAGACCGGGGATTGAATCTTAGACCGTGTTGGGCCCTGTGGCTGAATATCAGAACAAGCTGCATTTCCCCACTGTGAGCAGTCCCTACACTGAATATTATACATTCCCTCTCTCTCAATCACTCACCATCTCACTGCCCAGCCCTGTGTATTGTTATCATGTTGCGGCACAAAACTAACATTGCAGAATGTTTTTGACAAGCAGCTGCCTGATTTACCAGAAATGCAATTTGCAATCGTCACCTTATCACTAGGTGCTGGCCACAGATAAAGGTCCTCTGTGTGGGAGTGAGAAATAGAAAGTGATACTACAGGGGAAAGCTCTCCTTTATCTCAGAGCAGGAACTGAACTTTAAAATGGATACTTCGAGAAAGGGTGAAATAAAATGAGGTTTAATAATATGGCTGGTCCTTTCCAGACATGTTAAGAGATGCTCCAATGTACGGAGAGTAAGGAACAGGGTCATTGCCATTCTAATACGTGATCCTGAATCGTACAACAGGCTGGGATCAAGGTCCTCGCCGGAAAGATAACACGTGCCGTGAAAAGGACTTTAAACCAATAAATGCGGGAGGGCTCAGGCAGCAACAATAATAACAGTGAAAATCGTCTCAAGATAAGAAAAAGAGATCAGAGCAAATTCCAGACCATAATTAGTGTTAAAGGTAATAAAACACTTCAGGTTCGGTGAAGATACAGCTAATAATAATAAAATTACTGTTAAAATACAGGAGGAGTGCTGGGAAACAAGAAACGTGATGTTAAACAGTGAGAGAAACAACATCAGCCCAACAGGGCAGGGTCGGCTCTGTTACCCAAGAACAGTTTTAGACACTAATGCACAGAGCATACTGAATAAAAGCAGTGAATTAGAAAAGCAGATTGGGGAAGTCCAGAACCAGGGGACATAGTCTTAGGATAAGGGCTAAGCCATTTAGGACTGAGATGAGGAGGAACTTCTTCACTCAGAGAGTTGTTAACCTGTGGAATTCCCGACCGCAGAGAGTTGTTGATGCCAGTTCATTGGATATATTCAAGAGGGACTTAGATATGGCCCTTATGGTTAAAGGGATCAAAGGGTATGGAGAGAAAACAGGAACGGGGTACTGAAGGA
Organism: Pristiophorus japonicus; assembly: GCF_044704955.1. NCBI lineage: Eukaryota > Metazoa > Chordata > Chondrichthyes > Pristiophoridae > Pristiophorus > Pristiophorus japonicus. The sequence goes on from NW_027252889.1 coordinate 83,897, forward strand.
ATGATCAGCCATGATCTTATTGAATGGTGGTGCAGGCTCGAAGGGCCGGATGGCCTACTCTTGCACCTATTTTCTATGTTTCTATGTAACAGGAAGGTCATGCCTGACGGACCTGATGGAATTTTTTGAGGAGGTGACTGAAGTATTGGACAGGGATGTCTATGGATGTTATTTTTACCGACTTCCAGAAGGCATTTAATAAAGTTCCTCATAAGAGACGGTTAGAACATAAGAAGATAAGAAGGTAAGAAATAGGAGCAGGAGTCGGCCACCTGGCCCCTCGAGCCTGCTCCGCCATTCAATAAGATCATGGCTGATCTGATCATGAACTCGGCTCCACTTCCCCGCCCGCTCTCCATAAATCTTTACTCCCTTATCGATCAAAAATCTATCTATATCCGCCTTAAATATATTCAATGACACAGCCTCCACACCTCTCTGGGGCAAAGAATTCCACAGATTTACAGCCTAACTCAAGTTGCTGCTCACGGAATTGTAGGTAAATGATGGACCTAGTTAGGAAATTGGCAGAGCAGTAGGAGACAGAGAGTAGGGACAATGGGAAGGTACTCTAATGGAGAGGATGTGACTAGTGATGTTAAAGTTCATGCTACAGCCACATTGGTTAGATCACACCTGGAGTACTGTGAGCATTTCTGAGCACCACACCATAGGAAGGATATATTAGCCTTGGAGGGAGTGTAGCATAGGTTTACCAGAATGACTCCTGGACTACAAGCTCACTGACAATCCCACACAGTTCAGCTCCATTCAAAAGTCCTCCAACAAAACAGCAGCACATGGCAGGAAACAGCAGAATTGTAGAACCTCCAGCCCAGCATGGTCAAGTGTAGATAACACTTGGTGCCACGTCACGACCAGGTAAGGACCATCACCAAGCAGAGAAATCTCAGCGCAAACCACAACTTTCAATTCCAACACTGTGAGTGGCCGACCCTTAATATCTTAGCAGTTACCGATGGTTACAATGGGAAAAGATCCAGTTATATCAATATTGAGGCTTCAAGTGCAGGAAGGTACTGCCCCCACTCTGCTTTCAAGCATCCATTTCACATTACAGCTGAAATCTTAGTGTGGGTTTGTGGTAATGAGTGAGGGTCCTGATACTGAATGTTCAGTGTGGAGGGGGGGAGTACTGTGAGTGAGGGTCCTGATACTGAATGTTCAGTGTGTGGGGGAGTACTGTGAGTGAGGGTCCTGATACTGAATGTTCAGTGTGGGGGGGAGGTACTGTGAGTGAGGGTACTGATACTGAATGTTCAGTGTGGGGAGGAGTACTGTGAGTGAGGGTCCTGATACTGAATGTTCAGTGTGGGGCGGGGGGGAGTATTGTGAGTGAGGGTCTTGATACTGAATGTTCAGTGTGGGGCGGGGGGGAGTATTGTGAGTGAGGGTCCTGATACTGAATGTTCAGTGTGGGGGGAGTATTGTGAGTGAGGGTCCTGATACTGAATGTTCAGTGGGGGTGGGGGGGAGTACTGTGAGTGAGGGTCCTGATACCGAATGTTCAGTGTGTGGGGGAGTACTGTGAGTGAGGGTCCTGATACTGAATGTTCAGTGTGGGGTGGAGTACTGTGAGTGAGGGTCCTGATACTGAATGTTCAGTGTGGGAGGGGGTATGGTGAGTGAGGGTCCTGATACTGAATGTTCAGTGTGTGGGGAGTACTGTGAGTGAGGGTCCTGAAACTGAATGTTCGGTGGGGGGGGGGGGGGAGTATTGTGAGTGAGGGTCCTGATACTGAATGTTCAGTGTGGGGGGAGTACTGTGAGTGAGGGTCCTGATACTGAATGTTCAGTGTGTGGGGGAGTACTGTGAGTGAGGGTCCTGATCCTGAATGTTCAGTGTGGGGCGGGGGGGAGTATGTGAGTGAGGGTCCTGATACTGAATGTTCAGTGTGGAGGGGGAGTACTGTGAGTGAGGGTCCTGATACTGAATGTTCAGTGTGGGGAGGAGTACTGTGAGTGAGGGTCCTGAAACTGAATGTTCAGTGTGGGGGGGGGGGGGGGGGGAGTATTGTGAGTGAGGGTCCTGATACTGAATGTTCAGTGTGGGGGGAGTACTGTGAGTGAGGGTCCTGATACTGAATGTTCAGTGTGTGGGGGAGTACTGTGAGTGAGGGTCCTGATACTGAATGTTCAGTGTGGGGCGGGGGGGAGTATTGTGAGTGAGGGTCCTGATACTGAATGTTCAGTGTGTGGGGAGTACTGTGAGTGAGGGCCCTGATACTGAATGTTCAGTGTGGGGGGAGTACTGTGAGTGAGGGTCCTGATACTGAATGTTCAGTGTGGGGTGCGGGGGGGGGTGGCTACTGTGAGTGAGGATCCTGATACTGAATGTTCAGTGTGTCGGGAGTACTGTGAGTGAGGGTCCTGATACTGAATGTTCAGTGTGGGGGGAGTACTGTGAGTGAGGGTCCTGATACTGAATGTTCAGTGTGTGGGGAGTACTGTGAGTGAGGGTCCTGATACCGAATGTTCAGTGTGTCGGGAGTACTGTGAGTGAGGGTCCTGATACTGAATGTTCAGTGTGGGGCGGGGGGGAGTATTGTGAGTGAGGGTCCTGATACAGAATGTTCAGTGTGTGGGGAGTACTGTGAGTGAGGGTCCTGATACTGAATGTTCAGTGTGGGGCGGGGGGGAGTATTGTGAGTGAGGGTCCTGATACTGAATGTTCAGTGTGTGGGGAGTACTGTGAGTGAGGGTCCTGATACTGAATGTTCAGTGTGTGGGGAGTACTGTGAGTGAGGGTCCTGATACTGAATATTCAGTGTGTGGGGAGTACTGTGAGTGAGGGTCCTGATACTGAATGTTCGGTGTGGGGGGCGGGGGGGGGGGGCTACTGTGAGTGAGGATCCTGATACTGAATGTTCAGTGTGTCGGGAGTACTGTGAGTGAGGGTCCTGATACTGAATGTTCAGTGTGGGGCGGGGGGGAGTATTGTGAGTGAGGGTCCTGATACTGAATGTTCAGTGTGTCGGGAGTACTGTGAGTGAGGGTCCTGATACTGAATGTTCAGTGTGGGGCGGGGGGGAGTACTGTGAGTGAGGGTCCTGATACCGAATGTTCAGTGTGTCGGGAGTACTGTGAGTGAGGGTCCTGATACTGAATGTTCAGTGTGGGGCGGGGGGGGAGTATTGTGAGTGAGGGTCCTGATACTGAATGTTCAGTGTGTCGGGAGTACTGTGAGTGAGTGTCCTGATACTGAATGTTCAGTGTGTGGGGAGTACTGTGAGTGAGGGTCCTGATACTGAATGTTCAGTGTGGGGCGGGGGGGAGTATTGTGAGTGAGGGTCCTGATACTGAATGTTCAGTGTGTGGGGAGTACTGTGAGTGAGGGTCCTGATACTGAATGTTCAGTGTGTGGGGAGTACTGTGAGTGAGGGTCCTGATACTGAATATTCAGTGTGTGGGGAGTACTGTGAGTGAGTGTCCTGATACTGAATGTTCGGTGTGAGTGGGTGGGAGTACTGTGAGTGAGGGTCCTGATACTGAATGTTCAGTGTGTGGGGAGTACTGTGAGTGAAGGTCCTGATACTGAATGTTCAGTGTGTGGGGAGTACTGTGAGTGAGGGTCCTGATACTGAATGTTCAGTGTGTGGGGAGTACTGTGAGTGAGGGTCCTGATACTGAATGTTCAGTGTATGGGGAGTACTGTGAGTGAGGGTCCTGATACCGAATGTTCAGTGTGTGGGGGAGTACTGTGAGTGAGGGTCCTGATACTGAATGTTCAGTGTGTGGGGTGGTACTGTGAGTGAGGGTCCTGATACTGAATGTTCAGTGTGTAGGGTGGTACTGTGAGTGAAGGTCCTGATACTGAATGTTCAGTGTGTCGGGAGTACTGTGAGTGAGGGTCCTGATACTGAATGTTCAGTGTATGGGGAGTACTGTGAGTGAGGGTCCTGATACTGAATGTTCAGTGTGAGGTGCTTACAGGTGATGGAGCTGAATGTTGGATTGTTTGCTGTTGATCCTCGTGTATGAGAATTGGAGAGTGTAGGGTGCCTCAAACAGTTGGCCATTTTCAGACATGAGCTGGACATTGATGTTTGGTGCCCTGTCTGACCATTGACAGGGTTGGCATCTCCTCTGAGGACAATCTTGTTCAATGTTAACCACCACGATTGCCTTCATTCCAGCGACTATCACTGGATGATGATCTCGAGCGGAGGTGTTTGTCAATTTTTCCCCATGCTGCTGAGAAACAACAATTTCTCTCACTGAGTTTGGCCAACCACAGACCGGGGATTGAATCTTAGACCGTGTTGGGCCCTGTGGCTGAATATCAGAACAAGCTGCATTTCCCCACTGTGAGCAGTCCCTACACTGAATATTATACATTCCCTCTCTCTCAATCACTCACCATCTCACTGCCCAGCCCTGTGTATTGTTATCATGTTGCGGCACAAAACTAACATTGCAGAATGTTTTTGACAAGCAGCTGCCTGATTTACCAGAAATGCAATTTGCAATCGTCACCTTATCACTAGGTGCTGGCCACAGATAAAGGTCCTCTGTGTGGGAGTGAGAAATAGAAAGTGATACTACAGGGGAAAGCTCTCCTTTATCTCAGAGCAGGAACTGAACTTTAAAATGGATACTTCGAGAAAGGGTGAAATAAAATGAGGTTTAATAATATGGCTGGTCCTTTCCAGACATGTTAAGAGATGCTCCAATGTACGGAGAGTAAGGAACAGGGTCATTGCCATTCTAATACGTGATCCTGAATCGTACAACAGGCTGGGATCAAGGTCCTCGCCGGAAAGATAACACGTGCCGTGAAAAGGACTTTAAACCAATAAATGCGGGAGGGCTCAGGCAGCAACAATAATAACAGTGAAAATCGTCTCAAGATAAGAAAAAGAGATCAGAGCAAATTCCAGACCATAATTAGTGTTAAAGGTAATAAAACACTTCAGGTTCGGTGAAGATACAGCTAATAATAATAAAATTACTGTTAAAATACAGGAGGAGTGCTGGGAAACAAGAAACGTGATGTTAAACAGTGAGAGAAACAACATCAGCCCAACAGGGCAGGGTCGGCTCTGTTACCCAAGAACAGTTTTAGACACTAATGCACAGAGCATACTGAATAAAAGCAGTGAATTAGAAAAGCAGATTGGGGAAGTCCAGAACCAGGGGACATAGTCTTAGGATAAGGGCTAAGCCATTTAGGACTGAGATGAGGAGGAACTTCTTCACTCAGAGAGTTGTTAACCTGTGGAATTCCCGACCGCAGAGAGTTGTTGATGCCAGTTCATTGGATATATTCAAGAGGGACTTAGATATGGCCCTTATGGTTAAAGGGATCAAAGGGTATGGAGAGAAAACAGGAACGGGGTACTGAAGGAATGATCAGCCATGATCTTATTGAATGGTGGTGCAGGCTCGAAGGGCCGGATGGCCTACTCTTGCACCTATTTTCTATGTTTCTATGTAACAGGAAGGTCATGCCTGACGGACCTGATGGAATTTTTTGAGGAGGTGACTGAAGTATTGGACAGGGATGTCTATGGATGTTATTTTTACCGACTTCCAGAAGGCATTTAATAAAGTTCCTCATAAGAGACGGTTAGAACATAAGAAGATAAGAAGGTAAGAAATAGGAGCAGGAGTCGGCCACCTGGCCCCTCGAGCCTGCTCCGCCATTCAATAAGATCATGGCTGATCTGATCATGAACTCGGCTCCACTTCCCCGCCCGCTCTCCATAAATCTTTACTCCCTTATCGATCAAAAATCTATCTATATCCGCCTTAAATATATTCAATGACACAGCCTCCACACCTCTCTGGGGCAAAGAATTCCACAGATTTACAGCCTAACTCAAGTTGCTGCTCACGGAATTGTAGGTAAATGATGGACCTAGTTAGGAAATTGGCAGAGCAGTAGGAGACAGAGAGTAGGGACAATGGGAAGGTACTCTAATGGAGAGGATGTGACTAGTGATGTTAAAGTTCATGCTACAGCCACATTGGTTAGATCACACCTGGAGTACTGTGAGCATTTCTGAGCACCACACCATAGGAAGGATATATTAGCCTTGGAGGGAGTGTAGCATAGGTTTACCAGAATGACTCCTGGACTACAAGCTCACTGACAATCCCACACAGTTCAGCTCCATTCAAAAGTCCTCCAACAAAACAGCAGCACATGGCAGGAAACAGCAGAATTGTAGAACCTCCAGCCCAGCATGGTCAAGTGTAGATAACACTTGGTGCCACGTCACGACCAGGTAAGGACCATCACCAAGCAGAGAAATCTCAGCGCAAACCACAACTTTCAATTCGAACACTGTGAGTGGCCGACCCTTAATATCTTAGCAGTTACCGATGGTTACAATGGGAAAAGATCCAGTTATATCAATATTGAGGCTTCAAGTGCAGGAAGGTACTGCCCCCACTCTGCTTTCAAGCATCCATTTCACATTACAGCTGAAATCTTAGTGTGGGTTTGTGGTAATGAGTGAGGGTCCTGATACTGAATGTTCAGTGTGGAGGGGGGGAGTACTGTGAGTGAGGGTCCTGATACTGAATGTTCAGTGTGTGGGGGAGTACTGTGAGTGAGGGTCCTGATACTGAATGTTCAGTGTGGGGGGGGAGGTACTGTGAGTGAGGGTACTGATACTGAATGTTCAGTGTGGGGAGGAGTACTGTGAGTGAGGGTCCTGATACTGAATGTTCAGTGTGGGGCGGGGGGGAGTATTGTGAGTGAGGGTCTTGATACTGAATGTTCAGTGTGGGGCGGGGGGGAGTATTGTGAGTGAGGGTCCTGATACTGAATGTTCAGTGTGGGGGGAGTATTGTGAGTGAGGGTCCTGATACTGAATGTTCAGTGGGGGTGGGGGGGAGTACTGTGAGTGAGGGTCCTGATACCGAATGTTCAGTGTGTGGGGGAGTACTGTGAGTGAGGGTCCTGATACTGAATGTTCAGTGTGGGGTGGAGTACTGTGAGTGAGGGTCCTGATACTGAATGTTCAGTGTGGGAGGGGGTATGGTGAGTGAGGGTCCTGATACTGAATGTTCAGTGTGTGGGGAGTACTGTGAGTGAGGGTCCTGAAACTGAATGTTCGGTGGGGGGGGGGGGGGGAGTATTGTGAGTGAGGGTCCTGATACTGAATGTTCAGTGTGGGGGGAGTACTGTGAGTGAGGGTCCTGATACTGAATGTTCAGTGTGTGGGGGAGTACTGTGAGTGAGGGTCCTGATCCTGAATGTTCAGTGTGGGGCGGGGGGGAGTATGTGAGTGAGGGTCCTGATACTGAATGTTCAGTGTGGAGGGGGAGTACTGTGAGTGAGGGTCCTGATACTGAATGTTCAGTGTGGGGAGGAGTACTGTGAGTGAGGGTCCTGAAACTGAATGTTCAGTGTGGGGGGGGGGGGGGGGAGTATTGTGAGTGAGGGTCCTGATACTGAATGTTCAGTGTGGGGGGAGTACTGTGAGTGAGGGTCCTGATACTGAATGTTCAGTGTGTGGGGGAGTACTGTGAGTGAGGGTCCTGATACTGAATGTTCAGTGTGGGGCGGGGGGGAGTATTGTGAGTGAGGGTCCTGATACTGAATGTTCAGTGTGTGGGGAGTACTGTGAGTGAGGGCCCTGATACTGAATGTTCAGTGTGGGGGGAGTACTGTGAGTGAGGGTCCTGATACTGAATGTTCAGTGTGGGGGGCGGGGGGGGGTGGCTACTGTGAGTGAGGGTCCTGATACTGAATGTTCAGTGTGTCGGGAGTACTGTGAGTGAGGGTCCTGATACTGAATGTTCAGTGTGGGGGGAGTACTGTGAGTGAGGGTCCTGATACTGAATGTTCAGTGTGTGGGGAGTACTGTGAGTGAGGGTCCTGATACCGAATGTTCAGTGTGTCGGGAGTACTGTGAGTGAGGGTCCTGATACTGAATGTTCAGTGTGGGGCGGGGGGGAGTATTGTGAGTGAGGGTCCTGATACAGAATGTTCAGTGTGTGGGGAGTACTGTGAGTGAGGGTCCTGATACTGAATGTTCAGTGTGGGGCGGGGGGGAGTATTGTGAGTGAGGGTCCTGATACTGAATGTTCAGTGTGTCGGGAGTACTGTGAGTGAGGGTCCTGATACTGAATGTTCAGTGTGGGGCGGGGGGGAGTATTGTGAGTGAGGGTCCTGATACTGAATGTTCAGTGTGTGGGGAGTACTGTGAGTGAGGGTCCTGATACTGAATATTCAGTGTGTGGGGAGTACTGTGAGTGAGGGTCCTGATACTGAATGTTCGGTGTGGGGGGCGGGGGGGGGGGGGCTACTGTGAGTGAGGATCCTGATACTGAATGTTCAGTGTGTCGGGGGTACTGTGAGTGAGGGTCCTGATACTGAATGTTCAGTGTGGGGCGGGGGGGAGTATTGTGAGTGAGGGTCCTGATACTGAATGTTCAGTGTGTCGGGAGTACTGTGAGTGAGGGTCCTGATACCGAATGTTCAGTGTGTCGGGAGTACTGTGAGTGAGGGTCCTGATACTGAATGTTCAGTGTGGGGCGGCGGGGAGTATTGTGAGTGAGGGTCCTGATACTGAATGTTCAGTGTGTCGGGAGTACTGTGAGTGAGTGTCCTGATACTGAATGTTCAGTGTGTGGGGAGTACTGTGAGTGAGGGTCCTGATACTGAATGTTCAGTGTGGGGCGGGGGGGAGTATTGTGAGTGAGGGTCCTGATACTGAATGTTCAGTGTGTGGGGAGTACTGTGAGTGAGGGTCCTGATACTGAATGTTCAGTGTGTGGGGAGTACTGTGAGTGAGGGTCCTGATACTGAATATTCAGTGTGTGGGGAGTACTGTGAGTGAGTGTCCTGATACTGAATGTTCGGTGTGAGTGGGTGGGAGTACTGTGAGTGAGGGTCCTGATACTGAATGTTCAGTGTGTGGGGAGTACTGTGAGTGAAGGTCCTGATACTGAATGTTCAGTGTGTGGGGAGTACTGTGAGTGAGGGTCCTGATACTGAATGTTCAGTGTGTGGGGAGTACTGTGAGTGAGGGTCCTGATACTGAATGTTCAGTGTATGGGGAGTACTGTGAGTGAGGGTCCTGATACCGAATGTTCAGTGTGTGGGGGAGTACTGTGAGTGAGGGTCCTGATACTGAATGTTCAGTGTGTGGGGTGGTACTGTGAGTGAGGGTCCTGATACTGAATGTTCAGTGTGTAGGGTGGTACTGTGAGTGAAGGTCCTGATACTGAATGTTCAGTGTGTCGGGAGTACTGTGAGTGAGGGTCCTGATACTGAATGTTCAGTGTGAGGTGCTTACAGGTGATGGAGCTGAATGTTGGATTGTTTGCTGTTGATCCTCGTGTATGAGAATTGGAGAGTGTAGGGTGCCTCAAACAGTTGGCCATTTTCAGACATGAGCTGGACATTGATGTTTGGTGCCCTGTCTGACCATTGACAGGGTTGGCATCTCCTCTGAGGACAATCTTGTTCAATGTTAACCACCACGATTGCCTTCATTCCAGCGACAATCACTGGATGATGATCTCGAGCGGAGGAGTTTGTCAATTTTTCCCCATGCTGCTGAGAAACAACAATTTCTCTCACTGAGTTTGGCCAACCACAGACCGGGGATTGAATCTTCGACCGTGTTGGGCCCTGTGGCTGAATATCAGAACAAGGTGTATTTCCCCACTGTGAGCAGTCCCTACACTGAATATTATACATTTCCTCTCTCTCAATCACTCACCAACTCACTGCCCAGCCCTGTGTATTGTTATCATGTTGCGGCACAAAACTAACATTGCAGAATGTTTTTGACAAGCAGCTGCCTGATTTACCAGAAATGCAATTTGCAATCGTCACCTTATCACTAGGTGCTGGCCACAGATAAAGGTAATCTGTGTGGGAGTGAGAAACAGAAAGTGATACTACAGGGGAAAGCTCTCCTTTATCTCAGAGCAGGAACTGAACTTTAAAATGGATACTTCGAGAAAGGGTGAAATAAAATGAGGTTTAATAATATGGCTGGTCCTTTCCAGACATGTTAAGAGATGCTCCAATGTACGGAGAGTAAGGAACAGGGTCATTGCCATTCTAATACGTGATCCTGAATCGTACAACAGGCTGGGATCAAGGTCCTCGCCGGAAAGAGAACACGTGCCGTGAAAAGGACTTTAAACCAATAAATGCGGGAGAGCTCTGGCAGCAACAATAATAACAGTGAAAATCGTCTCAAGATAAGAAAAAGAGATCAGAGCAAATTCCAGACCATAATTAGTGTTAAAGGTAATAAAACACTTCAGGTTCGGTGAAAATACAGCAAATAATAATAAAATTACTGTTAAAATACAGGAGGAGTGCTGGGAAACAAGAAACGTGATGTTAAACGGTGAGAGAAACAACATCAGCCCAACAGGGCAGGGTAGGCTCTGTTACCCAAGAACAGTTTTAGACACTAATGCACAGAGCATACTGAATAAAAGCAGTGAATTAGAAAAGCAGATTGGGGAAGTCCAGAACCAGGGGACATAGTCTTAGGATAAGGGCTAAGCCATTTAGGACTGAGATGAGGAGGAACTTCTTCACTCAGAGAGTTGTTAACCTGTGGAATTCCCGACCGCAGAGAGTTGTTGATGCCAGTTCATTGGATATATTCAAGAAGGAGTTAGATATGGCCCTTATGGTTAAAGGGATCAAAGGGTATGGAGAGAAAACAGGAACGGGGTACTGAAGGAATGATCAGCCATGATCTTATTGAATGGTGGTGCAGGCTCGAAGGGCCGGATGGCCTACTCTTGCACCTATTTTCTATGTTTCTATGTAACAGGAAGGTCATGCCTGACGGACCTGATGGAATTTTTTGAGGAGGTGACTGAAGTATTGGACAGGGATGTCTATGGATGTTATTTTTACCGACTTCCAGAAGGCATTTAATAAAGTTCCTCATAAGAGACGGTTAGAACATAAGAAGATAAGAAGGTAAGAAGATAAGAAATAGGAGCAGGAGTCGGCCACCTGGCCCCTCGAGCCTGCTCCGCCATTCAATAAGATCATGGCTGATCTGATCATGGACTCAGCTCCACTTCCCCGCCCGCTCTCCATAAATCTTTACTCCCTTATCGATCAAAAATCTATCTATCTCCGCCTTAAATATATTCAATGACACAGCCTCCACACCTCTCTGGGGCAAAGAATTCCACAGATTTACAGCCTAACTCAAGTTGCTGCTCACGGAATTGAAGGTAAATGATGGACCTAGTTAGGAAATTAGCAGAGCAGTAGGAGACAGAGAGTATGGACAATGGGCAGGTACTCTAATGGAGAGGATGTGACTAGTGATGTTAAAGTTCATGCTACAGCCACATTGGTTAGATCACACCTGGAGTACTGTGAGCATTTCTGAGCACCACACCATAGGAAGGATATATTAGCCTTGGAGGGAGTGTAGCATAGGTTTACCAGAATGACTCCTGGACTACAAGCTCACTGACAATCCCACACAGTTCAGCTCCATTCAAAAGTCCTCCAACAAAACAGCAGCACATGGCAGGAAACAGCAGAATTGTAGAACCTCCAGCCCAGCATGGTCAAGTGTAGATAACACTTGGTGCCACGTCACGACCAGGTAAGGACCATCACCAAGCAGAGAAATCTCAGCGCAAACCACAACTTTCAATTCGAACACTGTGAGTGGCCGACCCTTAATATCTTAGCAGTTACCGATGGTTACAATGGGAAAAGATCCAGTTATATCAATACTGTGGCTTCAAGTGCAGGAAGGTACTGCCCCCACTCTGCTTTCAAGCATCCATTTCACATTACAGCTGAAATCTTAGTGTGGGTTTGTGGTAATGAGTGAGGGTCCTGATACTGAATGTTCAGTGTGGAGGGGGGGAGTACTGTGAGTGAAGGTCCTGATACTGAATGTTCAGTGTGTGGGGGAGTACTGTGAGTGAGGGTCCTGATACTGAATGTTCAGTGTGGGGGGGAGGTACTGTGAGTGAGGGTCCTGATACTGAATGTTCAGTGTGGGGAGGAGTACTGTGAGTGAGGGTCCTGATCCTGAATGTTCAGTGTGGGGCGGGGGGGAGTATTGTGAGTGAGGGTCCTGATACTGAATGTTCAGTGTGGGGGGGGAGTACTGTGAGTGAGGGTCCTGATACTGAATGTTCAGTGTGGGGGGGGGACTGTGAGTGAGGGTCCTGATACTGAATGTTCAGTGTGGGGTGGGGGGGGAGTATTGTGAGTGAGGGTCCTGATACTGAATGTTCAGTGTGGGGCGGGGGGGAGTATTGTGAGTGAGGGTCCTGATACTGAATGTTCAGTGTGGGGGGAGTACTGTGAGTGAGGGTCCTGATACTGAATGTTCAGTGTGTGGGGGAGTACTGTGAGTGAGGGTCCTGATACTGAATGTTCAGTGGGGGTGGGGGGGAGTACTGTGAGTGAGGGTCCTGATACTGAATGTTCAGTGGGGGTGGGGGGGAGTACTGTGAGTGAGGGTCCTGATACCGAATGTTCAGTGTGTGGGGGAGTACTGTGAGTGAGGGTCCTGATACTGAATGTTCAGTGTGGAGTGGAGTACTGTGAGTGAGGGTCCTGAAACTGAATGTTCGGTGTGAGGGGGGGGGGAGTATTGTGAGTGAGGGTCCTGATACTGAATGTTCAGTGTGGGGGGAGTACTGTGAGTGAGGGTCCTGATACTGAATGTTCAGTGTGTGGGGAGTATTGTGAGTGAGGGTCCTGATACTGAATGTTCAGTGTGTGGGGAGTACTGTGAGTGAGGGTCCTGATACTGAATGTTCAGTGTGGGGAGGAGTACTGTGAGTGAGGGTCCTGATCCTGAATGTTCAGTGTGGGGCGGGGGGGAGTATTGTGAGTGAGGGTCCTGATACTGAATGTTCAGTGTGGGGGGGGAGTACTGTGAGTGAGGGTCCTGATACTGAATGTTCAGTGTGGGGGGGGGACTGTGAGTGAGGGTCCTGATACTGAATGTTCAGTGTGGGGTGGGGGGGGAGTATTGTGAGTGAGGGTCCTGATACTGAATGTTCAGTGTGGGGCGGGGGGGGAGTATTGTGAGTGAGGGTCCTGATACTGAATGTTCAGTGTGGGGGGAGTACTGTGAGTGAGGGTCCTGATACTGAATTTTCAGTGTGTTGGGGAGTACTGTGAGTGAGGGTCCTGATACTGAATGTTCAGTGGGGGTGGGGGGGAGTACTGTGAGTGAGGGTCCTGATACTGAATGTTCAGTGGGGGTGGGGGGGAGTACTGTGAGTGAGGGTCCTGATACCGAATGTTCAGTGTGTGGGGGAGTACTGTGAGTGAGGGTCCTGATACTGAATGTTCAGTGTGGAGTGGAGTACTGTGAGTGAGGGTCCTGAAACTGAATGTTCGGTGTGAGGGGGGGGGAGTATTGTGAGTGAGGGTCCTGATACTGAATGTTCAGTGTGGGGGGAGTACTGTGAGTGAGGGTCCTGATACTGAATGTTCAGTGTGTGGGGAGTATTGTGAGTGAGGGTCCTGATACTGAATGTTCAGTGTGTGGGGAGTACTGTGAGTGAGGGTCCTGATACTGAATGTTCAGTGTGGGGAGGAGTACTGTGAGTGAGGGTCCTGATACTGAATGTTCAGTGTGGGGGGAGTATTGTGAGTGAGGGTCCTGATACTGAATGTTCAGTGTGTGGGGAGTACTGTGAGTGAGGGTCCTGATACTGAATGTTCAGTGTGGGGCGGGGGGGAGTATTGTGAGTGAGGGTCCTGATACTGAATGTTCAGTGTGTCGGGAGTACTGTGAATGAGGGTCCTGATACTGAATGTTCAGTGTGTGGGGAGTACTGTGAGTGAGGGTCCTGATACTGAATGTTCAGTGTGTGGGGGAGTACTGTGAGTGAGGGTCCTGATACTGAATGTTCAGTGGGGGTGGGGGGGAGTACTGTGAGTGAGGGTCCTGATACCGAATGTTCAGTGTGTGGGGGAGTACTGTGAGCGAGGGTCCTGATACTGAATGTTCAGTGGGGGTGGGGGGGAGTACTGTGAGTGAGGGTCCTGATACCGAATGTTCAGTGTGTGGGGGAGTACTGTGAGTGAGGGTCCTGATACTGAATGATCAGTGTGGGGGGGGAGGAGTACTGTGAGTGAGTGTCCTGATACTGAATGTTCAGTGTCGGGGGGTGGGGAGTACTGTGAGTGAGGGTCCTGATACTGAATGTTCAGTGTGTGGGGAGTACTGTGAGTGAGGGTCCTGATACTGAATGTTCAGTGTGGGGCGGCGGGGAGTATTGTGAGTGAGGGTCCTGATACTGAATGTTCAGTGTGTCGGGAGTACTGTGAGTGAGTGTCCTGATACTGAATGTTCAGTGTGTGGGGAGTACTGTGAGTGAGGGTCCTGATACTGAATGTTCAGTGTGGGGCGGGGGGGAGTATTGTGAGTGAGGGTCCTGATACTGAATGTTCAGTGTGTGGGGAGTACTGTGAGTGAGGGTCCTGATACTGAATGTTCAGTGTGTGGGGAGTACTGTGAGTGAGGGTCCTGATACTGAATATTCAGTGTGTGGGGAGTACTGTGAGTGAGTGTCCTGATACTGAATGTTCGGTGTGAGTGGGTGGGAGTACTGTGAGTGAGGGTCCTGATACTGAATGTTCAGTGTGTGGGGAGTACTGTGAGTGAAGGTCCTGATACTGAATGTTCAGTGTGTGGGGAGTACTGTGAGTGAGGGTCCTGATACTGAATGTTCAGTGTGTGGGGAGTACTGTGAGTGAGGGTCCTGATACTGAATGTTCAGTGTATGGGGAGTACTGTGAGTGAGGGTCCTGATACCGAATGTTCAGTGTGTGGGGGAGTACTGTGAGTGAGGGTCCTGATACTGAATGTTCAGTGTGTGGGGTGGTACTGTGAGTGAGGGTCCTGATACTGAATGTTCAGTGTGTAGGGTGGTACTGTGAGTGAAGGTCCTGATACTGAATGTTCAGTGTGTCGGGAGTACTGTGAGTGAGGGTCCTGATACTGAATGTTCAGTGTGAGGTGCTTACAGGTGATGGAGCTGAATGTTGGATTGTTTGCTGTTGATCCTCGTGTATGAGAATTGGAGAGTGTAGGGTGCCTCAAACAGTTGGCCATTTTCAGACATGAGCTGGACATTGATGTTTGGTGCCCTGTCTGACCATTGACAGGGTTGGCATCTCCTCTGAGGACAATCTTGTTCAATGTTAACCACCACGATTGCCTTCATTCCAGCGACAATCACTGGATGATGATCTCGAGCGGAGGAGTTTGTCAATTTTTCCCCATGCTGCTGAGAAACAACAATTTCTCTCACTGAGTTTGGCCAACCACAGACCGGGGATTGAATCTTCGACCGTGTTGGGCCCTGTGGCTGAATATCAGAACAAGGTGTATTTCCCCACTGTGAGCAGTCCCTACACTGAATATTATACATTTCCTCTCTCTCAATCACTCACCAACTCACTGCCCAGCCCTGTGTATTGTTATCATGTTGCGGCACAAAACTAACATTGCAGAATGTTTTTGACAAGCAGCTGCCTGATTTACCAGAAATGCAATTTGCAATCGTCACCTTATCACTAGGTGCTGGCCACAGATAAAGGTAATCTGTGTGGGAGTGAGAAACAGAAAGTGATACTACAGGGGAAAGCTCTCCTTTATCTCAGAGCAGGAACTGAACTTTAAAATGGATACTTCGAGAAAGGGTGAAATAAAATGAGGTTTAATAATATGGCTGGTCCTTTCCAGACATGTTAAGAGATGCTCCAATGTACGGAGAGTAAGGAACAGGGTCATTGCCATTCTAATACGTGATCCTGAATCGTACAACAGGCTGGGATCAAGGTCCTCGCCGGAAAGAGAACACGTGCCGTGAAAAGGACTTTAAACCAATAAATGCGGGAGAGCTCTGGCAGCAACAATAATAACAGTGAAAATCGTCTCAAGATAAGAAAAAGAGATCAGAGCAAATTCCAGACCATAATTAGTGTTAAAGGTAATAAAACACTTCAGGTTCGGTGAAAATACAGCAAATAATAATAAAATTACTGTTAAAATACAGGAGGAGTGCTGGGAAACAAGAAACGTGATGTTAAACGGTGAGAGAAACAACATCAGCCCAACAGGGCAGGGTAGGCTCTGTTACCCAAGAACAGTTTTAGACACTAATGCACAGAGCATACTGAATAAAAGCAGTGAATTAGAAAAGCAGATTGGGGAAGTCCAGAACCAGGGGACATAGTCTTAGGATAAGGGCTAAGCCATTTAGGACTGAGATGAGGAGGAACTTCTTCACTCAGAGAGTTGTTAACCTGTGGAATTCCCGACCGCAGAGAGTTGTTGATGCCAGTTCATTGGATATATTCAAGAAGGAGTTAGATATGGCCCTTATGGTTAAAGGGATCAAAGGGTATGGAGAGAAAACAGGAACGGGGTACTGAAGGAATGATCAGCCATGATCTTATTGAATGGTGGTGCAGGCTCGAAGGGCCGGATGGCCTACTCTTGCACCTATTTTCTATGTTTCTATGTAACAGGAAGGTCATGCCTGACGGACCTGATGGAATTTTTTGAGGAGGTGACTGAAGTATTGGACAGGGATGTCTATGGATGTTATTTTTACCGACTTCCAGAAGGCATTTAATAAAGTTCCTCATAAGAGACGGTTAGAACATAAGAAGATAAGAAGGTAAGAAGATAAGAAATAGGAGCAGGAGTCGGCCACCTGGCCCCTCGAGCCTGCTCCGCCATTCAATAAGATCATGGCTGATCTGATCATGGACTCAGCTCCACTTCCCCGCCCGCTCTCCATAAATCTTTACTCCCTTATCGATCAAAAATCTATCTATCTCCGCCTTAAATATATTCAATGACACAGCCTCCACACCTCTCTGGGGCAAAGAATTCCACAGATTTACAGCCTAACTCAAGTTGCTGCTCACGGAATTGAAGGTAAATGATGGACCTAGTTAGGAAATTAGCAGAGCAGTAGGAGACAGAGAGTATGGACAATGGGCAGGTACTCTAATGGAGAGGATGTGACTAGTGATGTTAAAGTTCATGCTACAGCCACATTGGTTAGATCACACCTGGAGTACTGTGAGCATTTCTGAGCACCACACCATAGGAAGGATATATTAGCCTTGGAGGGAGTGTAGCATAGGTTTACCAGAATGACTCCTGGACTACAAGCTCACTGACAATCCCACACAGTTCAGCTCCATTCAAAAGTCCTCCAACAAAACAGCAGCACATGGCAGGAAACAGCAGAATTGTAGAACCTCCAGCCCAGCATGGTCAAGTGTAGATAACACTTGGTGCCACGTCACGACCAGGTAAGGACCATCACCAAGCAGAGAAATCTCAGCGCAAACCACAACTTTCAATTCCAACACTGTGAGTGGCCGACCCTTAATATCTTAGCAGTTACCGATGGTTACAATGGGAAAAGATCCAGTTATATCAATACTGTGGCTTCAAGTGCAGGAAGGTACTGCCCCCACTCTGCTTTCAAGCATCCATTTCACATTACAGCTGAAATCTTAGTGTGGGTTTGTGGTAATGAGTGAGGGTCCTGATACTGAATGTTCAGTGTGGAGGGGGGGAGTACTGTGAGTGAAGGTCCTGATACTGAATGTTCAGTGTGTGGGGGAGTACTGTGAGTGAGGGTCCTGATACTGAATGTTCAGTGTGGGGGGGAGGTACTGTGAGTGAGGGTCCTGATACTGAATGTTCAGTGTGGGGAGGAGTACTGTGAGTGAGGGTCCTGATCCTGAATGTTCAGTGTGGGGCGGGGGGGAGTATTGTGAGTGAGGGTCCTGATACTGAATGTTCAGTGTGGGGGGGGAGTACTGTGAGTGAGGGTCCTGATACTGAATGTTCAGTGTGGGGGGGGGACTGTGAGTGAGGGTCCTGATACTGAATGTTCAGTGTGGGGTGGGGGGGGAGTATTGTGAGTGAGGGTCCTGATACTGAATGTTCAGTGTGGGGCGGGGGGGAGTATTGTGAGTGAGGGTCCTGATACTGAATGTTCAGTGTGGGGGGAGTACTGTGAGTGAGGGTCCTGATACTGAATGTTCAGTGTGTGGGGGAGTACTGTGAGTGAGGGTCCTGATACTGAATGTTCAGTGGGGGTGGGGGGGAGTACTGTGAGTGAGGGTCCTGATACTGAATGTTCAGTGGGGGTGGGGGGGAGTACTGTGAGTGAGGGTCCTGATACCGAATGTTCAGTGTGTGGGGGAGTACTGTGAGTGAGGGTCCTGATACTGAATGTTCAGTGTGGAGTGGAGTACTGTGAGTGAGGGTCCTGAAACTGAATGTTCGGTGTGAGGGGGGGGGGAGTATTGTGAGTGAGGGTCCTGATACTGAATGTTCAGTGTGGGGGGAGTACTGTGAGTGAGGGTCCTGATACTGAATGTTCAGTGTGTGGGGAGTATTGTGAGTGAGGGTCCTGATACTGAATGTTCAGTGTGTGGGGAGTACTGTGAGTGAGGGTCCTGATACTGAATGTTCAGTGTGGGGAGGAGTACTGTGAGTGAGGGTCCTGATCCTGAATGTTCAGTGTGGGGCGGGGGGGAGTATTGTGAGTGAGGGTCCTGATACTGAATGTTCAGTGTGGGGGGGGAGTACTGTGAGTGAGGGTCCTGATACTGAATGTTCAGTGTGGGGGGGGGACTGTGAGTGAGGGTCCTGATACTGAATGTTCAGTGTGGGGTGGGGGGGGAGTATTGTGAGTGAGGGTCCTGATACTGAATGTTCAGTGTGGGGCGGGGGGGGAGTATTGTGAGTGAGGGTCCTGATACTGAATGTTCAGTGTGGGGGGAGTACTGTGAGTGAGGGTCCTGATACTGAATTTTCAGTGTGTTGGGGAGTACTGTGAGTGAGGGTCCTGATACTGAATGTTCAGTGGGGGTGGGGGGGAGTACTGTGAGTGAGGGTCCTGATACTGAATGTTCAGTGGGGGTGGGGGGGAGTACTGTGAGTGAGGGTCCTGATACCGAATGTTCAGTGTGTGGGGGAGTACTGTGAGTGAGGGTCCTGATACTGAATGTTCAGTGTGGAGTGGAGTACTGTGAGTGAGGGTCCTGAAACTGAATGTTCGGTGTGAGGGGGGGGGAGTATTGTGAGTGAGGGTCCTGATACTGAATGTTCAGTGTGGGGGGAGTACTGTGAGTGAGGGTCCTGATACTGAATGTTCAGTGTGTGGGGAGTATTGTGAGTGAGGGTCCTGATACTGAATGTTCAGTGTGTGGGGAGTACTGTGAGTGAGGGTCCTGATACTGAATGTTCAGTGTGGGGAGGAGTACTGTGAGTGAGGGTCCTGATACTGAATGTTCAGTGTGGGGGGAGTATTGTGAGTGAGGGTCCTGATACTGAATGTTCAGTGTGTGGGGAGTACTGTGAGTGAGGGTCCTGATACTGAATGTTCAGTGTGGGGCGGGGGGGAGTATTGTGAGTGAGGGTCCTGATACTGAATGTTCAGTGTGTCGGGAGTACTGTGAATGAGGGTCCTGATACTGAATGTTCAGTGTGTGGGGAGTACTGTGAGTGAGGGTCCTGATACTGAATGTTCAGTGTGTGGGGGAGTACTGTGAGTGAGGGTCCTGATACTGAATGTTCAGTGGGGGTGGGGGGGAGTACTGTGAGTGAGGGTCCTGATACCGAATGTTCAGTGTGTGGGGGAGTACTGTGAGCGAGGGTCCTGATACTGAATGTTCAGTGGGGGTGGGGGGGAGTACTGTGAGTGAGGGTCCTGATACCGAATGTTCAGTGTGTGGGGGAGTACTGTGAGTGAGGGTCCTGATACTGAATGATCAGTGTGGGGGGGGAGGAGTACTGTGAGTGAGTGTCCTGATACTGAATGTTCAGTGTCGGGGGGTGGGGAGTACTGTGAGTGAGGGTCCTGATACTGAATGTTCAGTGTGTGGGGAGTACTGTGAGTGAGGGTCCTGATACTGAATGTTCAGTGTGGAGTGGAGTACTGTGAGTGAGGGTCCTGATACCGAATGTTCAGTGTGGGGGGGAGTACTGTGAGTGAGGGTCCTGATACTGAATGTTCAGTGTATGGGGAGTACTGTGAGTGAGGGTCCTGATACTGAATGTTCAGTGTGTGGGGAGTACTGTGAGTGAGGGTCCTGATTCTGAATGTTCAGTGTGTGGGGAGTACTGTGAGTGAGGGTCCTGATACTGAATGTTCAGTGTGGGGTGGAGTACTGTGAGTGAGGGTCCTGATACTGAATGTTCAGTGTGGGGTGGAGTACTGTGAGTGAGGGTCCTGATACTGAATGTTCAGTGTGTGGGGGAGTACTGTGAGTGAGGGTCCTGATACTGAATGTTCAGTGTGTGGGGGAGTACTGTGAATGAGGGTCCTGATACTGAATGTTCAGTGTGTGGGGAGTACTGTGAATGAGGGTCCTGATACTGAATGTTCAGTGTGTCGGGAGTACTGTGAGTGAGGGTCCTGATACTGAATGTTCAGTGTGGGGGGGAGTATTGTGAGTGAGGGTCCTGATACTGAATGTTCAGTGTGTGGGGAGTACTGTGAGTGAGGGTCCTGATACTGAATGTTCAGTGTGTGGGGAGTACTGTGAGTGAGGGTCCTGATACTGAATGTTCAGTGTGTGGGGGAGTACTGTGAGTGAGGGTCCTGATACTGAATGTTCAGTGTGTCGGGAGTACTGTGAGTGAGGGTCCTGATACTGAATGTTCAGTGTGTGGGGAGTACTGTGAGTGAGGGTCCTGATACTGAATGTTCAGTGTGAGGTGCTTACAGGTGATGGAGCTGAATGTTGGATTGTTTGCTGTTGATCCTCGTGTATGAGAATTGGAGAGTGTAGGGTGCCTCAAACAGTTGGCCATTTTCAGACATGAGCTGGACATTGATGTTTGGTGCCCTGTCTGACCATTGACAGGGTTGGCATCTCCTCTGAGGACAATCTTGTTCAATGATAACCACCACGATTGCCTTCATTCCAGCGACAATCACTGGATGATGATCTCGAGCGGAGGTGTTTGTCAATTTTTCCCCATGCTGCTGAGAAACAACAATTTCTCTCACTGAGTTTGGCCAACCACAGACCGGGGATTGAATCTTAGACCGTGTTGGGCCCTGTGGCTGAATATCAGAACAAGCTGCATTTCCCCACTGTGAGCAGTCCCTACACTGAATATTATACATTCCCTCTCTCTCAGTCACTCACCAACTCACTGCCCAGCCCTGTGTATTGTTATCATGTTGCGGCACAAAACTAACATTGCAGAATGTTTTTGACAAGCAGCTGCCTGATTTACCAGAAATGCAATTTGCAATCGTCACCTTATCACTAGGTGCTGGTGTCGAAATCTCGACCTCAGAAAAGAATGACTCCGACACTTACAGCTCCGATAGAAGTTTCCCTTTTAATTTACTTGCTCGCAAGGGGTAGGTTTCACTCAGTCAAGGGCTAAATGAACACCTCCGCAATGGTTCAGTTTAACAAGATATTTATACAGTAAAACCAAAGTTCTGGCCTCTCCCTGTGTATTGCTCTGTCTCACAGTCAGTGAATACAGATAAAGAGTTAATTACTATATCCTGGTCCTGACATGGTGTCCAAATATTTCCTTTTGTCAGGGTTATCAGAAAGCCAAACGGCCATTACTCCATGAGTCATAGGTAAAGGGCTATCACCTGTCTTGTATTGTGTCAGGATTGTTTCAATTTCCTGGTCAGTTTACCTGTTTGCTTCAAATGGATGAGGTAAAGGAACAGAGATAATGGCTAGAAGATAAGGGTGGGGTGACATGGAACTCCTGTAGTGTAGACAATAGGAGAGCACCATGGGGGTTACTTGTCTCAGCATGACTTGTCTCCTAGCTGTCTGATAACCATCAGCCATCTAACAGCAGGTTTAGCTGTTTATGCAAGCTGGCTGCTAAAATGCAGAAAGTTCTGGAAGGGCCAGGACTCCATTTTAATCAAAAGGCACACAAATACCGTATGGTATCAGCTTAGATAAAAATACATTTCCACATTCCTCCATTTTGTCCTTCACAAGGACAATTCAATATGATCAAACCCTGTACCACAGATTTCCCCAGGGCTCCCAACCATCCTGATGCCCAACCCCACAAGGTGATACCGTCCTGGCCAACTGTCTGTTTATACTCTATTACCTTTTTCCTGATGTTTTCAGCTCGACTGCCGATATCTTCTGATTTATCTGGGATATACGTACAGCATTCTTCACCTATTAATGCGCATGTCCCTCCCTCCTTGGCTAGGAGATAATCTAAGGCCATACGATTTTGGAGAGCCACTGTTCGAATAGCTACCATTTCATCATTTATCCCTTCAAAGGCTTGGGAAGTTGCGTTGGCTACTGATTCTACTAAGTTAGCCAGTTCCCGTAACTGCCATTCGGTCGATGCTATTCCATAGGGTGGCACCATTACCCCGAACACTCCGTTTAGCCACGTCAAATCCCGTTCAAATCCGCGGCCTCCACAGGCCTCCCTTAGAGTCCTTACTGATCTGATAAGGGGTACCACATATCCTAAGTAACAGGACTCTGTCCAGTTGGCTGGTAACCATGGGTAGGCTTTATGGCCACAAATAAAGTAGGTGCAATTATAGGACGTCATCTCCTGGTCCTTTCGCACTGTCCCTACTCGAGTGGTCTCACCTTCCCACCCTTCACCTGGGGCTTTGTTATGGACCGTTGTCCAGCCAACGGTTGCTATCTTTCTCTCAGTGGGATTAGTTGTGGCTTGCCATTTAATCATTTGGGAACACTTGCTGCGTCCCATTTCTGGTCCTTTAGTCTCATTACTCACTAGGCATATTATACCCTCAGGATTTCCTATTCTGGGAGTAATGCTTAGGAAGGGAGACTGATGGTTATTATCATAATTGGGCTGGTACCATCCCTGGAAGGCTGTAAGTTTATACCCTGCCGACCTCCATTCTGTTTGCTCCTTCGTTTCTGGCCCCTGAGTTAGTTTTGTCCTGTTTTGCACTGTCAACCATTCTACCATTTCTGATTCGTTAAAGGGGACAGATCTCAGGGGAATACCCCCCCTGGAGTGGACAGGTACATGGGAACATATCCAACAACTCGACAAGTTTCTTTCTTGAGCATACCTATGACTCAGTGCCATAAATACGTTTACGTGCAATTCCCTTCGGTGGTGGGTCTGTGCCCCTGGTGTAATCAATAATGCGAAGTAAAACCCTGTCAAGCCCAGCACCATCAGTCCCCATAGTCCATACAGTTCCTTATTCAGTCTTCCTTTTTCTGTTCCTCTGATTCCTTCGTCCCTTCCTCCTGGTCGGGTGCCCGTTTGCAATGGGATGCGTGGATCCATGTTGGTCTTTCCTTTACCTTGATTGCAGTATTGGTCGCCAGCAAGACCTGGTATGGTCCTTCGAATCTTGGCTGTAGACTGCTTTTCCTTTTAAAAATCTTGATGTAAACGAATTCCCCTGGCTCCAGGTTATGACACTTCCCTTCCGCTGGCTTGACTTGAGCTTCCTTTACCTGTGAATGAAAGCTGGAAATACATTTGGTTAGTGCAATACAATAATTCAACATATTTTCCTCCATTTTGTGGATGTCCATCTGTTTTGCAGTAAATGGTGCTGTAAAAGGTAGTCGTTGGGGACGTCCCATAACTATCTCATGCGGTGACAGGCCTGTTGTTCTGTTGGTTGCAGATCGCATTACCATCAAAGCTAAGGGCAGCAGTTCTGTCCATTTCAGTCCAGTGTCATTGCATAGTTTTGCCAGCTTATTTTTAAGCATTCCATTATATCTTTCAACAAGTCCAGCTGATTGTGGATGATAACTGCAATGAAAACGTTGATTAATCTGTAAAGCTTTACACATTTCTCTTATAACATTTCCCGTGAAATGTGACCCGTTATCACTAGAAAGCTTAGCAGGGATTCCGAAGCGCGGTACAATTTCTTTTAACAAACATTTAGCAACAGTAGTGGCATCGGCCTTTTTACATGGAAAGGCTTCAATCCATCTAGAGAACACATCTACAATAACTAATACATACTTGAATCCCATACACATAGGTAATTCAATAAAATCCATTTGTAAATGTACAAAAGGCCCGACTGGATTTGGGTGGGAGGCAGATTCTACTTTTTCCGTCTTACCCGGATTCATTGTCTGACAGGTAACACAATTTTCACAGATTTGTTTTGCAATTGCCGAAATACCTGGTGCATACCAAGTTGCCAAAATATAATCTGCCAATCCCCCTTTGCCTGCATGTGTGAATGTATGAACACATCGGGCAATCCATGGAAGTAAGGATCTAGGGGCCACCACGCGGCCGTCATGGTGAACCCATATTCCTTCTGGATTTTTATAACATTGATCCTTCGTCCAGGTCACCACCTCCTCCATACTGGCCTGTGTCTGAAAGGCCAGCACGTCATTAATAGTGGGTGGCGGGTCTGAGCAATTATTTTTCCTTAGTGGGAACAATGACACCTGCATCCCCCCTTTCGACAGAGCTGCTGACTTAGCTGCATTATCAGCTCTGGCATTCCCAAGTGCCACCTCATTCGACTGGCCTGTATGTGCTTGGCATTTGATAATGGCAAGTTTTAAGGGGCATTGAATGGCTCGCAGGAGATTTTCCACTTGTTCTGCATTTTTGATAGGGGTTCCTGAAGAAGTCAGGTACCCGCGAATCTTCCAAATTTGTCCATAGTCATGTGATACCCCAAAAGCATACCTGGAGTCAGTGTAGATATTAACTGTGTGTCCTTCAGCCAGAATACAGGCTCGAGTTAACGCAAACAATTCGGCTTGTTGGGCTGAAAAGGAGTCTGGAAGAGAGGCTGTTTCGACAACATTAAACTGAGTTACAATTGCATAAGCCGCTCTAGGTTGGCCCCTATCATTTCGTAAGGCTGATCCGTCAACATAGTACACTAGCTCAGGGTTACACATTGGTACATCTGTTAGATTGATACGTGGTTTAGTCACTAATTCGGTTACCATTTCACATGAATGGGGTTCACCGTCGTCTTCCGTGGGGAGTAGAGTGGCTGGATTTAAGGTAGTACATCTTTTGATGATAAGGTTCGGATTTGATAACAGTTCGACTTCATATTTAGTGGTTCTTGCGGAGGTTAGGTGGCACACTTAGTAAGTAAAATCTCAACAGAGTGTGGGATATATAAAATGGTCTGATGATTTAGAGTTATTGTCTGAGCCTGTTGCATAGCATAATAAGCTTCTGCCAACGAAGGAAGACATCCCGATAGTCCGCGTCCCACTGGGTCTAGTTGGGTACTGAAATATGCTACCGGTCGCTGCCTGTCCCCATGCAACTGAGTCAAAACAGATTGTGCAAAACCCGACTTGTGATGCACAAATAAGTTGAATAGCTTAGTGTAATCTGGTAATTCCCAAGGCTGGTGCTGAAGTGAGGGACTGCTTAAGACTCTGGAAAGCATTCCGGGATACTTCATTCCACATCCTTTAAGCATTGTGAGAATATTTGTGTGGGCTTCTGAACTGGACGAATCTGTGTGTTACACGGACTTCTCATTTATGCTTATAGTGATTCACAGATCACAGAATGTAAAGTACTTGTTTTCTAATTTTATGTCTTAAACTTCCCACATACAGGACAACACTATGAAGGGTTAAAAAAACTTCACTTTGTTTGAAAAAGTGGGTGGAGCTAAAACAGACAGACAGTTCCACAACCTTTCCAAACAGGTTTCCAGACACAAGGAAAAAGGACAGAAGCACTCTCATTCAAAGACAAGACATTCACGCACTCTCATTGAAAGACAAGACATTCACAAGTCTCTCTCCATTCAATAAAGCTTTTTCTTTTGCTAGCCTCATTTTTTTTTGAATCCATAAGTCACTATCAGGTTCTCTTTTTTTTTTACATTTGATTTACTTCCTCTGTTAATTTTACATGGGCTTGAAGAATCGGAACCCAGGCCTTTTCTATTACTTTCCTTTTTTTTTCACCTGGATCTCTGTTTATAAGACACTCCTGGAGACAAGTTGTTCTCTCTAAATTAAATGAACCATCGGGTGGAAATGGCCTGTTTTCACCCTTAGTCCACTTTACCGTTTTTGTTTCTTTGGTCAATTGAAGACTGACCACAATTCTGGAGCATGACATAGGCTGGTGTGCCTTTTGTGGTGTTTTAACTTGCTCCGGCACCCATTCTGGATGATTTAAGATTTTCCCACAGTTTCTGATCTCACAATCCTTTCGGTCAACCGAGTTCTCTATGCCCACTTCTCCTGGCCGTTACGTGGCCTGAAAAGGCTCTTAATTCGGGCTCAGTCTGGGTGTGTGAGATATGTTGGCACGAACCAATCGTAGTTGATCAATCAGTTACTGTTTCTTTTCCTAATCAATTTTTTTTTTTCGAATCACAACTCTCCCTAGTGACTCTTCCCGTTTCTCTAATGGCAATGACTCACAAAGGTATTGCACCCAACAGTAATACAAGGACAACAAACAATATTCCCGTGAGTACACAAATCATAACCTCTAAACAAATTCTCAGTCTGCGTTGTACGCCACTACAGACCGAGTCCTTAACTTATCCTAATAACAGCTGATAAAACTTAAGGTTCCGTACCCAAACTCTTTGATCGATTGCGCTCTTTTTTTTTATAGTCTTATCACATAAGAACCCCTTCCGAATTAAAAACAATAAAAATCTTATCACATAAGAACCTTCGATCGATTAGCGCTTTCTTTTTTTATTTTTTTTTAATAGTCTTATCACATAAGAACCCCTTCCGAATTAAAAACAATAAAAATCTTATCACATAAGAACCTGGAACCCTTTTCGATCGACTAGCGCTCCCTTACCTACTGAAACCTTCCCCGGGCTGTCTCGAGATTTTTTCCAGAACCTGTTCTCTTCTGCTGGCGAGCTGAGAAAGAAATGGTTATAAAAAAAATACCTTTAACTTTTAAATGCCGAGTCTTGTAGATGCAGTACCTCAGCTGTGGACAACAGATTACATCTGCGATTCAACAGTGAAGAAACCTCTTGTGAGCAAAGGCTCACCTTGTTTGGCCACCGAAGCCTTTCACTGGAGAGGCACTATGCCTGTATCCGTTTTACTCACAGAACAGAGAGTATGCATCTCGGTGGAACCTCCAATAACTGTCGAAATCTCGACCTCAGAAAAGAATGACTCCGACACTTACAGCTCCGATAGAAGTTTCCCTTTTAATTTACTTGCTCGCAAGGGGTAGGTTTCACTCAGTCAAGGGCTAAATGAACACCTCTGCAATGGTTCAGT
Source organism: Pristiophorus japonicus (assembly GCF_044704955.1). Lineage (NCBI taxonomy): Eukaryota > Metazoa > Chordata > Chondrichthyes > Pristiophoridae > Pristiophorus > Pristiophorus japonicus. The sequence goes on from NW_027252889.1 coordinate 111,147, forward strand.
TTAACAAGATATTTATACAGTAAAACCAAAGTTCTGGCCTCTCCCTGTGTATTGCTCTGTCTCACAGTCAGTGAATACAGATAAAGAGTTAATTACTATATCCTGGTCCTGACATGGTGTCCAAATATTTCCTTTTGTCAGGGTTATCAGAAAGCCAAACGGCCATTACTCCATGAGTCATAGGTAATGGGCTATCACCTGTCTTGTATTGTGTCAGGATTGTTTCAATTTCCTGGTCAGTTTACCTGTTTGCTTCAAATGGATGAGGTAAAGGAACAGAGATAATGGCTAGAAGATAAGGGTGGGGTGACATGGAACTCCTGTAGTGTAGACAATAGGAGAGCACCATGGGGGTTACTTGTCTCAGCATGACTTGTCTCCTAGCTGTCTGATAACCATCAGCCATCTAACAGCAGGTTTAGCTGTTTATGCAAGCTGGCTGCTAAAATGCAGAAAGTTCTGGAAGGGCCAGAACTCCATTTTAATCAAAAGGCACACAAATACCGTATGGTATCAGCTTAGATAAAAATACATTTCCACACTGGCCACAGACAAAGGTCCTCTGTGTGGGAGTGAGAAACAGAAAGTGATACTACAGGGGAAAGCTCTCCTTTATCTCAGAGCAGAAACTGAACTTTAAAATGGATACTTCGAGAAAGGGTGAAAAAAAATGAGGTTTAATAATATGGCTGGTCCTTTCCAGACATGTTAAGAGATGCTCCAATGTACGGAGAGTAAGGAACAGGGTCATTGCCATTCTAATACGTGATCCTGAATCGTACAACAGGCTGGGATCAAGGTCCTCGCCGGAAAGATAACACGTGCCGTGAAAAGGACTTTAAACCAATAAATGCGGGAGGGCTCAGGCAGCAACAATAATAACAGTGAAAATCGTCTCAAGATAAGAAAAAGAGATCAGAGCAAATTACAGACCATAATTAGTGTTAAAGGTAATAAAACACTTCAGGTTCGGTGAAGATACAGCAAATAATAATAAAATTACTGTTAAAATACAGGAGGAGTGCTGGGAAACAAGAAACGTGATGTTAAACAGTGAGAGAAACAACATCAGCCCAACAGGGCAGGGTAGGCTCTGTTACCCAAGAACAGTTTTAGACACTAATGCACAGAGCATACTGAATAAAAGCAGTGAATTAGAAAAGCAGATTGGGGAAGTCCAGAACCAGGGGACATAGTCTTAGGATAAGGGCTAAGCTATTTAGGACTGAGATGAGGAGGAACTTCTTCACTCAGAGAGTTGTTAACCTGTGGAATTCCCGACCGCAGAGAGTTGTTGATGCCAGTTCATTGGATATATTCAAGAGGGAGTTAGATATGGCCCTTATGGTTAAAGGGATCAAAGGGTATGGAGAGAAAACAGGAACGGGGTACTGAAGGAATGATCAGCCATGATCTTATTGAATGGTGGTGCAGGCTCGAAGGGCCGGATGGCCTACTCTTGCACCTATTTTCTATGTTTCTATGTAACAGGAAGGTCATGCCTGACGGACCTGATGGAATTTTTTGAGGAGGTGACTGAAGTATTGGACAGGGATGTCTATGGATGTTATTTTTACCGACTTCCAGAAGGCATTTAATAAAGTTCCTCATAAGAGACGGTTAGAACATAAGAAGAAAAGAAGGTAAGAAGATAAGAAATAGGAGCAGGAGTCGGCCACCTGGCCCCTCGAGCCTGCTCCGCCATTCAATAAGATCATGGCTGATCTGATCATGGACTCGGCTCCACTTCCCCGCCCGCTCTCCATAAATCTTTACTCCCTTATCGATCAAAAATCTATCTATATCCGCCTTAAATATATTCAATGACACAGCCTCCACACCTCTCTGGGGCAGAGAATTCCACAGATTTACAGCCTAACTCAAGTTGCTGCTCACGGAATTGAAGGTAAATGATGGACCTAGTTAGGAAATTGGCAGAGCAGTAGGAGACACAGAGTAGGGACAATGGGCAGGTACTCTAATGGAGAGGATGTGACTAGTGATGTTAAAGTTCATGCTACAGCCACATTGGTTAGATCACACCTGGAGTACTGTGAGCATTTCTGAGCACCACACCATAGGAAGGATATATTAGCCTTGGAGGGAGTGTAGCGTAGGTTTACCAGAATGACTCCTGGACTACAAGCTCACTGACAATCCCACACAGTTCAGCTCCATTCAAAAGTCCTCCAACAAAACAGCAGCACATGGCAGGAAACAGCAGAATTGTAGAACCTCCAGCCCAGCATGGTCAAGTGTAGATAACACTTGGTGCCACGTCACGACCAGGTAAGGACCATCACCAAACAGAGAAATCTCAGCGCAAACCCCAACTTTCAATTCCAACACTGTGAGTGGCCAACCCTTAATATCTTAGCAGTTACCGATGGTTACAATGGGAAAAGATCCAGTTATATCAATACTGTGGCTTCAAGTGCAGGAAGGTACTGCCCCCACACTGCGTTCAAGCATCCATTTCACATTACAGCTGAAATGTTAGTGTGGGTTTGTGGTAATGAGTGAGGGTCCTGATACTGAATGTTCAGTGTGGGGGGAGTATTGTGAGTGAGGGTCCTGATACTGAATGTTCAGTGTGGGGAGGAGTACTGTGAGTGAGGGTCCTGATACTGAATGTTCAGTGTGGGGGGAGTATTGTGAGTGAGGGTCCTGATACTGAATGTTCAGTGTGGGGAGGAGTACTGTGAGTGAGGGTCCTGATACTGAATGTTCAGTGGGAGGGGGAGTACTGTGAGTGAGGGTCCTGATACTGAATGTTCAGTATGAGATGCTTACAGGTGATGGAGCTGAATGTTGGGTTGTTTGCTGTTGATCCTCGTGTATGAGAATTGTGGAGTGCAGGGTGACTCAAACAGTTGGCCATTTTCAGACATGAGCTGGACATTGATGTTTGGTGCCCTGTTTGACCATTGACAGGGTTGGCATCTCCTCTGAGGACATAGAAACATAGAAACATAGAAAATAGGTGCAGGAGTAGGCCATTCGGCCCTTCTAGCCTGCACCGCCATTCAATGAGTTCATGGCTGAACATGCAACTTCAGTACCCCATTCCTGCTTTCTCACCATACCCCTTGATTCCCCTAGTAGTAAGGACTTCATCTAACTCCTTTTTGAATATATTTAGTGAATTGGCCTCAACAACTTTCTGTAGTAGAGAATTCCACAGGTTCACCACTCTCTGGGTGAAGAAATTCCTCCTCATCTCGGTCCTAAATGGCTTACCCCTTATCCTTAGACTGTGTCCCCTGGTTCTGGACTTCCCCAACATTGGGAATATTCTTCCTGCATCTAACCTGTCTAACCCCGTCAGAATTTTAAACGTTTCTATGAGGTCCCCTCTCATTCTTCTGAACTCCAGTGAATACAAGCCCAGTTGATCCAGTCTTTCTTGATAGGTCAGTCCCGCCATCCCGGGAATCAGTCTGGTGAACCTTCGCTGCACTCCCTCAATAGCAAGAATGTCTTTCCTCAGGTTAGGAGACCAAAACTGAACACAATACTCCAGGTGTGGCCTCACCAAGGCCCTGTACAATTGCAGCAACACCTCCCTGCTCCTATACTCAAATCCCCTCGCTATGAAGGCCAACATGCCATTTGCTTTCTTAACCGCCTGCTGTACCTGCATGCCAACCTTCAATGACTGATGTACCATGACACCCAGGTCTCTTTGCACCTCCCCTTTTCCTAATCTGTCACCATTCAGATAATAGTCTGTCTCTCTGTTTTTACCACCAAAGTGGATAACCTCACATTTATCCACATTATACTTCATCTGCCATGCATTTGCCCACTCACCTAACCTATCCAAGTCACTCTGCAGCCTCATAGCATCCTCCTCGCAGCTCACACTGCCACCCAACTTAGTGTCATCCGCAAATTTGGAGATACTACATTTAATCCCCTCGTCTAAATCATTAATATACAGTGTAAACAGCTGGGGCCCCAGCACAGAACCTTGCGGTACCCCACTAGTCACTGCCTGCCATTCTGAAAAGTCCCCATTTACTCCTACTCTTTGCTTCCTGTCTGACAACCAGTTCTCAATCCATGTCAGCACACTACCCCCAATCTCATGTGCTTTAACTTTGCACATTAATCTCTTGTGTGGGACCTTGTCGAAAGCCTTCTGAAAGTCCAAATATACCACATCAACTGGTTCTCCCTTGTCTACTCTACTGGAAACATCCTCAAAAAATTCCAGAAGATTTGTCAAGCATGATTTCCCTTTCACAAATCCATGCTGACTTGGACCTATAATATTACCTCTTTCCAAATGCACTGCTATGACATCCTTAATAATTGATTCCATCATTTTACCCACTACCGATGTCAGGCTGACCGGTCTATAATTCTCTGTTTTCTCTCTACCTCCTTTTTTAAAAAGTGGGGTTACATTGGCTACCCTCCACTCCATAGGAACTGATCCAAAGTCAATGGAATGTTGGAAAATGACTGTCAATGCATCCACTATTTCCAAGGCCACCTCCTTAAGTACTCTGGGATGCAGTCCATCAGGCCCTGGGGATTTATCGGCCTTCAATCCCATCAATTTCCCCAACACAATTTCCCGACTAATGAGGATTTCCCTCAGTTCCAACTCCTTACTAGACCCTCCGACCCCTTTTATATCCGGAAGGTTGTTTGTGTCCTCCTCAGTGAATACCGAACCAAAGTACTTGTTCAATTGGTCCGCCATTTCTTTGTTCCCCGTTATGACTTCCCCTGATTCTGACTGCAGGGGACCTACGTTTGTCTTTACTAACCTTTTTCTCTTTACATATCTGTAGAAACTTTTGCAATCCGTCTTAATATTCCCTGCAAGCTTCTTCTCGTACTCCATTTTCCCTGCCCTAATCAAACCCTTTGTCCTCCTCTGCTGAGTTCTAAATTTCTCCCAGTCCCCGGGTTCGCTGCTATTTCTGGCCAATTTGTATGCCACTTCCTTGGCTTTAATGCTATCCCTGATTTCCCTTGATAGCCACGGTTGAGCCACCTTCCCTTTTTTATTTTTACGCCAGACAGGAATGTACAATTGTTGTAGTTCATCCATGCGGTCTCTAAATGTCTGCCATTGCCCATCCTCAGTCAATCCCTCCAGTATCATTCGCCAATCTATCCTAGCCAATTCACGCCTCATACCTTCAAAGTTACCCTTCTTTAAGTTCTGGACCATGGTCTCTGAATTAACTGTTTCATTCTCCATCCTAATGCAGAATTCCACCATATTATGGTCACTCTTCCCCAAGGGGCCTCGCACAATGAGATTGCTAATTAATCCTCTCTCATTACACAACACCCAGTCTAAGATGGCCTCCCCCCGAGTTGGTTCCTCGACATATTGGTCTAAAAAACCATCCCTTATGCACTCCAGGAAATCCTCCTCCACCGTATTGCTTCCAGTTTGGTGAACCCAATCTATGTGCATATTAAAGTCACCCATTATAACTGCTGCACCTTTATTGCACGCACCCCTAATTTCATGTTTGATGCCCTCCCCAACATCACTACTACTGTTTGGAGGTCTGTACACAACTCCCACTAACGTTTTTTGCCCTTTGGTATTCTGCAGCTCTACCCATATAGATTCCACATCATCCAAGCTAATGTCCTTCCGAACTATTGCCTTAATTTGCTCCTTAACCAGCAATGCTACCCCACCTCCTTTTCCTTTTATTCTATCTTTCCTGAATGTTGAATACCCCTGGATGTTGAGTTCCCAGCCCTGATCATCCTGGAGCCACGTCTCCGTAATCCCAATCACATCATATTTGTTAACATCTATTTGCACAGTTAATTCATCCACCTTATTGCGGATACTCCTTGCATTAAGACACAAAGCCTTCAGGCCTGTTTTTTTAACACCCTTTGTCCTTTTAGAATTTTGCTGTACAGTGGCCCTTTTTGTTCTTTGCCTTGGGTTTCTCTGCCCTCCACTTTTCCTCATCTCCTTTCTGTCTTTTGCTTTTGCCTCCTTTTTGTTTCCCTCTGTCTCCCTGCATTGGTTCCCATCCCCCTGCCATATTAGTTTAAATCCTCCCCAACATGACTAGCAAACACTCCACCTAGGACATTGGTTCCGGTCCTGCCCAGGTGCAGACCGTCTGGTTTGTACTGGTCCCACCTCCCCCAGAACCGGTCCCAATGCCCCAGGAATTTGAATCCCTCCCTGCTGCACCACTGCTCAAGCCACATATTCATCTGCGCTATCCTGCGATTCCTACTCTGACTATCACGTGGCACTGGTAGCAATCCAGAGATTACTACTTTTGAGGTCCTACTTTTTAATTTAGCTCCTAGCTCCTTAAATTTGTTTCGTAGGACCTCATCCCTTTTTTTACCTATGTCGTTGGTACCAATGTGCACCACGACAACTGGCTGTTCTCCCTCCCTTTTTAGAATGTCCTGCATCCGCTCCGAGACATCCTTGACCCTTGCACCAGGGAGGCAACATACCATCCTTGTTCAATCTTGTTCAATGTTAACCACCACGATTGCCTTCATTCCAGCGACAATCACTGGATGATGATCTCGAGCGGAGGTGTTTGTCAATTTTTCCCCATGCTGCTGAGAAACAACAATTTCTCTCACTGAGTTTGGCCAACCACAGACCGGGGATTGAATCTTAGACCATGTTGGGCCCTGTGGCTGAATATCAGAACAAGGTGTATTTCCCCACTGTGAGCACTCCCTACACTGAATATTATACATTCCCTCTCTCTCAGTCACTCACCAACTCACTGCCCAGCCCTGTGTATTGTTAGCATGTTGCGGCACAAAACTAACATTGCAGAATGTTTTTGACAAGCAGCTGCCTGATTTACCAGAAATGCAATTTGCAATCGTCACCTTATCACTAGGTGCTGGCCACAGATAAAGGTCCTCTGTGTGGGAGTGAGAAATAGAAAGTGATACTACAGGGGAAAGTTCTCCTTTATCTCAGAGCAGAAACTGAACTTTAAAATGGATACTTCGAGAAAGGGTGAAATAAAATGAGGTTTAATAATATGGCTGGTCCTTTCCAGACAGGTTAAGAGATGTTCCAATGTACGGAGAGTAAGGAACAGGGTCATTGCCATTCTAATACGTGACCCTGAATTGTCCAACAGGCAGTTGTAAGCTGGGACCAAGGTCCTCGCCGGAAAGATAACACGTGCCGTGAAAAGGACTTTAAACCAATAAATGCGGGAGGGCTCAGGCAGCAACAATAATAACAGTGAAAATCGTCTCAAGAAAAGAAAAAGAGATCAGAGCAAATTACAGATCATAATTATTGTTAAAGGTAATAAAACACTTCATGTTCGGTAAAGATACAGCAAATAATAATAAAATTACTGTTAAAATACAAGAGGAGTGCTGGGAAACAAGAAACGTGATGTTAAACAGTGAGAGAAACAACATCAGCCCAACAGGGCAGGGTCGGCTCTGTTGCCCAAGAACAGTTTTAGACACTAATGCACAAAGCATACTGAATAAAAGCAGTGAATTAGAAAAGCAGATTGGGGAAGTCCAGAACCAGGGGACATAGTCTTAGGATAAGGGCTAAGCCATTTAGGACTGAGATGAGGAGGAACTTCTTCACTCAGAGAGTTGTTAACCTGTGGAATTCCCGACCGCAGAGAGTTGTTGATGCCAGTTCATTGGATATATTCAAGAGGGAGTTAGATATGGCCCTTATGGCTAAAGGGATCAAAGGGTATGGAGAGAAAACAGGAATGGGGTACTGAAGGAATGATCAGCCATGATCTTATTGAATGGTGGTGCAGGCTCGAAGGGCCGGATGGCCTACTCCTGCACCTATTTTCTATGTTTCTATGTTTCTATGTAACAGGAAGGTCATGCCTGACGGACCTGATGGAATTTTTTGAGGAGGTGACTGAAGTATTGGACAGGGATGTCTATGGATGTTATTTTTACCGACTTCCAGAAGGCATTTAATAAAGTTCCTCATAAGAGACGGTTAGAACATAAGAAGATAAGAAGATAAGAAATAGGAGCAGGAGACGGCCACCTGGCCCCTCGAGCCTGCTCCACCATTCAATAAGATCATGGCTGATCTGATCATGGACTCAGCTCCACTTCCCCGCACGCTCTCCATAAATCTTTACTCCCTTATCGATCAAAAATCTATCTATCTCCGCCTTAAATACATTCAATGACACAGCCTCCACACCTCTCTGGGGCAGAGAATTCCACAGATTTACAGCCTAACTCAAGTTGCTGCTCACGGAATTGAAGGCAAATGATGGACCTAGTTAGGAAATTGGCAGAGCAGTAGGAGACAGAGAGTAGGGACAATGGGCAGGTACTCTAATGGAGAGGATGTGACTAGTGATGTTAAAGTTCATGCTACAGCTATGAAAAGCATTGGTTAGATCACACCTGGAGTACTGTGAGCATTTCTGAGCACCACACCATAGGAAGGATATATTAGCCTTGGAGGGAGTGTAGCGTAGGTTTACCAGAATGACTCCTGGACTACAAGCTCACTGACAATCCCACACAGTTCAGCTCCATTCAAAAGTCCTCCAACAAAACAGCAGCACATGGCAGGAAACAGCAGGAATTGTAGAACCTCCAGCCCAGCATGGTCAAGTGTAGATAACACTTGGTGCCACGTCACGACCAGGTAAGGACCATCACCAAGCAGAGAAATCTCAGCGCAAACCCCAACTTTCAATTCCAACACTGTGAGTGGCCGACCCTTAATATCTTAGCAGTTACCGATGGTTACAATGGGAAAAGATCCAGTTATATCAATACTGTGGCTTCAAGTGCAGGAAGGTACTGCCCCCACACTGCGTTCAAGCATCCATTTCACATTACAGCTGAAATCTTAGTGTGGGTTTGTGGTAATGAGTGAGGGTCCTGATACTGAATGTTCAGTGTGGAGGGGGGGAGTACTGTGAGTGAGGGTCCTGATACTGAATGTTCAGTGTGGGGGGAGTACTGTGAGTGAGGGTCCTGATACTGAATGTTCAGTGTGGGGGATACTGTGAGTGAGGGTCCTGATACTGAATGTTCAGTGTGGGGAGGAGTACTGTGAGTGAGGGTCCTGATACTGAATGTTCAGTGTGGGGGGAGTACTGTGAGTGAGGGTCCTGATACTGAATGTTCAGTGTGGGGGATACTGTGAGTGAGGGTCCTGATACCGAATGTTCAGTGTGTTGGGGGGGAGTATTGTGAGTGAGGGTCCTGATACTGAATGTTTAGTCGGGGGGGGGAGTACTGTGAGTGAGGGTCCTGATACTGAATGTTCAGTGTGGGGGGGGGGGGGTGTACTGTAAGTGAGGGTCCTGATACTGAATGTTCAGTGTGGGGGTACTGTGAGTGAGGGTCCTGATACTGAATGTTCAGTGTGGGGGGAGTACTGTGAGTGGGGGTCCTGATACTGAATGTTCAGTGTGGGGGGAGTACTGTGAGTGAGGGTCCTGATACTGAATGTTCAGTGTGGGGGATACTGTGAGTGAGGGTCCTGATACTGAATGTTCAGTGTGTTGGGGGGGAGTATTGTGAGTGAGGGTCCTGATACTGAATGTTTAGTCGGGGGGGGGAGTACTGTGAGTGAGGTTCCTGATACTGAATGAGATGCTTACAGGTGATGGAGCTGAATGTTGGGTTGTTTGCTGTTGATCCTCGTGTATGAGAATTGTGGAGTGCAGGGTGACTCAAACAGTTGGCCATTTTCAGACATGAGCTGGACATTGATGTTTGGTGCCCTGTTTGACCATTGACAGGGTTGGCATCTCCTCTGAGGACATAGAAACATAGAAACATAGAAAATAGGTGCAGGAGTAGGCCATTCGGCCCTTCTAGCCTGCACCGCCATTCAATGAGTTCATGGCTGAACATGCAACTTCAGTACCCCATTCCTGCTTTCTCACCATACCCCTTGATTCCCCTAGTAGTAAGGACTTCATCTAACTCCTTTTTGAATATATTTAGTGAATTGGCCTCAACAACTTTCTGTAGTAGAGAATTCCACAGGTTCACCACTCTCTGGGTGAAGAAATTCCTCCTCATCTCGGTCCTAAATGGCTTACCCCTTATCCTTAGACTGTGTCCCCTGGTTCTGGACTTCCCCAACATTGGGAACAGTCTTCCTGCATCTAACCTGTCTAACTCCGTCAGAATTTTAAACGTTTCTATGAGGTCCCCTCTCATTCTTCTGAACTCCAGTGAATACAAGCCCAGTTGATCCAGTCTTTCTTGATAGGTCAGTCCCGCCATCCCGGGAATCAGTCTGGTGAACCTTCGCTGCACTCCCTCAATAGCAAGAATGTCCTTCCTCAGGTTAGGAGACCAAAACTGTACACAATACTCCAGGTGTGGCCTCACCAAGGCCCTGTACAATTGCAGCAACACCTCCCTGCCCCTGTACTCAAATCCCCTCGCTATGAAGGCCAACATGCCATTTGCTTTCCTAACCGCCTGCTGTACCTGCATGCCAACCTTCAATGACTGATGTACCATGACACCCAGGTCTCTTTGCATCTCCCCTTTTCCTAATCTGTCATCATTCAGATAATAGTCTGTCTCTCTGTTTTTACCACCAAAGTGGATAACCTCACATTTATCCACATTATACTTCATCTGCCATGCATTTGCCCACTCACCTAACCTATCCAAGTCGCTCTGCAGCCTCATAGCATCCTCCTCGCAGCTCACACTGCCACCCAACTTAGTGTCATCCGCAAATTTGGAGATACTACATTTAATCCCCTCGTCTAAATCATTAATGTACAGTGTAAACAGCTGGGGCCCCAGCACAGAACCTTGCGGTACCCCACTAGTCACTGCCTGCCATTCTGAAAAGTCCCCATTTACTCCTACTCTTTGCTTCCTGTCTGACAACCAGTTCTCAATCCATGTCAGCACACTAACCCCAATCCCATGTGCTTTAACTTTGCACATTAATCTCTTGTGTGGGACCTTGTCGAAAGCCTTCTGAAAGTCCAAATATACCACATCAACTGGTTCTCCCTTGTCCACTCTACTGGAAACATCCTCAAAAAATTCCAGAAGATTTGTCAAGCATGATTTCCCTTTCACAAATCCATGCTGACTTGGACCTATCATATTACCTCTTTCCAAATGCACTCCTATGACATCCTTAATAATTCATTCCATCATTTTACCCACTACTGAGGTCAGGCTGACCGGTCTATAATTCCCTGTTTTCTCTCTCCCTCCTTTTTTAAAAAGTGGGGTTACATTGGCTACCCTCCACTCCATAGGAACTGATCCAGAGTCAATGGAATGTTGGAAAATGACTGTCAATGCATCCACTATTTCCAAGGCCACCTCCTTAAGTACTCTGGGATGCAGTCCATCAGGCCCTGGGGATTTATCGGCCTTCAATCCCATCAATTTCCCCAACACAATTTCCCGATTAATGAGGATTTCCCTCAGTTCCTCCTCCTTACTAGACCCTCCGACCCCTTTTATATCCGGAAGGTTGTTTGTGTCCTCCTCAGTGAATACCGAACCAAAGTACTAGTTCAATTGGTCCGCCATTTCTTTGTTCCCCGTTATGACTTCCCCTGATTCTGACTGCAGGGGACCTACATTTGTCTTTACTAACCTTTTTCTCTTTACATATCTATAGAAACTTTTGCAATCCGTCTTAATATTCCCTGCAAGCTTCTTCTCGTACTCCATTTTCCCTGCCCAAATCAAACCCTTTGTCCTCCTCTGCTGAGTTCTAAATTTCTCCCAGTCCCCGGGTTCGCTGCTATTTCTGGCCAATTTGTATGCCACTTCCTTGGCTTTAATGCTATCCCTGATTTCCCTTGATAGCCACGGTTGAGCCACCTTCCCTTTTTTATTTTTACGCCAGACAGGAATGTACAATTGTTGTAGATCATCCATGCGGTCTCTAAATGTCTGCCATTGCCCATCCACAGTCAACCCCTCCAGTATCATTCGCCAATCTATCCTAGCCAATTCACGCCTCATACCTTCAAAGTTACCCTTCTTTAAGTTCTGGACCATGGTCTCTGAATTAACTGTTTCATTCTCCATCCTAATGCAGAATTCCACCATATTATGGTCACTCTTCCCCAAGGGGCCTCGCACAATGAGATTGCTAATTAATCCTCTCTCATTATACAACACCCAGTCTAAGATGGCCTCCCCCCGAGTTGGTTCCTCGACATATTGGTCTAAAAAACCATCCCTTATGCACTCCAGGAAATCCTCCTCCACCGTATTGCTTCCAGTTTGGTTAACCCAATCTATGTGCATATTAAAGTCACCCATTATAACTGCTGCACCTTTATTGCACGCACCCCTAATTTCATGTTTGATGCCCTCCCCAACATCACTACTACTGTTTGGAGGTCTGTACACAACTCCCACTAACGTTTTTTGCCCTTTGGTATTCTGCAGCTCTACCCATATAGATTCCACATCATCCAAGCTAATGTCCTTCCGAACTATTGCCTTAATTTGCTCCTTAACCAGCAATGCTACCCCACCTCCTTTTCCTTTTATTCTATCTTTCCTGAATGTTGAATACGCCTGGATGTTGAGTTCCCAGCCCTGATCATCCTGGAGCCACGTCTCCGTAATCCCAATCACATCATATTTGTTAACATCTATTTGCACAGTTAATTCATCCACCTTATTGCGGATACTCCTTGCATTAAGACACAAAGCCTTCAGGCTTGTTTTTTTAACACCCTTTGTCCTTTTAGAATTTTGCTGTACAGTGGCCCTTTTTGTTCTTTGGCTTGGGTTTCTCTGCCCTCCACTTTTCCTCATCTCCTTTCTGTCTTTTGCTTTTGCCTCCTTTTTGTTTCCCTCTGTATCCCTGCATTGGTTCCCATCCCCCTGCCATATTAGTTTAAATCCTCCCCAACAGCACGAGCAAACACTCCCCCTAGGACATTGGTTCCGGTCCTGCCCAGGTGCAGACCGTCCGGTTTGTACTGGTCCCACCTCCCCCAGAACCGGTTCCAATGCCCCAGGAATTTGAATCCCTCCCTGCTGCACCACTGCTCAAGCCACATATTCATCTGCGCTATCCTGCGATTCCTACTCTGACTATCACGTGGCACTGGTACCAATCCCGAGATTACTACTTTTGAGGTCCTACTTTTTAATTCAGCTCCTAGCTCCTTAAATTCGTTTCGTAGGACCTCATCACTTTTTTTATCTATATCGTTGGTACCAATGTGCACCACGACAACTGGCTGTTCTCCCTCCCTTTTTAGAATGTCCTGCATCCGCTCCGAGACATCCTTGACCCTTGCACCAGGGAGGCAACATACCATCCTTGTTCAATCTTGTTCAATGTTAACCACCACGATTGCCTTCATTCCAGCGACAATCACTGGATGATGATCTCGAGCGGAGGTGTTTGTCAATTTTTCCCCATGCTGCTGAGAAACAACAATTTCTTTCACTGAGTTTGGCCAACCACAGACCGGGGATTGAAACTTAGACCGTGTTGGGCCTTGTGGCTGAATATCAGAACAAGCTGCATTTCCCCACTGTGAGCAGTCCCTACACTGAATATTATACATTCCCTCTCTCTCAGTCACTCACCATCTCACTGCCCAGCCCTGTGTAATGTTAGCATGTTGCGGCACAAAACTAACATTGCAGAATGTTTTTGACAAGCAGCTGCCTGATTTACCAGAAATGCAATTTGCAATCGTCACCTTATCACTAGGTGCTGGCCACAGACAAAGGTCCTCTGTGTGGGAGTGAGAAACAGAAAGTGATACTACAGGGGAAAGTTCTCCTTTATCTCAGAGCAGTAACTGAACTTTAAAATGGATACTTCGAGAAAGGGTGAAATAAAATGAGGTTTAATAATATGGCTGGTCCTTTCCAGACAGGTTAAGAGATGCTCCAATGTACGGAGAGTAAGGAACAGGGTCATTGCCATTCTAATACGTGACCCTGAATTGTCCAACAGGCAGTTGTAAGCTGGGACCAAGGTCCTCGCCGGAAAGATAACACGTGCCGTGAAAAGGACTTTAAACCAATAAATGCGGGAGGGCTCAGGCAGCAACAATAATAACAGTGAAAATTGTCTCAAGATAAGAAAAAGAGATCAGAGCAAATTACAGATCATAATTAGTGTTAAAGGTAATAAAACACTTCAGATTCGGTAAAGATACAGCAAATAATAATAAAATTACTGTTAAAATACAGGAGGAGTGCTGGGAAACAAGAAACGTGATGTTAAACAGTGAGAGAAACAACATCAGCCCAACAGGGCAGGGTAGGCTCTGTTGCCCAAGAACAGTTTTAGACACTAATGCACAAAGCATACTGAACAAAAGTAGTGAATTAGAAAAGCAGATTGGGGAAGTCCAGAACCAGGGGACATAGTCTTAGGATAAGTGGTAAGACATTTAGGACTGAGATGAGGAGGAACTTCTTCACTCAGAGAGTTGTTAACCTGTGGAATTCCCTACCGCAGAGAGTTGTTGATGCCAGTTCATTGGATATATTCAAGAGGGAGTTAGATATGGCCCTTATGGCTAAAGGGTTCAAAGGGTATGGAGAGAAAGCAGGAAAGGGGTACTGAAGGAATGATCAGCCATGATCTTATTGAATGGTGGTGCAGGCTCGAAGGGCCGGATGGCCAACTCCTGCACCTACTTTCTATGTTTCTATGTTTCTATGTAACGGGAAGGTCATGCCTGACGGACCTGATGGAATTTTTTGAGGAGGTGACTGAGATGACTGCTATTGAGGGAGTGCAGCGAAGGTTCACCAGACTGATTCCCGGGATGGCAGGACTGACCTATCAAGAAAGACTGGATCAACTGGGCTTGTATTCACTGGAGTTCAGAAGAATGAGAGGGGACCTCATAGAAACATTTAAAATTCTGATGGGTTTAGACTGGTTAGATGCAGGAAGAATGTTTCCAATGTTGGGGCAGTCCAGAACCAGGGGTCACAGTCTAAGGATAAGGGGTAAGCCATTTAGGACCGAGATGAGGAGAAACTTCTTCACCCAGAGAGTGGTGAACCTGTGGAATTCTCTACCACAGAAAGTTGTT
Source organism: Pristiophorus japonicus (assembly GCF_044704955.1). Taxonomy (NCBI): domain Eukaryota; kingdom Metazoa; phylum Chordata; class Chondrichthyes; family Pristiophoridae; genus Pristiophorus; species Pristiophorus japonicus. Next base: position 126,185 of record NW_027252889.1, read on the forward strand.
GAGGCCAATTCACTAAATATATTCAAAAAGGAGTTAGATGAACTCCTTATTACAAGGGGGATCAAGGAGTATGGCGAGAAAACAGGAATGGAGGACTGAAGTTGCACGTTCAGCCATGAACTCATTGAATGGCGATGCAGGCTAGAAGGGTTGAATGGCCGACTCCTTCAACTATTTTCTATGTTTCTATGTATTGGACAGGGATGTCTATGGATGTTATTTTTACCGACTTCCAGAAGGCATTTAATAAAGTTCCTCATAAGAGACGGTTAGAACATAAGAAGTTAAGAAGATAAGAAGATAAGAAGATAAGAAATAGGAGCAGGAGACGGCCACCTGGCCCCTCGAGCCTGCTCCGCCATTCAATAAGATCATGGCTGATCTGATCATGGACTCAGCTCCACTTCCCCGCCCGCTCTCCATAAATCTTTACTCCCTTATCGATCAAAAATCTATCTATCTCCGCCTTAAATATATTCAATGACACAGCCTCCACACCTCTCTGGGGCAGAGAATTCCACAGATTTACAGCCTAACTCAAGTTGCTGCTCACGGAATTGAAGGCAAATGATGGACCTAGTTAGGAAATTGGTAGAGCAGTAGGAGACAGAGAGTAGGGACAATGGGCAGATACTCTAATGGAGAGGATGTGACCAGTGATGTTAAAGTTCATGCTACAGCTATGAAAAGCATTGGTTAGATCACACCTGGAGTACTGTGAGCATTTCTGAGCACCACACCATAGGAAGGATATATTAGCCTTGGAGGGAGTGTAGCATAGGTTTACCAGAATGACTCCTGGACTACAAGCTCACTGACAATCCCACACAGTTCAGCTCCATTCAAAAGTCCTCCAACAAAACAGCAGCACATGGCAGCAAACAGCATGGTCAAGTGTAGATAACACTTGGTGCCACATCACGACCAGGTAAGGACCATCACCAAGCAGAGAAATCTCAGCGCAAACCCCAACTTTCAATTCCAACACTGTGAGTGGCCGACCCTTAATATCTTAGCAGTTACCGATGGTTACAATGGGAAAAGATCCAGTTATATCAATATTGAGGCTTCAAGTGCAGGAAGGTACTGCCCCCACACTGCGTTCAAGCATCCATTTCACATTACATCTGAAATCTTAGTGTGGGTTTGTGGTAATGAGTGAGGGTCCTGATACTGAATGTTCAGTGTGGGGAGGGGGGAGTACTGTGAGTGAGGGTCCTGATACTGAATGTTCAGTGTGGGATGAATACTGTGAGTGAGGGTCCTGATACTGAATGTTCAGTGTGGGGGGGGAGGTACTGTGAGTGAGGGTCCTGATACTGAATGTTCAGTGTGGGGGGAGTACTGTGAGTGAGGGTCCTGATACTGAATGTTCAGTGCGGGGGGGAGGTACTGTGAGTGAGGGTCCTGATACTGAATGTTCAGTGTGGGGGGGGGAGGAGTACTGTGAGTGAGGGTCCTGATACTGAATGTTCAGTGTGTGGGGGGAGTACTGTGAGTGAGGGTCCTGATACTGAATGTTCAGTGTGGGGTGAATACTGTGAGTGAGGGTCCTGATACTGAACGTTCAGTTTGGGGGGGAGGGCGAGTACTGTGAGTGAGGGTCCTGATACTGAATGTTCAGTGTCGGGGGGGGGGGGGGAGTTCTGTAAGTGAGAGTCCTGGTACTGAATGTTCAGTGTGGGGGCGAGGGGGAGTACTGTGAGTGAGGGTCCTGATACTGAACGTTCAGTGTGGGGGGGGAGGGGGAGTACTGTGAGTGACGGTCTTGATACTGAATGTTCAGTGTGTGGGGGGGGGGGGGCTACTGTAAGTGGGGGTCCTGATACTTAATGTTCAGTGTGGGGAGATGGTTGGTACGGTGATTGAGTGTCCTGATAATGAATGTTCAGTCTGTGGGGGGTGTACTGTGAGTGAGGGTCCTGATACTGAATGTTCAGTGTGCGCGGGTCCTGTGAGTGAGGGTCCTGATACTGAATGTTCAGTGTGTGGGGGTACTGTGAGTGAGGGTCCTGATACTGAATGTTCAGTGTGTGGGGAGTACTGTGAGTGAGGGTCCTGATACTGAATGTTCAGTGTGTGGGGGTACTGTGAGTGAGGGTCCTGATACTGAATGTTCAGTGTCGGGGCGAGGTACTGTGAGTGAGAGTCCTGATACTGAATGTTCAGTGTGGCGGGGAGTACTGTGAGTGAGGGTCCTGATACTGAATGTTCAGTGTGGGGTTGCTGGTTCTGTGAATGATGGTCCTGATTATATTACATTCTTACAACATCACGAACAAATTCACTCTGCAAAATGGCTCTTAATGCAGAAACTGTGATCATGTGACTTTGCCACCTCATCCTTTATTATTTGCATCAGTAGTTGCAGCATATCAGTAGGCCACTAGATGGTGCAGTAGTCCACTAGGAGGAGCTGTATATTGCACTTCTCCCTCCTTAATGAAGTTGTAATCATAACAAACTAATCATTAAACATAACTTGCATGTTTATAGACAACAAAAGATATGGACTTATTTTACCATATTTACAAATCAAACTTAACCAATAGTTTATTGTTTCAAAGAGGATACCTTCGCTCTTGAGCAGAACTTTCTAATCTTAGTAGCGAACTTAGACTCATTCTAGGCTGAGCCTGAGGAGAGTTTTTCTCCAAGGGTAATCTTGATCTACATTTCAACTCTCTACAACTTCAGACTGTTTGTCTGCCTGACTCAGATTCAGACTTAAATTCTGACTTTCTCTTTGACATGTTTCTAGTACATCTGATGTAGGATTTGCTACTGGTACTCTACTTGTAATAAGGCTATCTGATGAGTCAGAAATCATCGCATCGTCCCAATTTCAACTCCTTCCACATCTGTAGGTAAAATATGATCAATGTGAACAAACCTAACCTGTCCATGATCAAACATCTTGATCAAATATGTGCGAGGACCAATATCTTGATTAATCTTCCTGGTAACCACTTGAGCCATTTATGGTGATGGTTCTTCACTCTAACCTTCTGATTCAATCTCACACTTCTCTCTCTTACTCTACCTCCATCATGATTGGCTTTCTGTCTTAATTGTTTCTCTTCTACTGACTGTGCCAAGTTTGGTTTTAACAATGACAACCTGGTTTGTGGCTGTCGTTTGAGAAACAACTCTACTGCTGTTCTACCAGTAGTTGTATGAGGAGTATTACGATAAGTATTCAGAAAATTTGCTAATTTGTGGTCCAACAACAACTGCTGTTTCTTTGGATTTTCATCCAACCTTTGCTTGATGAGGGCACATTTTACAATTTGTACTGTGTACTCTGCTGCAACATTTGAAGCAGGGTGGTATGGTGGAACTTTGGTATGTTTCACAGTGTTTCTGCTCATGAACTGTGCATATTCTTCTGAACAAAATTGCGGCCTATTGTCAAGCACAATTTCTTCTGGGAGGCCATATGAAGAAAACAATCTTCGCAAATTATCTAGTGTTTTACTTGTTATTTTCCACATCGGAAACACCTCTGCCCACTGCGAATGACTATCTATTACTATGAGCAATTGCTGTCATTCTAGCTCAGCAAAATCTACATGTAACCTTTGCCACACCCTGGGAGGCCATTTCTTTGGCTGTAATGATACTGATGGTGGTTTCTTGCTTACTGATTGACATGTCGTACATGGACTAACGATGTACTCTATGGGCTGGATTTTTGGCTAATTTGCTCCCCAGTTCATGCCTTGGCTGGGCACAAAAATGTGTTTTTCTGCATCCAAGATTTAGCACCCACCCGGGATTTTTGCCAATGGTTTTGCGGTGGTACACAAATTTACCGTCCCGCCCTGCGTTTTGACCGTCAGGATGACGTCAATCATCGCGCAAGGCCACGCCAGTGCCCCGATTGGAACTTTGGAGCATTATGCCTGATTTGGCGTCCGCCCCAGGATGTAACCAAAATAGCCAGACGGTCCCAGGGTGCAGCAGGCACAATTGATGCCATATTCAAAGGGAGGCTGGAGAATCTTATATCACAGTTGACAGTGACTGTCACGCTTGCGCGCAGAATGCTGCGCGAGTGCACACTTTGAAGTTGTGCTTTTATGTGAGTTGACCCTTTGTTTTCAAGGTCAGTTAGATAGTTCAATAGGGGCAATGCTAGTTTGGCAACAAATCATGTTCGTTGCAGGCAACTGCAAGCTGGAAGGAGGCTTATTGTCCATGGTTTGCAATGGAATCGAAGAGGTGGCAGGTGTTTGGGGAGGAGGCCTTACTCCCCATGTGTTTACAGGGAACATCAGTCATACCGACACATTTCTGATGTGCAGTGCGTTCGAAGGCTGTGCTTCAGAAAAGAAGTGCTGACAGAAATATGCCAGCTCTTAAAAGCAGACCTACAGCTTACCAGTGGCAACAGAACTGCACTGTGCGTCGAGATGAAGATGACTGCGGAGCTGGCCTTCTATGCCTCCGGCTCCTTCCAGGCAGCAGCAGGGGACATCTGCTCCATCTCGCAGCACGCTGCACATTGCTGCATTCGTCAGGTGACAAGGGCACTGTACGCATGCAAAATGGACTTCATAAAGTTCCCAATGAGCAGGGACAGCCAGAATGAGAGGGCTATAGGTTTTGCATGATGTGCAGGCTTCCCCAAGGTTCAGGGTGCAATTGACTGTACATACGTCACCCTGCGAGCACAAACACAGAATGGTGAGGTCTTCTGAAACTGAAAAGGCTGCCACTCCCTAAACGTTGAGCTGGTCTGTGGCCACACTCACCGCATCCTCGCAGTCAATGCCCACTATCCAGGGAGCGCACATGATGCAGCCAGTGGGAGCAGGAGGCTCAAGGCCTATAAAAGGCCAGTTGCAGTCGGAGGAGCGGCAGTCAGGAGCAGCCAGCTGGAGTGGGAGGCTCAAGGCCTATAAAAGGCCTGTGGCAGTCGGAGGAGCGGCAGTCGGGAGCAGCCAGCTGGAGTGGGAGGCTCAAGGCCTATAAAAGGCCTGTGGCAGTCAGAGGAGCAACAGTCGGGAGCAGCCAGCTGGTGCAGGGACAAAACGCAAAATAGAAGTAAAAACAAATCAGAGTGTGACGTCACAGCCAAGTGGGTAAGTGATTGGCTGGTTGATTGGTGAGTACTTTTTCATTTACTTTTTCTTTTTCTTTTCTTATCAGTAGGAAACCTTTGGCATTGTTGCCAAATTAATTTAATCTAAGGGTTAAGTCATGGCAGGAGAGCCCAGACCCATGTCATGCTCTTCCTGTGCTATGTGGGAAGTTAGAGACACTTCAAGTGTCCCTGACTACTATGTGTGCAGGAAGTGTATCCAGCTGCAGCTCCTGTCAGACCGTATTGTGGCATTGGAGCTGCTCATGGATTCACTCTGGAGCATCCGCGATGCTGAGGACATCGTGGACAGCGCATTTAATGAACTGGTCACACCGCAGGTAAAGGTTACACCGGCAGATAGGGATTGGGTGACCATCAGGAAGAGCAAGGGAAGGGCAGGGGTCCCCTGTGGTCACCTCCCTCCAAGTGAAGACAGCACTGGGACACTCTGCTCTCCTCCGGTTCCCGGGATCTTTGCTCAGGGTAACGAATCTCCCCGGCTTTGTGAAACCAGGATAATAGGGAAAATCCCGGGACATACAACATCAGGAAATGTTGATCAAAGTTCAACACTGGACGCCCCTTTTGTGGAAATGGATTTTATTTTTGTGTCAGAGATTGAACCAGACTGAATCAGAGTGATTGTAACTTTAACATGACTGAGAGAAGGGGAATAGTGTACAGTGGGGCAGCAGCAGAGGGAGATGGAGACAGGGACAGGGGAGCTGGAGGGTCCCACTGCTGCCGGTGTACAGGTTTATAGAATGAGTGGGGGTGTCTAATCGACAGGCAGCATCATTGGTTCATATCCGAATACTTCGGATCCGATTGTAACCGAAAGGACCCGGCGGGGAAGGGGCGGGGCTGAGGGCAATGCTGAGCAAGATTGGGCGGGGCCTAAAAGGGGCGTCTGCTCTGAAGCCGGCAGGTGGTTCTAGTTAATAGTGAGCCTTTAAGGCCTGAGAATAGCGCTCCCCACACATTCCCAATACACAGGCACTTTACACCGCCTGCACCTCTCCCTCCACATTAGCATGGATGTGGTTTGTGAGAAAGAGCCTGGTCACCAGGTGTGAGGTGCTCTGGGTGTTGCTGTACCTGGCACAGGTCTGGCCCATATCCCGCCCCTGCACTGCACCAGTCACCCGAGCCGTCTCCCACTTTGTCTGGAGATCGCAAACGTACCGTGTCCGCAGCGATACGATGTTCAAATCTCCAGACAAAGGGGGAAAGGACGTACCCAACGTGGCCCTCGGCCTGATGGCCACTTGTGTGTGCGGCTGCACCAAGCTGTGTATAGACCCTCGGTACACAAACACCGAGAGTCATTACATGCTGACGTTCTCTCTGTCCCCGGGGTTGTGACAGAGGGTGGTTCCCCGAACAGACTGGCAAAGTCGTTTGGCAGAATGTCTCATCACCAGAGCTTTCACACAAGCTGCAAGACGTAGCTTGGCCGGCGGTGAGAGGGGCCCGACCCGTCAGATCCTTCATGCACAGCCGGTGTCACAGCACCACGGCACTCTGCCCTTGTGTCGGCTGTGGGGCGGACCAGACCATCGTCCATCTGCTTCTGGGAGGTGCCTTTGCAAAGAGGGTCTGGAAAGAGATGCAGTGGTTGCTGTCGAGGATCATCCCGAGCAGCTCCATGACACAGGACTCTGTGCTCTATGGACCGTTCCCAGGGACGTACACCGAGACAGACATCGACTGCTGCTGGAGGGCCATCAACTCAGTGAAAGATGCCCTTTGGTCTGCCTGAAACTTGCTGGCCTTCCAGAGCAAGGAGCTGTCCACGTGCGAGGGTTGCAGACTGGCGTATTCCAAGGTGGAGGAGTACGTGCTGAGGGACACACTGAAGTTTGGTGCAGCCGTCACAAAGGCACGATGGGGAAGGGTCATTGTCTAAGGCCCTCCCACCACTGTACACCCGGGGGTTAGAACCCGTATAAAGCACCCCTCGGGCTGTCTGAACATAGTGAACATGTTATCAGTTTGTGTAAGTAGAACTCGGCGTGCTGATTTCACGTGTATCGCGCTGTATGTAATGTGATTGCTCTATTGTACTGCAATGTACCTTGAAATGTAATGTAAATGTGTTCTTATCAGTTCCATGTCCTGCTTTCATCTGCATAGTGCTAAATGTATCGTCATCTGTGGATTGTATTGCAATGTACCTTGAAAAGCTATGTATTGTATTTTGCCAGAATTCTATCAATAAAGTATACTTTTAGATTCAAACAATAAATGAGCATGGATGTGCAATCCCCCCGCCCTGTACATTGCAGGGGGCTGACAGTCCTTCCAGCTGTCCCTCATATCAAAGAATCTATCTCTCAGATCGACAGTCTGCCCCTTGCTGACTAATCCCTTTTTAGAGGTTTCTGAAACTGTATTGCAAGGATAGTGTCTGATATTCCAATAGACATCTCCCCATCCGCCCCACCATTGTGTCCCCTCAGCATGGCTATAGGTAACCCAATCCACTTCACAGGAACAGGAGGAGGTCACAGAGCGACGAGGGGACGCCCTCGTCCCAAAATAAAATGTAAAAGTAAACTCAGTTCTGCTCCGGGCTCCGACCAGCAGACGGAGCCAGAGATCAGGTGAAAGTGAAAGCAGTGACAATCTAACGTGATTTCCCGGAATACAGAGAGATTCCCGGACCCTCACTGCGGTGAGAAACACACACAGGAAAAGGGGGGCCCAGACAGCGGGGGGGCTGAGGGGGGGGGTGGGGGAGAGCCGGGAGGGAGGTGTACTGGGGGGCCCAGGCCTGTGAGAGGGGTGTACGGGGGGTTGGGGAGTAACCCCGCCCCGGGAGACGGGTGTACAGGGCGGGTAGAGCTGGGTGTCATCAGCGTAAATGTGGAAACTGACGCTGGGTTTTTGGATGATATTGTCAAGGGGCAACATGTAGATGAGAAATAGGGGGCCGAGGATAGATCCTTGGGGGACACCAGAGGTAACAATGCGGGGGCAGGAAGAGAAGCCATTGTAGGTGATTCTCGGGCTACGATTGGATAGATAAGAGTGGAACCAGGCGAGTGCAGTCCCACCCAGCTGGACGAGGCGTTGGAGAAGAATAGAGTGGTCAACCGTGTCAAAGGCTGCAGACAGGTCCAGAAGGACGAGGAGGGATAGTTTTCCTTTACCACAGTCACAAAGGATGTCATTTGTGACTTTGATGAGTGATGTTTCGGTACTGTGGCAGGTGAGGAAACTGGATTGGAGGGATTCAAACATGGAATTGTGGGAAAGATGGGCACGGATTTGGGAGGAGACAACACGTTCAAGGACATTGGAGAGGAAAGGGAGGTTGGAGATGGGGCGGTAGCTTGCAATGACGGAGGGGTGGAGGGTTGTTTTTTTGAGGAGAGGGTGATGACGGCAGATTTGGAGGAGAGGGGGACAGTACCTGAGGGGAGAGAACCGGTAACAATGTCAGCTAACATGGGAGTGAGAAAAGGAAGTTGGGTGGTCAGCAGTTTGGTGGGAATAGGGTCAAGGGAGCATGAAGTGGGTCACATGGATAAGATGAGCTCAGAGAGGTCATGACGGGAGATCGGAGAGAAACTGGAGAAAGATGTGAGGTCAGGGCTAGGGCAAGGGGCTTCCTTAGAGGAAGTTTGGGCCCGGTGGGCTCGGGGAAGGAAGGGAAGGGGCAGAGGCAGCTGAACGGATGGTCTCAATCTTAGAGACAAAGAAGTCCATGAGCTCCTATTGTCGGAGGTGAGGGTGGAGACTGGGGAGAGGGGTTTAACAAGATGGTTAGTAGTAGAGAATAGAAGCCGGGGTTTATCTTTACATTCAAGTAGAATTCTGGAATGGTGAGTGATTTTGGCAGACGAGAGCAGGACCCGATAGTCCTTTATGTGGTCCAGCCAGATCTGGCGGTGAATGGTAAACCAGTTGTCCGCCACATCTGTTCAAGTCTGCGTCCCTTGCACTTAAAGAAGTGAAGATGAGAGCCGTACCAGGGGAAGGGCCAGGGTGAGAGAGAGTACTGGTTTTAACAGGGACTGGGGCATCAAAGGTGGTGGTGAGGGTGTGATTGAGCAGATCGGTAGCTACAGAAATGTCCTGGTGAATGGAAGGCCAAAGGTTGGACAATTGGGAGTTCATAAGTGCAGTTGTAAGAGAGTTGGGAGAGAGTTTCATCCAGGGGTGGACACAGAAGGAGGGAGAGTTGGTGGGAGGGGGGTGGAATGGGGTTGTGGGTGGAGAGCGATACGAGGAAGTGGTCAGAGATGGCCTTATCTGCGATTGACACGATGGGAGTAGCGAGGCCACGAGAGTGACAAGGTTGAGGGGGTGGCTGTGAATTTGGATTGGGGAGTTTACATGGAGGGAGGGATTAAGGGAGGACAGGAGGCGAGTGAACTCAGAGGAGAGAGAGTATGACGAATTGAGATGGAGGTTGAATCACTGAGGATGAGAAGTCACTCGGTGCAGAGGCTGAGTGAGGAAAGCAGTGACGATATATCGGTAATAAACTGTTTATGGTACTTGGGCGGGGGGGGGTAGAGAATGATAATTTTAAATGAGAGGTGAAAGGGGTAGAATAAGGTGAGACACTCAAAGGAGGAGAAAGTGCCGAGGAGTAAAGGGATAGACCAAGATATGATTTGATGCTGAGAGTCACACCGTCACCACGGCAGCCTGGACAGGGCAAGAGGTGGATGGTACAGCCGGGTGGGGAGGCTTCATTGAAGGGTAAGGTGACATCGCCCCTCAGCCAGGCTTCCGTCAGGGCCATGATTTAAACATTTTTTAAACCAGCAAAGTACGACTAAAACAATGATGGCCCAGAAATCCCGGCCTCCCCGGGTCTGTACGGAGTGTGTATGGAGTGTGTCCGGAGTGTGTACAGAGTGTGTACAGAATGTGTCCGGAGTGTGTACAGAGTGTGTACGGAGTGTGTACAGAGTGTGTACGGAGTGTGTACGGAGTGTGTACAGAGTGTGTCCGGAGTGTGTACAGAGTGTGTACAGAGTGTGTATGGAGTGTGTCCGGAGTGTGTACGGAGTGTGTACAGAGTGTGTACAGAGTGTGTATGGAGTGTGTCCGGAGTGTGTCCGGAGTGTGTACAGAGTGTGTACAGAGTGTGTACGGAGTGTGTACAGAGTGTGTACAGAGTGTGTCCGGAGTGTGTACAGAGTGTGTACAGAGTGTGTAAAGCCGGTTTCCAGCGCACAATGCGCATGTGCTGAAATTTGGCTTTTCCGATCTGTAAAGCTCCAGTTTGACAGATCCTCCGCAGCTCAGGAGCGAGGACATTTGCACGGGCAAGATTGTGGTATTTACCCATATCTTTCCCGGCAAATGTCCTCAAAACTCTTGCACGTGATAAAAGCAGGTGCATAGCCTACTGTTGCAGGCATAAGAATCTTAAAACACACAAAAACATTGTAAAATAAAATTAAAAAAACACATTTTATTGTTAGAAACCCTGCCCCCTAAGGTAAGTTTATTTTAAACCACGCAAAAAAACCTTTGAAAAGATTGGAAAAAACTACTTTTTTTTAAAGACACAAATAACTTTAATTTAAATTAATGTTAAATATGTGGTATATTTTTTATATTTTTTATGTGTTTTGGGTGTTTGGGGGCTGTTTCTCAATCATAATTTAAAAACGGATGCAGACAAAAAGCAGGAACTACAGACCAGTTAGCCCTAATCTGTCTTTGTTAAAATGCTGAAGTCCATAATTAAGGAAGCAGTAGTGGGACATTTGCAAAAGCATAATTCAATCAAGCAGAGTCAGCATGGTTTTATGAAAGGGAAATCATGTTTGACAAATTTGCTGCAATTTTTTGAGGCTGTGACGAGCAGGGTGGATAAGGGGGGACCAGTGGATTTCCAGAAGGCATTCGATAAGGTGCCACATAAGAGGTTACTGCACAAGATAAAAGCTCATGGGGTTGGGGTAATATATTAGCATGGATAGAGGATTGGTTAACTAACAGAAAACAGAGAGTCGTTTTCCGCTTGGGAAAGAGTGACTACTGGGGTGCCGCAGGGATCAGTGCTGGGTCCTCAACTATTTACAATCTATATTAATGACTTGGATGAAGGGACCGAGTGTAATGTAACCAAGTTTGCTGATGATACAAAGATGGATGGGAAAGCAAATTGTGAAGTGAACACAAAAAATCTGCAGAGGGATATGGAGTGGGTGGGCAAACCTTTGGCAGTGGAGTATAATGTGAGGTTAGCCACTTTGACAGGAAAAATAAAAAAGTAAATTATAATTTAAATGCAAAAATTTGCAAAGTGCTGCAGTACAGAGAACATAAGAACATAAGAACATAGGAATTTGGAACAGGAGTAGGCCATCTAGCCCCTCGAGCCTGCTCCGCCATTCAACAAGATCATGGCTGATCTGGCCGTGGACTCAGCTCCACTTACCCGCCCGCTCCCCGTAACCCTTAATTCCCTTATTGGTTAAAAATCTATCTATCTGTGATTTGAATACATTCAATGAGCTAGCCTCAACTGCTTTCTTGGGCAGAGAATTCCACAGATTCACAACCCTCTGGGAGAAGAAATTCCTTCTCAACTCGGTTTTAAATTGGCTCCCCCGTATTTTGAGGCTGTGCCCCCTAGTTGTAGTCTCCCCAACCAGTGGAAACAACCTCTCTGCCTCTATCTTATCTATCCCTTTCATTATTTTAAATGTTTCTGTAAGATCACCCCTCATCCTTCTGAACTCCAACGACTAAAGACCCAGTCTACTCAATCTATCATCATAAGGTAACCCTCTCATCTCCGGAATCAGCCTCGTGAATCGTCTCTGTACCCCCTCCAAAGCCAGTATATCCTTCCTTAAGTAAGGTGACCAAAACTGCACGCAGTACTCCAGGTGCGGCCTCACCAATACCCACATACTTCAATAACAAAAGAAAATCTATATCCTGCAGTGACATTGTTATAAAATGAATACTGCAGCCTGCAGTATACAATGTGGATCATTGATTCAAGAGCCATCCTGCAGTGGGCTCCATTCTTGGGTTGCCCTACTGCTGATGGCTACTGCCTTTTGCCCTCCTTCCCTTCAACCCCTCCAATGCGTGCTGCTCCCCCTCAATGTGACATCAGGGCATGCAGAAAGGCTGCTAGAGGGCTGCTGTCTTGGGGGCTGAGACAATGGTGAGAGCGTCTGAGGACACACTGGACCAGCTCATGGCCAGGAAGGTCCGGCTCCCCATTGGCTCACCTCTTCCTTGGTGTTGTCAGTCATAGGTGGTTTGGGTGTCAACCATCGTTGGTGCTTGGTTGGCGAGTGAGTGGAGGGAGATGGAATGTCATCATCCTGAGGAATGCCAGCACCTCCCATCTCCCTGGAGCCACTCTGTCGCCGACGGGGTTGGGCCTTAGCAACCGGAACACGATGTAAAGGAGCACCTTCCCGGCCTGCTTCGGCACCGTCACTTTTCCGTGGGACAGTGGGGAACACAGAGGGTGTGGAGGCAGGCATGGACTGCATCCCCTGCCCAAGCTGAAGCAGAGCTTGTGCCTGTAATGCGCCCGAGTCTGCAACGTGCTCAAGGTCACGTGCCACACTCTCTGGAACTCCACTGTCACTGCTCGAGGACACCAGCCTCTGAGCGTGGGCAATGATGGCCTCGCTGGAGACAATCGCAGTGAGCTTGTCAACGCTCACGGGCATCCGTCCCCAGGTATCAAGGAGCTGATGGCTGATCACGGTGTTAGCCCTGGACATTTCCACCAGATCTAGTTCTAATTCTGCCTGTCTGTTAGCAGCCCAATGTTGCTGACTCACCCTCTGGAGAGCTGGCCTGCAGGATTCCACTCCAGCACCGTGTTGCTGCACTCCACTGTGCCCAGGGGCTTCCGAGTCCTCAAACCCCGGGAACGCAGCCTCGTTCCCAGATGAGCTCAGTCGAGATGGCACATCAGGTGGGTTGGGATGCTCTGCCGGAGCTGTGTCATCCATCTCCTCCTCCTCCTCCTCCTCCTCCACACCATGGCCTGATATGGAGGGCTCCCTCGAGGGATGTGGTGCCTCTGGTTGGTCATCTGGAAGTAGAAAGGAGAGGCGGCCGGGCAACATGAGGAAGGTGGCATTGCACAGGCTCATTTGAAGGACTACCGCTACTCCATTGTATGTCTCAAGGCAGTGTTTTGAGTCGCACGATCCATTTAATTACCCTCAGTACCCGAAGGGGGCTCAGTAACCCAACCAGCAGCTGCCCGACCTGTGACTCCGATAAGGGCTGATACTCTCTCCTCCACATCAGTCAGTGGAAGTTTCTGAGGCGGATTCCTGCCTGTCCTTATTTGCTCCCTCCAGTTGTGGGGGTGCTTCAACTGAAAAGATAAACATGTGAATGGTTACATAAGGTCAATTTGCTGTTGTGGCACAGATGGCCACCAAAGTAGTTTAGGTTATGCTGTGTGAATGTTCTCGGGGCCTCTGTTTAATGTGCTTGGATCTTTCATGTGCTTCGCCAGTATGTTATCGATGTTTACAGGCATCTAACATGAGGTGCGTAAGAGATCTTTCAGAAAGCGATAGGAACAGTTGTATTGCGATGAACGGTGTTAATTATGCCCACAGATCATTCAACACATATCGGGTGCTGAAGTAAGCCGTCCTTTCTGTTATGCATCGTGGGAGGCAACACACAGAATGTTGCAACATTAGAACAATCAGATACTGTGGCAGATTTATCTTTGAAGTCATGGAGGATTGCACAGATGAAATCATTAAACTTTTTTCGGCACAGTGTGCTAGTCCTGGGCACAATGTCTGTAGCAAACACCTAACGTTATCCCAGCGCTATTTCCTTCCAAATCTGCTTGAAGACAGCAGGCTGTGGTCTGGATCCCCTGGAAGATGCAGTGCAGCCCACCCCCTCTCCATCGCATCCACCAACGCTTCTTTGGACTCATGGGTGAAGCGCCTAGCACGCCAACTGCCCTGCCCCTCCTCCATCTCAGCAGAAGTGGCTGAGGTGGTCCGGTTTAAGTGCACATACGCACAGTAAGTTGCCACGCTCTGCATTAGTGTTTGCGACAGGAACGTAAACTAGGAGGTGGAGAAAAAAAACGGGAAAAAAAGCACATGCGCAAAATGATCGCCTCTTTCAATGCCGGAAGTTTCGGGAGTGTTGTAGAGAGTAGAAACCCATATATAACTAGGCATTAGGCACCTGCTGGACATTTAAAACCCACATAAGCTTAAAGTGGACACACACATAAAATGGCTGCCCAGGCATGATGGGAAATCAGGTAGTCAAGCTGTGAACTGTTGAACGTTCAATGACCGAGCAATAACCCTGTGAGGCCCACTATAGGAATGCCTGGGATGCGGGAAGACAGAGATAAGAAGGAAACCATCTCCTGTGAACAAGGTCATAAACCAATTAATTCCCCAGGAAGAAAGATAAGAGGGAAACCATCTCCTGTAAACAAGGTTATAAACCAATTATTTCTCCCAGATGAAAGAACTAGGGAGAGAACCTATCTCCCGTAATAAAGTCATAACCGAACATATGGTTCCCGGGACACTAGGGGAATTCTATTGGGTTAAAAGAACCTATATATAATCTATAATCGTTGTGATTGGCTTGTGTCCAGCCGTGATGGGCTGTGTAGCTGTAGTAAACTGTTTTGTAACTGTTGTGAAACATATAAAGGTGCATGTAACTCTTTGTTCTGTGGAGAGAAACCTGGATACGGTCCTGAGTTTTCCTCCCCGCTGAGCGTAATAAAGGCCGCCAGGCGTTGGAACCGACTCTGAGTGTTGAGTGATTCTTCTAAGAAAACACTAACGCTAACAATGGCGTAGTCGACGGGATTTCCCGGAGTCGCTGGACACCCTTGGAAAAAACCCGGGTGAGTATAAAAAACAATTTTTAAGTATAAAGGGTGCGGAAGGTGGAAGCTGGTTGATCGACACGAGGAGACGGTCTAATATCTCAAACGCCTAGCCTGAGCCTGAATTAAGAGGACTTTTGTCCCACGTGATGGCCAGGAACCAAGTAGGCGTAGGGAACACACTTAGACCGTGGGATCGTGATACCGAGAGACATCTTCCGGACCCAGCCGTGTAATTTGAAATACCCCGGGGGAGAACCAAGCGGTGTACAGCGGCTAACGGAATCCAAACCTGTGAACAGGGTCGGAGCAACGGGCCGAGCGGTGGTAGGTAGTCGTTAAGGATACGTAGAGCACTGCGGGAATTGCTTAAACGCGTTTTAAGAATTGTATAAGTTTGTGTAACAGCAGAACTTGTGACCTGACAGTAGCTAGGAGACGGTTTACTACAAGTTACGCTAGGAAGAAAGCGGACCTCTGAGAGTAGATTCCTAACGGTACTAGTCCTACCCAGGAATGGCCATGAAAGCAAGTAACCTCGAGTGGGGACCAGAAGGGTCGCTTACCCGCCACCTGGCGGAAAAAACAAAAGAAACTAATCGAAAAAAAAAAATGATTAGCTCAGGGTGGGATCCTCAGGAACTACCAGCAAAGCAAAGGGAATGGTGGGAGAAGGAACGGAAAGTCAAAAAGAAAAAAAAGGCTGTGGTCTTGATACTGCGAGCCCATGTAAATTAACATGGGAAACTAAGATTAAAAAAAAACTGACGGTGATTGTCTTAAGTGAAGTATGGAAGAGGAATAGAACCGGCCAAAAAAAAAGAATAATGAGAAGTGCCTGTGTGATTTTGTGACTGCGGAATGAATTTTTATGTTGTCATGTTCCTGAAAGCCTGGTTGGAAGAGAAATGCAAGTGTCTGTTTATTTTAGCTAACTCTTTGTAGTGCTGTCCTGTATGTGGGAAGTTTTAAGACATTTAAGTTAGAAACGCAGGTGTGGATTTATTCGGATGATAAGTTACGGAGCTAGGAAATGTACAAAGGATAGGTTTGTTGAGCAAAAGATTTATTTGACACGCTCACTTACTTGCCGAAAGAAAACATGCAATGATTGATTGGGTTGAAAGACATAAATTTAGTCTCGGAATGAGATAAAGAATGCTTTAAAAAAAAGAGCTTCTAGCAAAAAAAAAAGTTTTAAATAAAGATTGAAATTACAAAGTTTGAATTGGGATTTTGAGATATTCAGAGAAGGCACAGAAAATACTGAGGTGGATTAAAAAAAAAAAATTATTAAATTAAATCTGATCAGGTCAAACTCCGGGGCGAGTGGCGAGCTATCTGCGAAGATGTAAAAGGGACTTTTGGAAAATGTTAAAAACAGCAAGCTTTAGTAACGACTTTGAAACTGGAGCATTTTGAGATAACGAAAGGCAGCCCTCAAACTCTCAAAGCTGGACTCCATTCCAGTTATGGAGAAAAAGAAAAAGATAAAGACGCCACTTTGAAAATAAACAAATGATTTTAAATTAACAACTTTATGGAGTTACAAACCCTCCGTGTAAAATACAAAGCCTAATTTGAAGAAAGAAAAAAAAAGATGTAACGGACTAAATGGAAAAAACATAACTTACTAAATACTAGTTGATGTTTACTGTGAAAAAGATATTGGTTTAATTGGAAGAAAAAAATTGGAATAAGTAAAAAACACTCTACATGGATTCGAATTTTAAATTAGAGAAAGTTTCAATGCAGTTTGAAAAGATTTCCAAAATGGACAGTGTTTATAAAAAAAAGTCCCGAACAGTCTAACCAAGCAGGAGGGTTTTGAAGATAACGAGGAGAAAGAGAGAAATTTAAAAAAAACAGAATTGAATTTCAGTAAACAAAATTGCTATTGTATGTGTGGTCTCGTTTTAAAACAATTTAAAAAAAAATTATTTGGCAAGTACTTGAATTAGAAGTTAAGAAAACATTGGAGTTTACTCTAATGATTTATGCTGTTTAACGGATTCCTAATTTCGAAGCCAGTTTTGAAGGCACAAAGACTTTTTTTTTTCAGATGATTCCGTGAAGTCACGTAATGACATCAGGTCTTCTTACAAACCTGGAAAGGAGTTAACCCTTTCCATTGACAGCCGTTTTATACTGAACATTATTTGGATTTCTTAATAGAAAAAAAAGACTCACCTAACAGAGGAAACAAAAATAAAAACACAACTAGCTTATGTAATAATACTTGCCTGATACAATAAAGAAATAGATACTCAATAAAACAAATTGAAGAATTAAAAGCTAAGATAAACAGGTTGGAAGAGATAAGGGGACTAGACGGACAGTGCAGTGCGCAGCCATAGCACCATCACCTATGGCAATAGAGCCAATGTACTCCACGGTGGGTAGGTGTAGTCCACAAACCCAACCTAACGGTAAAGCAGACAGCGATGTTTGGAGGAATAGCTTTGGCCTTGGTCATAGGAGTTTGGGTAATATTTAAGTGGGTAAAGACACGGGCGCATGCCCTACAGATTCAGCTCGAAATGGTTCGATTATAACCTTGTGCTTCTGATTTTGCAGGGTGACAGGAACACTCGTAGAGCAAAAAAACTTAACCCCTGGTGACGACCAGGCCATCTGTTTAAAATTACAGATAATACTTACCGGACTGGGAATACGAACGGCGCTACTCGTAATATGGATAGCCCTGCGACATGCACGTACCCTGGGCAACACCGACGGATTGCAGAGCACGCTGGAAATAAACAACTACCTGAACTATGGAGTCTTGTTTAATTTAATGGATGGAATGTGCATCCCAGCAGCCAAGGACTGGAGCAAGGACAGGACTTATTTTAATGCATGGTTACAAGTGAATCCTAAAAGGAATCCTAATAAGAATAAGAGTATGTGTACAGTGCTCCACGGGTACAAGGAGCAGCTGCATTAAACGGAGGGATGTCAAAGGGCCTGATGAATGTACTTTCGGCATAATTTGCGCGTCTCCGGGACAATCCCAGCAATCGGTCATCCGCAAGAAGGGAATGGGGCTGTGTGGGTATTACGAGGAGGTGGGGGCGGCTGCAATATCATTGTATGTATGTTTCTCACCCCCTCCAACACCGCACCCCATAAGAACCACTACATTGCCCGAGGAACTGCCTTGTCCCATAACTACTAAGGGACCAGAGAATGGGATTGTAATGTACAACGAAGGGGAATTATTGTATGATAATGTTAAACATGAAATTGTGCCTGTTCTGATCAATATTTCAGGCATCCAGATGCCGGAATACTGTACCGAACAGTCAAGGAAAATGTACAATGTATTAAGTAAAGTCGTAATGCAGCAGGCTGCCGATGCCATGGGTGCCAGTAGGTTCCGGGGACAGGGGTTAGCCCCCAGGGTGAAGAAGGAAATAGTTAATGATGTTGCAACCGTTTTCAATACAGGGACCTCCGTAGTGAACTCGATAGACATACACGGGTTAAATGAGAGAGTGGAACAGCTTAGAGGGGTGATGAAGGGGTTATTGGAGAGGGTGGAGCAAAACCAGGAAGACCAAGACAACCGAGGAAAGGAGGGTGCTGAAATCCAGTTGGATGGCATCTCAGTCCTGGAAGCTCACGCCAAAACCATCAATCACCTCATTGATAGAGAAAAAGAAGTTACCGGAAAGCAAAGACAGGGCAACTCTGCCACGCTTATGGTCTGTGGATGGTGGGACAGATCCGCCACAACCTCGACCAGATCCAACGCGGGGAAGTACCCGATTGGATAGACAGTTCACATTTAGCTCAGTTGGCTAACCAGAAGGGGACACTGGATAATTGTACTCTGAAGGGACTGACCCGAGTATACCCAGCAATTCCAGATTGGCAGATGGGTAAGACTACCGGGATAGGGATAGTCCTGGTGATCCCTATAGCCACGCCGGACTCAGGGCCGTTCCCCCTATACCAACTAGAGAATATCGGAGTAATACGGGAAAATGTCTCCATACGCTACTACCTGACCACCACCTCTGCCGTTCGTTGAAACAACATACTTACCGGGATTTCCCTAGCAGATTGCAAGCAAAAGGGGGAAATCACAGTATGCCCTCACCCGGTGGGCCGAGGGGAGCTAGACGAGTGCGGGTTTAACCGAACCGATGGGTGTGTACTAGAAATAGTGCCCGCACACATGCACTTCGCGAGGGCAGGCTACGGAGGGAAGGGAAGATACTGCATCTCTACTACTGAGCGTTCATTCCAGTATAATGATCTGCAGTGCCCTATACCACAGCCAAACTTTTGCTTTACACCACTTCGACCTGTCGCGATCGGGCAAGCGCACATCACCCAGGTTAGGCGCCGGAAGTCTGAAGTTATTGAAGTAACCGATCAGCTCCATGATCATTTACAGGATTATGACGAGCCAGATCATGTCCCTATCCCACATCTAACCGAAGTATTACGAGAGTTGAGGCTCAGAGTGGGTCAATCCGTAAAGCTCTATCACCAACTGCAAACTAAAATCAAAGAACTGGAAGAAGATATCGATGTAGACTTACAAAGTCAGAGTTGGTGGAGAAAGGTCTGGGACTGGGGAATAAATGTGAACATCCACCCGTGGATTCGAATAATTTTGCACATACTGGTCGGAGTACAATTGATCTTAGCAATAACATGGGGCGTGATGGCCTGCCAGGCATGCAGGCACCACAAACAGCGCAGACGGACCAATCACCGTTCCCCGGATATTAAACAAGCCTGTTTAATAGGGGGACGGGAGGAGATAGCCTTTGTTAATTTGATCTAAGCAACCGGGACTCCTGAAACCGCGTGACTGGCCAGCATGTTGAGGCAGGGAGTACCGGGCCATGCACAAAAATCTGATAAAGGCAGTACGGTCGGTTAAAAGCAGACTAGGACTAGTCCCTTTACCGAAAGGGGGAATTGTTGTAGAGAGTAGAAACCCATATATAACTAGGCATTAGGCACCTGCTGGATATTTAAAACCCACATAAGCTTAAAGTGGACACACACATAAAATGGCTGCCCAGGCATGATGGGAAATCAGGTAGTCAAGCTGTGAACTGTTGAACGTTCAATGACCGAGCAATAACCCTGTGAGGCCCACTATAGGAATGCCTGGGATGCGGGAAGACAGAGATAAGAAGGAAACCATCTCCTGTAAACAAGGTTATAAACCAATTATTTCTCCCAGATGAAAGAACTAGGGAGAGAACCTATCTCCCGTAATAAAGTCATCGATCAGCCCAAGCTGACAATAACCGAACATATGGTTCCCGGGACACTAGGGGAATTCTATTGGGTTAAAAGAACCTATATGTAATCTATAATCGTTGTGATTGGCTTGTGTCCAGCCATGATGGGCTGTGTAGCTGTAGTAAACTGTTTGTAACTGTTGTGAAACATATAAAGGTGCATGTAACTCTTTGTTCTGTGGATAGAAACCTGGATACAGTCCTGAGTTTTCCTCCCCGCTGAGCGTAATAAAGGCCGCCAGGCGTTGGAACCGACTCTGAGTGTTGAGTGATTCTTCTGAGAAAACACTAACGCTAACAGGATGTTTACCCTCATGGGGGAATCTGGAACTTGGGGGCATAGTTTCAGAATAAAGGTCGCTCATTTAAACCAGAAATGAGGGAGAATTTCTTCTCTCAGAGGGTTGTAAATCTGTGGAATTCACTTCCCCAGAGAGCTGTGGAGGCTGGATCATTGAATATATTTAAGGTGGAGATAAACAGATTTTTGAAAGATAAGGAAGTCAAGGGTTATGGGGAGAGGGCAGGGAAGGGAGCTGAGGCCAAGATCAGATCAGCCATGATCATATTGAATGGTGGAGCAGGCTCGAGGAGCCAAATAGCCGACTCCTGCTCCTATTTCTTATGTTCGGATGTTCTTATGTGCTGTGAAAAATCAGGTCTTTGTGAAGATTGTTGGTAATGCAGCTGCTTCCTGTGTTTCTGCTGCTGCCAGTGTTGAGGCTCAACTTGGTTCGATTCTGAGGCAATATAAATGGTACGCATGCTCAGGTAATCGATAGCAGGTCAAATAGCAGGTCAGAGAAGCAATCTGTCAATGGTGTGATAGTTGGTAGCAGTGAGGTGAGATTGGCCTCCGAAGTTGCAGAAAATACTTGCAAACTCTTGACACCTAAATCTGTGCTCAAAATGCCCTCAGTACGAGCCTTTCCCTGAGGTAAGTAATGAGGTGCCATGTGGGAGTATTTATTTGGATTTCCATGCTCTGCATTAAGGATCTCACACAATGACCACTGAGCTCCTGCCTCAGGTTGACAGACGCGGTTCCCGAGCTACGTGGTTCCCGAGCTGCATCATTCCCGTGGTCATTGTGTGAACTACAAAAGGTCAGGTTACAAACACTGTTCGGGGTCTGACAACAAGGTTTTAATGAGTTACATTAGGTCACTGCGACTCTGCCGTTCGGCTCTGTTTTATTCCGACTTTTACTGCCAACCCGCCTCCAATCCCACACACACGGCAGCAGGAAAATTCCAGCCGTAGAGTTTAAAATGAAATGGAAAAAGAAGGCTTCTGATAAATGTCAGGTTCATAATTCAGTAAAGAAGCAAATTGCACATAGAAAGTACAGGGGAGAACTGAAAAAGATAATTAAGAGCGGTACATCTTGTTTGACTAATTTAATCAAATTAAGAACATAAGAACACAAGAAATAGGGCAGGAGTAGGCCATACGGCCCCTCGAGCCTGCTCCGCCATTTAATACGATCATGGCTGATCCAATCATGGACTCAGCTCCAATTCCCCATAACCACTTATCCCCTAATCGTTTAAGAAACTGTCTATTTCTGTCTTAAATTTATTCAATGTCCCAACTTCCACAGCTCTCTGAGGCAGTGAATTCCGCAGAGTTACAACCCTCTGAGAGAAGAAATTTCTCATCATCTCTGTTTTAAATGGGCGGCCCCTTCTTCTAAGATCATGTCCTCTAGTTCTAGTCTCCCCCATCAGTGGAAACATCCTCTCTGCATCCACCTTGTCAAGCCCCCTCATAATCTTATATGTTTCGATAAGATCACCTCTCATTCTTCTGAATTCCAATGAGTAGAGGCCCAACCGACTCAACCTTTCCTCATAACTCAACCCCCTCTTCTCCGGAATCAACCGAGTGAACCTCCTCTGAACTGCCTCCAAAGCAAGTATATCCTTTCGTAAATATGGAAACCAAAACTCCACGCAATATTCCAGGTGTGACCTCACCAATACCCTGTATAACTGCAGCACGACTTCCTTGCTTTTATACTCCATCCCCTTTGCAATAAAGGCCAAGATATCATTGGCCTTCCTGATCACTTGCTGTACCTGCAAACTATCCTTTTGTGTTTCATGCACAAGTACCCCCAGGTCCCGCTGTACTGCAGCACTTTGCAATCTTTCTCCATTTAAATAAAAGAGTTCTTTAATGAAGTAATAAGAAGAAACTGCTTCCAGTGGCAGGAGGGTCACTACCTGGAGGACAGAGATTTAAGGGAATTGGTAAAAAGCCACGAGAGGCGTCGGGAGGTGCATTGGAGAGGCGTGAGTCCGAGGTCAGCGAGAGGCCTACAAAAGGCCACGAGAGGCGTCGGGAGGTGCATCGGAGAGGCAGGAGTCCAGGATCAGCGAGAGGCCTACAAAAGGCCGCGAGAGGCGTCGGGAGGTGCATCGGAGAGACGTGAGTCCGGGGTCAGCGAGAGGCCTACAAAAGGCCACGAGAGGCGTCGGGAGGTGCGTCGGAGAGGCAGGAGTCCGGGGTCGGCGAGCTGCCTACAAAAGGCCACGAAAGGCGTCGGGAGGTGCGTCGGAGAGGCAGGAGTCCGGGGTCAGCGAGAGGCCTACAAAAGGCCACCAGAGGCATCGCGAGGTGGGGCAGAGAGGCGTGAGTCTGGGGTCAGCGAGAGGCCTACAAAAGGCCACGAGAGGCGTCGGGAGGTGCGTCGGAGAGACGTGAGTCCGGGGTCGGCGAGCTGCCTACAAAAGGCCACCAGAGGCATCGCGAGGTGGGGCAGAGAGGCGTGAGTCTGGGGTCAGCGAGAGGCCTACAAAAGGCCATGAAAGGCGTCGGGAGGTGCATCGGAGAGGCAGGAGTCCGGGGTCGGCGATAGGCCTACAAAGGCTGGCCGGTGCAGCTACAAGGAGAAGACAAAAAAGAAGCAGAAAGAAATGGAAAGGTGACGTCACAGCCAAGGGGGTAAGTGATTGGCTGGTGATTGGTGAGTAGTTTTTCTTTTTTCTCCTCTAACAGTGAGTAAACTTTAGCATTGTTGTTGCCAATTTAAGTTAATCGAAGGGTTAAGTTATGACAGGAGAGCTTGGTCACGTGATATGCTCCTCCTGTACCATGTGAGAACTCAGGGATACTTCCGGTGTCCCAGACGACTACGTGTGCAGGAAGTGTATCCACCTCCAGCTCCTTACGGACCGCGTTGCGGAATTGGAGCTGAGGGTGGATTCACTCTGGAGCATCCACGATGCTGAGAATGACGTGAGTAGCACGTGTAGCAAGTTGGTCTTACCACAGGTGAAGGGTCCACAGCCAGTTAGGGAATGGAAGACCAGCAGGAAGAGTAGTGCAAGGAAGTTAGTGCAGGGGTCCCCTGCGGTCATCCCCGTGCAAAACAGATACACTGCTTTGGGTACTGTTGCGGAGGATGACTCATCAGGGGAGGGCAGCAGCAGCCAAGTTCATGGCACCGTGGTTGGCTCTGCTGCACAGAAGGGTGGGAAAAAGAGTGGGAGAGCGATAGTGATAGGGGATTCAATTGTAAGGGGAATGGATCGGAGTTTCTGCGGCCACAACCGAGACTCCAGGATGGTATGTTCCCTTCCTGGTGCAAGGGTCAAGGATATCTCGGAGTGGCTGCAGAGCATTCTGGAGAGGGAGGGTGAACAGCCAGTTGTCGTGGTATATGTAGGTACCAACGATATAGGTAAGAAGTGGGAAGAGGTCCTACATGCTGAATTTAGGGAGCTAGGAGTTAAATTAAAAAGTACGACCACAAAGATAGTAATCTCAGGATTGCTACCAGTGCCACGTGCTGATCAGAGTAGAGGGAGCAGGATAGTTAGAATAAATACGTGGCTTGAGCAGTGGTGCAAGAGGGAGGGATTCAAATTCCTGGGACATTGGAACCAGTTCTGGGGAAGTGGGACCTGTACAAAAGAGACGGTCTGCACTTGGGCAGGACTGGAACTGATGTCCTAGGGGTAACATTTGCTAATGCAGTTCGGGAGTGTTTAAATTAATATGGCAGGGGGATGGGAACCTATGCAGCGAGATAGGGTGAAGTAATATGGAGTCAGAAACAGATGGTAGAAAGGTAAAAAAGCAACAGTGGAAGGCCGAGTAAACAAAGGCAAGAAACAAAAAGGGCCACACTACATCATAATTCTAAAAAGACAAAGAGTGTTAAAAAAACAAGCCTGAAGGCTTTGTGTCTTAATGCAAGGAGTATTCGTAATAAAGTGGATGATTTAACTGTGCAAATAGATGTTAACAGATATGATGTGATTGGGATTACAGAGACGTGGCTCCAGGATGATCAGGGCTGGGAACTCAATATCCATGGGTATTCAACATTCAGGAAGGATAGAATAAAAAGAAAAGGAGGTGGGGTAGCATTGCTGGTTAAAGAGGAGATTAATGCAATAGTTAGGAAGGGCATTAGCTTGGATGATGTAGAATCTATATGGGTGGAGCTGCAGAACAGCAAAGAGCAAAAAACGTTAGTGGGAGTTGTGTACAGACCTCCAAACAGTAGTAGTGATGTTGGGGAGGGCATCAAACAGGAAATTAGTGGTGCATGCAATAAAGGTGCAGCAGTTATAATGGGTGACTTTAATATGCATGTAGATTGGGCGAACCAAACTGGAAGCAATACGGTGAAGGAGGATTTCCTGGAGTGCATAAGGGATGGTTTTTTAGACCAATATGTCGAGGAACCAACTAGGGAGGAGGCCACCTTAGACTGGGTGTTGTGTAATGAGAGAGGATTAATTAGCAATCTCGTTGTGCGAGGGCCCTTGGGGAAGAGTGACCATAATATGGTGGAATTCTGCATTAGGATGGAGAATGAAACAGTTAATTCAGAGACCATGGTCCAGAACTTAAAGAAGGGTAACTTTGAAGGTATAAGGCATGAATTGGCTAGGATAGATTGGCGAATGATCCTTCAGGGATTGACTGTGGATTGGCAATGGCAGACATTTAGAGACCGCATGGATGAACTACAACAATTGTACATTCCTGTCTGGCGTAAAAATAAAAAAGGGAAGGTGGCTCAACCGTGGCTATCTAGGGAAATCAGGGATAGTATTAAAGCCAAGGAAGTGGCATACAAATTGGCCAGAAATAGCAGTGAACCTGGGGACTGGGAGAAATTTAGAACTCAGCAGAGGAGGACAAAGGGTTTGATTAGGGCAGGGAAAATTGAGTACGAGAGGAAGCTTGCAGGGAACATTAAGACGGACTGCAAAAGATTCTATACATATGTAAAGAGAAAAAGGTTAGTAAAAACAAACGTAGGTCCCCTGCAGTCAGAATCAGGGGAAGTCATAACAGGGAACAAAGAAATGGCAGACCAATTGAACAAGTACTTTGGTTCGGTATTCACTAAGGAGGACACAAACAATCTTCCGGATATAAAAGGGGTCAGAGGGTCTCGTAAGAAGGAGGAACTGAGGGAAATCCTTATTAGTCGGGAAATTGTGTTGGGGAAATTGATGGGATTGAAGGCTGATAAATCCCCAGGGCCTGAGGGACGGCATCCCAGAGTACTTAAGGAGGTGGCCTTGGAAATAGCAGATGCATTGACAGTCATTTTCCAACATTCCATAGACTCTGGATCAGTTCCTATGGAGTGGAGGGTAGCCAATGTAACCCCACTTTTTAAAAAAGGAGGGAGAGAGAAAACAGAGAATTATAGACCGGTCAGCCTGACCTCAATAGTGGGTAAAATGATGGAATCAATTATTAAGGATGTCATAGCAGTGCATTTGGAAAGAGGTGACATGATAGGTCCAAGTCAGCATGGATTTGTGAAAGGGAAATCATGCTTGACAAATCTTCTGGAATTTTTTGAGGATGTTTCCAGTCGAGTGGACATGGGAGAACCAGTTGATGTGGTATATTTGGACTTTCAGAAGGCTTTCGACAAGGTCCCACACAAGAGATTAATGTGAAAAGTTGACATTGGAATTAGGGGTAGTGTGCTGACATGGATTGAGAACTGGTTGTCAGACAGGAAGCAAAGAGTCGGAGTAAATGGGTACTTTTCAGAATGGCAGGCAGTGACTAGTGGGGTACCGCAAGGTTCTGTGCTGGGGACCCAACTGTTTACATTGTACATTAATGATTTAGACGAGGGGATTAAATATAGTATCTACAAATTTGCAGATGACACTAAGTTGGGTGGCAGTGTGAGCTGCGAGGAGGATGCTATGAGGCTGCAGAGTGACTGGATAGGTTAGGTGAGTGGGCAAATGCATGGCAGATGAAGTATAATGTGGATAAATGAGAGCCAGGATAAACGGGTCCTTTTCAGAAAGGCAGGCAGTGACTAGTGGGGTGCCGCATGGCTCAGTGCTGGGACCCCAGCTATTTACAATCTACATTAATGATTTAGATGAAGGAATTGAGAGTAATATCTCCAAGTTGCAGATGACAGTGAACTGGTGTGAGCTGTGAGTAGGACGCTAAAAGGCTGCAGGGTGACTTGGATAGGTTAGGTGTGAGGGCAAACGCATGGCAGATGCAGTATAATGTGGATAAATGTGAGGTTATCCACTTTGGTGGCAAAAACACGAAGGCAGAATATTATGTGAAATGGCGGCAGATTAGGAAAAGGGGAGGTGCAACGAGACCTGGGTGTCATGGTACATCAGTCATTGAAAGTTGGCATGCAGGTACAGCAGGCAGTGAAGAAGGCAAATGGTATGTTGGCCTTCATAGCGAGAGGATTTGTGTATAGGAGCAGGGAGGTCTTACTGCAGTTGTACAGGGCCTTGGTAAGGCCACACCTTGAATATTGTGTACAGTTTTGGTCTCCTAATCTGAGGAAGGATGTTTTTGCTCTTGAGGGAGTGTCGCGAAGGTTCACCAGAATGATTCCCGGGATGGCAGGACTGACATATGAGCAGAGACTGGATCGACTGGGCTTTACTGGTGTTTAGAAGGATGAGAGTGGATCTCATAGAAACATATAAAATTCTGACGAGACTGGGCAGGTTAGATGCAGGAAGAATGTTCCCGATGTTGGGGAAGTCCAGAACCAGGGGACATAGTCTAAGGTTAAGGGGTAAGCCATTTAGGACAGAGATGAGGAGAAACTTCTTCACTCAGAGAGTTGTAGACCTGTGGAATTCCCTACCGCAGAGAGTTGTTGATGCCAGTTCATTGGATATATTCAAGACGGAGTTAGATATGGCCCTTACGGCTAAAGGGATCAAGGTGTATGGAGAGAAAGCAGGAAAGGGGTACTGAGGTGAATGATCAGCCATAATCTTATTGAATGGCAGTGCAGGCTCGAGGTGCCGAATGGCCTACTCCTGCACCTATTTTCTATATTTCTTTGCTTCTATGCAAGACACTTACTGACTGACCCCCTTCCCTCTTTCTTACAGGTGAGGGTGGCATATAACAGCAGGGAGCAGCAAAGACCGGAGAGGATAAGCCCGCGTTCATGTTTTAATCCCCATGGAGGAGACATTGCTGGCCATCATCTCTTAGGAGGACAGCATTCATCCATCTACCTCTACCCCTCGCAGAGAGATCAACAACCAGGGGGCATAAATTTAAAGTAATTGGTAGAAGATTTAGAGGGGACATGACGGTAGATTTGTTCATGCAGAGGGTTGTGGGGGTCTGGAAGTCACTGCCTGAAAGGTGGTAGAGGCAGAAACTCTCATTGCATTTAAAAAGTACTTGGATGTGCACTTGAAGTGCCGTGACCTGCAGGGTTATGGACCTAGAGCTGGAAAGTGGGATTAGGCTGGATAGCCTCTTGTTGGTCGGTGCGGACATGATCGGCCGAAATGGCCTCCTTCCGAGCTGTAAATTTCCCTGATTCGATGATTCTCTGCAATCTGCCACTGCCCTTGCTGTTGCCCGTCAGCCAACCAGCCCAGACTGCTGCAGCCCAGGCCGAGATGGTGCAGTGTGAAGCCAGGCCTTAGTAGCTCAGAGCCAAAGCCATTTGCAGTCTCCTCAATTAAAGATCAGCAGATTTCCACCAACAATGCTGCAGCCCCTGGGGAAGCACCTCAAAGGAGCACTAGGAGAAGCAAAGGCGCATGGAAGACAGGGACCAAGGAAATGCACCAGAGCATTTCATTTCATTTAGTATGCATTATATAGAGGAAAGCTAAGGAGTGTGGGACTGTTGGTGAAGGGAGGGAGTTCCAGGATTTTGACCCAGCGACTACAAAGAAACGGCGATATATTTCCAAGCCAGGATAGCGTGTGACTTGGAGGGGAACTTGGTAATAATGGTGTTCGCATGCACCTGCTGCTCTTGTCCTTCTCAGTGGGACAGGTCGCTGGTTTGGGAGGTGCTGCCAAAGAATCCTTGGCAATTTGCTGCAGTGCATCTTGTAGATGGTGCACACTGCACCCTTGGTGCGCTGGAGTCGAAGGAGTGAATGTTTAAGGTGGTGGATGGGGTACCAATCAAACAGGCTGCTTTGTCCTGGATGGTGTCGAGCTTCTTGAGTGTTGTTGGAGCTGCACTCCTCCAAGCAAGTGAAGCTTTTCCATCCTGATTTGTGCCTTGTTGATGGTGGAAAGGCTTTGGGGAGTCAGGAGGTGAGATACTCACCGCAGAATACCCAGCCTCTGACTTGCTCTTGTTGGCATAGTATATACGTGGCTGGTCCAGTTATGTTTCTGGTCAATGGCGATCCCGAGGATGTTGATGTTGGTGGATTCAGTGATGGTAATGCCGATGAATGCCAAGGGGAGGTGGTTAGACTTTCACTTGTTGGAGATAGTCATTGCCTGGCACTTGTGTGTCGCGAATGTTACTTGTTACTTATCACCCCAAGCCTGAATATCATCCAGATCTTGCTGCATGCAGGCATGGATTGCTCCATTATCTGAGGAGATGCAAACCAAACTGAACACTGTGCAATCATCAGCGAACATCCCCACTTCTGACTTTATGATGGAGGGAATGTCATTGATGAACCAGGTGAAGTTGGTTGGGCCTAGGACACTGCCCTGAGGAACTCCTCAGCGATGTCCTGGGGCTGAGATGATTGACCTCCAACCACCACAACATCTTCCTTTGTGCTAGGTATGACTCCAGCCAGTGGAGAGCCCCCTGATTCTCATTAACTTCAGTTTTACTCGGGCTCCTTGATGCCACACTCGGTCAAATGCTGCCTTGATGTTAAGGGCAGTCACTCTCACCTCACCTCTGGAATTCAGTTCTTTTGTCCATGTTTGGACCCAGGCTGTAATGAGGTCTGGAGCTGAGTGGTCCTGGCAGAATGCAAACTGGGCATCGGTGAGCAGGTTATTTGTGAGTAAGTGCCGCTTGATAGCACTGTCCATGACAACTTCTATCGCTTTGGTGATGATTGAGAGTAGACTGATCGGGTGGTAATTGGCTGGATTGGATGTGTCCTGTATTTTGTGGACAGCACATACCTGGGCAGTTTTCTCTATTGTCGGGTACATACCAGTGTTGTAGTTGTACTGGAACAGCTTGGCTAGAGGCGCGGCTAGTTTTGGAGCATAAGGCTTCAGTACGACAGCCGGGATGATGCCGAGGTCCATAGCCTTTGCAGTACCCATTGAGCTCAGCTGTTTCTTGATATCACGTGGAGTAAATCGAATTGGCTGAAGACTGGCTTCTGTGATGGTGGGGACCTCAGGAGGAGGCTGATATGGATTATCCACTTTGCACTTCTGGCTCAAGATAGTTGCAAATGCTTCAGCCTTGTCTTTTGCACTCATGTGCTGGACTCCGCCATCATTGAGACTGGGGATATTGATGGAGCCTCCTCCTCCTGTTAGGTGTTTAATGATCCATCACCATTCACATGGATTTGGCAGGACTGCAGAGCCTTGATCTGATCTATTGGTTGTGGGATCGCTTAGCTCTATCTATAGTATGCTGCTTCCATTGTTTAGCATGCATATAGTCCTGTGTTGCAGCTTCCCCAGGTTGGCACCTCATTTTTAGGTACGCCTGGTGCTGCTCCTGGCATGCACTTCTGCACTCCTCATTGAACCAGGGTTGGTCCCCTGGCTAGATGGTAATGGTAGAGTGAAGGATATTCTGGGCCATGGGGTTACAGATTGTGGTGGAATACAATTCTGCTGCTGCTGATGGCCCACAGTGCCTCATGGATGCCCAGTTTTGAGTTGCTAGATCTGTTCTGAATCTATCCCATTTAGCACGGTGGTAGTGCCACACAACACGATGGAGGGTGTCCTCCTTGTGAAGACGGGACTTTGTCTCAACAAGGACTGTGTGGTGGTCACTGCTATCTATATGGTCATGGACAGATTCATCGGCAACAGATAGATTGGTGAGGACAAGGTTAAGTAGGTATTTCCCTCGCGTTGGTTCTTCACCGTCTGCTGCAGGCCCAGTCTGGCAACTATCTCCTTCAGGACTCAGTCTGATTGGTCAGTAGTGGTTCAACCGAGCCACTCTTGGTGATGGACATTGAAGTCCCCCAACAAGAGTACATTCTGTGCCCTTGCTACCCTCAGTGCTTCTTCCAAGTGGCATTCAATACGGAGGAGTACTGATTCATCAAGTGATTGGGGGTGGTAGTCAGCAGGTTTGCTTGCCCATGTTTGACCTGAAGCCATGAGAATTCATGGGGTCCAAAGTCAATGTTGAGGACTCCCAGGGCCATGCCCTCCCAACTGTAGCTCTCGACTGCTGTGCCGCCTCCCTAGGTGGGTGTGTCCTGCCGGTGGGACAGGGATGGTGATGGAGGAGTCTGGGACTTTGCCTGTGAATATGACTATGTCAGGCTGTTGCTTGACTAGTCTGTGGGACAGCTCTCCCAGATGTTAGTGAGTACAGGGTTGGCTGGGCTGGGTGTGCCATTGTGGTGTTTGAAGCAGGTGCATAGGTCGATGCCGGGTAGCCCATCTGGTTTTATTCTTACTGTTGTTTCTTGTAGCAGTTTGTTACAACTGAGTGGTTCTGGGCCATTTGAGAGGGCAGTTACGAGTCAACCATGTTGCTGTGTGTCTGGTGTCACAGAACAGGTAAGGACGGCAGATTTCTTTCCCTAAATTACATTAGTGAACCAGATGGGTTTTTATGACAATCCGGCAGTTTCATGGTCACCTGTTAGCTTTTTATTCCAGATTTATTCAATTAACTGAATTTAAATTCCACAGCTGCTGTGGTGGGATATGAACTCACGTCTCTAGATTATTAGTCAAAGCCTCTGAATGACTTGTCCAGTAACGATCACAATGCTGCCGTATCCTTGCACTGCTGCTGCTCAGCTTCCTGCCTGATAGGTAATGGCGAGGTTGTGCAGCATGCAGCATACTGTCTTGATACCCGCTCAGCTGAGTACTGCAGGACTCCTCCAGAGAGGTCCAGGCAGCAGAAGCGTTGCTTGAGGATGCTGATGGTGGGCTCTATAATGTTGCTCATGGCAGTACGGCTCTCTCACTGTACGCCGGCTGTGCACATGGTCGTGGGGGGTTCTGAACCAGAGTCATGAGTGGCTAGCCCTTGTTGCCCAATCTTTGACTTCCCAAGGTCGGTCAAATTCAGCCGGCACAGAGGACTGCTGCAGAATGAAGAAATCGTGACGACTGCCAGGGTAACAGGCATTCGCCTGCATGCGCGGCTGCCTGTGGTCGGACCTATCTGCACATTGAAAGAATGGAATCCCTTTCGCTTCATGAAAATGGCCGAATTCACATGAGGCACACATAAGGCCATGTGCATTCATGCAGTGGCAGCCTGCACCATGGGGAAGTCTGAAATTCATGCAAACTCTCATGGTCACTCCACCGGCTTGTCAATGGCAAGTAGGAATGAGATGAAGCTGTCTCTCGGTGTATGGCGAGCCTCAGTAACCTCCCTTATGTCGCAGTGTACAGAAAACTGTGAGATGTTGCTTATATCTCCAGCAGCAGCCTGGATGGAGTCAGATTCACAAAAGTTAAAAGTCACAGTCACCTTGACAGACACAGGAAATGCAGTCTCTACTTTGAACTTGCAGCAGGGCTACGTCTGGCACCAACCCTCTTCTCGATCTTCCTTGTTGTAATGCTCCACCTCACACTTAACAAGCTCCCCGCTAGAATGGAACTAAACTACAGAACCAGTGGGAACCTGTTCAACCTTTGTCGCCTCCAGGCCAGATCCAAGACCGTCCCATCCTCTGTCATCGAGCTACAGTACGCGGACAATGCCTACATCGGCGTATATTCAGAGACTGAACTCCAAGTCAAATTCAACACCTTCACCGAGGTGTATGAAAGCATGGGCCTTACACTAAGCATCCGTAAGGCAAAGGTCCTCCACCAACCTGACCCCACCACACAGCACTGCCCCCCAGTCATCAAGATCCACGGCGTGGCCCTGGACAACGAGAACCACTTTCCGTACCTCGGGAGCTGAGTATCAGCAAGGGCAGACATTGATGACGGGGTTCAACATCGCCTCCAGTGCACCAGCACAGTCTTCGGCCACCTGAGAAAAAGAGTGTTCAAAGATCAGGCCCTCAAATCTGCCACCAAGCTCATGGTCTGTAGTGATACCCGCCCTCCTGTATGTTTCAGAGACGTGGACCATATAGACACTTCAAATCGCTGGAGAAATACCACCAACGATGTCTCCGCAAGATCCCTTCAAATCTTCAGGGAGGACAGATGCACCAACATTAGCGTCCTCGACCAGGCCAACATCCCCAGCATCGAAGCACTAACCACACTCGACTAGCACATTGTTCGCATGCCTGACACAAGACTCCCAAAGCAAGTGCTCTACTCGGAACTCCTACCTGGCAAGCAAGCCCCAGGTGGGCAGAGGAAACGTTTCCAGGACACCCTCAAAACCTCCTCGATAAAGTGCAACATTCCCACCGGTATCTGGGAGTCCCTGGCCAAAGACCGCCCTGAGTGGAGGAAGTACATCCGGGAGGGCACTGAGCACCTTGAGTCTCGTCGCCGAGAGCATGCAGAAATCAAGCGCAGACAACGGAAGGCGCGTGCGGCAAACCAGACTCCCCACCCACTCTTTCCTTCAATGACTATCTGTTCCATCTATGACAGAGACGGTAATTTTCACATTGGACTGTTCAGTCACCTGAGAACTCACTTTTAGAGTGGAAGCAAGGACTGCCTATGATGGTGATGGCAATGTTAGGCTAACTGGTCTATAGTTTCCTGCTTTTTGTCTGCCTTCTTTCTTAAATAGGGGCGTTACATTTGCAGTTTTCCAATCTGCTGGGACCGCCCCAGAATCCAGGGAATTTTGATAAATTACAACCAATGCATCCACTATCTCTGCAGTCCCTTCTTTTAAGACCCTAGAACGTAAGCCATGAGGTCCAGGGGACTTCTCCACCTTTAGTCCCATTATTTTACCGAGTATTACTTCATTAGTGATTGTGATTGTATTAAATTTCTCCCTCCCTTATAGCCCTTGATTATCCACTATTGGGATGTTTTTAGTTTCATCTACCATGAAGACCAATACAAAATATTTGTTCAATGTCTCTGCCATTTCCCTGTTCTCCCATTATTAATTCCCCAGTCTCATCCTCCCGGGGACCAACATTTACTTTAGCCACTCTTTTCCTTTTTATGTACCTGTAGAAACTCTTACTATCTGTTTTTATATTTTGTGCTAGTTTACTTTCATAATCTATCTTCCCTCTCAATCATTTTTTTCGTCGTTCTCTGCTGGTTTTAAACATTTCCCAATTCTCTGGCCTCCCACTGGTCTTGGCCACATTGTATGCCTTTGTTTTCAGTTTGATACCCTCCCTTATTTCCTTAGTTAGCCACGGATGGTTATCCCTTCTCTTGCAGTCTTTCCTTCTCATTGGGATATATTTTTGTTGCAAGTTATGAAATATCTCCTTAAATGTCTGCCACTGCTCATCAACCGTCCTATTCTTTAGTCTATTTTCCCAGTCCACTTTAGCCAACTCTGCTCTCATACCTTTGTAGTCTCCTTTAAGCTTAGGACCCTTGTTTGAGAACCAACTTTGTCACCCTTAAACTGATTTTGAAATTCAACCATATTATGGTCACTCATTCCTAGAGGATCTTTTACTATGAGATCGTTTATTAATCCTGCCTCATTACACAGTTGTAGATCTAAGATAGCCTGCTCCCTGGTTGGTTCCGCAACGTACTATACAAGGAACCTGTCCCGGATACACTCTGTGAACTCCTCCTCAAGGCTACCCTGGCCAATTTGCTTTGTCCAATCAAAATGAAGGTTAAAATCACCCATGATTATTGCAGTTCCTTTATTACAAGCCTCCATTATTTCTTGATTTATACTTTGTCCAACAGTCCAACAGGAGAAATACCACCAACGATGCCTCTGTTCAGCCACCTAAGGACTCATTCTAAGAGTAGAAGCAAGTCTTCCTCTATTCCGAGGGACTGCCTATGATGATGATGTTAGGGGGCCTATAGACTATGCCCACCAGCAACATTTTCCCTTGATTATTCCACCCAAACTGATTCACCATTTTTATCCTCTGAGCCAATATCGTTTCTCACTAACGCACTGATCCCATCCTTTAACAGAGCTACCCCACCTCCTTTTCCTTTCTGTCTGTCCTTCCGAATTGTCAAATACCCCTGAATATTTAGTTCCCAGTCCTGGTCACCTTACAACCATGTCTCTGTAATGGCTATCAGATCATACCCATTTGTATCTATTTGTGCCGTCAACTCATCTATTTTGGTACGAATGCTACATGCATTTAGACAAAGATCTTTTAAATGTGTTTGTTTTTTTACTCTCGGCCCTTCCTATCCACTCTATCGAGGCCCCTCATAATTTTATACACTTCAATCAGGTCTCCCCTCAGCCTCCTCTGTTCCAAAGAAAAAAACAAAGCCTATCCAGTCTTTTCTCATTGCTAAAATACTCCAGTCCAGGCAACATCCTCATAAGTCTTCTCTGTAGCCTCTCTAGTGCAATCACATCTTTCCTGTAATGTGGTGACTAGAACAGCACATAGTACTCTAGCTGTGGCCTAATTATTCTTTAATACATTTCAAGCATAACCTCCCTGCTCATGTATTCTATGCCTCGGCTAATAAAGGCAAGCATTCTGTATGCCTTCTAAACCACCATATCTACCTAGCCTGCTACCTTCAGGGATCTGTGGACATGCACTCCAAGATCCCTTTGTTCCTCTACATTTCTCAGTGTCCTACCATTTATTGTGTATTCCCTTGCCTTGTTAGCCCTCCCCAATGCATTACCTCACATTTCTAGATTGAATTCCATTTGCCACATTTCTGCCCACCTGACCAGTTTATTGATATCTTCCAGCAGTCTACAGCTTTTTTCTGCATTATAAACCACACAGACAACTTTTGTATCATCTGCAAACTTCTTAATCATACCATCTATATTCAAGTCTAACTCATTGATAAATACCACAAAAAGCAAGGGACCCAGTACTGAGTCCTGCGGAACCCCACTGGATACATCCTTCCAGTCATAACAACACCCATCAACCATTACACTTTGCTTCCTGCCTCTGAGCCAATTTTGGATCCAACTTGTCATTTTGCCTTGAATTCCGTGGGCTTTTATTTTCGTGACCAGTCTGTCATGTGGGACCTTATCAAAAGCGATGCTAAAATCCATATACACTACATCATAGGCACTACCCTCATCGACCCTCCTTGTTACCTCCTCAAAAAATTCAATCAAGTTAATCAGACACAACCTTCTCTTAACCAATCCATGCTGACCGTCCTTGATTAATCCATGCCTTTCTAAATGAAGATTTATCCAGTCCCTCAGAATTTTTTCAAATAATTTTCCTACCACTGAGGTTAGGCTGGCTGGCCTGTAATTACTCGGTCTGTCCCTTTCTCCCTTTTTAAACAAAGGTATGTTAGCAGTCCTGTACCAGAGAGGATTGGAAAATGATGGTCAGAGCCTCTGCTATTTGCTAATTTGCTTCTCTTAACTGCCTGGGATACATTTCATCCGGGCCTGGGGATTTATCCACTTTCAAAGCTGCTAAGCCCCTTAATACTTCCTTTCATGCCATGTTTATTTCATCGAATATTTCACACTCCTCCTCCTTGATTGCAATGTCTGCATCGTCCCTCTCTTTTGTGAAAACAGATGTAAAGTATTCATCAAGAACTATACCCACGTCTTCCTCCTCCACACACAGATTACCCTTTTGGTCTCTAATAGACCCTACTCTTTCTTTAGTTATCCTCTTGCTCTTGATGTATTTATAAAACATCTTTGGGTTTTCCTTGATTTTACTTGCCAAAATGTTTTCATGCTCTCTCTATGCTTTCCGAATTTCCTTTTTAATTGCATCCTTGCACTTTCTCTCGAATGTCTGCAGTACTCAGCCCTTGGTATCTGTCATAAATCTCCCTTTTTTCTGAATAAAAGCTCACTTACTGCAATTGCTGCCTCAGTTCCCTCTGGCAAACGCTTGGCAGAGAGTTCTAGTGTGAAGAGGAAGACCATCACCATTCTCAACAGTGACGACGTGCTTTGGTGAGAGTAACTTGTTTCTTCTTCCTATTGTCCCTCCTGCTCTTGACTGCACCCAGCAGTAATTCCAGCAATACGTCATTGAATCGGTGTGCTGCCCTTGCTCTATGTTAACACCAACTACTTGTATTTATATAGTGTCATTAACGTAGTAAACTGTCCCAGGAATGTTATAAGAGAACAAAAATTGACACCTAGCCACATCAGGTGATATGAGGAGATGACAATTTTGGTCCAAGAGGCAGGTTTTAATCAGCATCTTAAAGGAGGAAAGAGAGGTAGAGAGACGGAGACATCTAGGGAGGGAATTCCAGAGCTTGGGGCCTAGGCAGCTGAAGGCACAGCCACCAATGGTGGAGCGATTAAAATTGGGGATGCTCAAGAGGGCAGAATTAGAGGAGCGCAGACATCTTGGGGGGTTGAAGGAGATTACAGAGATAGGGAGGGACGAGGTTATGGAGGGACTTGAAAACAAAGATGAGAATTTTAAAATGGAAAGGTTGCTTATTCAGGAGCCAATGGAGGTCAGTGAGCACATGGTTAATGGGTGAACGGGACTTGGTGTGAGATAGAACATGGGCAGCTGAGTTTTGGATGAGCTCAAGTTTACATAGGGTAGAACATGGGAGACTGGATGGGCAAGAGTAGAACCAAGCCAGGGCAGTCCCACTCACCTAGACAAAAAAAGGAGAGGCATTGGAAGAGGATAGCATTGTCAACCATGTCAAAGGCTGCAGAGAGATCAAGCAGTAAGTGTACCATAATCACAGTCAAATAGGATGTCATTTAAAGATTTCATTGCCCACCTCCTCCCCGATCTTAGCCTATCTGCTGATGAAACCCTCGTCCATTGCTTTATCACCTGTCTGGACTATTCCACTGCTCTCATATCCTCTACCCATCATTCATCCAAACCTCCGCTATCTATATCCAATAGTGCACAAAGTTCCAT
This sequence comes from Pristiophorus japonicus, assembly GCF_044704955.1. Taxonomy (NCBI): domain Eukaryota; kingdom Metazoa; phylum Chordata; class Chondrichthyes; family Pristiophoridae; genus Pristiophorus; species Pristiophorus japonicus. The sequence goes on from NW_027252889.1 coordinate 163,814, forward strand.
TCACCCATCACCCTGTCCTCGCCAATCTACATTGGCTCCTGATCCCTCAACTCAAATTTAAAATTCTCAACTTGGTCTGAATATTTTTCAATGGGAAGAAACTATTAAATGTTGGTGTTCAGAGAGATTTCCTGTCCTCGTACAGAAAACACAGAGTTAGCATGCAGGTACAGCAAGCAATTAGGATGGCAAATGGCATGTTGGCTTTATTACTATGGGTTGGAGTACAAGAGTAGGGATGTCTTGTTACAATTGTACAGGGCTTTGGTGAGACCACACCTGGAGTAGTCTGTACAGTTTTTGTCTCCTTATCTAAGGAAGGATGTCCTTGCCTTAGAGGCGGTTCAACGGAGGTTCACTAGACTCCTCCCTGCGATGAGAGAGTTGTCCTATAAGGAGAATTTGAATAGATTAGGCCTATACTCTTTGGAATCTAAAAGAATGAGAGGTGATCTCATTGAAACATATAAGATTCTGAAGATCGTTAACAGGGTAGATGCTGGGAGATTGTTTCCCTTGGCCGTAGTGTCCAGAACATGGATGCATAGTCTCAGGATAAGGGGTCGGCCATTTAAGACTGAGGGAATTTCTTCATTTAGAGAGTTGTGAATCTTTGGAATTCTCCACCCCAAAGGGCTGTGGATTTTGAGTCATTGAGTATATTCAAGGCTGAAATAGAATTTTGGAATCAAAGGATATGGGGATCAGGCAGGAAAATGGAGTTGAGGTCGAAGATCAGCCATGATCTTATTGAATGGCGGAACAGGTGCAAAGGCTGTATGGCCTGCTCCTAATTCTTATGTTCTTAAACCTCTTCATGGCCTCATGCCTCCCTATCTCCTTCAGTGTCAATCTGTGAATTCTTCCTATTCCTGCCTTTTATGCACTACAGTTCCCACCCACTTCAGCACCACCCACCGCACATTTTCCCATAATTACAAAAGAACGCGCATTTATATAGTGCCTTTCACAACCTCAGGTTGTCCAGAAACATTTTGCAGCCAATTAAGCTCTTTTTGAAGTGTAGTTACTGTTGTAATGTGGGAAACGCAGCAACCGTTTTGCAGACAGTAAGCTCCCACAAACAGCAATGTGAAAGTGAGCAGATAGTCTGTTTTAGTGATGTAGGTTGAGGGATAAATGTTGGGCAGAACTCCCTTGCTCTGCTATTCCGTCCATCTTAGGGGTTTAATGTTTCATCCGAAAGATGGAACCTCAGACAGTGCGGCACTCCCTCAGTGTGGCACTGAGGTGTCAGCTGTATATATAGTCACCTGGGCCCCATGCTCTGGAAATACCTTCCTAAACCCCTGTACTTCTCCACCATGCTCTGCTTCTTTGACCCTCCTTAAAACCCACCTTTTTGGACTAAGCTTTTGGTCTCCCTCCTTTGGATCGGTTTGTGAAGGGCTTTGTTTTTTTCTACTTTCAGGCAAGGTTTGGTGGCGCAATAAAGCAGAGCTGGAGCCAACAGGCCCGAGGCAGATTTGGGTGAGGGGACACTGGAGAGATTGTTTATATCACAGACCAGGAATAAAAGTCGTGATCAGAAACACACTGGGAATTAAAGAGGGTTAAAAGAACGGTTGAGTATTTCCAGACAATCCTTAGGGGATTTTGGAATGTATGAAACTTTGCGTTGTTTGATGTGGCTGTAACCTTCTCCCTCCCCCTCCAATTCTTCCTGTTTTTACTGATCATTTCAGACCTGAACCTCCTGCTGAGACTATTGGAACCAGCGCCACCCTCTGAACACTGAGTTTATTACAGTGGGCGGGCTCTTGTTTTATGAGTCACAATCATAAAACACTTTCCTGTTGAACATTGGTTGAACAACAGCTCTTCCTGTGATTGGTAGAATTGCAAGATATTTACTGGGGCATTTACAGCAAGCATTGCTGATCCAGCTTCATACCAACTGGTGCTGAACAGTACAGTTACTGAGCAGCGGAGAGGTGAGTATTTCAACACGTATTAGACAGTAAGAGAATGTAAGCTGTCAAGCAGTAAAAGGTCACATTTACAGCTAACCGGTGTCTCTGGGAGTTTGTGCTAGTCTGTAGGACAGTGTGGCTTTTATTTAGAATGAGATTTGGGAAGGCTGACAGAGCAGTAAATGATATTCACTCTCAGAGAAGCATTACTTCCATGTGTGCAGGTTCTACTGAATGCTACGAAGTGAGGTGGCTGCAGGAGCTTAGTAAAAATGAAGCAAACCTTGCGAGCATTGAGCTCGAGCAGGGGCCACAGTACACAGGGCGAGGACCTCTTCAATGTTCATTTGGTGCGAGTGGGAATTAGATGCAGAGGTGAAAGGAGCTGCCAAGTGAATTAACTGAGGGATAAAAGCAGGCGGGGGAATTCAAGGGATAGCTCTTTTTCTCAAGGTTATTATTACGTCAAACAAGCTTAAGACTTTAGTGTTGCTCGAGGGTGGTTGCAGAAATTGTAAAGTGTTTGCCTTCCAGACCCATATTCTGGAGGGTTTCATCTTCAGTTGAGGAGAGAAACTGTTGGAGAGCACCAGGGAGAGTTGCTTCTGGTCCATTGGTTGATGCACTCAAGGTGGAAGAAGTTTTAGAGATGAGGGTTGGAGAAGGAGAGAATACCCTGGTGTCGGGGGGGGAGAGGGGTCTCAGAAAGGGTGGCCAAAAGTGGTGGTCATGTAATGGGGCAGGAGCGGTTATCCCTGGTGCTCGCCAACAGTTTCTCTCCTTGAAATGACTGTGACACGCAAAGATGTGCCTTGCACTGGCTGATCCAGCAGCCTGTCGGGGAAGGGAGGAGAGAAAGGGAAGCAGACATGTTGCGGTGTTAGGGGATCTGATTAGTCACCATATAGATATAATTCTGTGCAAACTAGACCCAAAAAAATCAAATGGTGTCGTCTCTTGGGCGCACAGATCGATGATCTGGCGTTCCAGCTTGACAGAACATTAGAAGGAGCAGGATCAATTGTTCTCCATGTGGGAACAAATAACATGGGTAGAAGTAGACCAGAAGTCCTCCATGCTAAATTTAGGACATTATGTGTAGTATTTGCTGAAATACAACCCATGTCACATGCGAGTGAATATAGTCTGAGGGTAACTACACAGACCAACGCATGGCAAATGAATCGGGATTAGGAATCAGAGTATTGGTTCTTCAAACAATGGAGCAGCTTTTTTGAATAGAGGGAGCCTGTGCTTACTGGGTGGGCTCCATCTAAACAAAAGTGGGGTAGAGCTGTTGGTGGGAAGGATAGATAGATGGTGGGGATTGTTTAAACTAGATGCAGGGCTTGTTGTGAGTGATGTAAGGAACATCTGTACCGATTGGAACAAATGTACCTATGAAAATATAAATGAAAGTTGGATAAGCCTAATTCCAATGATGGGAGATAAATAAAATGTGACTGTAATCTATATAGCTTCACCCAGTGGACTACTGGAGCATTGCAGCCAGTGCTGTTTACAACAATAAACAGTTCAGGTCACCTGACTGTGGTTCCTGAAGTTATCAGCCATCTTCGAGCCTGTGTGTTTGTGATGTCTTACTGAAAACATATCATCAGAGGCAGTCCCTCGAACGAGAATGACTTGCTTCCATCAGTTCACAGGTGTTTCAATGAAAGACCCGATATTCCAGTCCTGAACTCCAATTGAGGGGGTGGAAGATGCCAGTGCATGGAGTTTTTTTTAACATATGGTGACCGTTGCACACCAGCCACCACACGGGCTTGATAGAGCTAGGTCTTGATCCAGTGACAAGGTCGCAGTGTGGGCTGGCCCGTACTGCCCTTGGGCCCTCGGTCCTTCTGGGCCCCATAACCTCATCTGTCACACCTCCGCCACCATCTCTTGCCGCTCCTCCACCATAAATATTCACCGCATCTTGCCACAAACTCTCACTGCTCATCTGCCCCGACCTTCCCACCCCTCTGTACCTGGGACCTGCCGATATTCCTGCCCACACTCCAAAATGGTGACCAGGGTTTTGATAACGTCAGCCAGTCGCCCAACTCAAAATCGTCGCACACTTGGAGCAGCTCGCGCTGGAGGTTGAAGTATTATGTCCTCCAGCTCTTTTATAACCTGACCTGTGGAGCTGTTCTCTCGCAGGTCGTGGGGAGTGGGGGCCACGATGTCCCAGGGCCCACTGCTCCAGCTCTTTTATAACCCGACCTGTGGAGCTGTTCTCTCGCAGGTCGGGGGGAGTGGGGGCCACGATGTCCCAGGGCCCACTGCTCCAGCTCTTTTATAACCCGACCTGTGGAGCTGTTCTCTCGCAGGTCGGGGGCCACAATGTCCCCGTGAAAACATAACAGTGACAGTGAAGGTCTTGCAAGGACCGGCAGATTGGACATAATCAGCATCACAGACAACTGGTGGAAAGAGCCCAATCAGTGGGATACCAATCTGGAAAGCTATAAATCTTTCGAAGCGACCATATCGGGAGAATCGGAAGTGGAGTGACCATGTATATAAACTCCAGTACTGAAGCACAAGAGTGAAGATATAAAAAAGGAAAGGACAAACACAAAATCTCTTTGTGCATAATTAATGGATGGTAACTGAGAGAAACTATTATTGAGGGTATGCTAAAGATTCCAGGCCAGAGTGAAAACCTTGATGTGTTTGTATATTTCTTCCTCCACCTCCCTTCCATGATTGGGTGGCCTGTAGACTATCCCTATTAGTGTGATTGATCCTTTATTATCTTTTACCTCTATTCACATTGATTCTATGTTTGTCTTACTGATAGCTGTATCACTTTTTTCTACTGCCATAATGTTATCCCTAATAAGTACAGCTAATCCACTTCCCCTTTTTCCTACTCCATCTTTTCTAAATATGTTGTACCTTAATTCCCAGTCCTGATTTTTCTGTAGCCATGTCTGAGTAATCCCCACTATATCTGGTTCCTCACAATGTATTGTTGCCTCCAATTCCCCTGTTTTATTATGGACACTGTGCATTGCTGTATAGACAGTTTAACTCACTTGTAATAGCAATTCCCCTCTTATTTTTAACCCTCTCTTTATACCCTATTCTACAAACCTATTTATTCCCTGGCCATTTCTGTTTTCCCTTAGTTTAGTATGCCTCATGCTCGCCTTCCCTGTTTTATTTATATTTAGGCTGGTTTCATCTCTTGTAGATCCCTCCCCCATCTTACTCAATTAAAAGCCTTTGCAACCCCCCTATTTACTCTTTCCACTCGGACACTGGTCCCATTCTGGTTCAGGTGGAGCCTCTCCCATCGGTACAGTTCTTTCTTGACCCAGTACTGGTGCCCATGCCCCATGGAGAAGAACCCTCTTGCCCACACCACTGCTTTAGCCATTTGTTAACTTGCCTAATCTGTCTGTCTCGATGCCAATTTACACATGGCTCAGGCAATAATCCAGAGATATTACTCCCGAGGTCCTCCTTTTAAATTTAGTTCCCAACTATTGATACTCCCTCAGCAGGACCTCCTCCCTGTTCCTACCAATGGACCATGACAACTGGATTTACCCCCCTCCCTTTCCAAATTCCTCTCCCTTACCCTAGGTAGGCAATGCACCCTCGGGACTCTTGTTTGAGGCTTCTGCAGATGCTATCGATTTCCTAATTAGAGAATCCTCGAACACCACTACATTTCTATGCTGCTCTTCCCCAACCCATGAACAGCCTTCTGAGCCACGGTGCTTTGGTCTGCATTGGTAGCGAGTACATCGTACCTGTTGAACAGGACCAGTGTCTGCGGGACCTCCTTCGCAACCTCTCCTAAGTCACCACTACCTGCCTCCCTAACAGTCACAGGCTCCCTTTCCTGAACCTGTGCTTTCCTCTGAGTGTGACTGTTCTCTGAATGAAACTATCCAGAAATTCCTCCCCCTCCCTTATGTTTCAGTGTGTCTAACTCACACTTCATCTCACTGACTCTGAACTGGAGTGACTGAAGGCAGAGACATTTTGTGCAGCTGTGGGAATCCGGGATGGTCTCACTGTCCACAAACTCCCACATACTACAGTCCCGACACACAGCCCGCACTGCCATTTCTAATCTTTTTTATTTACTTGTTTATCAGTAGCCTGAATTAAAATTAGGTAGACAGCTGTTGTTAAAGAAAACAAATTACTTACTGCTTACACACCTGATTTATTCACCCTCAGAGCTCCTCCGCTGTGCTCACCGTGACATCATTTTCCCTTGAGTTGGTTTCTGTCTGCTCCTTTTAACCATGTTTTATCTCTGCGCTGGTTCTGATATCACTCGCTCGTCATTCTTTCCATTTCCGCTTTATCCCAGCTCCACTCTGGCCGCCAGAGAAGGTTAAGAGGTGATTTGATCAAGGTGTTCAAAATCATGAATGTTGTAGATTGAGTAAAGATAACCTGTTTCCAGTGGCAGAAAGTTTGATAACCAGAGGGCACAGATTTAATGTGATTGGCAAAATAATCAGGAGATATGAGGAAAAATGTTTTTTACACAGCGAGTTGCCATCTGGAATGCACTGCCTGACACGGTGGTGGAAGTGAATTCCAATGCAACATTTAAGAGAGAATTGGATAAATACTTGAAGAGCTATGGGAAAAGAGCATGGAAGTGTGATTAATTGGTAGCTCTAGCAGAGAGATGGCACAGGCACGATGGACTGAATGAACTCCTTCTATGCCATATCATTCAGTGATTCTACAATTCTTATGCTACGTACGTTAGTGTATAGAACTTTAAATTGGGCAACTTTTAACTGTCCCACTCTTGTGTTCTGATCTTGTTTTTAATAGCAGTGTCTACAAGAGTAATTCTTTAGCTGTGAATGTTTTTCTTTCCTTAAAATATCTGCAGTGCTGCTCTTCAATAATTAAACAAGGAAGGAGCCTGTATCATGAGTCTGATTTAAAGAGTTGCTCACAAATCTGCCATTTATTCCCGATTCTTTTCTGTTTGTTTGATACTCTGGAAATTTACTCACATATTTTTTCTTTGAACAAAATATTTCAAGTTTAGTTTTGTTTTTCTGTGTTGTTAAACACTTGTTTATTCAAAGTTTTGCTTTATTGGTAATGTTTAATGCCATTTTTGGCACACTTTAGTATCAATTTAAGTTCCAAACCCACATTCCTCCATTGTCCTGCCCTTGTCCAGTTTGGGTTTGGTAAAAAAGTGGCTCAGATTGAGAGTCAGGACTCGAGCGCCAGATAGACAGACAGTCCGTGCTTTAATCCAATTCTCTGTGGCATAAAAGCTAAAGCCACCCAGTTTTCCTCTATGGGGACTCATTGCCAGGGATTTTCAGGGGAAGGTTTACTAAAACAGATTGTGTGAACCCAACAGGAAACAAATGGAAAGTGTATTGCTCAGGAGGAGATTAGGCTGGTGTACACATGGAAGTCTGAAACATCTTGGAAGGGAAATCCCAACAGAACAAAGATAACTCCAATTAAACATCCTGTTCTATTTAAAAGGTGTCACTTGTACTGCACCATCTTATGACAGCAGCTAAGCAAATGATTCGGATTTGAAACCAGCCACAGTGCAAGCATCATATCTTGTTGCAAATACTGGAACTCCAGGGACCCAACATAGCACATCACCAGGAGGCCTCTCAAAGTGTAGGTTTTCAAACTGCGCTGTCCAGGGTCCAGAGGGTCCACAAGAGGGTTCTAGAGGGTTCCAATCTCAATCACATTTCTGTATTTATTGATATATTAGCAAATTATTTCTATTGCTGGATAATAATGTTATTTGAATTTTGGTTAGACACAAGAATTGAAATCTTTCTTAGGATGACTAGTCTGATTGTCAATTTCGGGTTGGCAGGCTGTAACTAGTGGGGTTCCGCAGGGATCAGTGCTGGGGCCTCCACTATTTACATTCTATTTTAATGACTTAGATGAAGGGACAAAGTGTAATGTATCCAAGTTTTCTGACAATACAAAGCTAGGTGGGGAAGTAAGTTGTGTGGAGGATGAGGGGATTGCCCTATGAGGAGAGAGTGAGTCGACTAGGGCTACCTTCCCAGAAGTTTAGAAGATGAGAGATGATCTCATTGAAACAAAATTCGTAAATAGCTTGACAGGGTAGATAGAAACATAGAAGCATTGAAAATAGGTGCAGGAGTAGGCCATTCGACCCTTCGAGCCTGCACCACCATTCAATAAGATCATAGCTGTTCATTCTCTCAGTACCCCTTTCCTGCTTTTTTCCATATCCCTTGATCCCTTTAGCCGTAAGGGCCATATCTAACTCCCCCTTGAATATATCCAATGAACTGGCATCAACAACTCTCTGCGGTAGGGAATTCCACAGGTTAACAACTCTGAGTGAAGAGGTTTCTCCTCATCTCAGTCCTAAATGGCTTACCCCTTATTTTTGATTATGTCCCCTGGTTCTGGACTTCACCAACATTGAGAACATTCTTCCTGCATCTAGCCTGTGCAGTCCTGTCAGAATTTTATATGTTTCTATGAGATCCCTCCTCATCCTTCTTAACTCCAGTGAATACAGGCCCTGCCGATCCAGTCTCTCATATATCAGTCCTGCCATCCCAGGAATCAGTCTGGTGAACCTTCGCTGCACTCCCTCAATAGCAAGAACGTCCTTCCTCAGATTAGGAGACCAAAACTGAACACAATATTCCAGGTGAGGCCTCACTAAGGCCCTGTACAACTGCCGTAAGACTTCCCTGCTCCTATACTCAAATCCCCTCGCTATGAAGGCCAATATACCATTTGCCTTCTTCACCGCCTGCTGTACCTGCATGCTAACTTTCAATGACTGATGGACCATGACACCCAGGTCTCATTGCACCTCCCCTTTTCCTAATCTGCTACCATTCAGATAATATTCTGCCTTCGTGTTTTTGCAAACAAAGTGGATAACCTCACATTTATCCACATTATACTGCATCTGCCACGTGTTTGCCCACTTATCTAACCTGTCCAAGTCACCCTACAGCCTCTTAGCGTCCTCTTCACAGCTCACACCGCCACCCAGCTTAGTGTCATCTGCAAATTTGGAGATATTACACTCAATTCCCTCATCCAAATCATTAATGTATATTGTAAAGAGCTGGGGTCCCAGCACTGAGCCCTGCGGCACCCCACTAGTCACTGCCTGCCATTCTGAAAAGGACCCTTTATCCCGACTCTCTGCTTCCTTCTGCCAACCAGTTCTCTGGGAGGATATTTCCCCAGTTGGTTAGGGGTCGGCGATTTAGGACTGATGAGAAAAAATGTCTTCATGCAAAGTGTTCTGCATATTTGGAATTCTGTACTCGAGAGCTGTGGATGCTCACTCATTAAGTATATTCAAAACAGAGACCGATAGATTTTTGGATATAAAGGGAATCAAGGGACACGGGGATAGTGCAGGAAAGTGGAGTTGAGGTCGAAGATCAGATATCATCTTATTGAATGGCAGAGCAGGCTTGAAGAGCTGAATGGCCTACTCCTGCTCCTACTTCTTGTGTTCTTATATCAAATGTACTGGAAAAAACAATGGCAAGAGGAAGAAAACTGCAATCTAAAGACATTCAATTTAAAATTATAATTTGACCTCTTGAAGCAAAAAATAAAGTTTGTATAAGCTGCCAAAAAATATTTCACGTAATTGTCCAATTTTGACAACCTACTAATGCCAGTAGCTGTACTATATAATATAAATTTCTCTGTGATAATCCTATTATCATGTGGTCTTGGTTAACAGGATGGCACCATTCATACCAATGGAATCTCCAATGTACCTGGTTGCAAATTCAACTGATGGAAAACTGTCTGTGTGTCAAGATGCTGTGGTCATGTTAACTTCTATTGATCAGCCTTTGGTTGTTGTGGCTTTGGTTGGGAAATACCGCACGGGAAAATCATTTCTGCTGAACCGACTTGCTAAAAGAAATACAGGTAAGTGTGAGAATGTGAAAGAACTTGTAATTATTGTCCATTGTGAAAGTGATTGTTGACACTACATGGATAGAGCTGAGCACTGCAGTTTGACGGAATTTGATGTCTTATACTTTGGGTGAGGATAGCACGCAGCAAATATGATCAAGCATTTGTGATGTAAGAATATCAGATTCAATGCTTAGTCAATGTGAAGAATGACCTAATAGCCCAGAATTTCCTGACCTTTTTGGGGCAGAATTTGGCCGAAGGGTCAGTGCATGGACCCGAACTTCATGTTGCACAAGCAAATTGGGAGTGGAGACAAGTGCCTCTTCTGCTTGCTCTCCTGCATCCTGGCTCCAGTCTGCTGGAGTTTCTGGTGGCATTCTTGGACCAACCCAGGAATCCCACAAAATACACTCCCTACATGCACAGAAATCAGCCGTAAGCATCATTCTGGACCACTCCACAACTAAATTGGCTCAGTTTGCTCACTGCAATCAGGTTAAGCAGAAGGTCCGGGATGTACTCTGAAATCCCGCACCATCGACATCCTGGGGGTTACCGTTGCCCAGGCACTTAACTGGACCAGCCACATAAATACTGTGGCTACCAGAGTAGGTCAGAGGCTGGGTATTCAGCGGCAAGTGTCTCATCTCCTGAGTCCCCAAAGCCTTTCCACCATCTACAAGGCACCATTTAGGAGTGTGATGGAATACTCTCCACTTGCCTGGATGAGTGCAGCTCCAACAACATGAAGAAGCTCGACACCATTCAGGTCAAAGCATCCCGCTTGATTAGCATCCCTTTTAACATCTTCACTCTTTCCACACCAGCGTACCGGGGCTGCAGTGTGTACCATCTACAAGATGCACTGCAACAACTCACCAAGGTTTCTTTGGCAGAACCTCCCAAACCCATGATCTCCACAGCCTGGAAGGACAAGGGCAGCAGACGGGTGGGAACACCACCATGTCCAAGTTCCCTTCCAAGTCACACACCATCCTGACTTGGAAATATATCGCCGTTCCTTCATCGTCGCTGGGTCAAAAATCCTGGAACCCGCTCCCGAACAGCACTGTGGGAGTACCTTCACCACACGGACTGCAGCGGTTCAAGAAGGTGGCTCACCACCACCTTCTCGTAGGCAATTAGGGATGGGCAATAAATGTTGACCTTGCCAGCAATGACCACATCCCGTGAATGAATGAAAAAAACAGCTACCTCCATAATTTAAAATCCGTGAACAGCAGATTAGTGAACAAAGGCTGCACAACCAGCCTGGCTGTCCCCTGCCTGATCTGTCTTAACCATTTGGTCCGTGTCGGCCATGGCTCAGTTGGTAGCACTCTCAGCTCCGAGTCTGAAGGTTGTGGATTCAAGTCCCACTCCAGAGACGTGAGCACAAAAATCTAAGCTGACTGTTGGAGTTGCCACCTTTCAAATCATAGAAAGGTTACAACACAGAAGGAGGCCATTTGGCCAGTAACTCCGCAATTTCCACATTTATTTTCCTCCGCATCCTAGGATGCATCACATCCGGTCCTGGTGACTTATCCACTTTAAGTTCATCATAGGCAGTCCCTCAGAATCGAGGAAGACTTGCTTCCATTTCTGACATGAGTTCTTTGGTGGCTGAACAGTCCAATACGAGAGCCACAGGCTCTGTCACAAGTGGGACAATAGAAACATAGAAAATAAGTGCAGGAGTAGGCCATTCGGCCCTTCGAGCCTGCACCACCATTCACTATGATCATGGCTGAGCATGCAACTTGAGTACCCCATTCCTGCTTTCTCTCCATACCCTTGATCCCCTTAGCCGTAAGGGTCACATCTAACTCCCTTTTAATATATCGAACGAACTGGCCTCAACAACTTTCTGTGGTAGAGAATTCCACAGGTTCACAATTCTCTGAGTGAAGAAGTTTCTCCTCATCTCGGTCCTAAATGGCTTACCCCTTATCCTTAGACTGTGATCCCTGGTTCTGGACTTCCCCAACATCGGGAACATTCTTCCTGCATCTAACCTGTCCAATCCTGTCAGAATTTTATATGTTTTTCTATGATATCCCCTCTCATTCTTCTAAATTCCAGTGAATATAAGCCTAGTCGATCCAATCTTTCTTCATATATTAGTCCTGCCATCCCAGGAATCAGTCTGGTGAACCTTCGCTGCACTCCCTCAATAGCAAGAATGTCCTTCCTCAGATTAGGAGACCAAAACTGTGCACAATATTCAAGGTGTGGCCTCACCAAGGCCCTGTACAACTGCAGTAAGACCTCCCTGCTCCTATACTCAAATCCTCTCGCTATGAAGGCCAACATACCATTTGCCGCCTTCTCTGCATGCTGTACCTGCATGCCAACTTTCAATGACTGATGTACCATGACACCCAGGTCACTGCCTGCCATTCTGAAAAGGACCCGTTTATCCCGACTCTCTGCTTCCTGTCTGCCAACCAGTTCTCTATCCACGTCAATATATTACCCCCAATACCATGTGCTTTAATTTTGCACACTAATCTCTTGTGTGAGACCTTGTCAAAAGTGTTTTGAAAGTCCAAATACACCACATCCACTGGTTCTCCCTTGTCCACTCTACTAGTTACATACTCAAAAGATTCTAGAAGGTTTGTTAAGCATGATTTCCCCTTCATAAATCCATGCTGACTTGGACTGATCCTGTCACTGCTTTCCAAATGCGCTGATATTACATCTTTAATAATTGATTCCAACATTTTCCCCACTACCGATGTCAGGCTAAGCGATCTATAATTCCCTGTTTTCTCTTTCCCTCCTTTTTTTTTTAAAAGTGGGGTTACATTATCTACCCTCCAATCCATAGGAATTGATCCAGAGTCTATAGAATGTTGGAAAATGACCATCAATGCATCCACTATTTCTAGGGCCACTTCCTTAAGTACTCTGGGATGCAGACTATCAGGCCCCGGGGATTTATCGTCCTTCAATTTCCCAAACACAATTTCCTGACTAATAAGGATTTCCTGCAGTTCCTCCTTCTCACTAGAACCTCGATCCCCTATTATTTTCGGGAGGTTATTCGTGGCTTCCTTAGTGAAGCCGGAACCAAAATATTTGTTTAATTGGTCTGCCATTTCCTCGTTCCCCATTATGAATTCGCCTGATTCTGACTGCAAAGGACCTACATTAGTCTTCACTAATCTTTTTCTCTTCACATATCTATGGAAGCTTTTGCAGTCAGTTTTTATGTTCTCTGCAAGCTTACACTCGTACTCTATTTTCCCCCTCCTAATTAAACTCTTTGTCCACCTCTGCTGGATTCTAAATTTATCCCAATGCTCAGGTTTGCTGCTTTTTCTAGACAATTTATATGCCACTTCCTTGGATTTAAACACTATCCCTAATTTCCCTTATTAGCCACGGTTGAGCCACCTTCCCCTTTTTTATTTTTACGCCAGACAGGGATGTACAATTGTTGAAGTTCATCCATGTGGTCTTTAAACGTCTGCCATTGCCTATCCACCGTCAACCCTTTAAGTATCATTTGCCTGTCTATTCTAGCCAATTCACATCTCATACCATCGAAGTTACCTTTCTTTAAGTTCAGGACCCTAGTCTCTGAATTAACTGTCACTCTCCATCTTACTGAAGAATTCTACCATATTATGGTCACTCTTCCCCAAGCGGCCTCGCTTGACCAGATTTCTAATTAATCCTCTCTCATTACACAAGACCCAGTCTAGGATGGCCAGCCCTCTAGTTGGTTCCTTGACGTATTGGTCGAGAAAACCATCCCTAATACACCAGGAAATCCTCCTCCACAGTACTGCTGCCAGTTTGGTTAGTCCAATCTATATGTAGATTAAAATCACCCATGATAACTGCTGTACCTTTATTGCACGCATCCCTATTTCCCGTTTGATGTCATCCCCAACCTCCCTACTACTTTCGTTGAGGGAAGGGGTGGGTGGGACTGGTTTGCCACTTGCTCTTTCCGCTGCCTACGCTTGATTTTTGCATGCTTTCGGCGTTGAGATTCGAGGTGCTCAGCGCCCTCTCAGATGCACTTCCTCCACTTCGGGCGGTCTTGGGCCAGGGACTCCCAGGTGTCAGTGGGGATGTCTTTATCACAACATCAGCGTCCTCATCCAGCCTAACATCCCCAGCATCGAAGCACTGACCACACTTGATCAGCTCCGCCGGGCAGGCCACATAGTTCGCATGCCAGACACGAGACTCCAAATGCAAGTGCTCTACTTGGAGCTCCTTCACGGCAAACGAGCCAAAGCTGGGCAGCGGAAACGCTACAAGGAGACTCTCAAAGCCTCCCTGATAAAGTGATTAAGTACAACCAGCCTTTCTAATAACTCCTCCTTATCAATTTTTATCCCATACATTATCTCAGCTACCTCCTCTTTCACTATGACTTTGGCAGCACCTTCTTCCTTGGTAAAGACAGGTGCAAAATATGTATTTAGTATCTCAGCCATGCCCTCTGCCTCCATGGGTAGGTCTCCATTTTGGTCCCGAATTGTCCCGACGCCTCCTCTTCCTACCTGTTTACTATTTATATACCAATGGAAGACTTTTGGATTCCCTTTTATGTTAGCTGCAAATTTATTATATTCTCTCTTTGGCCCTCTTATCTTTTTTTTCACTTCCTCTCTGAACTTTCTATATTCAGCCTGGTTCTCACTTGTATTGTCAATCTGACATTTGTTATACGCCCCCTTTTTTCTGCTCTGTCTTCCTCTCTATCTCTTCCATCATCCAGGGAGCTCTGGCTTTGGTTGCCCTACCTTTCCCCTCGTGGGAATGTACCTCGACTGGACCCGAACCATCTCCTCTTTAAAGGCAGCCTATTTTGTGATTACAGTTTTGCCTGCCAATCTTTGATTCCAATTTACCCGGGCCAGATCTTTTAACCCCACTGAAATTGGCCTTCCTCCAATTAAGTATTTTTACTTTAGATTGTTCCCTGTCCTTTTCCAAAGCTAATCTAAACCTTATGATATTATGATCACTGTTCCCTAAATGTTCCCCAATGACACATGCTCTACTTGACCCACCTCATTCCACAGAACCAGATCGAGCAATGCCTTCTTTCTCGTTTGGCCAGGAACGTACTGATCAAGAGTTCTCCTGAACACCCTTCAGAAATTCTTCCCCTCTCGGTCCTTTACACTACTATCCCAGTGGTATGCCGCCACGTTGCTCCTTCCACTCCCCGGCCTGCTCCGATGGTGCTCACAGGCCGGGGGCTACTCAGCCTGCTGGGCTACACCACCACATTGCTCCTTCCACTCCCCGGCCTGCTCCAGGGAGCAGCACGTGCTGGAGCAGGAGAGCAAGGCAGTGAAAAGGGACATCATCAAGGTCCAGGTCAGTGATTGGAGCGTGGGCAGGGACTGCAGCAGTGGCCAGGTTGGGGCGAAGGAGCGGCGAGAGATTGTAGAGGGACGTGATCGGGGCCCAGGAGAGGCGTGAGTTCGGGGCCCAGAAGAGGCGAGGGCCCAGGGGCAGCACGGGCCAGCCCACACTGCGATATGTGTGCACACCAGGTCCGTGCAGCAGAGCTGGTCTCCAGTCGTCTTGGTTAATCCTTGCTACTGGGCCAAGACCTAGCTCTGTCAAGCCCGTGAGGTGGCTGATGTGCAACGGTCACCACACGTTAAAAAAATCCAAGCACAGGCATCTTCCACCCTTCAAGCTTTAGTTCGTACCTGGAATGTCAGGTGTTTCAATGAAACACCTGTGAACTTTTTGACGTGGAAGCAAGTCATCCTCGATTCGAGGGATTGCCTATGATGATGATCCCAGTCTATATTAGGAGAGTTGAAGTCTCCCATTATCATTACTCTATAGTTCTTGCACCTCTGTAATTTCCCTGAAAATTTGCTCCTTTATATCCTTCCCACTAGTTGGTGGCATGTAGAATACACCGCATAATGTAATGGCATCTCTATTGTTTCTCAACTCTAACCAAATGGATTCTGTCCTCAACCCATCCAGGACATCCTCTCTCCAGCCCTGTAATATTCTCCTTAATCTGTACTGCCACCCCACTGTAAAGTCCTTACTCTACAATATGAAACCACACGAGGCACATTCTGGGAACAAGGTCACTCTGTGACCTTAACTCTTTATTCACAGGACCTCAAGTGATGATCCTGCATGGGACCTCCCTTTTTATACCTGTGTGATCAGGTAAGGAGTGTCTCCCACAAGTTCACCCCTTGTGGTCAAGGTGTGCATTTAGGTTGAGTGTATACAGTAATACTGTGGTGTTACATTGTGGTTACATACATGACACCCACCTCCTTCTTTTCCTGAACACCTTGTATCAATTTATATTTAATACCCAATCCTGTCATTTTTGAGCCAGGTCTCCATGATCGCCTGGACATCATATTCCCAAGTGGCTATTTCACCTGCAACTCACCAACCTTACTTAGCACACTTTGTGCATTCACACTCATGCACTGTGGGCCTATACTCACTGGAGTTAAGAAGAATGAGGTGATCTTATTGAAACATAAAAAATACTGAGGGGGCTCGTCAAGGTAGATTCAGAGAGGATGCTTCCACTCGTGATTGAATCTAGAACTAGGGGACATAGTTTAAGAATAAGGGGTCACCCATTTAGAACTGAGATGACAATGAATTTCTTCTCTGAGGGTTCCAAATCTGTGGAATACTCTACCCTATAGAGCTGTGAAGGCTGGGTCATTGAACGTATTTAAGGTGGAGATAGACAGATTTTTGAGTGATATTCATTCATTCATTCATACATAGGCTGTCCCTCGGAATTGAGAAAGACTTGCTTCCACTCCCGAAGTGAGTTCTTCGGTGGCTGAACAGTCCAATACGAGAGCCACAGACTCTGTCACAGGTGGGACAGATATTCACTGAGGGGAGGGGTGGGTGGGACTGGTTTGTCACATGCTCCTTCCGCTGCCCGCGCCTGACCTCTTCACGCCCTTGGCAATGAGACTCGAAGAGCTCAACGCCCTCCCGGATGCACTTTCTACACCTAGGGCGGTCTTCGGCCAGGGACTCCCAGGTGTCAGTGGTGATGTCGCACTTTATCGGGGAGGCTTTGAGGGTTTCTACTGCCCACCTTTGTCTCATTTGCTGTGAAGGAGCTCTGTGGTCAGTGCTTCAATGCTGGGGATGTTAGCCTGGTCGAGGACACTGATGTTGGTGCACCTGTCCTCCCAGGGGATTTGCAGGATCTTGCGTAGACATCGTTGGTGATATATCTCCCACGACTTGAGGTGTCTTCTGTACATCGTCCATGCCTCTGATCCATACAGGAGGGCGGGTATTACTACAGCCCTGTAGACCATGAGCTTGGTGGTAGATTTGAGGGCATGGTCTTCAAACACTTTTCCTCAGGCAGCTGAAGGCTGCACTGGCGCACTGGAGGCAGTGTTGAATCTCCGCATCAATGTCTGCATTTGTTAAGAGGCTCCCGAGGTATGGGAAATGGTCCACGTTGTCGAAGGCCGCGCCGTGAATCTTGATGACTGGGGGACAGTGCTGTGCAGCGAGGACAGGTTAGTGGAGGACCTTTGTCTTATGGATGTTAAGCGTAAGGCCCATGCTTTCATATGCCTCTGTGCATATATTGACTATATCCTGGAGTTCAGCCTCAGAATGTGCGCAGATGCAGGCGTCGTCCGTGTACTGTAGCTCAACGACGGAGGTTGGGGTGATCTTGGACCTGGCCTGGAGGCGGCGTAGGTTAAACAGCTTCCCACTGGTTCTGTAGTTTAGTTCCACTCCAAGGTGACTGTGAGGTGGAGCATGGCGGTGAGGAAGATTGAGAAGAGGGTTGGAGCGATGACACAGCCCTGTTTGACCCCGGTCCGGACGTGGATTTGGTCTGTAATGGATCAGTTTTAAGGATCACTGCCTGCATATCATCGTGAAGCAGGCGAAGGATGTTGACAAACTTTTGGGGGCATCCGAAACGGAGAAGGACGTTCCAAAGACCCTCACGGTTGACACTGTCAAAGGCTTTTGTAAGATCGAAAAAGGCCATGTATAAGGGCTGGCGCTGCTCCTTGCATTTTTTCTGCAGCTATCGCGCTGCAAAGATCATGTCCATTGTGCCCCATAGGGGATGAAATCCGCATTGTGATTCCGGGAGGAGCTCCTCGGCCACAGGGAAAGATGGTTGAAGAGAACTCTAGCGACAACTTTCCCAGTGGCTGATAGCAGGGAGATTCCCCTGTAGTTGCTGCAGTTGGACTTGTCCCATTTTTAAAGATGGTCACGATCACTGCATCTCTGAGATCTGCTGGCATGCTCTTCCCCCCCGCTCCAGATGAGAGAGATGAGGTCATGTATCCGTGCCAACTTTAGCACCTCAGCAGGGATTCCATCCGCTCCCATAGCCTTGTTATTCTTGAGCTGTTTTATGGCTTTGCCTACCTTGTGCAATGTTGGGGTTTCACTGAGGTGGTGGCATGTCGCATGTTGCAGGATGGAGTCGAGAACACTCGAATCAAAGGCAGAGTCTCGATTGAGGAGATCTTTGAAGTGCTCCTTGACAGCCTTAGTGTCCTTGATGAGTGTTTCTCCATTCTTGGCCAGGAGTGGGGTGGGGCCTTGGGAGTTTGGACCATAGGTGGCCTTGACTGCAAGAAGAATCCTCACATATCATGGCTGTCGGCCAGTTGTTGTATCTCCTGTGCTTTCTCCATCCACCACCTTCTCCTTCTCCAATCTCTGTCTGAGACATTAAATCAAGTTTGCTCTCTCAGGTGGATGTAAAAGATCCCATGGTACTATTTCCAACAAGAGTGGGGCGTTAAACCCAGGGTCCTCGCCAATATTGATTCCTCAATCAACATCACTGAGCAGATAATCTGCTTTTTTCTCACATTGTTGTTTGTGGGACCTTGCTGAGCACAAATTGGCACCGTGTTTCCCACATTGTAACAGTGACTACACACCAAAAGTACTTCATTGGCTGGAAAGCGCTCTGGGACATCCTGAGGTGGTGAAAGCAAGCCGTTTTTTCCACATCCATGTTCTCTTATTCTAGAGTGATTCTAGATGGCAAAGGAAACCTCAAATTCCTCTTTGCCACCACTCGCCCCTCAGTTATTGCATCCTCAATCGTCATCTCTGATTCAAGATTAGAGAAGCTGATCTTTTAAATTCTCTTAAAGATGTGGGTGGCGCTGTCCATCTCAGTTGCCATGAGAGGTTGGCAGTGGGCTTTCCCCTTGAACTGCTAAAGTCCTTATGGTGTAGCTATCCCCAGGAAGCTGTTAAAAACATAGAAATTTACAGCACAGAAGGAGACCATTTCGGCCCATGTCCGTGCCGGCCGACAAAGAGCCACACGGCCCTCGGTCAGCAGCCCTAAAGGATACATATAAACCTATGAACAATGACGGAAAGGTAAAGAGCACCCGGCCCAACCAGTCCGCCTCACACAACTGTGACACCCCTGATACTAAAACATTCTACACTCCACCCCAACCGGAGCGATTGATCTCCTGGGAGAGGCAAAAACCAGATAAAAGCCCAGGCCAATTTAGGGAGGAAAAAAATCTGGGAAAATTCCTCTCCGACCCCATCCAGGCGATCGAAACTAGTCCAGATCACCCTGGCCATATTCTATTCCCTGCAGTACTTACCAATATATATGCGCCATCCATCGTAAGGTCATCCAGTCTAATCCCAATTACCAGCTCTAGGTCCGTAACCCTGCAGGTTACGGCACTTTAAGTGCCCATCCAACCATCTCTTAAAAGTGGTGAGGGTTTCTGCATCCACCACTTCAGGCAGGGAGTTCCAGATTCCCACAACCCTCTGCATAAAGAAACCCCCATCAAATCCCCTCTTAACCTTTCACCAACCACCTTAAAACTATGCCCCCTCATAATAGCCCCCTCCACCAATGGAAATAGGCCCTTACTATCCACTATGTCCAGGCCCCTCAATATTTTGCACACCTCGATGAGGTCTCCTCTCAACCTCCTCTGTTCCAATGAGAACAAACCCAATCTATCCAATCTGTCCTCATAACTAAGATTCTCCATTCCAGGCAGCATCCTAGTAAATCTCCTCTGCACCCTCTCTAGTGCAATCATGTCCTTCCTATAATACGGCGACCAGAACTGCACGCAGTACTCCAGCTGTGGCCTAACCAAAGTATTATACAATTTAAGCATAACCTCCCTGCTCTTATATTCTATGCCTCAGCCAATAAAGGTAAGCATTCCGTATGCCTTCTTAACCACCTTATCCACCTGGCCTGCTACTTTCAGGGATCTGTGGACAAGCACTCCAAGGTCCCTTTGTTCATCTACACTATTAAGTGGCCTACCGCTTAATGTGTATACCCTTTGCTTATTAGCCCTCCCAAAGTGCATCACCTCACACTTCTCTGAATTAAATTCCATTTGCCACTGCTCTGCCTACCTGACCCATAGATTGATATCCTCCTGCAGCCCATGACTTTCCTCTTCATTATCAACCACACAGCCAATTTTTGTGTCATCTGCAAACTTCTTAATCATACCCCCTATATTCAAATCTAAATCATTGATATATACCACAAAAATCAAGGGACCCAGTACTGAGCCCTGCGGAACCCCACTGGAAACATCCTTCCAGTCACAAAAACATCCATCAATCATTACGCTTTGCTTCCGACCTCCAAGCCAATTTTGGATCCAACTTGCCACTTTGCCCTGGATCCCATGGGCTTTAACCTTCATGACCAATCTACCATGCAGGACCTTATCAAAAGCCTTGCTAAAGTCCATATATACCACATCGTACGCACTACCCTCATCGACCCTCTTGGTTACATCCTCAAAAAATTCAATCAGGTTAGTCAAACACAATCTTTCCTTAACAAATCTGTGCTGACTGTCCTTAATTAATCCTTGCCTATTCAAATGCAGATTTATCCTGTCTTTCAGGATTTTTTTCCAATAACTTTCCCACCACTGACGTTAGGCTGACAGGCCTGTAATTACTCGGCCTATCCCTTTTTCTCTTCTTAAACAAGGGTACTTACTACATTAGCAGTCCTCCAATCCTCCAGCACTATGCCCAGATCCAAAGTAAAGCGTAAAATGATGGGTAAGGAGTTCTTGGACTTTGACCTGGCAACAATGGTGGACAGTGATAAATACCCAAATCAGGATGATGTGTGACATGGAGGGGAACTTGAAGTGTTCCCATCATTTTGCTGCTTTTGTTCTTCTAGGTGGTAGAGGTCACATCATTGTGCTGTAGAAGTAGGTTCAGCAAGTTGCTGTAGTGCATCCTATAGATAGCATATAACTGCAGTATATGCTATCTATAGGACAAGAGATAGAGTGGGTAGATATTGAATCCAGTGGCAGAATGCTGAGCAAGTGGACTGTTGTATCCTGGATGATGTCAAGCTTCTTGAGTGTCGTTACACTGCTCCCAGCCAGATGAATGGGGAGTCTTCCATCACACTACTCATGGACTTCTTTGTGAAATCAAACCCAGCTACTCAGCCTCTTCCTGTCCTTTATTCCGCACAATCTTTCTTTCAACCTGATCCCCACTGCTTTTTTCTGAATTTTCTGCTCCCTCGCTCTCTGCAGCCCTGATACGACTCCTTTTCACGATGAAGTTCACTATCTGTTGCCTGTAACCCACTAAATTCCCCTTGCTGATATTGTCAATCTGTCCTTCTCCTCAAGGATTGCTTCCATCCTTTTTAAAAGCACTTCTAGATCATAAGTTACTACATTACTAGGCTGCGTACTAAGGGAACTAAGAAGGTTCTGTCCATTGAATGAGACATTGAACCAATGCCCTGTCTCCCTGTCCCAACTGTTCAGCCAGTTGGTAAAGATCCTCGGCCTCTACAAAGAACAAGGAATTCTTCCAGTCTCCTGGAGAATCGTCTCCTCTCGACCAACACCATCAAGATTTAACGGCGTTCTCTCTGCACAATCTTGCTGTGCTCACCCACATAGCCTCAATTTTTCAATGTAAAGCACTTTGAGACTTTGCTGAGATGTGCTAAGATGCTATATAAATACAAGTCTTTCTCTTCCCTATTCCTTTGCGCTCACTCTTGCTCTCTGACCCTTTCTTTTCCCCTTCTCTGTTTCTTGGCTAAACACTTCCTCAATCCCCTTTATCCTGCCCCTCCTTCACCCACCCTTTGAATTGTGGGGGGCTACCTATCGGAGGAGAGTATCCTGCTGGATGTCAACCCAGAACTCGTAGCCAGAGTTCTTGTCTCCATATGCCTGGACTATCTGGAGCGAGGTTTGAAACCTTCTCCCTCTGACTCAGGAAGGAATGCGAACACTAAACCAAAGGCTCACTCCAAACATCCTGGTAGCCACCTGATAGAAACATAGAAACATAGAAAAGAGGTGCAGGATTAAGCCATTCGGCCCTTCGAGCCAGCACCACCATTCAATAAGATCATGGCTGATCATGCAACCTCAGTACCCCATTCCTGCTTTCTCTCCATACCCCTTAATCCCTTTAGCCATAAGGGTCACATCCAACTCCTTTTTCAATATATCTAACGAACTGGCCTCAACAACTTTCTGTGGTAGGGAAGTCCACAGGTTCACAATTCTGAGTGAAGAAGTTTCTCCTCATCTCAGTCCTAAATGGCTTACCCCTTATCCTTAGATTGTGACCCCTAGTTCTGGACTTCCCCAACATCGGGAACATTCTTCCTGCATCTAACCTGTCCAATCCCGTCAGAATTTTATGTTTCTATGAGATCCCCTCATTCTTCTAAAGCCTAATCGATCCAGTCTCGCCTCATATGTCAGTCCTGCCATCCCGGGAATCAGTCTGGTGAACCTTTGCTGTACTCCTTCAATAGCAAGAATGGCCTTCCTCAGATTAGGAGACCAAAACTGTATACAATATTCAAAGTGTGGCCTCACCAAGGCCCTGTACAACTGCAGTAACACCTCCCTGCTCCTATAATCAAATTCTCTCACTATGAAGGCCAACATGCCATTTGCCTTCTTCACCACCTGCTGTACCTGCATGCCAACTTTCAATGACTGATGTACCATGACACCAGGTCTCGTTGCACCTCCCCTTTTCCTAATCTGTCACTAGTCAGATAATATTCTGCCTTCCTGTTTTTACCACCAAAGTGGATAACCTCACATTTATCTACATTATACTGCATCTGCCATGCATTTTCCCACTCACTTAACCTGTCCAAGTCACCCTGCAGCCTCTTAGCGTCCTCCTCACAGTTCACACTGCCACCCAGGTTAGTGTCATCTGCAAACTTGGAGATATTACATTCAATTCCTTCGTCTAAATCATTAATGTATATTGTAAATAGCTGGGGTCCCAGCACTGAACCTTGCGGTACCCCACTAGTCACTGCCTGCCATTCTGAAAAGGATACTATAATAATGCAGTTGGTAACCAATCAGTAAATCTCCTTTTGGTGGCATTGATCGAGGGAAGCAGGTTGTTGAGGGATATTAACATCCACCTGACAGGTGAGTGAAGCCTTTGTTTTAACATTCCATCTGCAAGATGCCATCTATGAATTCCTTCAGTGTTGCACCGTGACAGCTTAGACCCTGTGCATAAATCCTGGAATTGGGTTCGAAGCCACCACCTTCTGACTAAGAAACAAGAGTATTACTAACTGAGTAAAACTGGCATACAAGTTACAATAAATAACAGCTGGAAAATAATTTTTGCAAGGCATATTATTTGTTCTGTTTCATCAGGGTTTGCAATTGCATCAAGTGTACAATCTCAGACAAAGGGAATCTGGATGTGGTGTCTCCCACATCCATGCCTTCCTGAGCACTGCATGGTACTGTTGGACACTGAAGGTCTTGGAGATGTGGAAAAGGTACTCTTGTTGTTGTTCATATTGCTGTGAAAATAAAACATTTGCATGTGTAATACCATATCTATAAATGGATACGTATTCAATATGTATGCAGGAATAAAGCAAGTAGGGGCTTGTATTAGCTCTGCTCCAACACTAAGTATAGTGTGGCAGGACTTCCTTCAATCCACAATTCATTCTGGATACCGCCCCATTTCTCGGTAACGGATATTTACATTGGGTGGGCATTCATGTCATTTATAACAGATGGATGGCCACCTCTGGGAGTGGGAGGAAAATTGCTGTGCCAGTTTTGAAAAATGTTTCCTTAATATAATTGATCACAGGGAAACCAGCCATTTAAAATTGAAATCCCACCAAGAAAATTAACGACCCTAGATGCCAGGAATTGACAGGTATCCCTTGCACCCAGCATTGAGCGCTATATTATAGATGTAATTTCCCTCATTGGCATGACATCATAACATGCTCGCCCATATATGGATGGGTCTATTATGTGCTGGCTCCGAAATATAGCAGAATTTTGACTGATACAAAAAGCAGTGATGACCCAGCCCAAATTTGGCCCCCACCCATCCAAATTACACAGCTTTTCTTTCAAAAACACCAAGGAATTTGGGGCCTAACATTTTCTTCCTGTATCAGCATCACTGACACCAATTTGAACACGTTTCCTTCTTTGCAGAGGTACAAACTTCTTTCTCCAGCCTCAGTTCCATAATTTGCATATCAAATGGATTCCTTTGTCTCTAACATTGAGAACAACCCTGCAACTATCTGATCCCCTACCCTTCCATCCACTCTACCTTCAATATCATAAGAATTAAGAGCCTCTCGAGCCTGCTCCATCATTCAATGAGATCATGGCTGATCTTCTACCTTAACTCCACTTTCCTGCACTAACCAGAGATCCCTTGCTTCCCTTAATATTCAAAAATCTATCGATCTCTGTATTGAATATACTCAACGACTGAGCAACCACAGTCCTCTGGGGTAGAGAATTCCAAAAATTTACCACCCTCCGAGCAACGAAATTTCTCCTCACCTCAGTCCGAAATGGCCGATCCCTTATTCTGAGACTTTCAACCCTGGTTTTAGACTCTCCAGCCAGGGGAAACATCCTCCCTGCATCTACCCTGTTAAGTCCTGTAAGAATTTAGTATGTTTCAATGAGATCACCTCTCATTCATCTAAACTCTATAGAATATAGGTATGGTCTACTCAATCTCTCCTCATAGGACAATCCCCCATCCCATGAATCAGTCTGGTGAACCTTCATTGCACTCACTCTATGGCAAGTATATCCTTCCTGAGGTAAGGAGACAAAAACTACACAATACTCCAGGTGTGGACTTACCAAGGCCCTATATAATTGCATCAGTATGTCTTTACTCTTAGACTTAAATCATCTTGTAATAAAGGCCAACATACCCCCCGCTTTAAACAGGCGCTCCCTCCTCTCCCGCTTTAAACGGGCGCTCCCTCCGCTCCCGCTTTAAACAGGCGCTCCCTCCTCTCCCGCTTTAAACGGGCGCTCCCTCCGCTCCCGCTTTAAACGGGCGCTCCCTCCGCTCCCGCTTTAAACAGGCGCTCCCTCCTCTCCCGCTTTAAACGGGCGCTCCCTCCTCTCCCGCTTTAAACGGGCGCTCCCTCCGCTCCCGCTTTAAACAGGCGCTCCCTCCTCTCCCGCTTTAAACAGGCGCTCCCTCCGCTCCCGCTTTAAACGGGCGCTCCCTCCGCTCCCGCTTTAGACGGGCGCTCCCTCCGCTCCCGCTTTAGACGGGCGCTCCCTCCGCTCCCGCTTTAAACGGGCGCTCCCTCCGCTCCCGCTTTAGACGGGCGCTCCCTCCTCTCCCGCTTTAGACGGGCGCTCCCTCCTCTCCCGCTTTAAACAGGCGCTCCCTCCGCTCCCGCTTTAGACGGGCGCTCCCTCCTCTCCCGCTTTAAACGGGCGCTGTCTCCTCTCCCGCTTTAAACGGGCGCTGTCTCCGCTCCCACTTTAGACGGGCGCTCCCTCCGCTCCCGCTTTAGACGGGCGCTCCCTCCTCTCCCACTTTAAACGGGCGCTCCCTCCTCTCCCACTTTAAACGGGCGCTCCCTCCTCTCCCACTTTAAACGGGCGCTCCCTCCGCTCCCGCTTTAGACGGGCGCTCCCTCCTCTCCCGCTTTAAACGGGCGCTCCCTCCGCTCCCACTTTAAACGGGCGCTCCCTCCTCTCCCGCTTTAAACGGGCGCTCCCTCCTCTCCCGCTTTAAACGGGCGCTCCCTCCTCTCCCGCTTTAGACGGGCGCTCCCTCCGCTCCCGCTTTAGACGGGCGCACCCTCCTCTCCCGCTTTAAACGGGCGCTCCCTCCGCTCCCGCTTTAGACGGGCGCTCCCTCCGCTCCCGCTTTAAACAGGCGCTCCCTCCTCTCCCGCTTTAGACGGGCGCTCCCTCCTCTCCCGCTTTAAACGGGCGCTCCCTCCGCTCCCGCTTTAAACAGGCGCTCCCTCCTCTCCCGCTTTAGACGGGCGCTGTCTCCTCTCCCGCTTTAGACGGGCGCTCCCTCCTCTCCCGCTTTAAACGGGCGCTCCCTCCTCTCCCGCTTTAGACGGGCGCTGTCTCCTCTCCCGCTTTAGACGGGCGCTCCCTCCTCTCCCGCTTTAGACGGGCGCTCCCTCCTCTCCCGCTTTAAACGGGCGCTCCCTCCGCTCCCGCTTTAAACAGGCGCTCCCTCCGCTCCCGCTTTAGACGGGCGCTGTCTCCTCTCCCGCTTTAGACGGGCGCTCCCTCCTCTCCCGCTTTAAACGGGCGCTCCCTCCGCTCCCGCTTTAAACAGGCGCTCCCTCCGCTCCCGCTTTAAACGGGCGCTCCCTCCTCTCCCGCTTTAGACGGGCGCTGTCTCCTCTCCCGCTTTAGACGGGCGCTGTCTCCTCTCCCGCTTTAGACGGGCGCTGTCTCCTCTCCCGCTTTAGACGGGCGCTCCCTCCTCTCCCGCTTTAGACGGGCGCTCCCTCCTCTCCCGCTTTAAACAGGCGCTCCCTCCGCTCCCGCTTTAGACGGGCGCTCCCTCCTCTCCCGCTTTAAACGGGCGCTGTCTCCGCTCCCACTTTAGACGGGCGCTCCCTCCGCTCCCGCTTTAGACGGGCGCTCCCTCCTCTCCCACTTTAAACGGGCGCTCCCTCCTCTCCCACTTTAAACGGGCGCTCCCTCCTCTCCCACTTTAAACGGGCGCTCCCTCCGCTCCCGCTTTAGACGGGCGCTCCCTCCGCTCCCGCTTTAGACGGGCGCTCCCTCCTCTCCCGCTTTAAACGGGCGCTCCCTCCGCTCCCACTTTAAACGGGCGCTCCCTCCTCTCCCGCTTTAAACGGGCGCTCCCTCCTCTCCCGCTTTAAACGGGCGCTCCCTCCTCTCCCGCTTTAGACGGGCGCTCCCTCCGCTCCCGCTTTAGACGGGCGCACCCTCCTCTCCCGCTTTAAACGGGCGCTCCCTCCGCTCCCGCTTTAGACGGGCGCTCCCTCCGCTCCCGCTTTAAACAGGCGCTCCCTCCTCTCCCGCTTTAGACGGGCGCTCCCTCCTCTCCCGCTTTAAACGGGCGCTCCCTCCGCTCCCGCTTTAAACAGGCGCTCCCTCCTCTCCCGCTTTAGACGGGCGCTGTCTCCTCTCCCGCTTTAGACGGGCGCTCCCTCCTCTCCCGCTTTAAACGGGCGCTCCCTCCTCTCCCGCTTTAGACGGGCGCTGTCTCCTCTCCCGCTTTAGACGGGCGCTCCCTCCTCTCCCGCTTTAGACGGGCGCTCCCTCCTCTCCCGCTTTAAACGGGCGCTCCCTCCGCTCCCGCTTTAAACAGGCGCTCCCTCCGCTCCCGCTTTAGACGGGCGCTGTCTCCTCTCCCGCTTTAGACGGGCGCTCCCTCCTCTCCCGCTTTAAACGGGCGCTCCCTCCGCTCCCGCTTTAAACAGGCGCTCCCTCCGCTCCCGCTTTAAACGGGCGCTCCCTCCTCTCCCGCTTTAGACGGGCGCTGTCTCCTCTCCCGCTTTAGACGGGCGCTGTCTCCTCTCCCGCTTTAAACGGGCGCTCCCTCCGCTCCCGCTTTAGACGGGCGCTGTCTCCTCTCCCGCTTTAGACGGGCGCTGTCTCCTCTCCCGCTTTAGACGGGCGCTGTCTCCTCTCCCGCTTTAGACGGGCGCTCCCTCCTCTCCCGCTTTAGACGGGCGCTCCCTCCTCTCCCGCTTTAGACGGGCGCTCCCTCCGCTCCCGCTTTAGACGGGCGCTCCCTCCGCTCCCGCTTTAGACGGGCGCTCCCTCCGCTCCCGCTTTAGACGGGCGCTCCCTCCGCTCCCGCTTTAGACGGGCGCTCCCTCCTCTCCCGCTTTAGACGGGCGCTCCCTCCGCTCCCGCTTTAGACGGGCGCTCCCTCCTCTCCCGCTTTAGACGGGCGCTCCCTCCGCTCCCGCTTTAAACAGGCGCTCCCTCCTCTCCCGCTTTAGACGGGCGCTCCCTCCTCTCCCGCTTTAAACGGGCGCTCCCTCCGCTCCCGCTTTAAACGGGCGCTCCCTCCTCTCCCGCTTTAGACGGGCGCTGTCTCCTCTCCTGCTTTAGACGGGCGCTCCCTCCTCTCCCGCTTTAGACGGGCGCTCCCTCCTCTCCCGCTTTAGACGGGCGCTCCCTCCTCTCCCGCTTTAGACGGGCGCTCCCTCCTCTCCCGCTTTAAACGGGCGCTCCCTCCGCTCCCGCTTTAGACGGGCGCTGTCTCCTCTCCCGCTTTAAACGGGCGCTCCCTCCGCTCCCGCTTTAAACGGGCGCTCCCTCCGCTCCCGCTTTAAACGGGCGCTCCCTCCGCTCCCGCTTTAGACGGGCGCTGTCTCCTCTCCCGCTTTAGACGGGCGCTCCCTCCTCTCCCGCTTTAGACGGGCGCTCCCTCCTCTCCCGCTTTAAACGGGCGCTCCCTCCTCTCCCGCTTTAGACGGGCGCTGTCTCCTCTCCCGCTTTAGACGGGCGCTGTCTCCTCTCCCGCTTTAGACGGGCGCTCCCTCCTCTCCCGCTTTAGACGGGCGCTGTCTCCTCTCCCGCTTTAAACGGGCGCTCCCTCCGCTCCCGCTTTAGACGGGCGCTGTCTCCTCTCCCGCTTTAGACGGGCGCTGTCTCCTCTCCCGCTTTAGACGGGCGCTCCCTCCTCTCCCGCTTTAGACGGGCGCTCCCTCCGCTCCCGCTTTAGACGGGCGCTCCCTCCTCTCCCGCTTTAAACGGGCGCTCCCTCTGCTCCCGCTTTAGACGGGCGCACCCTCCTCTCCCGCTTTAAACGGGCGCTCCCTCCGCTCCCGCTTTAGACGGGTGCACCCTCCGCTCCCGCTTTAGACGGGCGCTCCCTCTGCTCCCGCTTTAGACGGGCGCTCCCTCTGCTCCCGCTTTAGACGGGCGCACCCTCCGCTCCCGCTTTAGACGGGCGCTCCCTCTGCTCCCGCTTTAGACGGGCGCTCCCTCTGCTCCCGCTTTAGACGGGTGCACCCTCCTCTCCCGCTTTAAACGGGCGCTCCCTCCTCTCCCGCTTTAAACGGGCGCTGTCTCCTCTCCCGCTTTAAACGGGCGCTCCCTCCTCTCCCGCTTTAAACGGGCGCTCCCTCCTCTCCCGCTTTAAACGGGCGCTGTCTCCTCTCCCGCTTTAGACGGGCGCTCCCTCCGCTCCCGCTTTAAACGGGCGCTCCCTCCTCTCCCGCTTTAGACGGGCGCTGTCTCCTCTCCCGCTTTAGATGGGCGCTCCCTCCTCTCCCGCTTTAAACGGGCGCTCCCTCCTCTCCCGCTTTAAACGGGCGCTGTCTCCTCTCCCGCTTTAAACGGGCGCTCCCTCCTCTCCCGCTTTAAACGGGCGCTGTCTCCTCTCCCGCTTTAGACGGGCGCTCCCTCCGCTCCCGCTTTAAACGGGCGCTCCCTCCTCTCCCGCTTTAAACGGGCGCTCCCTCCTCTCCCGCTTTAGACGGGCGCTCCCTCCTCTCCCGCTTTAAACGGGCGCTCCCTCCTCTCCCGCTTTAGACGGGCGCTCCCTCCTCTCCCGCTTTAGACGGGCGCTCCCTCCGCTCCCGCTTTAAACGGGCGCTGTCTCCGCTCCCGTTCTTTAAGCAATCCACTTTACTACCTTGCATGAGGCATCTACCATAATAATCCACTGCCACGATATACCGAGAATGACAATGAACATTATGCCTATAAAATAATTATCCATTTACAAGTTTGCTTCCCTTTATAAGATCCCCTCTCAAATGCTACATTTCTAGGCTGATAAGCTAAAGTATCCAGTCTTTCCTAAATGCTCAGGCCCTTGACAATAAG
This sequence comes from Pristiophorus japonicus, assembly GCF_044704955.1. Classification (NCBI taxonomy): domain Eukaryota; kingdom Metazoa; phylum Chordata; class Chondrichthyes; family Pristiophoridae; genus Pristiophorus; species Pristiophorus japonicus. The sequence continues at coordinate 193,827 of NW_027252889.1, forward strand.
AGTCAGCCCCATGGCATTCGACACAGTACTCAAGGCCCAGTCTGATCAGAGCACTATCACGTTGAATCACTGCCTGCTCTGAACTATATTCTACTGTTTGGGCGCTCTAGTTCAAAATCCCATTGGCTTTCTCTGCATTAGTTGGTCACATTAAGCATCAATACCACTAAGTCTCTTTCAACTTTATCCTGGGCTATTTCAACACCATAAAAGCAAGTTGTTGTGGTAAGGTGAAACCCACTAAAGGAATTCTGAGAAGACAGCTGAGATTTTCCAATTGGAGCACATCCCTAGTGGGGCAGAATTACCACCCACCGTAGAGATGCTCCCCTGACTCTGGACACATTTTTGTCCTGGATTCATAGAAATTTACGGCCCAGAAGAGGGCCATTCGGCCCATTGTGTCTCTGCCAGCCAAAAAAAGAGCTATCCAGCCTAATCCCACCTTTCAGCTCCTCGTCTGTAGCTTTGTAGGTTACAACACTTCAAATGCATATTCAAGTGCTTTTTAAATGCTGTTCAGGTAGTGGGTTCCAGACCCCCAACACCCTCTGGGAGAAAACATTTCGAAACATAGAAAATAGGTGCAGGAGTAGGCCCTTCGAGCCTCCTCAATAAGATCATGGCTGATCATTCATCTCAGTACTCCTTTCCTGCTTTCTCTCCATACCCCTTGATCCCTTTAGCCGTAAGGGCCATATCTAACTCCCTCTTCAATATATCCAATGAACTGGCATCAGCAACTCTCTGCGGCAGGGAATTCCACAGGTTAACAACTCTGAGTGAAGAAGTTTCTCCTCATCTCAGTCCTAAACGGCCTACCCCTTATCTTAAGACTGTGTCCCCTGGTTCTGGACTTCCCCAACATCAGGAACAATCAAGCCACATCTAAACTGTCTAGTCCCATCAGAATCTTCTATGTTTCTATGAGATTCCCTGTCATCCTTCTAAACTCCAGTGTATAAAGGCCCAGTTGATCCAGTCTCTCCTCATATGTCAGTCCAGCCGTCCCTGGAATCAGTTTGGTGAACCTTCGCTGCACTCCCTCAATAGCAAGAACGTCCTTCCTCAGATTAGGAGACCAAAACTGAACACAATATTCCAGGTGAGGCCTCACCAAGGGCTTGTACAACTTCCCTCTAATCCTCGACCAATTACTTTAAATCTGGTTACTGACTCCGCTGCTAAGTGAAATATGTCCTTCCTATCCACTCTATCTAGGCCCCTCATAATTTTACACACCTCAATAAAATCTCCACTCAGCCTCCTCTGTTCCAAAGAAAACAATCCCAGCCTATCCAATCTATCCTCATACTTAAAATTTTCCAGTCCTGACAATATCCTCGTAAATCTCCTCTGCACCCTCTCCAGTGCAATCATATCTTTCCTGTAATGTGGTGACCAGAACTGTATGCAGTACTGCAGCTATGGCTGAGCTAGTGCTTTATACAGTTCTAGAATAACCTCCCTGCTCCTATATTCTATGCCTTGGCTGATAAAGGAGAGTATCCTGTATACCTTGTTAACCACCTTGTCTACCTGTCCTGCAATGTTCCCTATCATGGGGGGCTGCTGTGTGGCCCATTCAAGAGTCCATGCCTGCGTGTTTTTTTCAATTTAAAAGCTGGCTCAACAGCTGTGTGGGACCCTGGAGCATCGCACTGCTTAAAGTAACATTGTTGTCCTGCTACCTTCAGGGATCTGCGGGCATACACTCCAAGGTCCCTCTGTTCCTCTACATTTCTCTGTATCCTACCATTTATTGTGTATTCCCTTGCCTTGTTAGCCCTCCACAAATGTATTACCTCACACACTTCTCCAGATTGAATTGCATTTGCCACTCTTCCACCCATCTGACCAGTCCATTAATATTTGCCTCATTATCAACCGCACGGCCAATTTGTGTATCATCTGCAAATTTCTTAATCATGCCCCCTACATTGAAGTCTAAATCATTGACATATACCACAAAAAGCGAGGGACCTAGTACTGAGTTTTGCAGAACTCCACAGGAAGCGGCCTTCCAGTCATCCATTACCTTTTGCTTCCTGCCACTGAGCCAATTTTGGATCCAACTCATCACTTTCCCTTAGATCCCATTGGCTTTTGCTTTTCTGACTAGTCTGCATGTGGGACCTTGTCAAAAGCCTTGCTAAAATCATTACCAAAATGGAGACCATCAAAGTTGGGGCAGAAATGAGTTGTCTGAGGCCTGTTACAGTTTGAGGGTGCGAACAGCCACCAGTAAACCAGCAATGGTTTTACTACAAATGTTTTTCTTGCTTTAGTGGTTTTGTGAATTGCAATGGTTAGACAACAACAGTATTATGCCCCTTGCAGCAATCTCTCAGTGCAGGACACCTAGGCAGAAGAGACCGCCCTCACGATGCAAATGCTGGAAAACACCACAGACCACATATCGGCATGTTGTTGTTTTCATGCCCTCGCCCCGAGATCAGCAGACACTCTCTTCACAGCTCAACCTATCCAACGGGAAATAGAAAGAGACACTATGTGGCATAGGACATTACTGAGCAATTTTCCAGCCCTGTCCCACCCCCATCCTGGACCAGATCAGTTCAGAAACTGGCGGGAGGGGTCTGGGAAATCTGGCCTGCCTACTTTAACCTTCTCTGCTCCGAAGATTACTACTGACATAAAACTGAGGTTTAAAATTATTAACTCATCTCTTTAGGGTGACTTATCTTTGCTTTCAGAAGAATTTGATTTGAAACATCAGTTTGTAATTCATTAAATGAAACCTAATTAATATCTGTCATTGGTTTTCTCTGTCTCTGTATTGCAGGGTGATGATAGCAATGATAATAAGATTTTTGCATTAGCTGTTCTGATGAGCACTATGCTTGTGTACAACAGCAAGGGGACAATCGACCAGCAGGCACTGCAGGACATCAAGTATCCTTAACATTATATTCTTAATTCTGCTTTTAAACAACGACAAGTAATAAATTATTGGTTGGATACCTTCACAGCCACCTCCTTGACCTTGCTATTTCTCGCAGCCTCGCTATTCCTACCATGTCAATTACAGATAAGGCAGTCTCTGATCATTTCCTTGTATTGCTCTCCACCCACATCCTCCTTCCACCATTCAACCCTAATTCCTTCTGCATCCGTCCCTGCATAAAAACTCTCTCAATGCTCTGACTGTTATGTCCAGAATAACTCCACAAGAGTGTATCGTAAGCTCAAACTGTTGTGACCTTGGTCTCTTTATTGTAACTCCAGAGTGAGGAAGCAGCATGTGGAATCACCTTTTATACCTGCTTGCCCAGGGTGCACCGGTGATCCTTAGGTCTCCCACAGGTGTGCCCCCTGGTGGCAAGTCTTACATATTGGTGAGGTTTACATACATCACACTGACAACTGCACTTATCAACTCCAAAATGTCCAGCCATTGGCTCTCCACTGACCATGACATTTCTGCAGCCACCGCTCTGCTCAACCATACCCTAAGCCCCACCTTTGATGCCCCAGTCCCGATTAAAACCATTCGTCTCTCCCACCCTGGCCGTTCCCCCTGGTACGGCACTTAGCTTCGCTCCCTCAAGTCGAAGGGATGCAGTCTTGAACAGATGAGGCGGGCAACTGGTTTCGCCATTCAGCACCAGATCTGGCATTATCAGGTCCTACTCTCATCTGCCAAAACTGCTCACTATTCCAGGATTATTCTGGAATGCAAAGATAACCCCCAGCTACTATTCTCTACTGCTAACCGTCTTCTTAAACCCCTCTCCCCAGTCTCCACTACACTCACCTCCAACAACGTGTGAGGAGCCTATGGACTTTGCATCAAAGATTAAGACCGTCCATTCAGCTGCCTCTGCCAATTCCCTTCCTACCCCTAGCCCACCGGGCCAAACTTTCTGAGGTTCCCCCCTGCCCTAGCCCTGAACTTACATCTTTCTCTAGTTTCTCTCCGATCTCCTCTCATTACCTCTCCATGCTCATTTTGTCTCTGAGACCCACTTCCTGCTCCCTTGACCCTATTCCCACTAAACCGCTGACCGCCCAACTTCCTTTTCTGGCTCCCATGTTAGCTGACATTGTTAACTGTTCACTCCCTTCAGGTACTGTCCACCTCTCCTCCAAATCTGTGATCGTCACCCTTCTCCTCAAAAACCAACCCCTGACCTCACTGTGCTTGCTGGCTACCGCCCCATCTCCAACCTCCCTTTCCTCTGCAAAGTCATTGAACATGTCGCCTCCGAAATCCGTGCCCATCTTTCCCGCAACTCCATATTTGAATCCCTTCAATCTGTTTTCCGCTCCTGCCACAGTACCAAACAGCTCTCATTAAAGTCACAAATGACATCCTTTGTGACTGTGACAAAGGTAACCTATCCCTCCTTGTCCTCCTCGACCTGTCTGCAGCCTTTGACATGGTTGACCACTCTATTCTCCTCCAACACCTCTCAACCATCGTCCAGCTGGCTGGGACTGCACTCGCCTGGCTCCACTCTTATCTATCTAATTGTAGCCTGAAAATCTCCTGCAATGGCTTCTCTTCCCACTCCCATATCATTTCCTCTTGTTTCCCCTAAGGATCTGTCCTTGGCTCCCTCTTATTTCTCATCTCTATGCTGCCCCTTGGCGATATCATCCGAAAAGACGGAGTCAGTTTCCACATGTACGCTGATGACACCCAGCTCTAACTCTCCACCACATCTCTTGACCCCTCCATGGTCTCTAAATTGTCAGCCTGCTTGTCCAACATCCAGTACTGGATGAGCAACAATTTTCTCCTATTATATATTGGGAATACCGAAGCTATTGTCTTTGGTCCCGCATCAAGTCCCGATCACACATCACTCTTGTCGCGTTAACCTACATTGGCTCCTGGTTAAGCAACACCTCAATTTCAAAGTTCTCATCCTTGTTTGCAAATCCCTCCATGGTCTCTCCCCTCCATATCTCTCTAATCTCTTTCAACCTCACAACCCCACAAGATTAACGACTTGGAAGAAGGGACTGAGTGTAACGTAGCCAAGTTTGCTGACGATACAAACATGGTGGGAAAAGCAATGTGTGAGAAGGACACAAAATCTGCAAAAGGACATAGACAGGCTAAGTGAGTGGGCAAAAATTTGGCAGGTGGAGTATAATGTTGGAAAGTGTGAGGTCATGCACTTTTGGCAGAAAAAAAATCAAAGAGCAAGTTATTATTTAAATGGAGAAAGATTGCAAAGTGCTGCAGTACAGCGGGATCTGTGGGTAACTGTGCATGAAACACAAAAGGATAGTATGCAGGTACAGCAAGTGATCAGGAATGCCAATGGTATCTTGGCCTTTATTGCAAAGGGGATGGAGTATTAAAGCAGGGAAGTCATGCTACAGCTCTATAAGGTATTGGTGAGGCCACACCTAGAATACTGCGTGCAGTTTTGGTTTCCATATTTACGAAAGGATATACTTGCTTTGGAGGCAGTTTAGAGAAGGTTCACTCGGTTGATTCCGGGGATGAGGGGGTTGACTTATTGGAATTCAGAAGAATGAGAGGTGATCGTACCGAAACGTATAAGATTATGAGGGGGCTTGACAAGGTGGATGCAGAGAGGATGTTTCCACTGATGGAGGAGACTAGAACTAGAGGGCATAATCTTAGAATAGGAGGTCACCCATTTAAAACAGAGATGAGGAGAAATTTCTTCTCTCGGAGGGTTGTAAATCTGTGGAATGCGTTGCCCCGGAGAGCTGTGGAAGCCGGGACATTGAATAAATTTAAGACCGAAAGAGACAGTTTCTTAAATGATCAGGGGATAAAGGGTTATGGGGAGCGGGCAGGAAAGTAGAACTGAGTCCATGATCAGATCAGCCATAATCTTATTGAATGGCGGAGCAGGCTCGAGGGGCTGTATGGCCTACTCCTGTTCCTATTTCTTATGTTCTTATGTCTGCGCTCCTATAATTCTGCTCTCTTGAGCATCTTTGATTCTAACCGCTCAACCTTCAGTGGCTGTGCCTTCAGCTGCCTGGGCCCCAAGCTCTGGAACTCCCTGCCTAAATCTCTCCACCTCTCTCCTCCTTTAAGACACTCCTTAAAACCTACCTCTTTGACAAAGCTTTTGGTCATCTGCCAGAATTTCTTCTCATGTGGTTCGGTGTCAAATGTATCTGTTTTGTCTTGTAACAGTGCTGTGAAACGCTTTGGGATGTTTTACTACGTTAAAGGTGCTATATAAATAAACGTTGTTGTTGTTGTTGTTGGATATTAACCCAAAATAACACTGTAAAACTCTGCTACTTTTCACATGGTTATGTGTTTGAACTTAAACAGCATTAAATGGACTTATCAAGGAAATCACATCTGACCCGATATTGGGTAGTGCCATGTTTAGGTGGCGGCAGGAATTAGGCACTTTATACGTAAATGAGGGGCATAATGCATGTTTTAGGCCCCCTCTGCTAAAGTGGATATTACAGAGCCATTGGAAATGATGATATAAGAGGCTGGGTTTTCTACCTCCTCTTCCGGCCGTTGTTCACACGCAGCGATAGAGTAGAGGGCCGAAGGCAATTTCACATCCGGGGCAATTACAGGGTCTTGTGCACTTAATGACATCACGATCTACGAGGCGCTAGAGACCCAGGTGGTAAGCGTTAGTGCCAGCATTAAACTGGCACTGAAGTTCATGGTTGTCACTGCATTCTCCGTGTCCGGTCGTTGAGCTTCTCCGAATGAAGCGGCTGAACCAAGTATCAGACAACTACCATAGTGCAGCTCAAGGAAGCAACATTTAAAATTTGTTGGGCTTTCAGACAGGAAGTTGTAACATGATCCTTGAATGACCAATATTGCTGCTGATCATTAAAGAATGTGCCAAACTGAGACAACTCATGATGGAGCAGAGAGGAATAAAACACCAAAACATTTTAATGATTGACAGTAAGATTGGCCACAGAGAATGCCACCACTTCCTGTTTGTACTCTCCCTTTCCCCTCCCCATCCAGTGATCGAGATGACACACCACACCATTATTAGATTTGATGAAGACTTTGAACAGAGCCGAGAAGTTTTTATGTCAAAAGCAACACAAACTATATAAAGCACTAACCGTTGAATTATATCTGATGTAAGTTTAATTAGAAAGGCAATGGGGGCAATTTTAACCACCAAAAACGGGACGCTCGGGTCAGGTGAGATGCTAAAATGTTAAAAATCTGAACCCCCACTCCAACCCGCCCACTTCGGGTTTTAACGGAGGCAGGATGGGGGGTTGGGCACTCAACCCACTTGCAGGAGGTGGCTTGGCAATTTCCACATTATAATGAGGCTGGGGCCTCACATTTAACATTTTACCCTGGCCGGCCGGGTTTCCTGGGCCTTGGGAAACCTGGCAGCTAAAGGGAGGTGAGGACTGCTGCAATCAGGAGGCAAGTGCCTTTCCACTTACCTGCCTGATCCAGCTTACCTGCTTCACTCAACCCCCCCCCGCCACCCTCAACCCTTCCGATCGCCTCCTCGAGGCCTTCAATCTCATCCTCTTCCCCCCTGATCATTCTGATCTCCACCTGCTCTGGCATCCTATCTTCCTTGTGGTCTCTGGAGTCAGATCACCTCATGTTGCTCAGCTCACAACTCCCGATCTTCCTCCAGCCCCCATCACCAGCCTCCCTGATCCCTCCCTTCGTCTTCTCATGTCCCCGGCTGTGGCCTTGTGTTGAAGGCCTACCTGTCCAGCAGTGAGCTGATCTCTCAATCTGGCTGGCTGCGGCAGGAAAATGGAGACAAAAATGTTAATCAGGTCCTGCCATTAAAATTAGCAGGACCTTCAGGAAACCCGTTCTTCCGGGTTTCCCGACCTCAATCCAGCCCACCACTTCCTCCGAATTAATATCCAGCCCAATATAACTTTATATAAGAGTATAAGGTATTATACAGGACTCGTCTATATAGACAAGCCTCAACCCAAAGCTTCCAATTCCATCCTTGGCCCTCCCCTCCCCTCCACTCACTAACACATCCAGCCAGACCAGGTTCCAGACTATGCACTCACACTTGTCAAGCAGTAGGAAACCACCCCACTCCAATGTTGCTTCAACTTGACCCTTGCATGCGGCTTGATCATTGCTCCAACTCTTGTCTGCCCTGTGTCCCATTCCCACCCAATCCCTCCAGTCCATAGCCTGTCTCGAAACCACCAGTAAGCAATACAGTGGGAGAACTACAAATCATTTTAAGATACGTTTCTCATTTCTTTTGCATATGAACAGATTGTTACAGTGGGATATATTGGTGCATGGTCACAGAATAGGATCAAACTTAAAAGAACCCTTCTTTAGATTACTCTTGATCACCTTCTTTGGCTAATGAAATTGTGACATTTTATTATTTTTCTCATTGGAATATTCTTCATCCCTTAAAATGCTTTTAAACAATTTCAGTTTTCTTCTGTTGATTTATTTTCTAGTTGCAGTTTACACTCTAGTCCTTTTTTTTTTCGCCCTCCTTTATAACACCAAACGTTTTTCCATTCACAGCATTACTCCTAATTGCAGCATCAGATCTAACTGTACAGCGATGACTTGAACCTAAGGGTTGGCCTATTTCTAGATTATTCTCCTTAACATTGGATCAGTTATGTGACGGAACTGACTCAACTCATTAAAACAAATTCCAAGACAGATAACGAACATGGAGACAATTTCATGGAATATTTTCCTCGCTTTGTGTGGACTGTGCGAGATTTTACTCTGGAGCTGAAAATTAGTGGGAAAACAGTAACTGCAGATCAATACCTGGAGAACGCCCTTAAACTGAAAACAGGTAAATAAGAAAAACCATGTATTGATAACAATCATCTCATCTAATGCTGTGGAATTGAAACCAATTACATTAGTCTTCATTCTGCATGTTCCACAAGCCTTATGAGCGAGGCCAAGATTGGTGGCCCTGGAGAAACCACAAGCATGCAACAATAAAATGACACCACAACATCAGCAATGGCTGAAGCTACACGTGATATCCTACTCCATCTGTCACCATCATCTATGGGCTGCCTAAGGCCCATTCTCTTTCTCTAATCCAATTTGTCTTGTGCTTATCTCTTCTGTCCCCCACCCCAAGTATTCATCATTCAAACAGACCCCGCCCCTTCTAAACCACACCCTCTTCTAGCTCCGCCTCCCCTCTGTCCCTCTCTCTCTTCCCTCCCGCCCCCGCCCCCCACCCCCGTCCGTCCTCAATCACTTTCGCTCTCCTTTCCAACGGTCCTCCACAACTCTCCTCTTCCTCCCTATTTCCAATCCCCTCTCCTTTGTTCCCCTCTTCCACCCATTCCTCCTCTCATCCTATTCTTTTACCATCATCTTCCCTCTCCGCTCTGCCTGTCCACCTCTCCTCCAGCCGTCCACCTACCCAGCCCTCATCCATCTTCTCTCCCTTCCCCTCCTCCAGTTCTCTCTCCTCTACCATTCTCCTTTCTCCTTCTCTGCCTTTGCTACCCCACTCCCTCTCCCCTCCTATTTCTCCTCCCCATCTCTTCCCATCCTCTCCGCCATGTCGCCCTCCCACCCCTGTCTGCGGCTGTTTGACCTGAACTCCACGCTTGGTCCTGACTCCCCATGTGAGGATCATTAGGGATCAACGGGTATTACAAAAACTCCTCGGCACACATCTGGCCCACATAACCTTACTTTCTGTTACAGTTTTACATTGTAAACTGATATATAAACATTTCTAACGGAATTCCAATGTTAATTTTAATACTTGCCTTTAGCCCTTAGAACATAAGAACATAAGAATTAGGAACAGGAGTAGGCCATCTAGCCCCTCGAGCCTGCTCCGCCATTCAAAAAGATCATGGCTGATCTGGCCGTGGACTCAGCTCCACTTACCCGCCCGCTCCCCATAACCCTTAATTCCCTTATTGGTTAAAAATCTATCTATCTGTGACTTGAATACATTCAGTGAGCTAGCCTCAACTGCTTCCTTGGGCAGAGAATTCCACAGATTCACAACCCTCTGGGAGAAGAAATTCCTTCTCAACTCAGTTTTAAATTGGCTCCCCCGTATTTTGAGGCTGTACCCTCTAGTTCTAGTCTCCCCGACCAGTGGAAACAACCTCTCTGCCTCTATCTTGTCTATCCCTTTCATTATTTTAAATGTTTCTGTAAGATCACCCCTCATCCTTCTGAACTCCAACGAGTAAAGACCCAGTCTACTCAATCTATCATCATAAGGTAACCCCCTCATCTCTGGAATCAGCCTAGTGAATCATCTCTGCACCCCCTCCAAAGCTAGTATATCCTTCCTTAAGTAAGGTGAACAAAACTGCACACAGTACTCCAGGTGCGGCCTCACCAATACCCTGTACAGTTGCAGCAGGACCTCCATACTTTTGTACTCCATCCCTCTCGCAATGAAGGCCAACATTCCATTCGCCTTCCTGATTACCTGCTGCACCTGCAAACTAACTTTTTGGGATTCATACACAAGGACCCCCAGGTCCCTCTGCACCGCAGCATGTTATAATTTCTCCCCATTCAAATAATATTCCCTTTTACTGTTTTTTTTTCCCAAGGTGGATGACCTCACATTTTCCGACATTGTATTCCATCTACCAAACCTTAGCCCATTCGCTTAACCTATCTAAATCTCTTTGCAGCCTCTGTGTCCTCTACACAACCCGCTTTCCCACTAATCTTTGTGTCATCTGCAAATTTTGTTACACTACACTCTGTCCCCTCTTCCAGGTCATCTATGTATATTGTAAACAGTTGTGGTCCCAGCACCGATCCCTGTGGCACACCACTAACCACCGATTTCCAACCTGAAAAGGACTCATTTATCCCGACTCTCTGCTTTCTGTTAGCCAGCCAATTCTCTATCTATGCTAATACATTTCCTCTGACTCCACGTACCTTTACCTTCTGCAGTAACCTTTTGTGTGGCACCTTATCGAATGCCTTTTGGAAATCTAAATACACCACATCCATCGGTACACCTCTATCCACCATGCTCGTTATATCCTCAAAGAATTAGTTAAACATGATTTCCCCTTCATGAATCTATGTTGCGTCTGCTTGATTGCACTATTCCTATCTAGATGTCCCGCTATTTCTTTCTTAATGATAGCTTCAAGCATTTTCCCCACTACAGATGTTAAACTAACCGGCCTATAGTTACCTGCCTTTTGTCTGCCCACTTTTTTAAACAGAGGCGTTACATTAGCTGCTTTCCAATCCACTGGTACCTCCCCAGAGTCCACAGAATTTTGGTAGATTATAACGAATGCATCTGCTATAACTTCCACCATCTCTTTTAATACCCTGGGATGCATTTCATCAGGACCAGGGGACTTGTCTACCTTGAGTCCCATTAGCCTGTCCAGCACTACCTCCCTAGCGATAGTGATTGTCTCAAGGTCCTCCCTTCCCACATTCCTGTGACCAGCAATTTTTGGCCCTTACCTATAACAGTTGCTTATCACATAAGCAGATCGTGCTCTAATACAGCTTCTAATGTTAAATGGCAACACTGACCTGTAACAATTACCTGTCATGCCACAAGGTGATACTGTATTATCTTTAAAATCAGGCTTGGTGTAAAACAGGCTGTAGATTCGCTATGAGCCCGTTTCCTGCTCCTGGTGAAAACCAATTGTACCTCCATGGCCTTCATCGACCTTTCATTGCAAAATCTGTGAAAATTATTAGAGGCAGAGAAGCATTTAAGACTGAGCAACAAATAGCTCACCACTAACCCAATCACATGCTTCCTACAACAATCATTAAAGAGACCAAAGAACAACTAATCACAACAAATTGCACTGACATAGAGACATGACACAAAGTGTTTCACAAAGGGCCCAGAATGGGCCCAGAGCGACAATTAGGAATGAGTAAGGGAGGTCAGTGAAGGTGGGCGTAAAGATTGGAGAAGATGACTTTGGGATTGTCCTATCTTTTTTAAAACTTGGGGCCATATACATGAGCCAAAACCAGTGAGTGGATTGCATGTAATTAGACAATAAAGTGCAGGAGAAGTGGTTGTGAGGCAGGAAAGAATCTGAAACAAATTAAAAAATTGTGAATCTGAAAAAGTGACTTCAGGAGAGCGGTGGAGTCTGAGGAATTACAGTTAATTGTTTAATTCATCATATCATTAAGTCAAGTGCTTAATTTAATATTTTCATTCATTTAAATATTTAATTAATCAATCAGATCTAACGGGATAAAATTAAATTAACTAAATAGAGGATACTAACATGAAAGGGTTCTGAATTTTATTAAATTAAACGCTGGTGTGTCTACATAAATAACAAATAGGAGTTAAGGAAATAACAAAATAAAGTTAAACAAACAACAATTAATCTGAAATCAAGCTAAATCCAATTGCTAAATATAATCCAGCTACTCTTCTGCAATCTGGGGCACAGGGGCACCAGGCTGCAGCTTATCATAACCATTGGCCTCCATGTAGCCCAGTGAAGAAGGAACGCAAAAAGGTCAAATATATTTATTTCCATATTATTTTAACTGAATTCTCAAACTGGCATGGTGAGGTTTGAACTCACATTTATTGGATTAGTAATAACCACTACCTGGACTGTAAATTGCTTTCCCTGACTCACCCATGGATCAATAGCATATATACCAACCTGAAAACTAGAGAAAGTTAACTAATGGTGTCAAAAAGCACACAGTGCAGAAATAGTTCTGAATATAAGGGGGCTAAATTTGGTCAAGGCTGCCACCCGCCCAAGTGCCGCCAATGGCCACCGAGGTACCGGACGGTACTTTGGGCGGGATATTCATCGCCGAGGGCCCTCGAAGGTCGGCGGGCGGCAAATGGATGACGTATGCTGCCAATCTGGGTGGCAGCGGGCGGGAGGTCTCATTCTCGGCGGCAGGGCACTTGCTGCCCAAGTGCCGCCAAGGATGGAGTCAGGCCCACGGAGAGTCGAAGACTTGAAAAAAAAAACAGCAGGAAAAAATAAAATAACTATCGGAAGACCTTCAGGGGACCCCATCCAGGTAAGTCGCTGTGGAAAAAAATATATAAAATGTTCACGAACCTTTTTTTCAGGATCTTCATACTTACAGGATCTACATACTTACTGGGGACAGACCAGCCTCCAGCCAGCGGTCCAGCCCCGTTCTGGTGCCAACTCCTGCCCGTAGCAATCGGGGAGCTCAGCGGGCGGAAGGTCAGTTGTGCCACTTGGCCATCCGCTGATATCAGCGGGCTGTTCCCGGCAGCTCTCCCCTCCCACCCTGAAAGTGGCATTGGGCGGATGTTGCAGGGGACTATCGACGACATGATGATCATTTAAGGCCTCAAAGTGTTCGATTGATTGTGCCATGGGACATGGGCTTGGCATAAGCTATGCTGCAAGGATGTCCACATTCTATCACTTTTAGTTCCTTTACAAAAGCACATTTAGCAGCTTTGGTGCGTTACGAATGACTGAAGCAGAAAGTGAGGATTTTCTGGGGGCACATGTCCCCTTTCAGAATACTTGGATTCTGACACCTAATTTACTGCACTTATTGGCATTTGAGGACCATTGCAGTTGATTGTGAATCTTAGTATTTATTTTTAATTTAATATAACACAACATCATTCTAACCTCAATACCAAAGCAAAATACTGCGGATGCTGGAATCTGAAATAAAAACAGAAAAATCTGGAAATATTCAGCAGGTCAGGCAGCATCTGTGGAGAGAGAAACTGAGTTAATGTTTCAGGTCGATGGCCCTTCATCAGAACTCATTCTAACTCCACTTTCTATTTTATTTCCAAACCTTGAAACTCGACACCTACAGTGGAAACAGTTGACCTTTTTTTGTAACATGCAACAAGCTGGATATAGGGTGGAGTTTTACTGGGAGTCGGGGAGGGAGCGGGGATTGGTTTGAGGTCTGGAAACCCGAGAGAACGGGTTTCCCTCAGGCCCGGCACAATTTAGCGGCAGGACCTGATTAACATTTTATTCTCCATTTTCCAGTGGCAGTCAGATGGGAGGCCCCATGGGGGAGGTCGGACGGAAATCGGAAGTGTCCGACCTCAAGGGGTTGGTGAGGCAGGTACGCTGGATACAGCAGTCCTCGCCTCCCTCCTGCTGGCAGGCTCCCCGAGGTCTGGGAAGCCTGGCCGGCCAGCGGTGAATTTGAAATGGCGGATTATATGCGGCCTCATTATAATATTTAAATATCCAGCCTGCCTTCTAGGAGCAGATTGGTTCCCCTGCCCTGCCCCCGTTAAAACCGGAAGTTGGAGTCGGGATTCAGATTTATTAACATTTTAGCCTCCCCCCTCGATTGCCCCAAACTCGCCCATTTCTTGGGGTTAAAATTCCCCCCATAGTGCATGTTCCATTCAGTATTGATCTGCATGAGTAATTAGTGAAACTTGTCTGTTACAGGTTCAAGTAAAAAAGCCAAACAATACAACTTGCCAAGAGAGTGCCTCAGATATTATTTTCGCTCTAGGAATTGCTTTGTGTTTGATTGCCCTGGAAATAAAAAGATACTGCAAAATATAGCAACAGTTGATGACAGCGAGCTGGAATCAGATTTTGTCGAAACATGCAATGCATTCTGTGAGTTTATTTACACAACGGCAGAAAAGAAAACAATTCCTGGTTGTGGAGGCAAATTGGTCACTGGTGAAAGTAAGTCCTGTTGAACTACGTATTCAGATTGTAAACACACATTCAACAGCTTCAAAAATACTGACCGCTCAAAAGCACGCAGAATATAGATTGTATAACATGTGCGACTGACTGGAGTGCTCCAAGCGGCTGCAGTCTTGCGGCCCTGGCCTCATTAACTTTGGGCAGCAAGCTGCAGGGCAATCATTGCAAAAAACCAAAGTGCCTGAACATGTTGTTTGCAGAAACAGGCCTGGGAGCTGAATGTAGTGCACTCCGGTAAAAGAAAGATTTGCATTGATATTGTGCCTTGGGGCCTCCATATCGCATTACAGCCAAAGAAATGCTTTTTGAAGTATGGTCACTGTTGAAATGTCGGAAACCCGGCAGCCAATTTGCACACAGTAAGATCCCACGAACAGCACGTGATAATGACCAGATCATCTGTTTTAGTGATGTTGGTTGATAAATAAATATTGGAATATTTATATTAGAATATTTATTTTTAGTTTTTTTGTAATCAGTAAATAAAAGGCAGGTACCAGAAAACATGAACATGAAGTTGCTGGATTGTCATAAAAATCCAAGTGGTTCACTAATGTCCATTATGGACAGAAACCCGCCATCCTTACCCTGTGTGCTTTACCACAGCAGTCGGTGCTGGGTTCAATATTCGATACATAGAGATGATTTGGTCTTGGTTGCAGGAAGCATAAATTAAATTTACTGATGACACAGCAGTAAGGGTATGGCAAATAGTGAGGACTGTAAAAGGCTTTAGGAGGATATAGATAGATTAGTGGAATGTAGAGACTAGTGGATACAATCTAGTGTGGATATACATTAACGGAATGTATTTGGAGGAAATACATAAAATAGGGGGCATAAATTCAATGAAAAGACGCTGATGGATATGGAGGTACACAGAAACGGAGGGGTACAAAAACAAAATTTGTGAATGCAGGCAGATAAAGTAATATAAAAACCAGCAGCATTTTGGGTTTCATTAATCGAGGCAAAGAGATCGAGAACAAAGAGGTAATGATAAATTTAAACAAGGCAATAGTTAAGTTTTTTATAATTCTTGGCATGTTGACGGTGGATAAGCAATGGCAAACATTTAAAGATCACATGGATGAACTTCAGCAATTGTACATCCCTGTCTGGAGTAAAAATAAAACGGGGAAGGTGGCTCAACCGTGGCTAACAAGGGAAATTAAGGATAGTGTTAAAGCCAAGGAAGAGGCATAGAAATTGACTAGAAAAAGCAACAAACCTGAGGACTGGGAGAAATTTAGAATTCAACAGAGGAGGACTAAGGGTTTAATTAAGGGGGGGAAAATAGAGTACGAGAGGAAGCTTGCAGGGAACATAAAAACTGACTGCAAAAGCTTCTATAAATATGTGAAGAGAAAAAGATTAGTGAAGGCAAACTTTGGTCCCTTGCAGTCAGATTCAGGTGAATTTATAATGGGGAACAAAGAAATGGCAGACCAATTGAACAAATACTTTGGTTCTGTCTTCACAAAGGAAGACACAAATAACCTTCCGAATGTACTAGAGGACAGTGGGTCTAGTGAGAAGGAGGAACTGAAGGATATCCTAATTAGGCTGGAAATTGTGCCAAGGAAATTGATGGGATTGAAGGCCGATAAATCCCCGGGGCCTGATCGTCTGCATCCCAGAGTACTTAAGGAAGTGGCCCTAAAAATAGTGGATGCATTTGTGATCATTTTACAACAGTCTATCGACTCTGGATCAGTTCCTATGGACTGGAGGATATCTAATGTAACACCACTTTTTAAAAAAAGGAGGGAGAGAGAAAACGGGTAATTATAGACCGGTTAGCCTGACATCAGTAGTGGGGAAAATGTTGGAATCAATCATTAAGGATGAAATAGCAGCGCATTTGGATAGCAGTGACAGGATAAGACCAAGTCAGCATGCATTTATGAAAGGGAAATCATGCTTGACGAATCTTCTGGAATTTTTTGAGGATGTAACTAGCAGAGTGGACAAGGGAGAACCAGTGGATGTGATGTATTTGGACTTTCAAAAGGCTTTTGACAAGGTCCCGCACAAGAGATTGGTGTGCAAAATCAAAGCACATGGTATTGGGGGTAATGTACTGTGGAGAGGGAACTGGTTGGCAGACAGGAAGCAGAAAGTTGGGATAAACGGGTCCTTTTCAGAATGGCAGGCAGTGACTAGTGGAGTGCCGCAGGGCTCAGTGCTGGGACCACAGCTCTTTACAATATACATTAACGATTTAGATGAAGGAATTGAGTGTAATATGTCCAAGTTTGTGGATGACACTAAACTGGGTGGCGGTCTGAGCTGTGAGGAGGACGCTCATCAGCTGCAGTGATTTGGACAGGTTAGGTGAGTGGGCAAATGCATGGCAGATGCAGTATAATGTGGATAAATGTGAGGATATACATTTTTGGGGCAAAAACATGAAAGCAGAATATTATCTGAATGGCGGCAGATTAGGAAAAGGGGAGGTGCAACGAGACCTGGGTGTCATGGTTCATCAGTCACTGAAAGTGGGCATGCAGGTACAGCAGGCAGTGAAGAAGGCAAATGGCCTTCATAGCTAAGGGATTTGAGTGTAGGAGCAGGGAGGTCTTACTGCAGTTGAACAGGGCCTTAGTGAGGCCTCACCTGGAATATTGTGTTCAGTTTTAGTTTCCTAATCAGAGGAAGGACGTTCTTGCTATTGAGGGAGTGCAGCGAAGGTTCACCAGACTGATTCCAGGGATGGCTGGACTATCATATGAGGAGACTGGATCAACTGGGCCTATATTCACTGGAGTTTAGAAGGTTGAGAGGGGATCTCAGAGAAATGTATAAGCTTCTGACGGGACTGGACAGGTTAGATGCGGGAAGAATGTTCTCAATGTTGGGGAAGTCCAGAACCATGGAACATAGTCTTAGGATAAGGGGTAGACCATTTAGGACTGAGATGAGGAGAAACTTCTTCACTCAGAGAGTTGTTAACCTATGGAATTCCCTGCCGCAGAGAGTTGTTGATGCCAGTTCATTGGATATATTGAAGAGGGAGTTAGATATGGCCCTTACGGCTAAGGGGATCAAGGGGTATGGAGAGAAAGCAGGAAAGGGGTACTGAGGGAATGATCAGCCATGATCTTATTGAATGGCGGTGCAGGCTCGAAGGGCTGAACGGTCTACTCCTGCACCTATTTTCTATGTTTCAATGTTAAGTTCAGGACCTTAGTCTCTGAATTAACTGTGTCACTCTCCATCTTAATAAAGAATTCTACCATATTATGGTCACTCTTCCCCAAGGGGCCTCGCACAACAAGATTGCTAATTAGTCCTTTCTCTTTACACATCACCCAGTCTAGGATGGCCAGCCCTCTAGTTGGTTCTTCGACATATTGGTCCAGAAACCCATCCCTAATACACTTCAGGAAATTCTCCTCCACCGTATTGCTACCAATTTAGTTAGCCCAATGTATATGTAGATTAAAGTCGCCCAAGATAACTGCTGTAGCTTTATTGCATGAATCCCTAATTTCTTGTTTGATGCTGTCCCCAACCTCACCACTACTGTTTGGTGGTCTGTCCACAACTCCCACTAGCGTTTTCGTAGATGAGGACAATGCAATTGATGTGTCTATGGACTTTCAAAATGCATTTGATAAAGTACCACATATTAGATTGTTAGCAAATTTGAAGTCCATGGAATAAAAGGGGCAGTAGCAGCATGGATACAACATTGGCTAAGGGATAGAAAACAGAGTTGTGGTGAATAGCGGTTTTTCAGACTGGAAGGAGGTACACAGTGGCTACCCTAAGGGTTCAGTAGTACGGCCTCTGCTGTTTTTGACTTGGACTTGGGGGTACAGGGCACAATTGGAAGTGTATTAATCAGTGAGGAAGATAGTAATAGACTTCAAGGGGGCATAGACATGCTGGTAGAATGAGCGGACACATAGCAGATGAAATTCAATGCAGAAAAGTATTAGGTGATACATTTTGGTAGGCAGAATGAGAAACAATACACACTAAATGGGACAATTTTTAAGGGGGTCCAAGAACAGGGAGAATTGAGAGTGCTTGTGCACAAATATTTGAAGGTGGCACGACAGGTTAACAAAGCAGTTAATAAAGCAATAGGGATTGTGGGCTTTATAAACGGAGAGCAAAAACCAGGACGTTATGCTAAACCTACATAAAACACTAGTTCTGCCCCAGCTAGATTGTACAGTGACCAATTCTGGGCACCACACTTTAGGACGGATGTCAAGGCCTTGGAGAGGGTGCAGAGGAGATTTACTAGAATGGTATCAGGGATGAGGGACATCAGTTATGTGGAGAGACTGAAGAAGCTGGGATTGTTCTCCTTAGAACAGAGAAGGTGAATAGGAGATTTGATCGGGGTGTTCAATCCTGAAGGGATTTGATAGAATAAATAAATAGAAAGGGTTTTCAGTGGCAGAATAAAGCCATGGATTGCAAATGCTTTTTTAACAGCTTTCTCAACTTATTCTGCCACTTCAAAGATTTGTGCACATACACAGGTCTCCCTGTTCCTGCACGCCTGTGAAAATTGTACCATTTAGTTCACATTGTCTCTTCTCATTCTTCCAACCAAAATGAACACTTCACACTTCCCTGTGCTAAATTTCATCTGCCCATTTCACCAGTCCTGCTGATATCAGTTACTATCCACCTCATTGTTTACTGCATTTCCGAGTTCTGATGAAATGTCACTGACCTGAAAGGTTAACCCTACGTTTCTCTCTCGATAGATGCTGCCTAAACCTGCTGAGTGTTTCCAGCATTTCTAGTTTGTAATTCAGATTTCCAGCAGCTGAAGGACATTGCTTTTTAAGTTATAAATGACATGTTTTTATTGATTTCTCTAGCTTTTGCACAACTCCTGAATACATATGTTGACATATTGAGTAGTGGAAAGCATGCATTTCTTGACAAAGTCATTCAGTCATTGGCTGAAACAGAGAATGAAAAAGCAGTGGAAGAAGCTATCCAATGCTATGAAAAGCTGATGAAACAAGTGATTCTCCCAATGGACACTGTTGAGGAGCTAAATCAGATTCATGAGAAATCTAACAAAGAATCATTTGACATTTTCTTGAAGCGTGCTTTAGGGGAAAGAATGAAACACCAAGACAAGCTGCAGGTCTGTGTATCCAGCTGAATAATTGTACTTTATCAACTTTTGCTATATATGGAGAAAATGGTTTGCAATAAAATCATCAAGGATATATAGCTGGAACTGTGATTGTTTTGTGTACTGTAGCTGAAACGTGTTCAATCTGACTAACTTCTCTTTACTTTATTTATGCAGGATACCATTAAGACGATCTTTGATGATTATTGTCAAAGAAATGTAAAGGCATCTGAGAATAAATGCATAAACCTTTTGATGGAACTATTTGGGGAAATTGAAAATAAATTCAAAATAGATGGCTATGCAAAGCCTGGTGGATACAGTGAATATGTAAAAGATCGAAATCATGCTGAAAATACCTATCGTTTGACAACACAAAAAGGAGTAAAGGTAATTTAAAAAATACAGATGGTTATTCAGACATTAAAAAAGGTCAATTTTCACCTCTTGCGCATGTTGGGAACAGTTCAGCTGGGTTGGGAAGATGGTGTAGGGCTTTGTGTCGATGAATAGAAAAGCAAAATATTTTTTTAAAAGGTGAGATACTAGGTAATGTTGGCATTTGGAGTGATTTGGGAGATCAAAATATCTCTATCAAAGTCCAAAAATCTATCGATCTCAGCCTTGAATATAGTCAGAGACTCAGCATCCACAGTCCTTTGGGGTAGAGAATTCCAAAGATTCACAACCCTCTGAGTGAAGAAATTCCACCTCATCCCACTCTTAAATGGCTGACCCCTTATCCTAAGACTATGCCTCCTAGTTCTAGACTCTCCAGCCCGGGGGAATCAACCTTTCAGCATCTACCCTGTCAATCCCCCTCAGAATCTTATGTTTCAATGAGACCATTCTTCTAAACTCCAGAGAGCATAGGCCAATCTACTCAATCTCTCCTCGTAGGACCACCCTATCATAGAATCATAGAAATTTACAGCACGGAAGGAAGCCATTTCGGCCCATCGTGACCCGCCGGCTGACAAAGAGCTATCCAGCCTAATCCCACTTCCCAGCTCCTGGTCCGTAGCCTTGTAGGTTACGGCACTTCAAGTGCTTATCCAAGTACTTTTTAAATGTGGTGAGGGTTTCTGCCTCTACCACCCTTTCAGGCAGTGAGTTCCAGACCCCCACCACCCTCTGGGTGAAAAAATGTCCCCTTAAATCCCCTCTAAGCCTCTTACCAATTACTTTAAATTTCTGCCCCTCTGCTAAGGGAAATAGGTCCTTCCTACCCACTCTAGATCCCTCATAATTTTATACACCTCAATAAGGTGTCCCCTCAGCCTCCTCTGCTCCAAAGAAAACAAACACAGCCTACAGCCTATCCAACCTTTCCTTATAGCTAAAAATTCTCCAGTACAGGCAACATCCTCGTAAATCTCCTCTGTACCCTCTCCAGTGCAATCACATCCTTCCTGTAATGCGGTGACCAGAACTGCACGCAGTACTGCAGGTGTGGCCCAACCAGTGTTCTATACAGTTCAAGCATAACCTCCCTGCTCTTATATTCTATGCCTCGGCTAATAAAGGCAAGTATTCCATGTGTCTTCTTAACCACCTTATCCACCTGGCCTGCTACCTTCAGGGATCTGTGGACCTGCACTCCCAGGTCCCTCTGTTTCTCTACACTTCTTTCTGAACACCAACATTTAAAAGTTTCTCACCATTTGAAAAATGTTGTTTTTCTATTCTTCCTACCAAAGTGAATAAACTCACATTTCCTCATGTTGTACTCCACCTGCCACCTTATTGCCCACTCACATACCCCGTCTATATCCCTTTGCAGGCTCTTTGTGTCCTCCCCACAGCTTACGTTCCCACTCTTAACCTTGTTTCTTATTTTCTCAGTCATACAGAATTATACAGCACAGGAGGCCATTCACTGCCAAGACTGCATTCTTCCACAGGCCTGGATCATGCCCTTCATGGGCCTTCGCTCAGGGCCAAAAACGTTACATTTTCCTTTGATTGATTACAGTCTGTAAGACCTTAGCTGAAGAGTCTTTCAATTTGTGGGCTCTGTCCCATGAAGAAGCAACACCCTCACACATTGCAGTGCGTCACAGTTTCAGACACTAAATTGCAGCCTTCAGCCTTTAAATTGCTGCAGCAGCATTGGATTTTTCTCTCTGCCCCCTGTCCCCCTCGAGAGGTCGACTGCCTGTAGAGTATATAGAAAGCACTGGGAACCAGCCACGGATATTTAATGAAGGTGCACCAGGGAATGGGGCTGGTTCTCAGCAGTGCAACACCAACGCTTTGTGAGCTTCCTTTTTTATACAAATCTCACTTCTGCTGTGCTCACTTGCACTTACTGTTGTGTATGGAGAAAGAGTCAGATTGAACACTCTGAGCTCAAAGTAAAGTGTGACCTTAGTCTTTTATTGCAGGTCTCCAGAGTGCCTCTCCAACCTGTGATGCCTCCTTAAATACCTGTGCTCCCAAGGGATTATGGGATCCCTTGGGACTCCAGGGGATGAGCCCTCTGGTGGCTGTACAGGGTAAATACAAGTCCACATATATAACAGCATTCCCCCCCCACCCCCCAAAGTCAATAGTGTAACTATTTACAATGTGAGTCGATCTGGGGCCCTTCTTGCCCTGGTTGATCATCTCGGTGTGTAAGCTAGTGTTGTTGAATCATTTGTTGGGCCCTCGCTGGGCTGCTGGGCTGCCTGGTGTGTTGGGCCCTGCAGGGCTGCTGTGGATGATGGGTTCTGCTTCGTGGCCAACCGTGGTGCCGGTTGCCACTGGTGTGTATGTTGGGGGATCAAAAAAGGTAGGGTCCAAGGTGGGTTGCTCAGGATAGTCCGTGAATCTGAGTTTGATTTGGTCCAAGTGTTTCAGGTGAATTTGAAAGTTTGACCCGAAACACCCTGCTCCCCTCTTTGGCCACGACAGTGCCGGGAAGCCACTTGGGACCTTGTCCATAATTTAATACAAATACAGGATCATTGATTTCAATCTCGCGTGACACATTTGCGCTATCATGGTATGCACTTTATTGAAGCCGCCTGCTCTCTACCTGTTCATGTAGATCAGGGTGAACTAACGAGAGCCTTGTCTTAAGTGCTCTTTTCATGAGCAGTTCAGCAGGTGGGATCCCAAAAGTGGTAGCTGAGCAGGACTCGGGATAGGCGAGTCTGCAGTGAGCCTTCAGTGACCCTCTTCAAGCCTTGCTTGATGGTTTGCACTGCTCTCTCTGCCTGACCACTGGACGCTGGTTTAAATGGGGCAGATGTGACATGTTTAATTCCGTTACGGGTCATGAATTCTTTGAACTCAGCACTGGTAAAACATGGCCGGTTGTCACTCACCAGGACATCAGGTAGGCCCTGTGTGGCAAACATGTCCCGCAGGCTTTCAGTAGTGACAGCGGACGTGCTAGCTGACATTATCTCATATTCAATCCACTTGGAGTACGCGTCTACAACCACAAGGAACATTTTACCCAAGAACGGGCCTGCATAGTCGGCGTGTACCCTCGACCACGGTTTGGAGGGCCAAGACCATAAACTTAGCAGCGCCTCCCTGGGTACATTGCTGAACTGCAAGCATGCATTACATCTGTGAACGCAGGACTCTAAGTCCGCATCGATACCGGGCCACCACACGTGGGATCTGTCTATCACTTTCATCATTACGATGCCTGGGTGGGTACTGTGGAGGTCATTGATGAAGGTGTCTCTGCCCTTCTTGGGGATCCCTACTTGATTGCCCCACAGAAGGCAGTCTGCCTGGATAGACATTTCATCTTTGTGCCGCTGGAACGGCTTTATCTCTTCCTGCATTTCCACTGGGACACTAGACCAGCTCCTGTGAAGCACACAGCTTTTGACTAGAGATAATAAGGGGTCCTGGCTTGTCCAGGTTTTGACCTGCCGGGCAGTGACGGGTGATTTCTCACTCTCAAATGCTTCCATAACCATGGCTAGATCTGCAGGCTGCACCATTTCCACTCCCGTGGTGGGCAATGGCAGCCTACTGAGAGCATCGGCACAGTTTTCTGTGCCTGGCCTGTGGCGGATGGCATAGTTGTATGCGGACAACGTGAGCGCCCATCTTTGGATGCGGGCCGATGCGTTGGTATTTATCCCTTTACTCTCGGAAAACAGGGATATAAGTGGCTTATGGTCAGTTTCCAATTCGAATTTTAGCCCAAACAGGTATTGATGCATTTTCTTTATCCCATAGACACATCCTAACGCTTCTTTTTCAATCATGCTGTAGGCTCTCTCAGCCTTAGACAGACGCCTGGATACATGAGCAACCGGTTGCAGTTTCCCGAAATCATTAGCTGGTTGCAATACACACCCGATGTCATATGACGACGCATCACATGCTCGTACCAAACGTTTACATGGATCATACAACACAAGTAATTTGTTTGAGCATAACAATTTTCTCTCTTTTACAAAGGCATTTTCTTGGCTTTTGCCCCAAACCCATAGTAAGACATGTCGTGGTTCTAGCAGTGTGCTGAGAATCGGTAAGAAGTTATCAAAGTAGTTCAAGAGTCCCAGAAACGACCGCAGCTC
Organism: Pristiophorus japonicus; assembly: GCF_044704955.1. Lineage (NCBI taxonomy): Eukaryota > Metazoa > Chordata > Chondrichthyes > Pristiophoridae > Pristiophorus > Pristiophorus japonicus. Next base: position 218,142 of record NW_027252889.1, read on the forward strand.
CGTCACGTTCTGTGGCCTCAGTGCATTCTCGATTGCATCCGTTTTCACGTTGGTGGGCCTGATTCCATTCTCCTCCCCAGGAACTCCACTTCAGGTGCCAGGAAAACGCACTTCGAGCGTTTTAACCTGAGCCCCTCGCAGTTGACTCGACTAAGAACCTCCTCCAGGTTCTGCAGGAGCTCAACTGTGTTCCAATCTGTGACCAAGATGTTGTCCTGGAAGACCACGGTGTGCGGGACCGACTTCAGTAAACTTTCCATGTTTCTCTGGAATACCGCCGCTGATCGGATTCCAAACGGGAATCTGTTATAAACAAAAAGACCTTTGTGCGTATTGATGCAGGTGAAGGCCTTCAATGAATCCTCCAGTTCCTGCGTCATGTAGGCTGAAGTCAGATCCAGCTTCGTGAACGTCTTTCCTACCGTAGGTGTTGCAAAGAGGTTGTCGGCCTTTGATAGTGGGTATTGGTCCTGCAGGGAGAGATGATTGATAGTTACTTTGTAATTGCCACAGATTCTGACGGTGTTGTCTCCCTTGAGGACTGGGACGATAGGACTGGCCCTCTCGTTGAACTCGATCGGTGAATGATGCCCTCTCGTTGCAGCCGGTCGAGCTAGATCTATCCTTTCTCTCATCATGTATGGTATTGCTCTCGCCTTGTGATGGATGGGTCACGCCCCCGGAATTAGGTGGATCTGCACTTTTGCTCCTTGGAATTTCCCGATGCCTATTTCGAACAGCGAAGGAAATTTGTTTAAGACCTGGGCACACGAAGTGTCATCAGCGGGCGATAGCACTCGGACGTCGTCCCAGTTCCAGCGTATCTTTCCCAGCCAGCTCCTGCCGAGCAGCGTGGGACCATCGCCCGGTACCACCCAGAGTGGTAGCTTGTGCACTGCTCCATCGTAGGAGCCCTTTACGGTCACACTGCCGATTACGGGAATCAGTTCTTTAGTGTAAGTTCTTAGTTTTGTGTGAACTGGAGTTAAGACTGGCCTTGAGGCATTGTTGCACCACAACCTTTCAAAAGTATTTTTGCCCATGATGGACTGGCTTGTGCCCGTGTCCAGCTCCATTGACACCGGGAGTTCATTTAGTTCAACATTCAGCATTATCGGGGGACAATTTGTGGTGAATGTGTGCACCCAGTGTACCTCTGCCTCCTCGGTCTGAGGCTCTGGTTCGTCGTGATCCTCCGTGGATCTGTCCTGTGCTTGCATTGCGTGTAAAATGGTGGTGCAGCCGCCATTAAAGGGGAGGGCACACTGCCGCAGCTGCCACCTTATTTTTCTTTCAGCCAACTGCCAGTTTGGCCCGATAATTATGTCCCCGGGTTCGGCCGGGCCGCCAACCCCCTCTTGGGTGGCAGGTCGCTGCCCCGGCCGAAACCCTCCCTGGTGGTCCAGTGGACCTAACTAAAATAATCGCAGTGCGCGCAGCGGCTCTCCCCTGTAAGTGAAGGGGAGAGACATGGTGATGCGCCAGCGTGATGACATCATCAGCGCTACGCTGATGACTGACAGTGCCGGACACTCCGCCCGCCCCCACTTCCTCCCCCATTATGACCAACTTCCACCCCTCTCGAAAAAAAAAAAGACATAAAGTTGAATTTCGCACAAGAGGCCACCGCATCCACTGCGGCAGTGAAAACACACCAAAAACGGTCGGTGCGACCAGTTCCCGGCGGCGGTGAATTTTGGCCCCCTGCTGTCCTTACCCAGTCTTGCCAGCCATCACCTTCCCAGGGCAACTAGGAATGGGCCAATCAATATTGGCCTTGCCAGTGACAACCTCATTTGAGAATGAATTAAAAAAGAGAAAATAGAAATAAATTGTCATTCGGTAATCTGCAGTGGGATACAGGAAATCTGTTCAAAGTTTACAGATGTAGCTTTTCCAAGCCCTGCTGGGTTCCCATTAACCATCAGGGTTAATGTGACAAGCCATCCAATTATCTCTTGATAAATAATAATAACTTGTATTTATATTGCGCCTTTAACGTAGTAAAACGTCCCAAGCACTTCCCAGCGCGTTATAAGACAAAACAGATAAATTTTGACACCGAGCCACATGAGAAGAAATTGCAGCAGATGACCAAAAGCTGGTTAAAGAGGTAGGTTTTAAGGAGCGTCTTAAAGGAGGAAAGAGAGGTCGAGAGGCGGAGAGGTAAAGGGAGGGAGTTCCAGAGCTTGGGGCCCAGGCAGCTGAAGGCACGGCCACCACTGGTTGAGCAGTTATAATGATAGCTATATTGTAATATTCCAAGAAATGAAGAAAGCAATTATTAATGGAGAGTTTCCTCATCTTTAATTGTAAACCACTGGCCAGTTTTCCAAATGTGCTGGTCTCAGCAGAGGTCCTTGCCCACCAAGGGCTCGTATCAGGAAATCACAGGCACACTCGCCGTGAATTTCCGTTAATGGATGGAAAACCATGAGGAATGTGCTGTCGCAGGAGTAGAAAATTAACCTTCCCTTATAATAAATTATTGAGACAATAAAGGTCTCATACCACAACAATATTGTGGTCAATATTTAATCGCTCTCCTCAGAGACTCGGTCCTTAATATTTGGAATATTAAATTTCCGACATTGTGTCTATCACAGATGTACATGTCATCACCATAGGCAGTCCTTCGAAATCAAGGGAGACTTGCTTTCACTCTAAAAGTGAGTTCTCAGGTGAATGTACAGTCCAATATAGGAATTACAGTCTCTGTCACAGGTGGGACACACAGTGATTGAAGGAAAGGGTGGTTGGGACTGGTTTGCCGCACGCTCCTTCCGCTGCTTGCGCTTGGTTTCTGCACGCTCTCGGAGACGGGACTCGAGGTGCTCAGCGCCCTCCCGGATGCTCTTCCTCCACTTAGGGCGGTCTTTGGCCAGGGACTCCCAGGTGTCGGTGGGGATGTTGCATTTTATCAAGGAGGCTTTGAGGGTGTCCTTGAAACGTTTTCTCTGCCCACCTGGGGCTCACTGGTCGTGTAGGAGTTCTGAATAGAGCGCTTGCTTTGGGAGTCTTGTGTCAGGCGTGCGAACAATGTGGCCCGCCAACAGAGCTGGTCGAGTGTGGTCAGCGGCTCGATGCTGGGCCTGGTCGAGAACACTTAACGTTGGTGCATCTATCCTCCCAGGTGAATTGCAGGATCTTGTGGAGACAACGCTGGTGGTATTTCTCCAGTGACTTGAGATGTCTACTATATATAGTCCACGTCTCAATTGGAGTTTAGGAGTGGAACATCGGGTCCTTCATTGAAACATCTGTGAACTCTTGTGGAAGCAAGTCATCCTTGTTCGAGGGAGCGCCTATGAGTGGGAGACATCTCTGAGCCATACAGGAGGGCGGGTATCACTACAGCCATGTAGTCCATAAGCTTGGTCCCAGATTTGAGGGCCTGATCTTCAAACACTCTTCCACAGGCGACCGAAGGCTGTGCTGGTGCACTGGAGGCGGTGTTGAACCTCATCGTCGATGTCTGCTCTTGCTAATAGGCTCCTGAGGTATGGAAAGTGGATCTTGGTGACTGGGGGGCAGTGCTGTGTGGCAGGGTCAGGTTGGTGGAGGACCTTTGTCTTACGGATGTTTAGTGTACGGATATACATGTAGCACTGGACCTTCAGGGGCTGTGCACCTCCACTAGACTAGCAAGGGATATGAACATAATTCACACACGCGAGACCTATTAGTTGCTGAAACAGCACAAGAGTCTTTTGAAGTAAAGTGTTCATATTTTTTACGTGTTGTTCACTCAATAGGCAAAGGAAATTCTGACAGAATTTCTCGATCAGAAGAGGACTCAAGCTGAAAGCATTAGAATGATGGATCAGAGTCTCACAGATCACGAGAGGAAAATGGAAGGCAAGTCACTTTCTGTCATCACTAAAATCTTGAATTACATTGGCCAGGAATTTTCTCCGAGCTGTTCCACTCTGCCACCGTAGCTTCCCCGGAAGTGTTTAAACTTCACCCCGGTTGCACCTCCATGTATCACAGTGCTTCTCATCCAGTTCAAATAAGCTCGATAAACACTCCAAGGAAAACTTAATCTCCAGGAGTGCACCCTCATCACTTTGACTAGAGTTCTACTATTGCTCCAATGGAATATGCAGCATTTACCATCATAGCTCGATCAAGCCTCGTTTAGTGTCAGCAGTACTGCCTCAGATCAGAAGGTGCAGGGTTTGAACCCCATTCCCGATAGTCCCAGAGCTCTGGCAATGAAACATGTAATATTAGCAGTGTTACAGTCATAACACACAGTACTCAGTCTGTCTATTATGAGCAACTGTGACCTTAGCTCCTTTATTAAAGTTCCAGAGTGCAGGTACCTCGTGGGTGACCTGCTTATATACTGTGCTCCCAAGGGATGCTGGGATCCCTTGGGACTCCAACAGGTGGGCCTCTGGTGGTCAGGTGTGACGCAGATTACAAGGGGTTAAATACATAACATCACTCCCCCGTGAAGTCAACAGTACACTTATTTACAAGGTGAGACGATCTGGGGCTTAGTGCTCCTTTGTCGATCGTCTCGGTACAAATGCTGGTGTGGGTGGGTTGGTCAGTTCTTCACTGGGCTGTTGGGCAGCCGGCCTTGCCAGGCTGCTGGGGATGTTGAGTTCGGTTTTTTGGTCAACTGTGATGTCAGTTGCCACTTGTGTGTGTGTTGGAGGGACAAAGTTGGTGGTGTCCTCTTCAGGTTGTTCGTAGCTGTTGGTGAACCGCAATATGATTTGGTCCAAGTGTTTTCTGTGCATTTGTCCATTGGTCAGTTTGACCTGAAACACCCTACTACCCTCTTTGGCTGTGACCGTGCCAGTGAGCCATTTGGGACCATGTCCATAATTGAGCACAAACACAGGATCATTGATCTCAATATCACGTGACAAATTTGCGCGGTCATGGTACACACTTTGTTGATGCCGCTTGTCCTCCATGTGATCATGTAGATCAGGGTGGACCAGAGAGAGCCTTGTTTTGAGCACCCTTTTCATGAGCAGCTCAGCTGGGGGAATTCCGGTGAGTGAGTGGGGTCTGGTGCGGTAGCTGAGCAGTACTCGGGACAACCGGGTCTGCAGGGAGCCTTCCGACACACATTTCAAGCTTTGCTTGATGGTCTGAACTGCCCGTTCTGCCTGGCCATTGGAAGCGGGCTTGAACGGGGAAGATGTGACATGTTTGATCCCGTTGCGGGTCATGAATTCTTTGAATTCAGCACTGGTGAAGCACAGCCCATTGTCGCTGACGACATCGGGCAAGCCATGCGTGGCAAACATAGCTCGTAGACTTTCAATTGTGGCCGTGGATGTGCTTACAGACATTATTGCATATTCAATCCATTTTGAATAAGCGTCTACGACTATGCCTGGGAATGGGCCCGCATAGTCTACATGGATCCTCGACCACGGTTTGGATGGCCATGACCATAAACATAGCGGTGCCTCTCTGGGTGCATTGCTCAACTGAGAGCAAGTTGCACTGGGGCACGCATACTCTAAATCTGAGTCGATACCGGGCCACCACACATGGGATCTGGCTATGGCTTTCATCATTACTATGCCTGGGTGGGTGTTGCAAATAAATGTGTCTCTGCCTTTCTTGGGCAAGACTATGCAATTGCCCCACAAAAGACAGTCTGCCTGCAGGGACAGCTCTGCTTTGCATCTGTGGAACAGCTTAATCGCTTCCTGCATCTCCACTGGGACACTGGACCGGCTCCCAGGGAGGACACAGTTTTTTTTACCAAGGACAGTAAAGGATCCTGGCTGGTCCAGGTCCTGATCTGGCAGGCCGTAACGGGGGATTTCTCATTCTCAAATGCCTCCATAACCATGAGCAAGTCCGCTGGCTGTGCCATTTCCTGTGGTGGGCGATGGTAGCTGACTGAGAGCATCTGCACATTTCCCTGTTCCCAGTCTGTAACAGCGTGAGCGCCCATCTTTGGATGCGGGTAGAGGCATTGGTATTAATCCCTTTGTTCTCCGAGAATAGCTATATGAGTGGCTTGTGGTCAGTTTCAAGCTCGAACTTGAGGCCAAATAAGTACTGGTGCATTTTTTTTACCCGGTAAACGCACGCCAGAGCCTCTTTTTCAATCATGCTGTAGGCCCTTTTGGCCTTGGACAAACTCATGGATGCATACGCAACTGGTCGCAAAATTCCCGATTCATGAGCCTGTTGTAACACACGCCCGACCCCGTATGACGACGCATCGCAAGCTAACACCAATCATTTACATGGGTTATACAGGACAAGCAGTTTTAGAACACAATAAGTTTCTGGCTTTCATAAAGGCAGCCTCTTGTGAATTCCCTCATACCCAGTCGTCTCCCTTGCACATTAGCGCATGTAGGGGTTCTAGCAGGGTGCTTAACCCAGGTAGGAAATTACCAAAATAGTTAAGGAGTCCCAGGAACGACCGCAGCTCCGTCACGTTCTGTGGTCATGGCGCGTTCTTGATGGCCTCCGTCTTGGCGTCGGTGGGTCTGATGCCGTCTGCTGCAATTCTCCTTCCGAAGAATTCGATGACCTGTGCCAGGAAAACACACTTCGAGCGTTTCAACCTGAGCCCCACGCGATCCAACCGACTAAGAACCTCCTCCAGATTCTTCAAGTGCTCCATGGTGTCCCGATCTGTAACCAATATGTCGTCCTGGAAGACCACTATGCAAGGAACTGACTTTAACTGCTGGAAGATCGCCACGGCTGACCGAATCCCGAACGGGCATCTGTTGTAGATAAACAGACCTTTGTGCGTGTTGATGCAGGTGAGGCCTTTCAAAGACTCCTCCAGCTCCTGCATCATGTAGGCCGAGGTCAGGTCCAGTTTGGTGAATGTCTTCCCTCCAGCCAGCATCGCGAATAGGTCGTCTGCCTTGGGTAGTGGGTACTGGTCCTGCAGCAAAAAACAGTTAATCGTTACTTTATAGTCCCCGCAAATTCTAACCGTACCGTCCTCCTTGAGTACCGGAACAATCGGACTGGCCCAGTCGTTGAATTCCACCGGCCGATGATGCCTTCACGTTGCAGCCTGTCCAGCTCGATTTCCACTTTCTCACGCATCATGTACGGTACCGCCCGAGCCTTGTGGTGGATGGGTCGCGTATCGGGAACCAAATGGATCTGCACTTTTGCCCCTGAAAAGCTTCCAATGCTTGGCTCGGATAACGAAGGGAATTTGCTTAGAACCTGGGTACATGCGATGTCGTTGACGGACTAAAGCGCTCGGATGTCGTCCCAGTTCCAGCGGATTTTTCCCAGCCAGCTTCTGCCAAACAACGTGGGGCCATCCCCTGGCACGATCCACAGCGGTAGTTCGTGTACTGCTCCATCATAGGAGACTTTGACTTCTGCACTGCCAATTACAGGGATCAGTTCCTTGGTGTAAGTGCTTAGTTTGGTGTGAATGGGCTGAGCTTGGGCCTGTGTGCCTTCTTTCCCCACAGCCTGTCAAAGGCCATTTTGCTCATTATAGGCTGACTTGCCCCCGTGTCCAGCTCTACAGACACTGGAATACCATTTAGTTCAACTTTCAACATTATTGGTGGGCATTTCGTCATGAACTTATGTACCACGTACACCTCTGCCGCCTCCGTATGAGTTTCCAATTCCATCTGATCCACTGTGGATCGATCTTCCTCTGCAACGTGGTGGTTTGCAGAATTTGCAGCTCGCCTGCACATTTGTTGGAGATGTCCCATTGTTCTGCAACCATTGCACACATAGTGCTTAAAGCAGCATTGATGGGGCCGATGATCACCTCCGCAGTGCCAACAGGGTGTTAACTGCCTCGCATTAACAGATGATGGACTCAAGGTCAATTGAGGTCGGGCCACAGCAGCCTGTGTGTACGTTCTGCCCTGTACATTTCTGCTCAAAACCGACATTACTTTATGCACAGTACTGGCCGAAACTTCTTTGTTCTGTGAAATCTGCTTGGTGTTGTCGCTGGTGGACATAAATGCCTGGGCTACCATTATGGCTTTACTCAGATTCGGAGTTTCTACAGTCAACAGTTTGCGAAGGATTGTCTCATGTCCGATGCCCAGTACAAAAACTTCTCTGAGCATTTGTTCTAGGAAACTCAAACTCAGAATGTCCTGCAAGGCGCCTTAGTTCAGCGACGTAGATCACCACTTCCTGGCCCTCCGATCGTTGACAGGTATAGAACCGATATCTCGCCATCAAAATACTTTCCTTACGAGTTAGGTGCTCCCGGACCAGCGTACACAGTTCTTTGTAGGATTTCTCTGTTGGTTTTGCCGGGGCTAAGAAATTCTTCATGAGGCCGTAGGTTGTTGCCCCACAGTTAGGAGGATCGTCCTTCATTTGGTCGCGTTCTCGTCCCCTTCCAGCTCATTGGCGACGATGTATTGGTCGAGTCTCCACGAAGGCTTCCCAATCGTCCCCCTCTGAGAACTTCTCCAGGATGCCGACCGTTCTTTGCATTTTCGCGCGGTTGTTCGTTACCTCATCGCCAATTGTTACATTCATAATAAATGGTCACACTGAGTACTGTGTGCAATGAGCAAGTGTGACCTTAGCTCCTTTAATAAGACTCCAGAGTGCAGGTACCTCGTGGGTGGCCTGCTTATATACTGTGCTCCCAAGGGATGCTGGGATCCCTTGGGACTCCAACAGGTAGGCCCTCTGGTGGTCAGGTGTGATGCAGGTTACAAGGGGTTAAATACATAATAACAACCAGCAATAAATGATGCTTCGAAAGCAGCATACCCACCCACACAGATATACCACACCCATACCCAGTGAGATGACTAACTGCAATCATTGAATAAACAACGATCCATGAGTTTTGCTCAAATTATTTGTATTATTTCATAGAATGATAGAAGCACAGAAGGAGGCCATTCGGCCCATCGAGTCTGCGCTGGCTCTTTTGAAGAGCATTCCAGTTAGACCCACTCCCCTGCTCTTTACCCATATTCCTGCATTTTTTCTCCTTCAATACTCGTTTGAAAACCACCTTGCAGTCCAAATCCTAACCACTCGTTACGTAAAAAAAAGTTTTTCCCCATGTTTTCTCTTTTACCAATCACCTGTGTCCTCTGGTTATCGACCCTTCAGCCATTGGAAACAGTTTCTCTATTTACTTTATCTAAACCTTTCATGATTTTAAACAGCTCTATCAATCTCCTCTTCGCCTTCTCTGCTCCAAGGAGAACAAGCCCAGCATCTTCAGTCTATCCACTAAACTGTAACTCTCATCCCTGGAACCATTCTAGTAAGTCTCTTCTGTACCCTCTCCAAAGCTTTCTCGTCCGTCCTAAGGTGTAGTGGCAGAATTGAATATGCCAGCTGGGGCCAAACCAGTGTTTTAGATAGGTTTAGCATGACTTCCTACCTTTTGTACTTTACGCCTCTATTTATAAAGCCCACGATTTTGCATGCCTTGTTAACCTGGGATATGGCCGTAGGAGTCCTCAACATTGACTCTGAACCCCATGGTGTCTCATGGCATAGGCAAAGCAACCACTTGCAAATTACCACATGCCAATCTCCCTCAGCTGATGAACCAGTACTCTTCCATGGTGGACACCACTTGGGAGGAAGCACTGAGGGCAGTAAGCACACAGAATATACTCTGGGTGTGGTACTTCCATGTCCATCAGAAAGAAGACAATATAAAATGGAATGCAAAAGTCTTCTATCGACATGTTTAACAGTAAAAGGGCTGTTAGAGAAGCGGTGGGGCTGATTTGGGACAAAATGGAGAACTATTGGTGAAGACATGGCTGAGGTACTAAATGAGTACTTTGCCAAGGAAGAGGACTGAAATTCATAGAATCATAGAAATTTACAGCACGGAAGGAGGCCATTTCGGCCCATCGTGTCCGTGGCCAAGAGCTATCCAGTCTAATCCCACTTTCCAGCTCTTGGTCCGTAGCCCTGTAGCTTACGGCACTTTAAATGCACATCCAAGTATCTTTTAAATGTGGTGAGGGTTTCTGCCTCTACTGCCCTTTCAGGCAGTGAGTTCCAGACCCCCACCACTCTCTTGGTGAAGAAATTTCCCCTCATATGTCCTCTAAACCTTCCCCGAATTACTTTAAATCTATGCCCCCTGGTTGTTGACCCCACTGCCAAGGGAAACAGGTCCTTCCTATCCACTCTATCCAGGCCCCTCATAGTTTTATACAACTCAATCAGGTCTTCCCTCAGCCTCTTCTGTTCCAAAGAAAGCAGTCTCAGCATCTCCAATCTTTCCTCATAGTCAAAATTCTCCAGTCCAAGATTCTTATAAATCGCCTCTGCACCCTTTCCAGTGCAATCACATCTTTCCTGTAATGTGGTGACCAGAACTGCACACAGTACTCCAGCTGCGGCCTAACCAGTGTTTTATATAGTTCGAGCATAACCTCCTTGCTCTTGTATTCCATGCCTCGGCTAATAAGAACATAAGAACATAAGAATTAGGAACAGGAGTAGGCCATCTAGACCCTCAAGCCTGCTCCGCCATTCAAGATCATGGCTGATCTGGCCGTAGACTCAGCTCCACTTACCCGCCCGCTCCCCGTAACCTTTAATTGTCTTATTGGTTAAATAAAGGCAAGTATTGCATATGCCTTCTTAACCACCAAAGCTATGGTAAACGAGGGGATTGCTGGGATACTGAAGGACATAAAAATAGATAGAGGAGTTAATAGGAAGGCTGGCAGTACCTAAAGTGGATAAGTCTCCCGGTCCGGATAGAATGCATCCTCGGTTGCTGAGGGAAGTAAAGGTAGAAATTGCAGAGGTGCTGGCCAGAGTTTTCCAGGGGTTGTGCCAAAAGACTGGAGGATTGCAAATGTTGCAACCCAGGTTCAAAAAAGGGGAGAAGGATAAACCTGCCAATTACTGGCCAGTCAGTTTAATGTCGGTGATGGGAAAGCTTTTAGAAACAATGGGCAGAATTTTAACTTGAAGACGGGTAGAGAGCGGGGGTGCTGGATTGCAGATGGGAAACCCGGGAGAATGGGTCTACCAAATTTAACAGGTGGCAAATCAGGTGGACATGACATCAGCAGATGGGATTAGAAATGATATAACCGCATTTAAAATAAAGAGGCGAAATATAGGGCTAAAAATTCGATAGGTTAGCGCCTCCTGCTAGCGTGTGGGGGCGCGAATGAGGTGCTAAGGGGTTAGTGCCCGTGCACGGCAAATACAGTGACTCCCGCGAACTTCAGTGCTGGTTTAGCGCCTGGCAGATTGTGATATCATAACGTTTGCAGTGCCCCGTTATCGCCCCAGATTTAAATTGACTCTCGCCCGCTGCTGTATCGCCTTGTGCTGACAATGCCAGTCAGAGGAGACATTGTGAACTCAGCTGGTCCCTTGCGGAATGCTAATTAAAGGGATTGGTTAACAGCTAGCGCAACCTTTATTGTTTGCACCAGTCTGGTGCCTGCGCAAAGTTTCTAATGTTTCATCAGTGCAAGCTGTCCAAGCCTCCATTCTGTGAGAGTGTTTAGGGTTGTACCAGCAGTTGGGCAGGTCGCCTTGCAAAACAGAACTGCTGACAACTAGCTTGTGTAGAATCATTGGCCCTTCCCGTTAAGCGAGGGAAGCAGCCTCTGATGCCGTTACCAATGCGCACGAATATATAGTTACATTTAAAGGGAGGCAAGACAAGTATATGAGGGAGAAGGGAATAGAGGGTTATGCTGATAGATTTAGATGAGGAAGGATGGGAGGAGGTTCGAGTGAATTGTAAACGCCATGCACTGGTTGGGCCGAATGGCCTGTTTCTGTGTCGTATATCTGGTGTAATCCGATGTAAAACATTGCCATGTGCTCTCCAAATACCACAGAGGTTCTCTTGAAGAAGGGCTTGGGGCTCTGTGCTGCCGCTCCTGCAGAATTTGCATCATGCTGATCGCTCCAGCAGCGGGGGTCAGAAGCCCGGGATCGGAGATTGTGGGTGGGGCGGTTGGGGGAGGTCTCAGATTGTAAGGCTGTAGGTGGGGGAGGGGGAAGTGTCGGAGGCCTCATGATGAAGATCAGAAGGGTCAGGCGGTGGGTGGGTCCAATTGTGGGCAGCTGGTGAGGCAGTTACACTGGATCCAACAGGTAAGTGGAAAGGCCCCTACCTCCTGGATCCAGTTGTCCTCACCTTCCTTTAGCTGCTGGATTCCCGGAGTTAAATTTAGAACCTTTTTTCAAAATGAGGCACGCAGCCTCATTATAATATTTTAATGCCAACCTGCCTTCTGCGAGCGGATTGGGGCCGGGATTCAAATTTTTAACACTTTAATCCCCATCCGACCCAAACCCAACTGTTTTTTGGGGTTAATATTCCCCCCAATAATCCAGGAGAAAATTAACAGCCACTGGGACAAGCATGGACAAATCAAGGAGAGCCAGCACGGATTTCTTAACGGCAAATCATGTCTGACTAACTTGGTTACATTTATTGATGAAGTAATGGATATGGTGGATGAGGTCAGTACAGTTGATGTTGTTTATACGGACCTCCAAAAGGCATTTGATAAAGTAACTCATATTCGATTGTTAACAAATTTAAAGTCCAAGGGATAAAAGAGGCAATAGCAGCATTGATACAAAATTGGGTAAAGGATAGAAAACAGAGTTATGGTGAATGGCTGTTTTTCAGACTGGAGGGAGACAGACAGTGGTGTTCCCCAAGGTTCAGTACTAGGACCACTGCTGTTTGTGATGTACATTAATGACTTGGACTTGGGATTACAGGGCACAATTTAAACATTTTCAACAGAAACGAAACTTGGAAGTATATTAATCAGTGAAGAAGCTAGTAATAGACTTGAAGAGGACAGAGTCAGGTTAGTGGAATGGGCAGACACATGCCAGATGAAATTCAACACACAAACGTTTTTTTAAATTCATTCATGGCATGTGTGTTCCACTGGCAAGATCAGCGTTTATTGCCCATCCCTAAATGTTCTTGAGAAGGTGGTGGTGAGCTGCCATCTTGAACTGCTGCAGTTTGTGAGGTGAAGCCACTCCCACAGTGCTGTAAGGGAGGGAGTTCCAGGATTTTGACCCAGCGACAATGAAGGAACGGTGATATATTTCCAAGTCAGGATGGTGTGTAAGTTGGAGGGGAACTTACAGGTGGTGGTGTTCCCATGCACTTGCTGCCCTTGTCCTTCTAGGAGGTACTGTCGAAGAAGCCTTGGCAAGTTGTTGCAGTGCATTTTGTTGATGGTACACACTGCAGCCACTGTACGCAGTGGAGGGAGGGAGTGTTTAAGGTGGTGGATGGGGTGTCAACAAACAGGTTGCCTTGTCCTGGATGGTGTCGAGCTTCTTGAGTGTTGTTGGAGCTGCACTCATCCAGGCAAGTGGAGAGTGTTCCATCACACTCCTGACTTGTGCCTCGTTGGTGGTGGAAAGACTTTGGGGAGTCAGGAGGTGAGACATTCCCCACAGAATACCCAACCTCCTGGGACCAAGTGTGAGGTGATACATTCTGGTCGGAAGAATGAGAAGAAACCATACACACTAAATGGCACAATTTTAAAGGGGCTGCAAGAACAGAGAGACCTGGGGGTGTTTGTACACAAATCTTTGAAGGTGACAAGACAGGTTAAGAAAGTTGTTAATGAAGTGTATGGCTTTATAAATAGAGGCAGTGAGTACAATAACCAGGAAGTTATGCTAAACCTACATAAAACACTGGTCCGGCCCCAGCTGGAGGTTTGTGTCCAATTCTGGGCACTGCACTTTAGGAAGGACGTGAAGGCTTTGAAGAGGGTACAGAAGAGATTTACTGTAATGGTTCGAAGGATGAGGATTTGTAGTTACATGCATAGACTGGCGAAGCTGGGGTTGTTCTCCTTGGAGCAGAAAAGGCTAAGGGGAGATTTGATAGAGGTGTTTAAAATAATGAAGTGTTTCGATAGCGTGAATAAAGAGAAATGGTGTCCAATGACTGAAGGGTCGATAACCAGAGGGCACAGATTTAAGGTGATTGGCAAAAGACCCAGAGGCGATGTGAGGAAAAACTCTTTATTTTATGCAACAAGTTGTTAGGATTTGTAATGCACTCCCTGATAGGGTGGTGGATACTGTTATGTATGTTAATGTGTGTACTGTAACACTAGACCACTGAATGTACCTTCACACTGTATACTCCATACCTGTACCACCAGAGGGAGCTGCTGGTGGAGACTAAGGGTCACCTGCACACTGCAGGTAACCAAGTATAAAAGGGAGTTCGCCTCATTGTGTCCACACTCAAGGAGCTGCAATAAACGCACTAAGGTCACTACAGTTCAAGTACTATACCCTTACCTCATGGAGTCATTATTAGAGTGCTTACATATACTACAACTGGCGACGAGGTTACAAATTTCCACACACAACATGTCTAACCTAAGCAACTTCCAACAATTCGCTGATGAGGAAGATTGGGATGCCTTTGTGGAAAGGCTCGAACACTTTTTCATCACGAACGACCTGTCTGGAGACACACCGACCTTGTTGCCTGATAAGTACAGAGCCATCCTGCTCAGCAGTTGTTGGCCCAATGTCCACGGTCTTGTCAGGGACCTGCTAGCTCCAGCGAAGACGGCAACCAAGACTTATGCGGATCTCGTAACAATAATACTGGAACAACTCAAACCTAAAGAGAGCATCCTCACAGCCAGACACCGGTTCTCCATCCACCGGTGGCCCGAAGGCCAAGAAATTGCTAAATATGCTGCAGGCCTGAGAAGATTGACTGCACCGTGTGATTTTGGCGACCACCTCACTGAAGCACTAAGGGACATCTTCGTTATTGGAATCGGCCACGAGGGCCTCCTCCATAAGCTGCTCTCTGCAGACACTAGTGACCCTGCAGAAGGCAATCAAAGTGAGCCAGGCTTTCATGATTTCGGCCTGCGACTCCAAGAGGATGATGACTCACCCCCAGGACTCTAACGCGACCAGTACAGTGAAGCGAATGGTGCCTTTCAGAGGCAAGGCTGCTGCCCCGAGTCCCGCAACCCTGAGTCCGACACTTGGGGACAACCGGCTAGCCCCATGCTGGCGCTGTGGAGGAAACCACAGGGCCCACCAGTGCCGATACAAAGACTATACTTGCAAAGGCTGTAACACGAAAGGTCATCACCAGTGAATGTGTAGAAGAAGTTTTACTCACCGGATCGCTGAAGAGTTGGCTGATCACCCGGGCTCCAGCGCTGATGAAGATGAAGAGAGAGTCTATGAAGTGGCTCAGTCCCTGGAAGAGGTGTACGGAGTGTATACCTGCTCCGAGAGTTCCCCGTGGAAAATGGAAGTAGAAATCAACGGTGTTCCAGTCTCGATGGAGGTCGATACAGGGGCGAGCCAATCGTTGATGAATCAGGCGGTCTTTGAGAAACTCTGGGACAATCCCACCAAATGACCCAAAATGTTCCCAATCCAGGCGAAGCTGCTCACTTACACAAAAGACACCATCCCAGTCGTTGGTAGCGTGGATGTCCAGGTGTCCCATGGCGGTGCGATGCACAGCTTCCTTTGTGGATCGTTGCCGGTGATGGTCCAACTGGGAAGAAGATGGATGAAGCAAATCCAAATCTGTTGGAGCTGGAAAAACCTCCAGGCCCCGGCAATCGACATCCTACGCGGCCCCAAACTTGGATCCATTACAGCAGCTGGAAATCCTACCGTCCAACTCGACTGCCTGGCGGTGACACAGACTGCACAACTCAACAGCGAGATGATCCAACCTGAACGACCAGACCTCACCTTCCTGGCTCCAGTGGCAGGACTCCGAGGGAAGAAGATCGGCACAGAAGGTAGATTTCCCGGCTTCCGTGGCAGAACCTGGGGAGCAAAGGATCACCGCAGCCTACCTTTTGGAGAGAAAGAAGATGGCGCCCACACCACGAGGTGAAGCACCTAGAATCAAGATGGCCGCGACCAGACCACGAAGGGCAGCGTTGAGGGAGCAACACGTGACACCGAGCAGGGAACTGGATTGGGGTAAAGATTGCAAGGCCCTCTTAAAAGAGACCGGCAACCTAAAACAATTAAAGGGATAGTTCCACTCTTGGTACAGTGATGCCAGAATCACTAATGATAAAGGTGTAATTAATGAATGCAAGTATATAAATGTACTGCTGAACAGTGATGCCAGTAATGCTGATGAGAAAGATGTAACTAACAAAGGCAGGTATCCAAATGTAACCTTGCACAGAGATACTGATAGTACACAGGAAAGTGTTGTGATGGACAAATGTGAAAGTGTAAAGACAAATAACAATGTGAGTCGGCTGTTTTGGTCAGAGCCAATGCAACATGAATGCTAATGATAAAATGAGAAATGATGCCGGGTTCTACATGTATGCCGACAATGCCAAAGGCAACCTCCCATGGGAAATACCCAGGTCCAGCGGGCTACCCGATCATGTAGCCTGCGCCTCCGGGACCAATGTGATGTCCCAGGGAGGGTACACACACACACACAGTGGGAGCATACCTACTGCAGGACCAGCGATTAATGGATGGCACAGCCACCAGCACTAGCGCCAGATCGGCCCTACCCCCTTGGCCACCCGGGCCAGCACCGGAAGCAAGAGGCCAGTACCCTCCAGCTTTCCCGGCGGGACCTGGGATGACCAGACTTCCACCACCATGAAGGGCAGCAGGGTGACCCTGCAGCACTCAATGGAGGACAAGGAGGCCACACCACCCTGTGGCTCTGCCCACCACTAAATGTCCTCACGCACCCATATATAACGCATGTACCTTACCTATAGCATGTACTTGCTCCACCACTGCTGAACTCAAAAAACAGTGACATAACCAACCTGATTCCTTACTCACTTTACATGTATGCCAAAACAGGTGTTGAGCCACACACATGGTCGATGTATGGGGTGGGCGGGGGGGGGGGGGAAAACAGATGTATGTAGCCATGAACACATGGATCACACCCAGAACCCACAAAACCCTCCCTACAATCTCTCAAGTCGAGGGCCAGAGAATACAATGCAAAAGCCTGTGGCACAAGACTAAGGGGGGAGTGTTGTTATGTATGTTAGTGTGTGTACAGTAACACTAGGCCACTGAATGTACCTTCACACTGTATACACCATACCTGTACCACCAGAGGGTGCTATTGGTGGAGACCTAAGGGTCACCTGCACACTGCAGGTAACCAAGTATAAAAGGGAGCTCACCTCATTGTGTCCTCACTCAAGGAGCTGCAATAAACGGGCTTAGGTCACTACAGTTCAAGTACTATACCCTTACCTCATGGAGTCGTTATTAGAGTGCCTGCATATACGACAGATACAGATTCAATAGTAGCCTTCAAAAAGGGAATGGGATAAATACTTAAAAGAATTTTAAAAAATTGCAGGGATATGGGGATAGAGCAGGGAAGTGGGACTAATTGGAATGGTCTTCAAAAAAGCCGACAACAAAGCTGAGCTGAATGGCCTCCTTCTGCGCTGTACTATTCTATGATTCTATTGGTTCAGTAATACCACCATTGACTGAGCTGGCCAAGTCTTGAAGGACATAGTTCACAGCCTGGACTTGTGGCAGGAGGTGAGAGAACCAACACGAGGGAATAACCAACTTGTCCTTGACCTCACCAATCGATCTGTCACAGATACTTCGATCCCTGACGGTGTTGATAACAGTGACCTAGTCCCGTCTTCACACTAATGTCACTATCCTGCTCTACAATGTCGCACTACCACAGTGCTAATTGAAACAGATTAAGAATAGATCTAGCAGCTGAAAACTGGGTGTCCATGAGGCGGTGTGGGCCAACAGCAGCAGCAGCAGAATTGTATTTCACCACAATCTGTTAGCTCATGGCCCTACATATCCCTCACTGCTCCATCACCATCAAGCCAGATAACCAAACTTGATTCAGTGAGGAGTCTAGAAAAGCATGCCAGGAGCAGCACGGTGTACCTGAAAATGAGGTGCCAAGCTGGTGAAGCTACAACACAGGACCACATGCATGATAAAGAGTGGGAATAGCATACGAAAAACAAAGCTAAGTGATCCCACAACCAACAGATCAGATCAAAGTTCTGCAGTCCTGCCACATGGGTTGTGAATGGTAGTAGACCATTACGCAACTAATGAGCACCACACTTGAGGGAGGATGTCAAGGCCTTAGAGAGGGTACAGAGGAGATTTACTAGAATGTAACAAGGGTTGAAGGACTTCAGTTATGTGGAGCGATTGGCGAAGCTGGGGTTAAGGAACAATTTAATAAAGGTGTTCAAAATCATTAAGAGTTTTGATAGAATAGACAAGGAAAAACTGTTCCACTGGCAGGACGGTCGATAACCAGAGGACACAGATTCTAGATAAGGGGGAAATAATTTTTTTTTAATTAACGCAGCAAATAGTAATGAACTGGAAAGCACTGCCTGAAAGGGTAGTGGAAGCCGATTCAATAGTAATAGTCAAAAGGAAATATCGTTGAAAAGGAAAATATTGCAGGGCTGTGGACAAAGAGCAGGAGAGTGGGACTAATTGGATAGCTCTTACAAAGAGCCCACACAGGCACGGTGGGCCGAATGGCCTCCTTCTGTGCTATAAGATTCTTTGAGGATGGATGACCAATGATTGGTCAAGGAGATAGATGTCTTTAGAAGTTTTTATAGATGGAAAGAGATGGAGAGATTTAGGAAGAGAGTTGCAAAGGCACTGATTGAGGCAGTTGGAGGCTCTGCTATCTATGCTCGCCTGAGAAACAGAGTGTTCAAGAGAGAACATAGGGCTGGACATTGCAGAGACAGGGCAAGGCAAGGTCATGGAGAGATTATTGAAAGAGGACTAGGGTTTGAATTTAATACATTTGGTGTTGGTCAGCTGGCATGTATCAGCGAAATAATCAATAAGTGGGATTTAATGCAGGACAGTGGCAAAGTTTTGGACAATTTGGAGAATGTGGAGATGGATGATGGGAGATCAAGAAAGAGAACATTCGATTATTAGTCTGGAAATGACAAAAGCATCAATAAGGATTTCAGCATCAGAAGGGCAAAGGCAGGGAGGTGTAGGGGCAGGCAACTTTGCTGAGGTAACACTCCTGCTGATGGATAGGTTGTGGCCAAACCAGTGGCAGAGGAGCAATGTTTGTGGTGGGGCAGAAGAAAATGGCTTTAGTTTTCCCAATGTTGAGCTGGAGGAAATCAAGACTCATCCAAGACTGGTGTCAGACAAACAGAGGGAAAAATAGGAAAATACAGACAGGTAATATTGCTGGATTGACCTATAAATCACAAGGGAAAAAGAGGAGATTATAGATGGCCAAGATTATATTGGGAAGAAGTATTAAACATTTAGAGAAACAAAGAAAGTGTGAATATCTACGGCAGTCAGAGACTCGCCGAAAGAAAAGACGAGAAAAAGGAAGGCAATGAAAACACAGCAAACTGCAGATCCAGTCTAAAAGTAAAACAGAAAAGTCAAAGAGGGAATGGGAGGGAGTTTAAGCAACGAGGCTCAGGTAGAGAGGAATTAACATGGTAAGGCACGGGGAGGAGTTAAGTTAAAGTGGCGACGTATGGGGCGGTGGTTCGAGCCTTTGTGACTCCAGTCTCACACCAACAGCCCTTTGACTTGGCCTAGCAAGCCATGTCAATGGATTGTATTAAGCCACTACATTATCAGGGCAACTAGGGATGAGCAATAAAGGCTGGCCTTGCCAGCAACACCAACATCCCAAAACGGAATTCGATTCAAAGTTTATCTATGTGTGTGATTAGATGACTATTTCATTGTAATGAGATGAGGAGAAATTTCTTCACTCAGAGGGTTGTGAATCTTTGGAATTCTCTACCCGAAGGCGATGGAGGCTCAGTCGTAAGACATATTCAAGACAGAGAGCGATAGATTTTTGGATATTAAGGGAATCATGGGTTTTGCGGATCGTGCCGGCAAGTGGAGTTGAAGTAGAATATCCCGCTATGATCTTATTGCATGGCGGAGCCAGCTCCTGGGGCCGAATGGACTACTCCTATTTCTTAATGTTCTTCTGTAATCTGGGCCTGTGTTAACAAACTGATGCACAAGAACTGTTTCACTGGTCACCTTAATATGTAACCAGATGGAGGCATCACATCATCACCACAGACCATCGATTTAAATAAGTTGTAGTTGATTATAACAATGTCATTAAAAGCCTCAGTAATTAACATTTCTTATTTTTGCAGCGGAAAACGATAAAGGGGCCATGATGGAGCTACATAAGTCTGCAATGGAACAACAGATGCAAGTGATGAAAGAGGCTATGGACGCTCTGGTACGAAGCAACAAAGAAAATATGAAACAATTGGAAGAACGAATGAGGATGGAGGCAAAAGCAGACAGGGAAGAGAAAGAAAAAATTAAAGCAGCAAAACTGAAAGAGGCAGAAAGGCTGAAACAAGAAGGCAGTCGCTGTTCTATATGTTGAAGAAACACGGGGTGGGAAAAGTAAGAAAAAACTTACTAAACTGTAAAATTAGTCTACGGATTAATATTTCATTTGAAAGTTTGTGTCAATAAAGGAAATATCTGTAATCAGGATCCTTGAACATTTTCTCTCCAATCACTTTATACTTTCTTTCTCTGAGTGCACTCCCATATCTCACACACAGGGACCACTGGGGTGAGATTGAATACCACCCCGGTTAGGGCGGTAACAGCTGTGAGGTGGGACTTCTTGCGCCAGGCACAGAAGTCTTGCCCCGTGAACTAAATTGGGCTCACCGCCCGAGAGGAAGTGGAGTGCAAAATCTCGTGCTCCACTTGCTCTCGGGGGCGGTTCCAAGGCACTAACGAGCGTGCATTTTCCAGTGCTACATGGAGAGACACATAGCACTGGTGGGAACACAGGACCCTCCCCTTCCATTCGAGAGGAGGGCCACACTGCTGACTCTGCAGGAGGGAGAAGGGTCACCACTAGAGCAGCAGTGAGCAGGGTGCCACAGCAGCAGCCCGGCACAGAAACAGAGTGCCGGGCTGCAACATTGCGGCACAGACCCCGCGATTTGAAGTTGAGAAGGCCACACTGGTACGTCGGCCATTTAAAACATTTTCAGCGCTGCCCCTCCCCTTTAATTTTCACCCCTCGAGCGGCCTAAAGCCTGGTATGCGCCCCACGAAGCAGCATTGCCCGCGGCAGTCTCATCGAATTCTCGTTCCGGGGCAAAAACGGGTCATTGCTCACGATGATGACAGTAATCCAGGCGCTAGCGGCAGGAGCGGGGCACTAACGGCTAGCCCCAGCGCTAAACTCCAGCGGAATTTCGCAGGAGTCAATAAAGGCGCTGCGCCCAAGCGAAAAGTTGTTTGCACCCCGCGCTAACGTGAGGCGCAAACGACCCGAATATTTACCCCCATGTCTGTTAACTGAGCATTGTAGGAATGGCATAGGTAAACTGAAGACATCAGCTTCATAGTCATTGTCAATTGCCAAAGATGTCCTTGTAACTTGACTACACAATGCCAAATGCAACCCATTATGAGCATCCGTAACATGTGCTGCTCCAGAAGCCTTGTACTTCATTGACTATAACAGCACCTTGGGGTATCCCGAGGTAGCGAAAGGCTCTGTATAATTGCAACTCTTTTTTTCATTTTTTGTTCAACTGTGCAAAAGGCTAGACAGTCGTGCCACTGCCACGTGAGACCATGTGATGTGAAACTGGCTGCCAGATTTCAATTTACTGGGCACCAGATCTCAGATTGCTGAGCTACCTACTCCACACTCATTCACACATCTTCAGAAATTGAAAATATTACCACTATTCATCATTACAGCTGTCACCATACCAGACAGGTCAAATAATAGTTCTTCCAGACAAGAGATACATTTGGGGGCCGAAATTGGTGGAGGCTGCGGCTGCAGCCGCCCAGGTTGCACCGGAAATGTAGTTTTTCTGGACAATTCCTCCGGATCTGTCCATCTGCCGTCCACATTCCGCCCGGCGGGAGATTGGTCACGGAGGGTACCGTCGGCGTGACATCATGTCGCCCGCCCATGCCAGATGCTGCAAATCACCCATTTTGGTGAGAGATGCTGGTCTCGGGTCGGCCTGCCACCTACAAAAAGCAGCTGTGAGCTGGCCGTGAGTCAGGCGGCAGGGAGAAGGGCTCTGAATGCTGAAGCGCTGCACATCACGGCCATGGTGCAGATTCTGGACCATCAGGAGTGGGACTGCTGGGAAAAAGTTCGGTGGATGTTTGCTTCACTTTATGGCTGATGGTCAGGTTTCATTTGGATGTGATAAAAGCGACTGAAATGTGTCTTGGCCGATGGAAACATTTTTCTTTGACATTGCTGAAAGACCTTCATTGAGAAGCCCAATGGCGAAGGCAAAATAATTATGAATAAGTGAAAAGTCTTCAGCAGGTCACACTTTGTTCATCCAAGCTGATTAATTAATTCTGTGACACAGTCCTTCAAGAAGTTCTCAGGGAAGCACTACATATCACATAGAGGGTGAGAGGGTTAGGGTTAGAATGATCTATTGTAAGCCTGAGACAGCTGCAGACTCTGACAACATTTGTATGGGAGGAAAAGGGTATAAAGTTATAGCTATTCGACTTTAGGGACAGCACGATTAGAGAGCAAACTGAGGAAGGACTACGGTCGATAGAACACAGCAAGAGACACGTGCTGTGGTGACTCAGTGACCACCTGTTGAGGTTTCAACAACTAGACTGTCACTATTGACTTGTTAATGTGGGTTTTTTTGTACTGCAAGCAAACAACTTCATAAAATCTATTCTGATTCAACACAAGTGACCTGTATCCAGCATGCCTTGTTGTGGTGACGGACATAAATCTATTCTGAGAGATGTAATATATCTGACAGATCGAATAATCCTCAAAGCACAGAGTAATGTGATGGACCTTAACCCGCACAGAGAGAGTTCAGATATGTTTCTCCATCTGACTCCATTGAAGGGAAGGTGCGGTGGATGACGCGGCAATGAGTAGCGAAAGATGGTAAAGGCTCAGTGGAGATGCCCTCCAAGAGTTATGTGGACCATATTTAGGCTCATATTGTGACTGCGCAGAGGGTATGGGAGTATGTCAGGCTGAATAAGCGAGAGGCAGAAGATTTAAAGAAATAGTGCATCGCTGCAAATGATCGCCAGAAGAGCATGACACGGGACTGCAATGTAACTGATGACCATGTCATCTCAGGGGTGGCACTCCACCATGTTTGGCCTCGGAAAAAGAGAGTTGAAGTGCAAGCCTTAAGGGCTGCCCTGCAAGTAGGTAAAATGAGAGTAATTTAATGGCAGCCTTCCTGCATTGGTGACCCTTCCTTGTCATGTTGCGATGGCCTGATGACAGGACCCATTGTACAATGCAGTCACATGTGGATGACCTGAGGGACAGATGTATGTTTCTCACAAGGCACCACACATGATGTTAAAATCAGACACTCACCAAGAGAGGGTCAACAATGTGAGTGTATTTACAAGTGCACAACAACAAAGGTTACATAACATTATTACATTGACACCACCAACACCCATCCCTCTACCCAGCACCACCACCTCTCTTCCCCCCCCCCCACCCCCCCTTGAAGCGATGCCCAAGTTCCTCTTCCTCGCCCCGCCTACACCACGGCGTGCCGCTCCCCGGTCCCTCACTGCCTCTGGTTGACGAGGTTGTGCAGGAGGGCAGCGGGATGTCTGCAGATCTGTGCGTCTTGATGAGACGGCAGGGGGCATGACTGAAGATGCCAGATCTCCTGCTCCTCCGGATCTGTCTGCCTTGAGGGTGTGGGCTCGGGGACTTGCACTACGCGTACAGAAGCCGTCTCTTGCCTCATTGTCTCAACGAATTCGGTTGTGTACCAACACAGTAATGTGCCAGTCCATCCTGTCATCATGCTGCTGAGTGAAGGTGGCGATGTGTATTGTGTAGGGTTAATCACATAGGGTTAATTATGATATTTTGACATTTACAGTGTGTTTCTGCTCCATGCCTCGGGGAATGTTGTTGAATCAGAGAGAGAGAGAGAGAGAGAGACCTTGAGGCACACACCAGCTTGCAGCTGGGGCCTTACAGATTAGGAGTTGGCCAGAAGCCACATGCACCCATGTTTGTTCAATAGTAAAAAGGAACAGAACTGACCAATAGCTCTTTGAACTTCACCTTGGACCGTGATTCGCGAGCGGTGCCGGGACCCCCAAGGCTCCTGACAAGCCGTCGTTGCGGAGTTCCCGATGGGCTGAAGGCCGTCAGCTTTGTTGCATCTTATCATACTTCTCTTTTTTTCGTAAACTGCATTATGTTTCTTTTCTCTCAGTAAACGGTATTTTATCTTTACTTCATTTGTCTTGTCTCTTATTTAACATTCATCCAGATCCCGAAGCTGGATCTATTATTATCGATCCAAAACACGATACTGCCAGCGTTCCCAGCCATGGTCTGGAGCATATCACGACCTATCTGCATGCTTGTCCGTGATAGCTGGACCATCTCCTGACTTGCAGAGAGCGGTGCTGCATCCTCAGCTGGTTTCTCGCTCCTGGTGGGTTCTCTCGTCTTGTTTGCATTCACGCCATGGCCTCTGTACTTGGTCGAACTTCCCAGTATGGAGTGGGTTCCAAACCCCAGGAACTCGGTGCCTGACACCAAGGTTCTACGGACATTTGGCTCACATGGCAGGAGGCTGTATTCATCCTGTTCCGGCTCCTCCAGCTCAAGGGTCACAAAGTTGGACCCTTCTCCTTCCTCTTCTTCGTGGCTGTGGGCAGAGGAGGTGGGCGATCTGGTAGGAGGGGGGCGGAGTGTGTGGAGGAATGATCCATTGTCTTGGGCTGGGGCAACGTCTGGGTGGGAGACGTTGGGATTTGACGGATTTTCTGAAGGCCAGAGGTCGATGGTGTACCTTGATCCATGCTGCAAGTAGAGGACAACATTTCAGTCTGTGGGGTGGGGGGGTGGTGCTGGTCAAGCTTAGATGTGAGCCGTGCCCTCTCACATTCTGTCAGCAAGGAGTTCGATCTCTACATGGGCATGCCAATACTGTGCAACAAAATGTAGGCGAGTGCCTCAACATTGCAAGACTTTTCATGCCATGAACGCGGCTGAGACTGCAGATTAGTAGAAGCTTACCATGCTCCAGCACCTGCTGTGGTTGCATGGCGGCGGTCACCCACCAATGCCAAAAGATGCTCCTCCAGCTGCTCAATTCGACCACCCCTGCTGGTCCCCCTCCCAGCGCATGCAAGGCTTGTTGCCTTGGACGGGGTTTTTTTCTGCACAAAGAAACGTTGTAGCCTTTAGCCCCTTTCCTGATGCCTCCCCGCGGCCCCCCTACACACACACATCTGGCGCACAACCCTTTTCCTTTTTGAAGTTGGACAGGAGCGGGTGAATACATTTTTACTCACTCTTGCTGCCAGTCCAAGTCGTTCCAACGTTTCCGGCATTGGTCCCCATCTCGGTCAAGGATGTCCATTGTGGACACGATCTCAGCAATCTTCCTCCCAATGTGTCAGTATTGGGGTGGTGGAGGTTTGCCACCACCATCCCAGGTGAGGTGTTTGTACCTGTACTCCACCTCCGTTACCATCTCCTCCAATTCCACTTCATGAAACCAGGGAGCTCTGGCCTGCTTTTGGCAGTCTTCGTGGCAGATTTCTGGCCACTCATCCTCAATGATGAAACGATTGGCTGCACAAGAGCTGGTGGGTCTCAATTTCTCAGACTGCCCCCTCTCCAACCGCACGCTCGCCCCCTCTCCAACCTCCAGCTCGCCCCCTCTCCAACCTCCAACTCTCTCCTCTCCAACCTCCAACTCTCATGCTACTCACTGCCTTCCCCACTCTCCATACCATGCTACTCACTGCTTCCCCACTGCCCCATATAACGCTACTCACAGCCTTCCCCACTGCCCCATACCATGCTACTCACTGCTTCCCCACTGCCCCATACCATGCTACTCACTGCCTTCCCCACTGCCCCATACCATGCTACTCACTGCCTTCCCCACCGCCCCATACCATGCTACTCACTGCCTTCCCCACACCATGCTACTCACTGCCTTCCCCACTGCCCCATAACATGCTACTCACTGCCTTCCCCACTGCTCCATACCATGCTACTCACTGCCTTCCCCACTGCCCCATACTATGCTACTCACTGTCTTCCCCACTGCCCCATACCATGCTACTCACTGCCTTCCCCACTCTCCATACCATGCTACTCACTGTCTTCCCCACTCTCCATACCATGCTACTCACTGCCTTCCCCACACCATGCTACTCACTGCCTTCCCCACTGCCCCATAACATGCTACTCACTGCCTTCCCCACTGCTCCATACCATGCTACTCACTGCCTTCCCCACTGCCCCATACTATGCTACTCACTGTCTTCCCCACTGCCCCATACCATGCTACTCACTGCCTTCCCCACTCTCCATACCATGCTACTCACTGTCTTCCCCACTCTCCATACCATGCTACTCACTGCCTTCCCCACTCTCCATACCATGCTACTCACTGCCTTCCCCACTCTCCATACCATGCTACTCACTGCCCACGGTCGGGGGAGGGGGTGAACGCGGTCGGGGGAGTGGGTGAACACGGTCGTGGGGGGGGGGGGGGGTGAACACGGTCGGGGGAGGGGGTGAACACGGTCGGGGGAGGGGATGAACACGGTCGGGGAGGGGGAGGGTTGAACAAAGTCGGGGGAGGGGTGAACACAGTCGGGGAGGGGGAGGGGGTGAACAAGGTCGGCATTCCCTCCCTAAACCTCTCCGCCTCTACTTCCTTTTGGTCACTCCTTAAACCCGGCCTCTTCACCTGGCTTAATATCTGTTCATGTGGCTCGGTGTCAAATTGTGTCTGATACCGTTCCTGAGAAGCACCATGTGAGGGTTTATTACGTTAAAGGCACTATAAATACAAGTTGTTCTCATTGAATGGGTCGGGCTGCAGCCCACAATTGGATTTGTGCAGCCACAAACACACTCGGCAAACAGCGAGGGGGAGCCCAGCTTCTCCAAGTATTGGCGGACCGGATTAAACACACGGAGAACTGCAAACCCCAAATTGTGGTTCGAAAACGAATGGAGTTGTGAGCATCAGTGAATAAATGGGAGCAGTGGCAATACCAACAAATCAGTAAGTAAGTGGGACAGTGAGAACTGAACCAACTCCAGAGCCATGGACACACGGAAATCAATTCCTGAAGCAGCAGGCACATCAGCAGATGAATGGATTAACAGCAACATTGGTGAATTGAGAGAGAATGGGCTAGCAACAAATCAATAAAGGAAGGGAGCAGCTGGCACTGGTGAACTAATATCCCTTCTTACCTTTGCTGCCACTGCTTCCTGCCCCCGAGGCTGTTAACCCACTTTCACTGGTTTCACCAGCGGTTTACGTTTCAAAGCACTGTGACCCATCCTCATGTATTTGCTGACTACAAGGCAAGTTCAAAACACTAAAGGTGGTTTCAGCGAAGAAAGAGGCTTTTACTTTGCTGCAGCACTTAGACAGTTAATATATATTTGTATAATATAATCAGTTTATGGTCTTTCAAAAATTCCTGCGTAAAATCCACTGGTGGCTGTATTTTAATATAGATTGCTCTATAGATAGAGACACATAAATAGGTGTATGCCACTCAATGATGTTCACAAATACAAGTAAAACATATTCAAAAATATTCCGATTTGTCTTTCTTGGATCCAAAATGGATGACCTCACATTTCCCTGTAATAAACCCCACCTGCCATAGTTTTGCCCACTTAATGAGTCTGTCTCTGTACCTTTGTAACTTCCTGTTCCCATCTGCACAACTTACAGTGTCTCCTAACTCAGTGCCATCTTGGATGTGTAACTCTGTCCCTCCATCCAAATCACTAATAAATATGGTGAAGAGCTGAGTCCCCAGTCCAGATCCCTGGGAAACACCACTTGTCACATCCTGCTAATCAGAGTACCTGTCACTGTCTCCTATCTCTCAACCAATGACCAACACATGTCACTGAGTCCCCTTCAATTCCATGTCTTCTCATGTTTGATAATCTGTCAGGAACCTGATCTTTCTGGAAGTTCATGCAGACCATATCCATAGACACTCCCCTATCCACCATGTGAGTGAGCTCCGAAACACATTCAGCTCGATGAACCAGACATGACCTAGTCTTCACAATCCGTGCTGGCTCTTTGATCAGCTCAGACTTGTCCACGTGCTCGGTCACTCTGTCCTGGTGATCTATTCCAGCAACTTCCCCACAACTGACATTAAACTGCCAGGTCAGTAGTTACTTGCTTTCTGCCTCCCCCTTCTTCAAATATGGAGCACCATTTGCAATTTTCCAGACCGTGGACATAATTCCTGATTCTAGAGAACTCTGCAAAACTACGACAAACACATCTACAATTTCCTCACTGGTTTCTTTTAATATCCGGGGTGGTAACCAGCAGGTCCTGGAGATCTGTCTCTCTTCAGACACAATATTTACACAGTGACATTTTTTACATGCATTAACTCCAGTAAGTTCTTCAAAATCGATGCAAAGTTTCCATTGCCCAAGCCTGCCGTGCCCTTATTATCTATTATAGTCTCGCCTGTATCTGTCTTTATTGGGCCCACATTCCCCTTCAGCTGCTCCCTTTCTCCAAATAAACTGAAACACCCATCAGTGCCTTTGTCACCTCGAGACTTGACTATTCCAACACACTCCTAGCCGGCCTCCACATTCAACCCTACGTAAACTAGAGGTGATCCAAAACTCGGCTGTCCGTGTCCTAACTCGCACCAAGTCCCACTCACCCATCACCCCTGAGCTCGCTGACCGACATTGGCTTCCGGTTAAGCAACGTCTCAATTTCAAAATTCTCATCCTTGTTTTCAAATCCCTCCATGGCCTCGCCCCTCCCTATCTCTGTAATCTCCTCCAGCCCCACAACCCCCGCCCCCCCCCCCGAGATATCTGCGCTCCTCTAATTCTGCCCTCCTGAACATCCCTGATTATAAACGCTCCACCATTGGTGGCCGTACCTTCTGTTGCCTGCGCCCCAAGCTCTGGAACTCCCTGCCTAAACCTCTCCGCCTCTCTTTCCTCCTTCAAGACAATCCTTGAAATCTACCTCTTTGACCAAGCTTTTGATCACCTGCACTAATTTCTGCTTATGCGGCTCGGTGTCAAATTTTATCTCTCATAATACTCCTGTGAAGCTCCTTGGGAAGTTTCACTACGTTAAAGGTGCTATATAAATACCAGTTGTTGTTAACTTCTGCTGTTTGCTTTGATAATCTTCACCAGTTTTTTCTGTATTCCTTTATGCAGCTCTTACTTTCTTTGTATCCCTTTGTTGCTTTATTTCCACGTTGCCGTGCATTTGTGTCAGCCTTTGCTTTCAGTATAATACTGTTTCTTACCTCACAGGAGGGGCTAGCCTACTGATAGCTCACCCAACGCCTGTTCTTCACAAGTGAATCTGAACAATACATCGTAGATGGCTTCTCAGTCTGGAAGAGCAGTTGATCCTATTGGTCTCCACACCCCAGCAGTCACACACACAGACCAGGAGTGGGATAACTGGGCAGTGTGGCTCAGTGTCACATCTTACCGGGTATTTGTCCACTGAACCATGAGAAATCCCAACATATCTCAATTCTTAAACATAAATATCTGACTGCAAAATACCCGACTCACACCACCCGGCCACAATCCCGAAATCAAACTCAGAAATGTGATCATATGAAACCAAACCCAGGTTGGGTGCCCCCGCTCTGGGCATTTACTTACCCACTGCGACACAGAGGGTCAGAGTCACGGCTGTGAGCCTCGGGCCAAACATTTCAAATTAATTATTTTTAAAAGATGGAATTCCTGTTCATTCACACACTGTACAATATGCTACCGTCGATGTTTCAGAGATAGCTGATTGTCACTGAACTTCCTTACAGGGTTCTCACAGCTCAAGTACAAACCACATAAAGAGGAACAAATAACAAGAGCAAGTGGGCCGTCCTCTGGAAAACATATTCACACAAAGAAAGACTTGCATTTATATAGCGCCTTTCACAACCACCAGACGTCTCAAAGCACTTTACAACCACTGTAGTACTTTTGGAGTGTAGTCACTGTTGTAATGTGGGAAACGCAGCAGCCAATTTGTGCACAGCAAGCTCCCACAAACAGCAATGTGATAATGACCAGATAATTTGTTTTTGTTGTTGATTGAGGGATAAATATTGGCGAGGACACGGGGATAACTCCCCTGCTCTTCTTTGAAATGGTGCCATGGGAGCTTTTACGTCCACCTGAGAGCAGACAGTGTCTCGGTTTATCTCAGCCATGATGGTATTAAATGGCGGAGCAGGATCGAGGGGCCGTATGGCCTACTCCTGCTCCTATTTCTTATGTTCTTATATAATGTCCCTTCGACAGTCTTCCTGCGATCGTGGTTTCTCCAACAGTGCCGCTCCCTTCGGCCTCAGCTCCACCACTGACCCTTGCTCCCCGTTTCTTCTCTCTCTGGGACAATGGTGCATCTTCACCTATCTTGCTCCCTTTTGGCTTCTTTGTCTCCCCACTCGTTGTCCTGCTGCCCCTTTAAGACTCCTCCCTCTTGCACCCTCTCCTTGTCTTGCCCCCTCCTGCTCCCCGGGATGTCTGACTCCCCGCCTTTCTTTGGAGTACTTACACTTACCCCGTTCCCACCTCCGCTCCCCCCACAGACACCCGATTCCTTAGGGTGAGCCGAGTTGTATTATGGCTCGACTCTGCCCTTGACCAATGCTGCCCCCCGCTGCCTTTGTCCTTTTCCACCACACTTGGTATGTTTTCCACCATCTCCGTCCTGTTCTCTGCTCCACAATTTTCTGCCTCTTCTTGTGCTCTTTTCTCATTCCGTTCGCCGGCAGTGTCCTCCGCCTGCTCTGCTCCTCCAGCCACTCCACTCACACCTCCTGCTCATTCTCCCATCTCCTCGTCACTCAAGGGGCTTCCTTCTGCCTCACACTCAGAGGGTGGGGCCTTTGTGACACACCCCACAGCTCTCTGCCTTGCAACTCCAAGTAATGTGTCCAGATTCACCGCAGTTATAGCAGTACAGGTCTGGACAGCTTCTTCCAAGCTGGTCGTGTCTGAGACAATAACAGCAAATCTTCACCTGGTTACCATGCAGTACCCGGAAGTACTGCAGTCCTTCCATTGTCTCAAATTTCATGCTGGGTAATGACATCATCCCCTCTGGGAAGCACACTTTTACTTAACGGGTTCCACCTGCTTCCCGCGTTCCTGGAGAGTATCTCCTCTTTATTGCCGAGTAAATTTTAATGTCCCACGACTCCAACTTTTTTATTAGCACATGGTCCTCAATATAAACCGTCAGGTTTAAGAATGAGACCACCACCTCTTCAGAATACAGCAGAGATACATCCAAGAACTTATCACCAACCTTCAAACTCAGCCACTGACCGTCACCTCGAACCCAACATTGGGCTTTGGTCGGCAGGCAAAGCAGCTTCTCTCACCACAATCCTCATGTACTGCCTGGATAATGTCCCAAGCTCGTATCTCCTTATCCTCGCACTGCACCACCACCGTGTTTTCTTTTCCCAATCTCCTGGGGTCACGGCCCAAATCTTTGGGTCTTTTATTCTCCCTACCCCCAACATTTTCTCCCCTGATTAAATGCATCCTGGGAACATTGTCCTCTGAGGGGCCCAGCACTCCGGGTCCCTGCACTCCGGGTCCCTCAGCAGACATCAGTTCATGGGCCAAAATGGCCCTAAAACTCAACAGCAACTTTTTACAAATTCACTCCAACCCCCAGCATTAATCAAACAACCAGCAGTCCCTGCTCACTCCTGGCCCCTCCCACCGAGAGAGTGCTACCCACTGAGCTACAGCTGATGGTAATTCGAGTGGGAGGAGCTTGTGTGGTGCATCAACACCGGCGCGGACCCATTGGGCCTCAGGGCCTGTGTGCGTTGTAGATTATGTATAATTCATCCCTAATTCTTCCTACGTTCTTAACATTACCACTTATTACAGGATATCAGGTCAGCATTTACAGGAAATACCCTGGTTGGGCATTTTCCTGTTGTGGTATGGCTTCTAAAAATAATTAGACCAATTTTAGCAGAAGAGGTTGTTCATGGCCCGGTTTTGGATGCCAATCACGTGTATGAAGGACCAAAATCTGTTCCTGTTACGGAAGTGAATTAAGGAGGCAGTGTAAATAAAACCGCTGCAGATTATTTATGGATTGACCATTTTTGAAAGTGCAGCTTTGTTTGTGGGTTTGATGACGTGTGTACATACACTTTAAACTGGGAATAACACCCACCCCTGCTGATGGTCACTTGGGCTGTGCACAGTGTCATTTAAGGCAGCCAGTACAATCAGTCTGGTTACAAATGTCACAAATAAGAGAGGACAAGAACAAATGATTTTGAGAGTTCCTCCTTGTTACTGTGTTTTCACAATTTTACTGGAGAGGAAACTGTGAGCTTGTGATCTGGGAACACTTAGACTGCCTTCTTTCACTTCTGTAATATCGCCCGTCTCTGCCCCAGCCCATCTGCTACTGAAACCCTCACCCATGCTCTTGTTCCCTACAGACACAACTATTCCAACACTCTCCTGGCCGGCCTCACATCTTCCACCCTCCATACTTGAACTCATCCAAAACTCTGCTGCCCTTAGCCTAACTCGCACTAATCCCATTCACCCATCACCCCCTGTGCTCGCTGACCAACATTAGCTCCCAGTCACCAACACCTCAAATTTAAAATTCTCATCCTTGTGTTTAAATCTCTCCGTGGCCTCGCCCATCCCTTCCTCTGTAACCTCCGACAACTCTATAACCCTCCGAGACCTCGACATTCCTCCAAATTTGGCCTCTTGTGCATCCCTCATTCTCTTCCCACAACCATTGGTTCAGCCGTCTAGGCCCTAATCTTCCTTCCCAAACCTCTTCACTTCTCCACCTCTCTCTCCTCAAGATGCTGCTTACAGCTGACCTCTTTGACCAAGTGTTCGATCACCTGCCTTCTTTAGTGGCTCGATGTCAACTCTTGTCTGATTGCACTCCTGTGAAGGACCTTGGAACATTTTTCTACATGAAGGCGCTATATAAATGCAAGTTGATGTTATCTCAGTTTCCAAATTCCAGATATACATTTTTGACAGAGAATCACAATTTATAGGGAGAGACAGATAAAAACACAAAGAATGGGCTGTACCAGCCTCGGTCATATCACTCAAAATTCCACTTGTCTGGATGTGTGCAGCTACAACAACACTCAAAGCTCGACACTATCCCAGATTAAACAACGAATCCCTCCACGTCCGACACACCGTGTCTGCAGTGAGCACTAACTCACTATCCCAGATTAAACAACGACTCCCTCCACCACCGACACACCGTGTCTGCAGTGAGCACTAACTCACTATCCCAGATTAAACAACGACTCCCTCCACCACCGACACACCGTGTCTGCAGTGAGCACTAACTCACTATCCCAGATTAAACAACGACTCCCTCCACCATCGACACACCGTGTCTGCAGTGAGCACTAACTCACTATCCCAGATTAAACAACGACTCCCTCCACCACCGACACACCGTGTCTGCAGTGAGCACTAACTCACTATCCCAGATTAAACAACGACTCCCTCCACCACCGACACACCGTGTCTGCAGTGAGCACTAACTCACTATCCCAGATTAAACAACGACTCCCTCCACCCCCGACACACTGTGTCTGCAGTGAACACTAACTCACTATCCCAGATTAAACAACGACTCCCTCCACCACCGACACACCGTGTCTGCAGTGAGCACTAACTCACTATCCCAGATTAAACAACGACTCCCTCCACCACCGACACACCGTGTCTGCAGTGAACATTTACTACTGCATGGACTGCAGCAACTCACCAAGGCTTCTTCGGCAGCATTTCCGAATCCCACGACTTCCACCATCTAGAAGGACATGGGAACACCACCACATCCAATTTCTCCAGTCACACACCATCCTGACTTCGATGTATATTCATTGTTGCTGGGTCACAATCCAGGAACTCCCTCCCTAAAAGCACGGTGGGAGTCCCTTGAAGAGCAACAACTTGCATTTACATAGCACCATTAATGTAGTAAAATGTCCCAAGGTGCTTCACAGGAGCATTATCAACATTTGACACCGAACCACATAAGGAGATATTAGGACAGGTGACCAAAAGCTTGGTCAAACAGGTAGGTTTCAAGGAGTGTCTTAGAGGAGGAGAGAGAGGTAGTGAGGTGGAGGGGTTTAGGGAGGATATTCCGGAGTTTAGGGCCTAGGCACACAGACTACTTCGGTCCAACAAGGCAGCCCACCACGACCTTCTCAAGGGCAGCTGGGGATGGGCAATAAATGCAGGGCTTGGCCGCGACACACACATTGCAAAGAATGATTTAAAAAAGCTTCAGGTGGTACAGCAGTGGAGAAAGAGGGAATATGAGGTGAGGATGCCAGCCACTGGGGACGCCTGCCCTGCAAACACCACGAATAGATTTTCTCCTTACATCAGGGAACCCAGCGACCCAAAGTACAAGGCCTCATGGCAACAGCCTGGCTCCAAGCACTGGTATCAGCGAGACTACATCATTGTTTGTGTGAGGGACCACAAGGACGTGTGTATCACCCGCGCCATGACAGGACTGACAACTGCTGGACGGACAATGTAGCCCCAAAACAACGGCAGCAACAGAAATTGATGCTGGAGTACTCAAAGACCCTGCTAAGAAAGCTCCATTCAGCCAGCACCTCACAACCAACCTGACAACTTCCAGTGAACCCGAGACGCACAGTGTCCACTGTAGTCTGTGTGCCTAGGCCCTAAACTCTGGAATATCCTCCCTAAACCCCTCCGCCTCAAGGCCTCCATAATTAGCACCTGTGAAGAGACACTCGGTCACTCCACCAGGAAACACCAAGACTGGTTCGATGAGTACGACCAGGAGGTCCAGGAGCTAATAAGTCGCAAACGCAAGGCATTCTTGAACTGCAAAGAGCATCATAACTCGAGAACAAGAAAGCAGCTCTATCAACGTCTGAAGGTTGACGTCCAAAATAAAACTCGTGACCGAATGAACAAATGGTGGGTGGAAAAAGCGCAGGAGATCCAGCAACTAGCCCACAACCACGACATGCGTGGACTCTTTAGCGCAGTCAAGACCACCTATGGCCCAAGCACCCAAGGTCCTCCCCCACTGTGGGCCAAGAACGGAGACATATTCATTAAGGACAGAGAGGCAGTCAGTGCCCGCTGGAAGGAACAATTCGAAGATCTCCTTAACCAAGAGTCTGTCTTTGACATGAATGTCCTCGACTTCATTCTGCAGCATGCTACCCACCATCACCTCAGCACAACCCCAGCCCGGCATGAGGTTGAAAAGGCCATCCGACAACTGAAGAACAACAAGGTCTCAGGACCAGATGGAATCCCCACCGAAGCACTAAAGCATGGTGGAAAAGTACAATTTGCACGAATCCATGAACTCATTTCTCTTATTTGGAAGGAGGAGAGCATGCCTGGAGCTCTCAGATGCTGTAATCGTGACCATCTTCAAAAAAGGTGACAAGTCCGATATTTAATTCTGAGTATCGGTAAGGGCGATGGTGACTCTGGGCAGTGCAGCCAGAGCCAATTCCAAGGCACCACGGCTGGTTCAGCTGCACAGGGGGGAGAGACGAAGAACAAAAAACTCCGAGTGATGGAGGATTCTATAGTTAGGGGAACAGACAGGCGTTTCTGTGGCCGGAGACGTGACTCCCGAATGGTTTTATGCCCCCCTGGTGCCAGGGTCAAGGGTAGGGCCTCAAAGGTAGTCATCTCCGGGTTACTATCAGTGCCACGTGCTAATGAGTGCAAGTATAGAAGGATAGAGAGGATGAACACATGCTGGAAAATTGGTGCAGGAGGGAGGGCTTTAAAGTCGAGGCATTGGGACTGCTTCTGGGGAGATGGGACCTGTACAAACCGGACGGGTTGCACCTCAACAGCGCCGGGACCAATAACCTCGCAGAGAGTTTTGCTGGTGTAGTTGGGGAGAGCTTAAACTAGCTTGGCAGGGGGATGGGAACCTGAGAACAAATTCAAAAGGGAAGGAAGTAAAGCAGAAGTTGGATAGCAAGAACCTAGAAAGCGAATCTGTAAAATAGAGGAAACAGGGCTTAGTATGTAGTAAGCAAGGAGATCTTCCTGTGCTGAATGGTATATACTTTAATGCAAGGAGTATAGCGAAAAAGGCGGATGAGATAAGAGCGTAGATAGACACTTGGGAGTATGACATTATAGCCATGACAGAAACATGGCTGAAAGAGGGGCAGGTTTGGAAGATTAATAATCCTGGCTACAGGATATTTAGACAAGATACAGAAGGGGGTAAAAAGGGGGGTGGGCGGGGTGGGTTGCAGTATAAATTAAAGTAACTATTACAGCGGTAAGGAGGGATGATATGTTAGAGGGATCATTAACTGAGGCCGTATGGGTGGAATTGAAAAATAAAAAAGGGGCGATCACACAGCTGGGAGTGTATTATAGACCCCCAAACAGTGGGGGGGAGATAGAGGAGCAAATATGTAGGCTGTGAAGTCTAAAAACCATAGGGTAGTAATAGTAGGAGATTTTAACTCTGGAAATATTGATTGGGACAAATTTAGTGTGAAGGGTATAGAGGGTGGGGAATTCTTGAAATGCATTGAAGAGAATGTTTTAGTCAGTATGTAACAAGCCCAACACGAGAGGGGGCAGGCTTGGATTTAGTTTTGGGGAATGAAGCTGGGCAAGATGAAGGGGTATTAGTGGGGGAGCATTTGGGTGCTAGTGACCATAATTCAGTCAGATTCAAGTTGGTTATGGATAAGGACAAGAATAGGCCTGAAATAAAAGTTACTAATTGGGAAAAAGCTAATTTTGCTAAGTTAAGGAGTGATTTGTCTATAGTGGACTGGAAACAGCTACTTGTGGGTAAATCGGTGCCAGAATAGTGGGAGGCATTCAAGGAGGAGATCCGAAAGGTTCAGGCCAAACATGTGCCCTAATAGAAAAATGCTGGGAAAAATAATTCTCGAGCCCCCTGGATGTCTAGGGACTTACAGGGGAGGATTAAGAAAAAAAGGGACACTTATGTCACATATCAATGGCTAAATACTTTAGAGGAATATAGAAAGATAAGAGGTAAAATTAAAAAGGATATTAGGAATGCTAAGAGAGAGCACGAGAAATTCTTGGCCAGTAAAATTAAGGAAAACCCTAAGATGTTCTATAAATATATTAAGAGTAAGAGGGTAACTAAGGAAAGGGTATTAGAGACCATGAGGGTAATCGCTGTGAGGAGGCAGAAGATGTTGATAGGATTCTTAATGAATACTTGCCATCTGTTTCCTCAAAGGAAAGCGGTAATGCAGATACTGCTATCGAGGAGGAGTGTGATATTCTGGATGAATATAGTGAGAGAGGAAGTATTTAGGGGTTTAGCAGCTTTGAAAGTAGATAAGTCCCCAGGCCCAAATGAAATGCATCTCAGGTTGTTGAGTGAAGTAAAAGAGGAAATAGCAGAGGCCTTGACCATCATTTTCCAGTCCTCTTTGGATATGGGCCAGAGGATTGGAGGACTGCTAATGTAGTACCCTTGTTTAAGGAGGGAGAAAGTGATAGGCCGAGTAATTACAGGCCAGTCAGCCTAACGTCAGTGGTGGGAAAATTATTGGAAAAATTCCTGAAAGACAGGATAAATCTGCATTTGGATAGGCAAGGATTAATTAGGGACAGTCAGCACGGATTTGTTAAGGGAAGATCGTGTTTGACTAACCTGATTGAATTTTTTGAGGAGGTAACCAAGAGGGTCGATGAGGGTAGTGCGTACGATTAGCAAGGCTTTTGATAAGATCCCGCATGGTAGACTGGTCATGAAGGTTAAAGGCCATGGGATCCAAGGCAAAGTGTCAAGTTGGATCCAAAATTGGCTTGGAGGTAGGGAGCAAAGGGTAATGATTGATGGATGTTCTTGTGACTGGAAGGATATTTGTAGTGGGGTTCCGCAGGGCTCAGTACTGGGTCCCTTGCTTTTTGTGGTACAAATCAACGATTTAGATTTGAATATTGGAAGTATGATTAAGAAGTTTGCAGACAACACTAAAATTGGCTGTGTGGTTGATAATGAAGAGGAAAGTCATGGGCTGCAGGAGGATATCAATCTACGGGTCAGGTAGGCAGAGCAGTGGCAAATGGAATTTAATTCAGAGAAGTGTGAGGTGATGCACTTTGGGAGGGCTAATAAGCAAAGGGTATACACATTAAGCGGTAGGCCACTTAATAGTGTAGATGGGCAAAGGGACCTTGGAGTACTTGTCCACAGATCCCTGAAAGTAGCAGGCCAGGTGGATAAGTTAGTTAAGAAGGCATACGGAATGCTTGCCTTTATTGGCCGAGGCATAGAATATAAGAGCAGGGAGGTTATGTTTAATTGTATAATGCTTTGGTTAGGCCACAGCTGGAGTACTGCATGCAGTTCTGGTCGCCGTATTATAAGAAGAACGTGATTGTACGAGAGAGGGTGCAGAGGAGATTTACTAGGATGCTGCCTGGAATGGAGAATCTCAGTTATGAGAACAGATTGGATAGGCTGGGTTTGTTCTAATTGGAACAGAGGAGGTTGAGGGGAGACCTCATCGAGGTGTACAAAATATTGAGGGGCTGGAGATAGTAGATAGTAAGGGTCTATTTCCATTAATGGAGGGGGCTAATACGATGGGGCAGAGGTTTAAGGTGGTTGGTGGAAGATTTAGAGGGGATTTGTGGGAGGGTTCTTCTTTACACAGAGGGTTGTGGGGATCTGGAACTCGATGCCTGGAAGAGTGGTGGATGCAGAAACCCTCACCACTTTTAAGAGATGGTTGGATGGGCACTTAAATATAAGAGCAGGGAGGACCAAGAGCTGGTAATTGGAATTAGACTAGATGACCTTTTGTTGGTCGGCGCAGATATAATGGTCAGTACTGCAGGGAATAGAATATGGCCAGGGTGATCTCCTGGACTCGTTTCGATCGCCTGGATGGGTCGGAGAGGAATTTTCCCAGATATTTTCTCCCTTAATTGGCCTGGGTTTTTATCTGGATTTTGCCTCTCCCAGGAGATCACATGGCTCCAGTTGGGGTGGAGTGTCGATGTTTTTAGTATAAGGGGTGTTGCAGTACTGTGTGGTGGACTGGTTGGACTGGGTGCTCTTTGTCTTTCCGTTATTGTTCATGGGTTTGTATGTAACCTTTAGGCTGCTGACGAAGGGCCGTGCGGCTCTGTCGGCTGCTGCAGACACGATGGGACGGAATGTCCTCCTTCTGCGCTGTAAATTTCTGTTTCTAAGCTTTTCTGTGGTTCAGTTGAAATTGTGCTTTATAATGCTCCTGTGAAGCATCTTGGAACGTTGTACCCTGTTGAAGGTGCTATATAGATACCAGTTGTTCTTGTTGTTAACTTACATTAAGTGGTTTTGCTGCATCAAATATTGAGGTTTTTGTAAAGTTTAATTTTTTCTGACATTTACTTGCATCAGTGAAATGAAAAATAAAATGCTTCTGCTGAATAATGTGTGAGAAACTTGTTCACAACGATATAAAGATCAAGCTCGAGAGCTAAGCACATAAACCACAGACTTTACACAGTATTTCCTTTGGCCCCTGCCCATTTCTCAGCCTATTTCCTCAACTCAGGCCCACGTTTGATTCTGAAAACCATATTAGGTTAAAATGTGAAGGCTGAGACTGCGATTGGCACGTCTCCCATGGGCATGTTATTCCGATCGTAAAATAGGAGCGAGGTGCAATTAGAAACATAGAAACATAGAAAATAGGTGCAGGAGTAGGCCATTCGGCCCTTCTAGCCTGCACCGCCATTCAATGAGTTCATGGCTGAACATGCAACTTCAGTACCCCATTCCTGCTTTCTCGCCATACCCCTTGATCCCCCTACTAGTAAGGACTACATCTAACTCCTTTTTGAATATATTTAGTGAATTGGCCTCAACAACTTTCTGTGGCAGAGAATTCCACAGGTTCACCACTCTCTGGGTGAAGAAGTTCCTCCTCATCTCGGTCCTAAATGGCTTACCCCTTATCCTTAGACTGTGTCCCCTGGTTCTGGACTTCCCCAACATTGGGAACATTCTTCCTGCATCCAACCTGTCTAACCCCTTCAGAATCTTAAACGTTTCTATGAGGTCCCCTCTCATTCTTCTGAACTCCAGTGAATACAAGCCCAGTTGATCCAGTCTTTCTTGATAGGTCAGTCCCGCCATCCCGGGAATCAGTCTGGTGAACCTACGCTGCACTCCCTCAATAGCAAGAATGTCCTTCCTCAGGTTAGGAGACCAAAACTGTACACAATACTCCAGGTGTGGCCTCACCAATGCCCTGTACAACTGTAGCAACACGTCCCTGCCCCTGTACTCAAATCCCCTCGCTAAGAAGGCCAACATGCCATTTGCTTTCTTAACCGCCTGCTGTACCTGCATGCCAACCTTCAATGACTGATGTACCATGACACCCAGGTCTCTTTGCACCTCCCCTTTTCCTAATCTGTCACCATTCAGATAATAGTCTGTCTCTCTGTTTTTACCACCAAAGTGGATAACCTCACATTTATCCACATTATACTTCATCTGCCATGCCTTTGCCCACTCACCTAACCTATCCAAGTCGTTCTGCAGCCTCATAGCATCCTCCTCGCAGCTCACACTGCCACCCAACTTAGTGTCATCCGCAAATTTGGAGATACTACATTTAATCCGCTCGTCTAAATCATTAATGTACAGTGTAAACAGCTGGGGCCCCAGCACAGAACCTTGCGGTACCCCACTAGTCACTGCCTGCCATTCTGAAAAGTACCCATTTACTCCTACTCTTTGTTTCCTGTCTGACAACCAGTTCTCAATCCATGTCAGCACACTACCCCCAATCCCATGTGCTTTAACTTTGCACATCAATCTCTTGTGTGGGACCTTGTCCAAAGCCTTCTGAAAGTCCAAATATACCACATCAACTGGTTCTCCCTTGTCCACTCTACTGGAAACATCCTCAAAAAATTCCAAAAGATTTGTCAAGCATGATTTCCCTTTCACAAATCCATGCTGACTTGGACCTATCATGTCACCTCTTTCCAAATGCACTGCTATGACATCCTTAATAATTGATTCCATCATTTTACCCACTACCGATGTCAGGCTGACCGGTCTATAATTCCCTGTTTTCTCTCTTCCTCCTTTTTTAAAAAGTGGGGTTACATTGGCTACCCTCCACTCGATAGGAACTGATCCAGAGTCAATGGAATGTTGGAAAATGACTGTCAATGCATCCACTATTTCCAAGGCCACCTCCTTAAGTACTCTGGGATGCAGTCCATTAGGCCCTGGGGACTTATCGGCCTTCAATCCCATCAATTTCCCTAACACAATTTCCCGACTAATAAGGATTTCCCTCAGTTCCTCCTCCTTACTAGACCCTCTGACTCCTTTTATATCCGGAAGGTTGTTTGTGTCCTCCTTAGTGAATACTGAACCAAAGTACTTGTTCAATTGGTCCGCCATTTCTTTGTTCCCCGTTATGACTTCCCCTGATTCTGACTGCAGGGGACCTACGTTTGTCTTTACTAACCTTTTCCCTTTACATATCTATAGAAACTTTTGCAATCCATCTTAATGTTCCCTGCAAGCTTCTTCTCGTACTCCATTTTTCCTGCCCTAATCAAACCCTTTGTCCTCCTCTGCTGAGTTCTAAATTTCTCCCAGTCCCCGGGTTCGCTGCTATTTCTGGCCAATTTGTATGCCACTTCCTTGGCTTTAATACTATCCCTGATTTCCCTTGATAGCCACGGTTGAGCCACCTTCCCTTTTTTATTTTTACGGCAGACAGGAATGTACAATTGTTGTAGTTCATCCATGCGGTCTCTAAATGTCTGCCATTGCCCATCCACAGTCAACCCCTTAAGTATCATTCGCCAATCTATCCTAGCCAATTCACGCCTCATACCTTCAAAGTTACCCTTCTTTAAGTTCTGGACCATGGTCTCTGAATTAACTGTTTCATTCTCCATCCTAATGCAGAATTCCACCATATTATGGTCACTCTTCCCCAAGGGGCCTCGCACAACGAGATTGCTAATTAATCGACAAAAATAATCAGTTTCAATGTACAAAAGTTTCAAATTCAGGAACAGTCATACCCATCCTTCGCTTTGAAGCCCAGACTGATATTAAGCAAATATTAAAAAGGTGCCGCTGACCATTGAATGAAACTGTCACTCACAGCCTAGTTCAAAGATACCCATTTTCACCCCCTCCCCCCACATGAGGAATTATCTTCATAGTAAATGATCTACTACACTTAGAGACCCAGGGATAATCTTGAAGTGGAGCATTAATCGGGCAGGTGATGGGCGTAGAGATCCTAAAATAGTGAGTATACTTTCTCCCCTTGTAAGAGACCTTCCTCAGGCTGCACGTGGAACACTGTGTCAGTTTTGGTCTCCTCACATGGTGGGTGATTTTGAGGCTTTGCAAAGGGTGCAGAGGAGGGCCACTTGACTAGTTCCCAGTTTAAAGTTTCCTAGTTATCAAGGTAGGCTCAACGAGCTGGGACTCTACATATTGGAGAAGACTTAGGGCTGATCTAATCAAGGTTTATAAGATAATGAAGGGAAGCGATTATGTTCGAGTTGACAGTTTGTTCCAATTACAAAGGTTAGGGAGGACCAGGGGTCACGATGTGAAATTTTGTAAGGCCAGATCGAGGTTAGATGTTAGGAGGTGGTTCTTTGCCCAGGGAACAGTGGACCCTGGCCTTCATAGCTAGGGGATTTGAGTACTTGAGCAGGGAGGTCTTACTGCAGTTGTACAGGACCTTGGTGAGGCCTCACCTGGAATATTGTGTTCAGTTTTGGTCTCCGAATCTGAGGAAGGGCGTTCTTGCTATTTAGGGAGTTTAGCGAAGGTTCATCAGACTAATTCCTGGGATGGCAGGACTGACGCATGAGAAAAGACTGGATCAACTGGGCCTTTATACATTGGGGTTTAGAAGGATGAGAGGGAATCTCATAGAAACAGACAAGATTCTGACGGGACGGGACAGGTTAGATGCAGGTAGAATGTTCCCGATGTAGGAGAAATCCAGAACCAGGGGACACAGTTTTAGGATAAGGGGTAGGCCAATTAGGACTGAGATGAGGAGAAACTTCT
This sequence comes from Pristiophorus japonicus, assembly GCF_044704955.1. Lineage (NCBI taxonomy): Eukaryota > Metazoa > Chordata > Chondrichthyes > Pristiophoridae > Pristiophorus > Pristiophorus japonicus. Next base: position 261,344 of record NW_027252889.1, read on the forward strand.
TCACTCAGAGTTGTTAACCTGTGGAATTCCCTGCCGTAGAGAGTTGTTGATGCCCGTTCATTGGATATATTCAAGAGGGAGTTAGATATGGCCCTTAGGGCTAAGGAGATCAAGGGATATGGAGAGAAAGCAGGAAAGGGGTACTGAGGGATTGATCAGCCATTGAATGGTGGTGCAGGCTCGAAGGGCCGAATGGCCTACTCCTGCGCCTATTTTCTATGTTTCTACCCTGGAACAGACTGCTGGCTCATGCGATGGACACGGATTCACTGAATTTCTTCAAGCGAGAGATGAACCTGTTTCTGGTTGGGGTGGAGATCACCTCATACAATAGGTAGGTACTGCAAGAAATTATCAGGGCCAGCGTGATCTCCCGGATTAGTTTCGATCACCTGGGGGCAGAGAGGAATTTCCCGCATTTTTCCCTCATTTGGCCTGGGTTTCTTTCTGTTTTTTCACCTCTCCCAGGAGATGACATGGTTTTGAGTGGGGTGGAGTGTATATATTGTGGTACACAAGGTATCACAATTGTGTGGGACAGGCTGGATGGAGCAGTAGGTCTTTTCCTGTCCGTCATTGTTCGAGATCTCTGCGTTCCTCTAATTCTGCCCTCTTGAGCATCCCCGATTATAATCACTCAACCATTGGTGGCCATACCTTCTGTTGCCTGGGCCCTAAGCTGTAGAACTCCCTGTCTAAACCTCTCTGCCTCTCTTTCCTCCTTCAAGACAATCCTTAAAACCTACCTCTTTGAACAAGCTTTTGATCACCTGCGCTAATTTCTCCTTATGTGGCTTGGTGTCAATTTTTATTGTCTCATAATACTCCTGTGAAGCACCTTGGGATGTTTCACTGTGTTAAAGGTGCTATATAAATACCAGTTGTTGTTGTTGTTGAGGTAGGCTGTAAGAAGCCGGATTCATTTTCAGGGTCAGGCCTCATTTGCATGGAACCATCAAGCTGAAGGCACGTTATAATTAATCATATGGTAGCTCGCCATTTTGGGAGGGAGGGGTTCGAAATCTGGGGAGTCAAGTTGGCAGAAAAGTATTCAGGGGGAGGAGTAGGTTGATCAGTCTGGCAGCAGCTAAGTCGAAGTTCAGGAGGCATTTTGGGAGGTGCAGGAAGAATAAATATTGTTGCAGATGTTGGTGCTGGACTCCTCCCACTTGTTCATCCTCTCAACCACATGCGTGGAAAGTGTCTCCACCAGCTGCTCACGAGACTGATGCTCCCAAATCATTGGCCTGGGCCGTTCGTGGAGGACTGTTGTTTCTCCTCCTGCCATGGTGGAACGGTACTGATCCTCTCTTCCACTCCTCGGTCTTCATTCTCACTAGTGGTTCGCCTGGTGATCACCCTTCTCACTGTCCAGTGCCTCACTAATGGGCGTCTCGGTGCTGATGCTCGGACAGGTAAGATGCCAGGATGGAATTAGTGAGGATGCAACATGGAAGCAGCTGGACATAGGGGCAAAGGTGGCATGTGGGCCCAAGCAGAGGTGCCATCGTTACCGTTAATGTGAGCTTCCCCTTCTGCCCCTTTGTGCTGGGTGCCCATTTGAAGTATTTCTTCACTCATTTCCCTCAAGATCCTGAGATGGAAACCATCCACCTACCTTAAGTTTAAGTTGTGTGTTGTGTCCAATCTGTGTGTGAATAATAACCCCCACCTCTGCTGGTTCTACATCTCAATAACCACCTCCTCTATGAAAGCTGAGACAAAGGCCTTATGTCATATCTCTTTCATTCCCACCCTCCCACGACGACCTTTGCCTCCCCCATCTCTCAGTAGCCCTGACTACCTGCTCACTACCCAATATGCTTGTTGAAGCCTTATTTCCTTTATGTTTTTATTGCTAGTTAACTCTGTTACTCTCTTATTTATCCTTTTGTAGCTGTCCTGTATTCATTATATTGGTTCGTAAACCTTGCATCACTTTCTTTCATCAGCTTGGCTTCCCTGGAACCACATTTTGAAGATTGGAAGATGTAAAAGGTACTGTTGACAATGGGTAGAAACACTCAGTTCCTCTGGTGGGAGCAGGAGCTGGGAAAATAACTGCAGTTAAGGAGTTAGACCAGAATTCGGAATTTGCTTCCAAGCTGCCTTACGCACAACCCAATTATTGTATTATCCTTTTCATTTAGTATCACTGAAGTCTTGTCAGCCTGTTTGCTTTGATGATATCTGTCCCTCCTCCCTCTACGTACCACCTGATGATTTGTCACAAGTAACTGGTGTCACCAAGTAACATCTGCTTATCTGATCGATTATAGTGTCTGATAGATTAGTGGCTGCAGGGGCACGCTTTCCAGTTGGAATGATCTGTAAAATGTTCCTGGTTTTCACTCTGACCCTCTGCTCTTCTGTGTGTAGGTACTTGTTCCAGTTTGGTTCGGAAGTAGTGAATGTTTGGTTCAGTATGTTCGACTTTTGATGGGTTCTGTTACTGATTGCGAAACCGTGTCCTGTTAGACATACATATTCTGCAGTGATCTAGCAATGTGCTGAATTTATTAATATCCAATTTCAACATGTGTGCCTCAGAAGAGGAAGCAGCATTATTATATTGGCAGATTCCATTCAGCGTGCATTTACACCAACTTCTGGTGTGAGACGGGAGCTGGAGTTTGGCTTTAAGTATGACTTGGCTCCTGGCTGCCTGTTTAGGAAAGATCACTGTACCTGTCTGCATAAAAATAACTTGCATTTATATAGCACCTTTAACAGGATATCCAAATGGCGCTCTGGATTAATGTCGGACTTTGACTCTCACTGCACCTCACTCCAGAGTGGAGTTAAATCCTGACACTGGATTTGCAATGGAACTTTAGTTATGCACCAACGTTAAACTTGCGGTGCAAACATTGCCGTGACTGTGTGATCACATCTCTGAGGCTGTGGAAAAAAGGCTTCATTGGACATTATTACTGCCCCACATTCTCCCCTTCAACACTGAGTGGGTGAAACCTGTGCCTTCATTTCAAGTACAGGTTGAACCTCCCTTAAAAACAGATAGCAAGAGTTTCTTTAGGTATATAAACAGGAAGAGTGGCTAAAGTAAATGTTGGTCCCTTAGAGGACACGACCGGGGAATTAGTAATGGGGAACATGGAGATGGCAGAAACTCTGAACAAATATTTTGTATCAGTCTTTACAGTAGAGGACACTAACAATATCCCAACAGTGGATAGTCAAGGGGCAATGGAGGGGGGAGGGGGGGCGAAGAACTTAACACAATCACAATGGAGGTGGTACTCAGTAAGATAATGGGTCTAAAGGCAGATAAATCCTCATGACATGATGGCTTGCATCCTAAGCTCTTAAGAGAAGTAGCGGCAGGGATAGTAGATGCACTGGTTGTAATATACCAACATTCCCTGGATTCTGGGGAAGTCCCAGCAGATTGGAAAACTGCAAATGTAACGCCCCTATTTTAAAAAAAAAGGCAGACAAAAAGCGGGAAACGAGAGACCAGTTAGCCTAACATCTGTGGTTGGGAAAATGTTGGAGTCCATTATTAAAGAAGTAGTAATCGGACATTTGGAAAAGCATAATTCGGTCAGGCAGAGTCAGCATGGATTTATGAAGGGGAAGAATTTGCTGGAATTCTTTGAGGATGCAACGAACAGGATGGATAAAGGGGAACCAGTGGATGTGGTGTATTTGGACTTCCAGAAGGCAAGGTGCCACATAAAAGGTTACTGCACAAGATAAAAGTTCACGGGGTTGGGGGTAATATATTAGCATGGATACAGGATTGGCTAACGAACAGAAAACAGAGAGTCAGGATAAATGGTTCATTCTCGGGTTGGCAATCAGTAACTAGTGGGGTGCCACAGGGATCAGTGCCGGGACCACAACTATTTACAATCTATATTAACGACTTGGAAGAAGGGACTGAGTGTCACGTTGCCAAGTTTGCTGACGATACAAAGATGGGAGGAAAAGCAATGGGTGAGGAGGACACAAAAAATCTGCAAAAGAACGTAGACAGACTAAGTGAGTGGGTAAAAATTTGGCAGATGGAGTATAATGTGAGAAAGTGTGAGGTCACGTACTTTGGCAGAAAAAAATCAAAGAGCAAGTTATTATTTAAATGGAGAAAGATTGCAAAGTGCTACAGTACAGCAAGTGATCAGGAAGGCCAATGTAATCTTGGTTTTTATTGCAAAGGGGATGGAGTATAAAAGTAGGGAAGTCTTGCTACAGTTATACAGGATATTGGTGAGGCCACACCTGGAATATTTATGAAAGGATATACTTGCTTTGGCGGCAGTTCAGAGAAGGCTCACTAGGTTGATTCCGGAGATGAGGGGGTTAACCTATGTGGAAAGGTTGAGTAGGTTGGGTCTCTACTCATTGGAATTGAGAGGTGATCTTATCGAAATGTATAAGATGATGAGGGGGCTTGACAAGGTGGATAGAGAGAGAATGTTTCCACTGATAGGGGAGACTAGAACTAGGGGGCATAATCTTAGAATAAGGGGCCGTTTTAAAACTGAGATGAGGAAAAATGTCTTTTCTCAGAGGGTTGTAAAACTGTGGAATTCACTGCCTCAGAGAGCTATTGAAGCTGGGACACTGAATAAATTTACGATAGAGATAGACAGTTTTTGAACCGATAAGGGAATAAGGGGTTATGGGGAACGGGCAGGGAAGTGGATCTGAGACCATGATCGGATCAGCCAAGATCGTATTAAATGGCAGAGCAGGCTTGAGGTGCCGTATGGCCTACTCCTGCTCCTATTTATGATGTTATTATGTTCTTATCCAGAACTCCCGTATCCAGAGCCACCCCTCGTCCAGAACCATTCCCGGCCACCGGTGGCACATGCTCAGAAGTCCTACATGAACAAATTGAAGTCCTTCCTCGCTGCCGACTCCAGCAATCGTTGGCCTGACCCCGCGATCCACCCCCCCCCCCGCCCCATGATCTCTCTGCTGCACTCCCAGCCCCAAGCCAGCCAGCCCTGATATCCCCTTGCTCAGTACCTGTACCATCCAATTTAACATGACCACCCCTCATCCGGAAAAATCCCTTATGCAGAACAGGCCAGGTTTCCAGGGTTCTGGATAAGGGAGGTTCAACATGTACAGAAAACTCTGTCAGCGACTCAAAAGCACAATAATGCGGATGCTGGAAATCGGAAATCAAAACAGAAAATGCTGGAAATACTCAGCAGGTCAGAACTGACGAAGGACCATCAACCTGAAACGTTAACTCTGTTTCTCTCTCCGTAGATGCTCTGACCTGCTGAATGTTTCTAGCATTTTCTGATTTTATTCCTGGCAGTAGCCCTCAGAGGATTCACATGCATAATAACAACTTGCACCTGTAACATAGTAAAACATCCCAAGACACTTCACAGGAGCATTATCAAACAAAATATGATACTGCGCTTGGTCAAAGTAGTAGGTTTAATGAGGGCGGAGAGGTTTAGGGAGGGAATTCTAGAGCTTAGGGCCAAGGCAGCTGAAGGCATGGCCGCCAATGTTGGAGCGATTGAAATCGAGGTTGCACAAGAGGCCAGAATTGGAGGAGCGCTGAGATCTCGGAGGGTTGTAGGGCTGGTGGAATTCAGGGAGGGATGAGGGATTTGAAAACAAGGATGAGATTTTTTGAGGCATTAACAGACTAGGAGCCAATTTAGGTCACGAGCACAAGGGTAAAGTCTAGAGGTAACAAAGGCATGGATGGGAGGCTTCAACAACAGATAAGCTGAGGCAGGGGCAGAGTCTGACCATGCTACAGAGGTTGAAGTTGACGATCTTGGTGATAGTGCGGATATGTGGTCAGAAGCTCATCTCGGGGTCAAGTGCGACACCAAGGTTGCGAGCGGTCTGGTCCAGCCTCAGACAGTTGCCAGGAGAGGGATGGAGTCGGTGGTTCGGGAAGAGAAGTAGTTGCAGGTGATTCTCGGGCTACGACTGGACTTTATAATAGGCTTATAAAGTATAGGCACTGTAGGAAGGTGGTGTTCAATGGGCATTTTGCTGGATAGTGTTAGAGCAGCCTGCTAAACCTTCTGGGTCTGTTGTGGTCGATGGTGTCAGTCCTTTGAGTGTTCAAACATCTGGAGAAATAACTGCTGCTGCTGTAACTCTGACAGCCAGTTCACCACTTCAGGACAACATTTCTATTCTTCCATTTTAACTGGTTCTCCAGTGGCCGATAGGGGCTGAAACTCTCACTGCACCATGTGTGATGGAGTGCCCCTTGTCTCAGGATGACCAGCACTTGCTTTGCTCCTTTATATTCTCCAAACCGATTCAATCCAGTCCACCGAAGGTAGCTCAGCTCCGGCGCACTTTTATTGTTCGATGAAACTCAAGACTGGTCACAAATCTGCAATATTGAGTTTACATAAACCCTTTCCTGTTTCTGTAATCAGGGACATGGGTGAACACTTATTGGCACCATCCACTTCCCATGGTCCTCAGGCCCGAAAACCTCTGGAGAGGATGGAGAGTTTTCCCACAGTACATAAATGTGTCAAAAAACCAATTTCCTCGCTCTTTTTTAGCACAATAATGGTGCAAGTGCTGAGGATTGCGAGAAAATTCAAGGCCCATGTCAACATTTTATATCGAAAAAACCCAACATTTCACTGTCATGGCTTGTTAACCAATCCAATTACTCATAATACTTTTTTTTTAATAATGGTGCAGATTTTGCGGGAGGAATCACGGTGTGTTCAAACAGGTCCTAGATCCCCTGTCGAGGGCACCGCGCTGTTTTTACTCTCTGATTACCGCAAGTTACAGTGCAAAAGCCCACAGAGAGTCTTAGGCCTAAAAATCTGTTCTAATATTAGCGCCGGGCGATGTTTACCGTGTCCAAACGGGATATTCACTAGTAGCGCCCCAAGAGGGGAGTGGAGCACTTAGGGAAGCGTTCTACGCTACTTTGAGGGCTCTAGGGGTGGTAGCACTGCATGGATAATGAAGGTCTGGTGCTCGGAAACCTGAAAAATGACAGAAAGGTGAAGGGAGCGTTGGAAACATCGGCAGCAGTATGTGCGACCTCACAGAATCACGGCAATGTTAAAAGATTTTACAACTGACCAGCCACAGGCTCCTGCTCTATAACATCGCCCCAGGAGCTTCCATGGAACACCCGCTCTCCCTGTCGGTGACAGTGCCAGGCACTACGGCAGGCGAAAGGAGTGAAGTTCAGGATCGCGGCACTAACGTGGCGTTGTACACCCATGACGTCACCAAGTGGGTGGTGCTAGAGTGCACGGCGTTAACTGATAGCGCCGCTGCTAAACCACCACTGAGGTTCACGGCAGGCACCGACAGTGCGGCACTCGGGCAGCAAGTGCTTAGCGGCTAGAAGGCAGTAGAGCAGGGGAGCGATGGGGGAAATGATAACCAGAGTGTGACAGGAAGGGACAGAATTTATAAACATAAGTGTATCAGAAAGTGAGGTCAAAGCAGGGAAAATGGTAAAAGACAAAATCAAAAGCACTTTATATGAATGCACGCAGCATTTGTAACAAGACAGATGAATTGACGGCACAAATAGATATAAATGGGTACGATCTGATAACCATTACAGAGCCATGGTTGCAAGGTGACCAAGGCTGGGAACTGAAAATTCAGGGATTTTTGACAATTCGGAAGGATGGACAGAGTGGAAAAGGAGGTGGGGTAGCTCTGTTAATAAAGGATGGGATCAGTGCAGTAATGAGAAATGATATTGGCTCAGAAGATCAAGATGTGGAATCAGTTTGGGTGGAGATCAGAAATAATGTGAAGAAGTCACTGGTGGGCATAGTCTATAGACCCCCTAACAGAAGCTACACTGTTGGACAGAGTATAAATCAAGCGGTATTGGAATCTTGTAAGAAAGTTACGGCAATAATCATGGGCGATTTTAATCTATATATTGATTGGACAAATCAAATTGGCCAAGATAGCCTTGAGGAAGAATTCATCGAGTGTATCTGGAATGGTACATTGTGGAAACAACCAGGGAGCAGGCTATCTTAGATCTGGTACTGTGTAAACATAAGAAACATAAGAAATAGGAGCAGGAGTAGGCCAAAGGGCCTCTCAAGCCTGGTCCGCCATTCAATAAGATCATGGCTGATCTGATTATTGGCTCAGCTCAACTTTCCTGCCCGCTCCCCATAACCCCTTTACTCCCTTATCACTCAAAAATCTGTCTATCTCCGCCTTAAATATATTCAATGACCCAGTCTCCACAGCTCTCTGGGGCAGAGAATTCCACAGATTTACAACTAACTGGGAGAAGAAATTCCTCCTCATCTCAGTTTAGAATGGGCGACCCCTTATTCTAAAACTATGCCCCCTAGTTCTAGATTCCCTCACAAGTGGAAATATCCTCTCTGCATTTACCTTGTCGAGCCCACTCATTATCTTCTATGTCTCAATAAGATCCCCTCTCATTCTTCTGAACTTCAATGTGTATAGGCCCAACCTACTCAACCTTTCCTCATAAATCAACCCCTTCATCTCCGGAATCAACCGAGTGAACCTTCTCTGAACTACCTCCAATGCAAGTATATGTTTCAATGCTAAGGGTTATGGGGAGTGGGCGGAGAAGTGGAGCTGAGCCCAAGATCAGATCAGCCATGATCTTATTAATTGATGGAGCAGTCTCGAGGGGCCAAATGGCCTACTCCTGCTCCTAATGTTATGTTCTAGCGCCCCCCCTTGGGCACTAACGGGTGGTGCTAAGCAAACAACTGTTTCACCCCAAGTGTAATGTGGTGTAAAGTGTTAGTGTAATGAACAGTGAGCGCCGTTCATTCTCCGCTGACCACTGACTGACCAATAATAATTGCAATTTATTCCCCGGTAACTGAAAGTTCGAATGTCCGAAATAAAGTTTAAAGCATAATATAAAATTCTAAATATGAAGACCCTCTCACAGTAACATGATTAAATGTATCTATTGAATTGTCTTTTACTGTCTTCCCTAAAGCCTATACTTGAAAGCTTCGCCTTGTCTCAAGAGTTGGGACTGCTCCTCAACAGGTCGACAGTTTCTAACCACATTCTGGCAATGGCATTCTCAGCATGTGCAGCTGCAAAATTGTCCAGCGTGCAATAATGTACAAGATCACCGGCCAGAATATTCCAGCTATAACACTCCCATATACAATTCCCCCCTTCCTGTTCAACATTGTTAGTGTACGTCATTAAATACAGAGCAACCAGGCAGCTGGTGGGCAAAAGCAAGCTGGTCATTAATTCACATCAGGCAGTAGGAGAGGTTGGACGTTTAGCAAGAGTGAGTTCTCTCGGAGAAGGACATCATTTAGACTGAGTACTTTATACTGTGGGATTATTGAGCAATGCAGGGGGTGTGAAAGGGAGAAATGTGCTTCTTGATGAGAAAGCATTTGCTTTGGATGGGCTATTCACAATGCGGCACTATTTGGTCATGCAGTTAAATATTAAACATCGAATGATTAATTCTCTTGCAAAGAATTATATTAAATGCAGGAGATGTCGTCAAATGCTGAGATTGTGTTTTGTTTTTGGTTTATCGACTGTCAGTTGTGGCTCAGTGGGCAGCACTCCCACCTGAATCAGAAGGTTAGAACATAAGAAATAGGAGCAGGAATAGGCCATACGGCCCCTCGAGCCTGCTCCGCCATTTAATACGATCATGGCTGATCCGATCATGGACTCAGGTCCACTTCCCTGCCCACTCCCCATAACCCCTTATTCCCTTGTCGGTTAAGAAACTGTCTATCTCTGTTTTAAATTTAATCAGCTCCCACAGCTCTCTGAGGCAGCAAATTCCACAGATTTATTACCCTCAGAGAAGAAATTCCTCCTCATGGGCAGCCCCTTATTCTAAGATTATACCCCCTAGTTCTAGTCGCCCCTATCAGTGGAAACATCCTCTCTGCATCCACCTTGTCAAGCCCCCTCATAATCTTCCACGTTTCGATAAGATCACCTCTCATTCTTCTGAATTCCAATGAGTAGAGGCCCAATCTACTCAACCTTTCCTCATAAGTCAACCCGCTCATCTCCGGAATCAACCTAGTGAACTGCCTGCAAAGCAAGTATATCTTTTCTTAAATATGGAAGGGCTTAAACCTGGGCCTCATAATCTTATATGTTTCGATAAGATCACCTCTCATTCTTCTGAATTCCAATGAGTAGAGGCCCAATCTACTCAACCTTTCATAGAAATAATAGGTGCAAGAGCAGGCCATTCGGCCCTTCGAGTCTGCACCACCATTCAATATGCAACTTCAGTACCCACATCCTGCTTTCTCTCCATACCTCTAATCCCTTTAGCCATAAGGGCCACATCTAACTCCCTTTTGAATGTATCTAATGAACTGGACTCAACAACTTTCTGTGGTAGAGAATTCCATAGGTTCACAATTCTCTGGGTGAAAAAGTTTCTCATCTCAGTCCTATATGGCTTACCCCTTATCCTTCAACTGTGAGCCCTGGTTCTGGACTTCCCCAACATCGGAAACATTCTTCCTGCATCATCAGAATTTTATATGCTTCTATGAGATCCCCTTTCATTCTTCTAAATTCCAGTGAATATAAGCCTTGTCGATCCAGTCTTACTTCATATGTCAGTCCTGCCATCCCAGGGATCTGCCTGATGAACCTTCGCTGCACTCCCTCAATAGCAAGAATGTCCTTCCTCAGATTAGGAGACAAAATCTGCACACAATACTCAAGGCGTGGTCTCACCAAGGCCCTGTACAACTGCAGCAAGACCTCCCTGCCGCTATACTCAAATCCTCTCTCTATGGAGGCCAACATGCCATTTGCTTTCTTAACTGCCTGCTGTACGTGCATGCCTACTTTCAATGACTGATGTACCATGACACCCAGATCTCGTTGCATCGCCCCTTTTACTAATTGGTCACTATTCAGATAATAATCTGCCTTCCTGTTTTTGCCACCAAAGTGGCTAACCTCACACTTATCCACATTATACTGCATCTGCCATGCATCTGCCCACTCACCTAACCTATCCAAGTCACCCTGCAGCCTCTTAGCATCCTCCTCACAGCTCACACTGCCACCCAGCTTAGTGTCATCTGCAAACTTGGAGATATTACATTCAATTCCATCGTCTAAATTAATATATATTGTAAATAGCTGGTGTCCCAGGACAGAACCTTGCGGTACCCCACTAGTTACTGCCTGCCATTCTGAAAAGGACCCGTTTATTCCTTCTCTTTGCTTTCTGTCTGCCAACTAGTTCTCTATCCACATCAATACATTACCCCCAATCCCATGTGCCTTAATTTTGCACATTAATCTCTTGTGTGGGACCTTGTCAAAAGCCTTTTGAAAGTCCAAATACACCACATCCACTGGTTCTCCCTTATCCACTCTGCTAGTTACATCCTTAAAAAATGAAGAAAGATTTGTTCAGCATGATTTCCCTTTCATAAATCCATGCTGACTTGGACCGATCCTGTCACTGCTTTCCAAATGTGCTGCTATTACATCTTTAATAATCGATTCCAGCATTTTCCCCACTACCGATGTCAGGCTAACTGGTCTATAATTCCCTGTTTTCTCTCTCACTCTTTTCTTAAAAAGTGGGGTTAAATTAGCTACGCTCCAATCCATAGGAACTGATCCAGAGTCCATGGAATGTTGGAAAATGATCACCAATGCATCTACTATTTCTAGCGCCACTTCCTTAAGTACTCTGGGATGAAGACGATCAGGCCCTGGGGATTTATCAGCCTTTAGTCCCTTCAATTTCCCCAATACCATTTCCCGACGAATAAGGATTTCCCCCAATTCCTCCTTCTCGCGAGACCCTCGGTCCCCTCGTATTTTCGAGAGATTATTTGTGTCTTTCTTAGTGAAGACGGAACCAACGTATTTTGTTCAATTGGTCTGCCATTTCCTTGTTCCCTATTATGAATTCACCTGATTCTGAATGCAAGGGACCTACATTAGTCTTCACTAATCTTTTTCTCTTCACGTATCTATAGAAGCTTTTGCAGTCAGTTTTTATGTTCCCTGCAAGCTTACTCTTATACTCTCTTTCCCCTCTCCTAATTAAACCCTTAGTCTTCCTCTGCTGAATTTTAAATTTCTCCCAGTCCTCAGGTTTGCTGCTTTTTCTGGCCAATTTATATGCCTCTTCCTTGGATTTAACACTATCTCTAATTTCCCTCATTAGCCACGGTTGAGCCACCTTCCCCGTTTTATTTTTACGCCACACAGGGATGTACAATTGTTGTAGTTCATCCAGGTGATCTTTAATTGTTTGCCATTGCCTATCCACCATCAACCCTTTAAGTATCATTCGCCAGTCTATCCTAGCCAATTCACATCTCATACCATCGAAGTTACCTTTCTTTAATTTCAGGACTCGAGCCTCTGAATTAACTCTGTAACTCTCCATCTTAATGAATAATTCTACCATATTATGGTCACTCTTCCCAAGGGGCCTTACACGACAAGAGTGCTAATTAATCCTCTCTCATTACACAAGACCCAATCTAGGATGGCCTGCTCTCTCGTTGGTTCCTCGACATATTGGTCTAGACATAAGTCATACCCCTCATCTCCGGAATCAATCAAGTGAACCTTCTGTGAACTGCCTCCAAAGCAAGTATATCCTTTCTTAAATACGGAAACCAAAACTGCACGCAGTATTCTAGGTGTGGCCTCACCAATACCCTGTATAACTGTAGCACGACTTCCCTGCTTTTATACTCCATCCCCTTTAAAATAAAGGCCAAGATTCCATTGGCCTTCCTGATCACTTGATGTACCAGCATACTAACTTTTTGTGGTTCATGCACCAGGTCCCCCAGGTCCCGCTGTACTTTGCAATTTTTCTCCATTTAAATAATAACTTGCTCTTCAATTTTTTTTGCCAACGTGCGTAACCTCACACTTTCCAACATCATACTCCATCTGCCAAATCTCCCCCAGGATCTGCTCGACCTGGTAGAGAATTTTAATAAAGCAACCCCGACCGCTCATGGCGGGGAGGGGGAAGGCCCCCTATCTCCATCTCTGATGTTGGAGAAACTGGAGATGGTTTTCTCCCCAGTTTCCCCATACACCCCGGTGCCTGGGGCGGAGGGGACCCCGATCCGCCTCCTGGCCTGACACCCCTGGAAGAGCCTCGGGAAGACTCCTCCCTCCGTCGATCCTGGGGGTGGGATCGGGACAAAGGGAGGGCCAGCTGGTGCAGCCGGGCCATTCGTCGTACCGTGTGGTCGACGGGCTGGCTGCTAGCGGTGACCTCCCGGAGGAGGACAGGGGGCTCATTGGTGGGCGCGGAAGAGGATTTAGATTCCATCGCCAGTGAGGCGCTCGATGTCCTTGTGCCCTCCGCTGAGTCCCTCCTCATTCCTGTCGAGGAACTCCAGGATTTTATGGCAGAATGCCAGTGTCACTGTAATAAGTTCGAACTGGCTGTGGACAAATGGTCCGAGCCGGCGCTGTTCATCAGGTCCGTCTGCGCCGCCATCAAAATCATTGGCGTGGACAAGGCCGCGACCCAAATAGACAGTCAGGAGCTGCGCCGGTCTCAGACGTTCCTCATTGGACTGCTGAGGGAGTGGAGGTCAACACATGACTCCTCTCCCTCTCCACAGGAAGGTTAAGCAGAGGTTGCACTATATTCTTGTCATTAAGATAACCACAGCCAGCCTCAACATCAACGGCAGCAGAGAGGCACGCCAGAGTTCATAACTTTTTGCTCCTAAAGGAGATGAAATATGCAGTGTGCTTCCTGCAAGAAACCCACACCGTTCCGGGAGACGAGGCCATGTGACTCCTGGAATGACAAGGAGAGGTCCGCATGAGCCACCTCACCGCCACTTCTTGTGGGGCGGCTATCTTGCTGGCTCCACATTTTTAGCCGGAGATTTTGGGGGTCAAGGAGCCTGTGCCAGGCCGCTTGCTCCAGGTCACTGTTTGCCTGGGGGATGTGCCGCTCCATTTAGTGAACGTGTACTCCCCTCAGCCCGGTGTGCAGCAAGTGGACTCTTTTAGGCTCCATCGACGTCACCGACTGCATTGTCCTCGGGTAGGATTTTAATTGCATCCTCGAGGTGAGGGACCGCTCCGGTGCCCTGCAGAGCTTGGCGGCGATGCAGAAGTTGAGGGACCTGGTCGGGTCCTTCGACTTGGTGGACGTCTGGCGAAATCTCCATCCCAACTCCAGCGCCTTTATTTGGGTGAGGCCTGGAAGAGGAAGGTCCAGAATCGACTGCCTGTACATTTCCCAGGCGTACATTTCCTGCGTTCCAGCAGCTTTCATGCGGCCGGTGCCGTGCCCGGACCACCACCTGGTGTAGGTGGAGATTGCTTCGCTCTGCACGTGGGTGGGGTCCGCGTACTGGCATTTTAACAACCTGCTGCTGGAGGACAAGCGGTGCCAGGATTCGTTCCGTCGGTTCTGGTCCAACAGGAGAAGGAAGCAGGGGGGCTTCCCCTTCTTGAGGTTGTGGTGAGACGTGGAGAAGACTGACGTCCGTCTCTTCTGTCAAGAGTACGCGAAGGAGTCGACCAAGAGGCAGGAGGTCAGGGTGGAGCACCTGGAGAAGGAGGTGCGCGACCTGGGTCCTGTCTCGGTCAAGTTGTCGAGGACTCGACCCTGCAGATGGTGTACGAAGTGAAGAAGGCCGCGCTGAAGGACCTGCAGCTCGTCGGGTCCCGAGGCGCGTTAGTGAGGTCGCGGATCCAGTTCCTTCGGCACCTGCACCACGGCACCCCCTTCTACTGTGTATTCATTAACACCATGTTGGCGCTGCGGGGGCAGTCATAGAGCTCGTCAATGTCAATTCAAGCCATATGTGTGCAAGGACTGTGGAACAACGGGGCATCTCCTGTGAATGTGCAAATGACCTGTGACTCACCATGTGGCAGAGTCAGGAGAGGACGACCGATCCAGTGAGGATCACGCTGAACAAGGAGAGGAAACGCAACCTGAGGGTGAAGAGGAAGTATACGGGATACACATCTTCAACACCAAAAGCCCTCCGATAATGTTAAAAGTTGAACTCAATGACACTCGAGTCTCCATGGAATGGGGGGGCGAGTCAATCAATTATGAGCCAGAAGGCATTCGAGAGGCTTCGGGCAACAAAACACAACGACCCAAGCTGATCCAGATTCAGGCAAAGCTGTGCACCTACACCAAGGAACTGATACCAGTTATTGGTATTGCGGACATAAGACTATCCCATGAGGGAGCGGTGCACGATTTAGCACTTTGGATTGTTCCAGGTGATGGGCCAACTCTTGGTAGGTGGATGGGGAAGATTCGATGGAACTGGGAAGACCTCTGCGTACTTTCTCCGGCAATCGATGTCTCCCTTGCTCAAAGACTGACCAAAGCCCCACCTTCAGCTGAACCAGGCATCAAAGTGCAGATCCATTTGCAGATCCCAGAGGCACAGGACGCTCATCACGACCATGAGGAGATGAAGATCAACCGAGCAGCAGTACAGGCACGATACCCACCACCCGAAGCCGATGATCTTTTCGCGACGATGGAAGAGGCTCCAGGTCGACCAAGCAGAGTGGGACTCCGGCCGAAACGATCCGAAAGCGTCCTTCCGACGCCAGAGGCAAAATCCCTGGGGAGGAAGATCACGGCAGTCGGCATCACGGACACGGACGAGAGTATGTCCAGACCACGGGACGGGGGAGCGTCCAGACCACGGGACGGGGGAGCGTCCAGACCACGGGACGTCGCCGCTATGAAACAGAGACATGTGTTGCCCAGCAAGGAAGACAACTGGGTTTGGGGCAAAGGTAAAGGGGCGGCTGCTGAGAAGGCCAGGAACCCACTATGTTCTAATAAGTTGTTTGCACTGTGTAACCCATGTGAGCGTTCTTTCGCGGCCAATGATGTACTATCATATGGGGTCGGGGGTATCTTACAACAAGCCAAAGTAGCGGGCGAACACCAACCGGTCATATATGTATCTGACAAAGTATTTATAACAAGTGAGGTGTTACCACACGGGGTCGGGCGTGTTGTGCAGCAAGCCAAAGTAGCAGGCGAGCCCCAACCTGTTGTACATGTATCCAATAAGTTGACCAAGGCTGTAGCCTGGGCTCACGGGACAAAAGAGATGTACCAAAGAGTGTCCCAATATGTGCTCGAGTCAGACAAGCTGCCTATCCCACAGTTTTGGGAGAGCAGAGGCACCATTAAGGATGTGTTGTTTCGAGAATGTCTAACACTGTAACATGATCCGCCACGGACCAGGCACTGAGAATGGCGCCAATGCCCTCAGTTAGCTACAGTTGCCCAACATCGGAGTGGAAACACCGCAGTCTGCAGACCTACTCGTTGTTGTGGAAGTGCTAGAAAGTGAGGGGTCAACTGTAACGGCCACCCAGTTTAGGACCTGGACCAGTCAGGATCCCACATTACCGCCCGCCAATGGTGAACCGCTAGATGGGATGTTGCAGCTTATCCGTCGCAAAGACAAAAGGCTCATCCCATCAGATTGCCTCCTATGGGGCAACCCTGCAACATTGCAAAGAAAGGCAGGGAGGCTACACACAGTCGGTGGTCCGGGGCCTCCATATCATGGCCCAGGATCCACAGGGACCACGCGGCCTCCCGCCACTACTGAAAGTCTCAAGGCCATATCGACCATCCTGGGCTTGCCAGACCTTAGGGTCAGCGACAATAGTCCGGAGCAGGTAGCCCAAATCACAAAGCCAAGCACCACACGTGTCACGGTGGACTCCCTACAGACCCGGCTATTCCGGGTGCTACGCAGTCACCAGACAGAAGCACTCAGAACCGAGCCTTCCATATAGTATCAGCAGAGAATGCACCATGATCAGAATAAATGATGTAGACCATGTTCAGAGCCCCAGATAGGCCGCTAGCACTGTATTAGCCAAAGAGGGGAATGGAGTGTGTGTGATGAAAATGGAGCATTTGATTGTGAAACCATGTACTGGGCAAACGCAGAAAGCATTTGGACCAGACCAAACTGCGAACTACAGATAACCAGGAACCACTGTGAAAGACCTGGCCCCCAGCGATCCACTAACACAATCGACCTCACCGTCAACCACAAGAATGAACCCACCATGCCAGGACTTCAACTCAGGCAATCGACCCGGGGACGCAGGGCGCCAGATCGCCTCAACTTGTACATAAGACTTTGGAGGGGGCGGGGGGGGGGGAGTGATGTTATATATGTATGTAAACCTCACCGATATGTAACACTTGCCACTAGGGGGCACACCTGTGGGAGACCCAAGGGTCACCTGTGCACCCTGGGCAAGCAGGTATAAAAGGTGACTCACCATGCTGCTTCTCCACTCTGGAGTCTGAATCAAGAGACCAAGGTCACAACAGTTTGAGCTTGGATTTATTCTGAACATAACAGTGATTATATCTTGTGGTTCCTCATCAGTTCTGATCATCAGTTATTTACTATTCACAGGTCTAAAGGCAAGTCCGGTTCTTATCCAGTCCCCAGAAGTTGTGACGGTGCCCGAGGGTGGGACGGTGCAGTTTCGGTGTACCCTGGAGAGCAGCAATGTGAATGACCGTGTGGATAAATATACTGTACACTGGTACCTCTCACAGGATAGGAAACACATAATATTTTCTCATTATGTAGGTGGCAGGATTTACCGATCACGCGGTTTCTCTGAGCGGTTTCAGCTTTCCAGAGATGTTGCCAGTAACAGCTACATTCTGACCATCAGAGGCGTGGAGCGCAGAGACAGCGCGGTCTATATCTGTGGTATTTGGGGATCAATCTATGGAAATGGAACCCGGCTGAATGTAACCAGTAAGTACTTTCTATATTATATTGTTTTTCGACCTAATGTTACCGTACAAATATCTTGTTTAAATGTTATACAAACTGTTCCTTTTACAGTAACAACACTGAGTTTTAACTACAGAATGGAGGGTGAAATCTGGGCCAAACTCAATTTGTTTTTAACAGAACAAATAATTGTGAGCACATGGTGGGACAAAATCTCACACACAGGATTCAACGGTAAAATACATGTTGAGGGAAAAGTGCAGTAATAGGAATAATTTAGAGAGCTCGAAACCATGAAATCGACCCTGAAATTAACCCTCTGCCCCCCCCCATGCTGTGCGGGAGAGCATCGGAGGGGTGGGTGTTAGTGTTAATTATGGGAAAATTGTCCCCAACATGCCCAAGTCCTCCAGATAGCGCACGCTCTCCTTTCCCTTCCCGATCATGGCCTATCTCACCTTCCTCACCCAATCAGGCCTCTCTGTCTCTCTCTCCCCCACCCGATCGTGACCTCTCTCTCTCCCCCACCCGATCGTGACCTCTCTCTCTCACTCTCTCTCTCCCCCCCACCCGATCGTGACCTCTCTCTCTCCCTCACCCAATCGTGACCTCTCTCTCTCTCCCCCAGCCCAATCATGACCTCTCTCTCTCTCTCTCTCTCTCTCTCTCCCCCACCCGATCGTGGCCTCTCTCTCTCTCCCCCGTACGATCGTGGCCTCTCTCTCTCTCTCCCACCCGATCATGGCCACTCTCTCTCTCTCTCTCTCTCTCTCTCTCCCCGCCGGATCGTGGCCACTCTCTCTCTCCCCGCCCGATCATGGCCTCTCTCTCTCTCCCTGCCCGATCATGGCCTCTCTCTCTCTCTCCCCGCCCAATCGTGGCCTTTCTCTCTCTCTCTCTCTCCCCCCGCCCGATCGTGGCCTCTCTCTCTCTCTCCCCGCCCGATCGTGGCCTCTCTCTCTCTCCCCGCCCGATCATGGCCTCTCTCTCTCTCTCTCTCTCTCCCCGCCCGATCGTGGCCTCTCTCTCTCTCTCTCTCTCTCTCTCTCTCTCTCTCTCCCCGCCCGATCGTGGCCTCTCTCTCTCTCTCCCCGCCCGATCGTGGCCTCTCTCTCTCTCTCCCCGCCCGATCATGGCCTCTCTCTCTCTCTCTCTCTCTCCCCGCCCGATCGTGGCCTCTCTCTCTCTCTCTCTCCCTCCCCGCCCGATCATGGCCTCTCTCTCTGTCTCTCCCCGCCCGATCGTGGCCTCTCTCTCTCTCTCTCTCTCTCTCTGCCCGATCATGGCCTCTCTCTCTCTCTCTCTCTCTCTCTCTCTGCCCGATCGTGGCCTTTCTCTCTCCCCCCGCCGATCGTATCCAGTCCCTCTGTCTCTTTCTCCCCCACCCCTCCAGATTGTGGCCTCTCTCTCTCTAATCTATCTAGGCATAGGGCCAGCAAGTAAATAAAGTAAACAGCTTGCATTTATATAGTGCTTGTCATGATCTCAGGATATCCCAAAGCGGTTTACAGCCAATGAAGTACTTTTGACGTGTAGTCACTGTTGTAATGTCGGAAACACAGCAGCCAAGTTGTGCACAGCAAGCTCCCAGTTTTAGTTGCTGCAGAAATGATGTTATCCAGTTGCTCAGACTCCAAACATCACATTAAGAAATTGATTCATTGGATTAATGGGTGATTTTTATACTAAAATCAATAAGCCAAAATATTCAATGAACTTCCTTTTTTACCAATATTTCTGCAGCAGGACTTGTTGTCATTAAAGAGTTCCAGTTAATGCACCGTCTAAATGTAGGTGTTTCATACAATACTCTCAGGATTTTCTCCATCAAATTAACCCTTTGTCTGCTGCTCCTGTTGTATTCCTTCTGTAATATTATAATACATGTGAATGAGATATAAAACCACCCCAACTATTCACAACATCTATCCATAATCCATTAACTATCATAAATCTGTGTGCACTTCTTGGCTGCACAAATTCACTTTCATGTTTTTGTCACACTTTTGGGGAGGGAGATTTTAAGTTTCCTGACTGGGCGGAAATCAGACGGGAGTGGATCAGCCTCCTATTTAAACCCACCCTCTACTGGCTCACTGGTCTTTACCGTCTCCCCCGCTCCCTCTCTCCCAACTCTCAGTCTCTCCTCCCTTTCTGCTCTCTGTCTCCTCGACTCTCTCTGTGCACTGCCTCCTCTACTCTATCCTCCGCTCCCTCTCTACCCCTCAGCGCCCTCTCTCTGCTCCCAATACGGGTACAGTAGTGGAGTGTGGTGGTTATGTTACTAGACGAGTAATTGAGAGTCCCGCACTAATAATCCAGAGAACGTGGGTTCAAATCTCACCCTGGCAGTGAGAGAATTTCAAATCATATTAAAAATAAACACAAAGAAAAAAAACCTGGTAGTGAAAACCTGTTACCAATAAATCCCTCATTCTCCCACCATCAACATCCCGGGGCTCACTACTGACCACGATCACTACTGGACCAGCCATTATCCACAGTGTGGCTGCAGGAGCAACAGAACCGGTTTATATTTCTGTCCTACGCTGGTATTTATTGTGGAATTCCCACCCACACCTCTTCCACTGAATTTATACTGAAGTGATTTCCAAAATAAGACAGTGATGGTCACCATCTTTAGTGAAGCCGACACCCACCCAACCCTTGGTGAACTCAGGAGCCCGCTTTAGGGACAAGTACATCTCTTGGCAGCAGCGCAGTAAAGTTTGCGCCCAGGAACAGTTTGCATCTCAGTCAGCAAATTTCAGCAGCTGGGCCCCGAGTGTGGGGCGGAGAGCTAATGGAGGCGTTGCCCACCTCTTGTAGGGCACTTGGCTGGCTGAGAATGCGAAAATCCCGAGCTGAACAGCCGGCCTAGGAGCACTGTGAGAGAGGCCTGGGGGAAAAAATACTGAAAAAAACCCCACCAAAACATTGCCAATAAATAACTCACGTCACCACAACATAAATCACAAAACAAATTCAATAAAAACCAACCACACTTACCCGAGGTGGACATGACTTACCTCACTGCAGCCGCTACAGGTCGGACTGCCCGCTTGCACAGGCGGTCCCAGCACGGCGCTCTACTGAGTGCTACAGATCTGGCGGGAGCCATAAACAACCAGGGGCGTTGCACACCGGCTCGCCTCTTCCAGGCGGTAATGCTCCACACCCTGAAACCCCCGGCAAGGCACTGGAACCTGGCTGTCCAACCGGAGAGCTTACCGTCACCAATTCCGCACCTCCAGGGCGAAAACAGAGGCGACAAGCCGAAAATCCAGCCCAATGTTTTTACAGTGCATTACAACCCTCCCCTACAAGTTCAGCACAAGCCTGACAGTCTCCAGCACCAGGAAGGCTATCCCAACTTGCAGTGATTCACCGGTTTGTACTCAGAATAACGAATCCAAGATGGCAGGCTCAACAGCTCAGTCACAGTAACAGCCGAGACAGCCACAAAGTTGGCAGCATTAAAACCCGCGAGGTGCTACGGTGCAACCGAGCACGAGTCAACAGCACCTCCCACAGCGAGCCGGAGGGTGAGTGATGTGAGGGGGTTGGGGTCTCCAGTTCCAGGCCCAGTGTTGGCACTGCTGGAATACCACAAACTGAACGTTTCCAGGTTTGCAAATTTCACTCAAATTGCAAGTATTAAAGGAACATTTTCAAATATTGGATCTATGAGTGCCCTTCCTTCTATGTCCATCTCCTGGCTCGCCTCACACATTCTGTCCTTCGTAAGCTTGAGGTCATCCAAAACTCGGCTGATGGTGTCCTAACTCGCACCAAGTCCCACCCACCCATCACCCCTGTGCTCGTTGAGCTACATTGGCTCCCGGTTAAGCAACGCCTCGATTTTACAATTCTCATCCTTGTTTTCAAATCCCTCCATGGCCGCGCCCTCTCTATCTCTGTAATCTCCTCCAGCCCTACAAACCCTCGAGATGTCTGCGCTCCTCTAATTCTGTCCTCCTGAGCATCCCTGATTATAATCGCTCCACCATTGGTGGCCATGCCTTCTGTTGCCTGACCCCAAGCTCTGGAACTCCCTGCCTAAACCTCTCCACCTCTCCTTCTTCCTTTAAGATGTTCCTTAAAACCTACCTCTTTAACCACCTGCCCTAGTTTCTCCTTCTGTGGCTCGGTTAATTTTTTTGTCTAATAACATTCCTGTGAAGTGCCTTGGGACCTTTTACTGCATTAAAGGCGCTATATAAATACCAGTTGTTGTTCCCTCCCCAGGTCTCCCTTTACCAGTTTCCATGGTAGAATCAGACAGCACCGAAGGACACCATTCGGCCCATTGTAACCGTGCCAGCCGGTGGATGAAAAGAAAAAGAACCTGCTCTTTTATTGGTGAACTTGTTCAAATAAAAGGCAGGGTTCACAGCACAGGTTTTCCACAATTTGGATCGGAATCAGTAACAGACTAACCGCACTGCTCCAGGATTGATCTCTGTCTAACTTGTACTGCCTGGACTGTCCCTTTAAATATCGGGAACATTTTGTAACCTTCAGACCGGTTTTTAAGTGATTGATATTTTTCCCATTAAAGGTGCAGTTGTCCCTGTCCTGACCCAGTCTCCGAGCCTGGAACGTGTCACAGAGGGTCACACGGCGCGGTTACAGTGCACCATGAGGAACGCCAGAGTGAGTGACACCGATGTCCACTGGTACCGGCAACTCCTGGGGCAAGATATGGAGTGGGTTTTAACACATGAGGCAAGTGGCAGCACACGAGGGAGCCCAGGTTCCACTGACCGTCTCCAGCCTTCCAGAGACACCTCCAATAACAGCTTCGTTCTGATGTGCAGCCCAGTGACACTGCCGCCTATTACTGTAAAGTGTGGGGCGATATCAGCGGGAACGGAACCCAGCTCAATGTAACCAGTAAGTACAGTTCACATTGTAATAATATTATATCTGCGTCTGACATCACCTTGTGGTTCAGGGCTGGTAAAGGTCCAATATTTGATGGCAAATACCTTATTCTGTAAGTCCGGTCCCTAACATGTCCCTCTCACTTTCACAGATCCTAACGTGCAAATGGATGAAGACCTGACGATTGTCTGGATCGGTATGGGGGCTGTGCTGGGACTTACTCTCATTGCTGGAGCTGCTCTTGTCTTCTGTATCAGACAGGCATGGTTCGGGAGACTGCAATCCTGTATGTTTAAATAAATATTTCACGGTAACTCTACCACATCTGGATCAGCTGCCCATAGTCATTGAAGGGATAAGAACAGAAAATACTGGAAACACTCAGCAGGTCAGGCAGCAACTGTGGAGCGAGAAACAGAGTTAACGTTTCAGGGTGATGACCTTGTGTCAGAACTGGAAGGGGTTAGGGATGAACAGCTTTTAAGCAAGTACACAGCCAGGGAAAGATGGGCATTCATAGGTGCTGTCTGAGTATTTCCAGCGTTTTCTGTTTTTATTTCAGATTTCCAGTATCCGCAGTATTTTTCTATTGTTTGAGTCATTGAAGGGCGAGAGTGTCAGCGAATTAAAGAGAGAGTTGGGTCGATTATTTTGGTGAAAGAAGTGTTATGGGCTACGAACGACACAGTACAGTTTGGGTTTGTGAGAACTTTGGGACCACCCAATGGCCTTTCCCAGACCTCCATGTTTCCGTGTTCCTATCTACACTCGGTGTTGGTGACATTCTGTGATTTCCTTTACAGCCCCGTCTGTCCACACTGCCACTACATTGCCAGCACCCAATTATGAAAACATCTCTCTTCCCGGACGCACACAAGTGAGTCGAGTTGGTTGGCCCAGTGCCAGTCTTTTGTTAATGTTCCTGGAGTATTTAAAGTAATATGGCCTAGAAATTCGATGACGTTGGGTCCATTTTACAGGCATAAAACGGGCACCTAAGTGTCCAGTGCAGTGGTCAAGCAGCACGTGTATATTGCATGTTGGGTGTGCACCACCCGCCATATTGGTATAGGCATCAAAAGAGGCGTCCAAGGCCCACGTCTGAAACAGCCATTAGTCCTTTGCATTTGCAAATCAGGGGCCGAGTGCCTGGTTGATGCTTCCTTTACCAAATTGGTTTGCCTGAACACAGCTGGCACCAGGCCGGCTGCATTCAAGAAAACCAGGTCTTCCTGCAGCCTAACCAGCACCCCTCAATGGAGCCGCTGGAGGCCACCAGCAAAAGGGAAGTTTAAAATAAATACTTACATGAATGTGGAGCCGACAGGTGCAGGAGTGCCCCCGCACCTGTCTAGATTTCCCCCCCTCTCCCGGGCACATCCCCTTCTCCCGAGACCTATACCTGATGCAGTAACCACAAATTCAAATACTCTTCAACGCCGTGCTGCCTGGGGAGATCCGAGCAGGTGTCTGCAGCTCGTCGGTTTGGTGTAAATGAGAAGCCCGATATTGGGTGAGCTTTGGGCCTGTCCGTTCCAGCACAGAGATCGTTCTCTAGACTTGAATGTGGAGGCTCAGTCGTTGAGTATGTTCAAGACAGAGATCGATAGATTTTTGGATATTAAGGCAATCGAGGGATATGGGGATAGTGCGGGAAAGTGGAGTCGAGGTACAAGATCAGCAATGATCTTACTGAATGGCGGAGCAGGCTCGAGGGGCCAAATGGCCGACTCCTGTACCTAATTCTTATGTTCTTATGTTGAACACACAACCTTCTGATTCAGAGATGAGAGTGCTACCAACTGAGCCAAGACAGACACCTTAGATTGTTGAGAGACACTAAAGTACCAAATATGCTGTTGCCTAAAGTGACCTATCTGGATTTCTTGCTTTCCTTTTTTCAGTTTTCCCAGAAGCCCAAGGAGTTGAGATCTGCCAACAGAGAAGCATGTACCTCCAGAAAATACCAAACTAGACGCTTCATTTCAGGACAAAGCAAGACTGAACAAGTGCTTGAGAAACACCAGCATTGCCGAGAACTGAAGGATCAGCAACTTCAACCAACACAATGGACTCACCAGCATCAGTCGGCACCAAGAGGTCACCAGCACCAATCATCACTGAGGCGCTTTTTACCCTTTAAGAATTTAGCACCACCAACCAGCAACAAGACTTTATTGGCACCGACTGGTTCTGAACTCTATGCAAACCAAAGACAGATTAAACCTCATCTCTCCAAGAAGGTAACTATCAGGCCGGTAACATAGGACTCCCTTCATACAGAGAACTCCCAATTCCCACCACTGTAGTGGTCCAAATACACAGAACCATTTGTTGGGAACGTGGCCCACATCTCAATATACAAGCTCTGCAGATCCTGACCTGAGTAGAGCCCTTCCTCTTCATCCTGCATAGAACACTTCTGCTGGCTTGAGGTTTCTCATGTCCACATCCCTTTGGACCATAATATCAACACCTTAGCCTAAAAGGAGGCCCAATGAAGTCCTTCTACAGTACGCTAGTTGAAGACTCAATCGCTGGGTTTTTCCAATTAAAGTCATAGAATGGTTAAAGCGCAGAAGGAGGCCATTCGGCCTGTTGAGCCTGTGCTGGCTCTCTGGAAGAGCACTTAAGCACGTCCCACACAGCCACCCGTTCCCTGTAGCCCTGCAATTTATTTTCCTTCAGGTACTTATCCAATTCCCTTTTGAAAGCCACAATTGAATCTGCCTCCACCCCCCTTTCAGGCAGCGCATTCCATATCCCAACCACTCGCTGCGTAAAAAAGTTTTCCCTCATATCGCCTTTGGTTCTTTTGCCAATCACCTTAAATCTGTGTCCTCTGGTTCTCAGCGCTCCCGCCAATGGGAACAGTTTCTCTCTATCTATTCTGTCCGGACCCCCATGATTTTGAACACCTCTATCAACTGTCCTCTCAACCTTCTCTGCTCTAAGGAGAACAACCCCAGCTTCTCCAGTCGAGCGAAGTAACTAAAGTCTCTCATCCCTGGAATGTTTCTGGTAAATCTTTTCTGCACCCTCTCTAAGGCCTTCACATCCTTCCTAAAGTGCGGTGCCCAGAATTGGCCTGTTTCGATGTTTTTTTACCGCAGTTGCGGTTGAGGTCGACTCGTTCAGGAAATTCTGCTCTTAGTTTTTTTTTGTTTCCATCCAGAAGTCGGCCATAATGGGGGCGGTGACTACACCTGAGGGATAAAGACATAATGGGGGCGGTGACTACACCTGAGGGGCAAAGACATAATGGGGTCGGTGACAACAACTGAGGGGCAAAGACATAATGGGGGCGGTGACTACACCTGAGGGGCAAAGACATAATGGGGTCAGTGACTACACCTGAGGGGCAAAGACATAATGGGGTCAGTGACTACACCTGAGGGGCAAAGACATAATGGGGGCAGTGACTGCACCTGAGGGGTAAAGACATAATGGGGTCAGTGACTACACCTGAGGGGCGCAAGTTGGGGGCGGTGCGTATTCACCGCCGCGATGGTGTTATCGCAGCGCCACATCACCACAGCTCTCCCCTTCACTTAAAGGGGAGATCCTCTGCATTTTTAAACTTTGGTTGAGGGTTTCGGCGAGGCCAGCGGCCTGCCACCCAAGAGGGAGTTGGCGGCCCGGCCGAACCCAGGGGCATAATTGTCGGGTCAACCTGGCGATCGGCCAACAAAAAAAAACATGGCGGCAGTGCGTCCTCCCCTTTAAGGGAAGCCACACCGGCACTGCAGAAGGCCACAGCCTCACTGGACCACTGCAAAAAGGTTGTTTTGGCACCGCCGGGTGCGCCAAAGAGAATGTCGCCGTCGTGGGGTTAGATCGGCGGTGCGCACGGTGATGATGTGCTTAACACCGATCAGCAACAGAGGAACGGTAAGGGCAGGATCGGGGCACCACCGGGAAAACTTGGGAGGGCAACTGGGTTAGCTGCCAAAAGTCAATGGCCACTCCACTCCGCAGCGTGGCCACCGATTTGCGGTGGTGACGGGCCTTAAAGGGGCAATTTCAGTCCCTATGCCTCTATTTATGAAGCCCAGGATGCCATATGCTTTTAACCACTTTTTCAACCTGCCCGACCACCTTCAACAATTTGTGCACATATGCCTCCAGGTCTCTTTGTTCATACACTCCTTTTAGGATTGTACCCTTTAGTTTATATCGCCTCTCCTCGTTCTTCCTACCAAAATGCATCACTTTGCACTTTTCTGCATTAAATTTCATTTGCCACGTGTCCGCCCATTCCACCAGCCTGTCTATGTCCTCTTGAAGTCTATCTCTATCATCCTCGCAGTTCACTATACTTCCTAGTTTTGCGCCATCTGCAAATTGTGAAATTGTACCTTGTACACCCAAGTCCAAGTCATAAGTATATATCAAGAAAAGCAGTGGTCCTAATACCAGCCCCTGGGGAACACCACCGTAGACCTTCCTCCAGTCCGATAAACAACCGTTCACCACTTTTGCGGAATGTTGCCATGTTTTCGGCACAGCGGGACCTGTGCCACGACAAGAAGGCACCCATGACCCTCGCCCATTTTTTAGTCACAGGATTATTTGCAGTTTCCAGGTGTGTGCTCCCAGAGGAGGAGCAGAGATTGGCTGTGGAAGTTCCTGATGGACCTGCCCAGCATCGCACAATCAATAGCCTCTGTGCTGCCTGTTAAAAGTTGTACAAAGGTACATTTTAAAAACAAGACACAGAATCGAATACAATCAAATGATGGGCTTTTGTAATTGAAATGACTTCTCCACCACCCTACACATACCGGGGCAAGTAGTTAACCCTGGCACCTAGTGTCACCATGGGGCAAGTGAGAAACAAATAGATCAGATGGTGTAATTGAGTCATTTGCATATTATAAGATGGCCCCAGATATGGGTGGACATAGTGTGTGTCCACACCTCTGGTGGGCATGTTTGGCAGTGATGGGTATAAAATGGGAGCCGGCAGAAAACTTCCACGTTTAAGTCAATTCAAGTTACACTTGGGAGTTAGTGTGACTTAAAGCATAAAATCCAGATCCCAGCAGAGAAATTCACTGCAGGTGAGAAAACTAAGCCTCTGGCCCCTCAGACCAGGTAGACAGGCACACTACACCAATGAATTTATCACAAGAGTCTACTTAAGTTAGGATGGCGTGTCACCAGCAGCATTGACAGCTTTTGTTCATCAAAGTGCCAGGAAGCTCAAGGCAGTCGCTAAAACAGAGCAGGACAGTTTTAGCAAGTCCGTTTCTGCCCGCATTAAAGATTAAAACCAGGTGGCCATGTGCAGCTGAAGGTAGTGGACCTTGACCTTGACTCAACAGTATGGTTTTCTGCGTATTTCTCCATTGACTGCAATGGCGCTGTTTAAGAAGAGGTAGGTAAAGGGGATAAGGGAATGGAGTTTCTACAATGTGTACAGGACTCCTTTCTAACCCAATATATAAAGAGCCCAACAAGGGACCATTCGCTATTGGATCTAGTAATGAACCAGAGCAGATAAGAGAAGTAAAAGTAAGGGAGCATCTAGGCAATAGTGACCATAATATAATACGCTTTATGATAATTGAGAAGGACATAAGTATGACGACTACCAGGGTAATAGACTGAAGAAAAGCTGATTTTGAAGGGCTGAGAATAGAACTTGGGAGAATAAAATGGGCAACAATATTGGGGAAAAAATTATGTAGATAAACAATGGGAAGCATTTAAAATGATCAACAGAATGCAGGGACAATATATTCCGCTAAAAGGAAAGAACAAACTAAACACTAATGGGACTCCATGGATGAATAAAGCCATGAGGTAACAATTGAGGGTAAAGAAAAAGGCGTACATTAAGTACATAGACAGCAGGAGAGTGTATGATAAAGGAGAATAGGAAAAGATTAGGTGAGAAGGCAAATAAAGGCAAAGAGGAACTATGAAATTAAATGATCAAGGAACATAAAACAACATAGTAAAATATTTTACAGGCACATCAACAAAAAAAGGAAACACAAAAGCAAAATACTGCAGATGCTGGAATCTGGAATAAAAGCAGAAAATGCTGGAAATCTCAGCGGGTCAGGCAGCATCTGACATATAATAATAAAAGGAAGGTTGGGATGGGAATAGAGCCATTAAGGGGTGGATGAGATAATACCACCAGTAATGACAGAGAGATGGCAGAAATATTCAATCATTATTTTGCTTCAATATTTACCAGGAAGCTGGAACAGGTGCACATGACATTGGATAAGGAGATTAGTAATAAGGGCCCCAAGTTTCCACACGCTACAAAACGGGCGCCCCCTCCGAGCTGGGCGCCCGTTTTTTGCACCAAAAATGGCGCCTGAAGAAAAACGCGCGATTCTGGAGCGCCCTGCAGCTCCATGGCAGCTTGTTGCGATGCCCAGGGGGGCGGAGCCTACCACTCGCGCCGATTTTTGAAGTGGGAAGGGGCGGGTACCATTTAAATTAGTTTTTTTCACGCCGGCAACCCTGCGCATGCGCATTGGAGTGTTCGCGCACGCGCAGTGTGAAGGAAACATTGGCACTCGGCCATTTTTGTAGTTCTTTGTAGCTGTTTAATTTTTGAACATTTTTTAATAAAAGCACATCGCCCTTATATGATCAGCACTGAGGCTTTCTGCAGCCTTCTCACTGCCTCCTTCCCCCCCCGCCCGGCGTCGGCTGCCTCCGGCCCCCGCTGCGGTCGGTCGGTCGGGCCCTCACTCCCTCCCTCCCTTCCCCCCGCCCGCCGTCGGGAACGGCTGCCTCCTCCCTGCCTCCCGTTCGCGAGAACGACGCCACACCGCTGAGCTGACTGTAAGGTTTCCACCTCAAGTGGAAGGCTGCTTGCTGCCTGTTTACTGCCCGACTGACCCTCCCTCCCACCCATTCGCAGGAACGACGCCACACCGCTGAGCTGACTGAAGCTGCCTGAATCACTTTCACACAGGTAGGCAGGCTAGAAGGGCTGAATGACCTACTCCTGCACCTATTTTCTATGTTTCTATGTTCTCCCTTGTCCACTCTACTGGAAACATCCTCAAAAAATTCCAGAAGATTTGTCAAGAATGATTTTCCTTTCACAAATCCATGCTGACTTGGACCCATCATGTCACCTCTTTCCAAATGTGCTGCTATGACATCCTTAATAATGGATTCCATCATTTTACCCACTACCGATGTCAGGCTGACCGGTCTATAATTCGCTGTTTTCTCTCTCCCTCCTTTTTTAAAAAGTGGGGTGACATTGGCTACCCTCCACTCCATAGGAACTGATCCAGAGTCTA
The DNA here is from genome assembly GCF_044704955.1 of Pristiophorus japonicus. NCBI lineage: Eukaryota > Metazoa > Chordata > Chondrichthyes > Pristiophoridae > Pristiophorus > Pristiophorus japonicus. The sequence continues at coordinate 291,273 of NW_027252889.1, forward strand.
TGGAATGTTGGAAAATGACTGTCCTTGTAGCACACACAAGAGATTAATGTGCAAAGTTAAAGCACATGGGATTGGGGGTAGTGTGCTGACGTGGATTGAGAACTGGTTGTCAGACAGGAAGCAAAGAGTAGGAGTAAACGGGTACTTTTCAGAATGGCAGGCAGTGACTAGTGGAGTGCCGCAAGGTTCTGTGCTGGGGCCCCAGCTGTTTACATTGTACATTAATGATTTAGACGAGGGGATTAAATGCAGTATCTCCAAATTTGCGGATGATACTAAGTTGGGTGGCAGTGTGAGCTGCGAGGAGGATGCTATTAGGCTGCAGAGTGACTTGGATAGGTTAGGTGAGTGGGCAAATGCATGGCAGATGAAGTATAATGTGGATAAATGTGAGGTTATCCACTTTGGTGGTAAAAACAGAGAGACAGACTATTATCTGAATGGTGACAGATTAGGAAAAGGGAAGGTGCAACGAGACCTGGGTGTCATGGTACATCAGTCATTGAAGGTTGGCATGCAGGTACAGCAGGCGGTTAAGAAAGCAAATGGCATGTTGGCCTTCATAGCGAGGGGATTTGAATACAGGGGCAGGGAGGTGTTGCTACAGTTGTACAGGGCCTTGGTGAGGCCACACCTGGAGTATTGTGTACAGTTTTGGTCTCCTAACTTGAGGAAGGACATTCTTGCTATTGAGGGAGTGCAGCGAAGGTTCACCAGACTGATTCCCGGGATGGCGGGACTGACCTATCAAGAAAGATTGGATCAATTGGGCTTGTATTCACTGGAGTTCAGAAGAATGAGAGGGGACCTCATAGAAACGTTTAAAATTCTGACGGGTTTAGACAGGTTAGATGCAGAAAGAATGTTCCCAATGTTGGGGAAGTCCAGAACCAGGGGTCACAGTCTGAGGATAAGGGGTAAGCCATTTAGGACCGAGATGAGGAGAAACTTCTTCACCCAGAGAGTGGTGAACCTGTGGAATTCTCTACCACAGAAAGTAGTTGAGGCCAATTCACTAAATATATTCAAAAGGGAGTTAGATGAAGTCCTTACTACTCGGGGGATCAAGGGTTATGGCGAGAAAGCAGGAAGGGGGTACTGAAGTTTCATGTTCAGCCATGAACTCATTGAATGGCGGTGCAGGCTAGAAGGGCTGAATGGCCTGCTCCTGCACCTATTTTCTATGTTTCTATGTTTCTAGTAGTGGAGTCATTAAAACAAAATACCGCTATGTCCAAAAATGGAATTTTCAGCCCTTAGGGTATTGCATACAGTTCTGGTCGTCATATTATAACAAGGAAATAAAGAAGCACTGGAGGGGGTGCAGAGAAGGTTTACAAGGATGATACCAGAAATGCAAGTGTATACCTATCAAGAAAGAATGAACAGGCTGGGTCTCTTTTCTCTTGAAAAACTTCGGCTGAGGGGTAGTTTCATAGAGGGCTTTAAATTTATGAACGGTTTTGATAGAGTGGATAGAAAATGTTTCCACTTGTGGGTAAGAACATAACTAGAGGCCATTAATATAAGATAGTCATCAAGAAATCCAATAAGGAATTCAAAAGAAACTTCTTTACCGAGAGAATGGTGAGAATGTGGAACTCGCTACCACAGGGAGTGGTTGAAACGAATAGTATCGATGCATTTAAGGGGAGGCGAGACAAGCATATGAGGGAGAAGGGAATAGAGGGTAATATTGATAAATTTAGATGAGGAAAGACGGGAGGAAGCTCGAGTGGAGCATAAACGCTGGCATGGTCTGTTTCTGTGCCATATATTCAATGTAATCCTATGTCATGTCTTTATGGGGGCAACATCAGCAGCTATCACAACTGCCCTTGGACAGGGTTTATTTTGAGCAGGTAGAACACATGCTGTTTTAAGTGAAACAAGCAGAATATACTTGCTTTGTAGGTGAAAAAGCAGGATCCATTTTAAAAGCCTCTCTCACTCACCTGACAGACTGGGGCTCAGCTGCAGGCTTATTACACCCTGCATCGGGCACCAAGCTCTACAGCATCTGCTATATTCGCAGTGACGTTCAGGTCCAAGGATCAGGTGCATGTGAGCCACCTCAGGCTTCAGAGGAGTGATGGAGCAGATATTGCCATCCCACCTATTGCCCTCGGAGAAAGCTGCCTGTACCAATCTGTAGCCATGTGGAGAAGTAGCACGGCAAATATCAGAGAGAGTTACTCTCTTCATTTCAGAAGCATGTGTATCAGATTAGATCACACCACCCATTGCAGAGTTCTCCGATGAGACAGACATCTCATTAATGGAATTTAGAAGAATGAGAGGGGATCTCTTAGAAACATATAAAATTCTGACGGGATTGGACAGGTTAGATGCAAGAAGAATGTTCTCGATGTTAGGGAAGTCCAGAACCAGGGGACACAGTCTAAAGATAAGGGGTAAGCCATTTAGGACCGAGATGAGGAGAAACTTCTTCACTCAGAGAGTTGTGGGCATGTGGAATTCTCTGCCACAGAAAGTTGTTGGGGCCAGTTCGTTAGATATATTCAAAAGGGAGTTAGATGTGGCCCTCTCGGCTAAAGGGATCAAGGGGTATGGAGAGAAAGCAGGAATGGGGTACTGAAATGCATGATCAGCCATGATCATATTGAATGGTGGTGCAGGCTCGAAGGGCCGAATGGCCTACTCCTAAATCTATTTTCCATGTTTCTACGACAAGCTACATGGACTCATATTTAATGGATACAGTCTGCATCCTCCATCTGATTCCAACCATTTGTTTTAAATTACAGAAATCAAGTGATCTTCAAGCGGATTCCAACTCGATATACATGGTAACTATATTATCAAATATAGTCATTCAAACTAAGTTAGTGATTGATACCAATATAGAAATTCATGTCAATATAGTGAGTTAAGCCAAATCAAAACAATCTTTCAGAATAAAATGTTAATGGATTGCATCTACCTTTTGTTTCAGAATTTTGATCCAGTCTTAAGTCAGTGCACAAAACAGCCCCGTCAACAATCAAACCTGGAAAAGCTGTTGGTCCAAATGGTGTTTACCCCAAATTCTTAAAAGCACTGGGACCCAAAGCAAAGATATAGTTGACCTCCTTCTCTGAGGTACTGGCAACCGGTAAAATTCCACCAGTTTGGAGGGAGACTAAATTAATTGCCCTCCTGAAGCAGGGGAAGAACACTTGTGAATCCTCCAGCTACTGCCCGATCTCCTTCCTCTGTACTAGTTATAAAGTGCTGGAGAGGCTGTCCATCACCGAAGTGACCCTTACCAGTTATTTACAGAGGATGGAGGCTTACTTCCACCGATGGCAACTTCAGACAAATCAAGAGACTGACACCTCGACATTCCACCTCAACACCCATCAAGAAAACCAAGCTTTGAAAGTCTCATTTTGCGGCACTGAAGTAAACCATGCCCAAAACCCTCCTATTTAGGAATCAAGCTTGATCGCATTCGGTCAGTAATTACATAAATAAATAAAATCTGGAATAAAAAGCTAATGTCAGGAATGGTCACCATGAAACTCCATGATTGTCGTAAAAACCCATGTGGTTCACTAATGTCCTTTAGGGAAGGAAATCTGCCGCCCTTATATATGTCTGGCCTATATGTGACTCCAGTCCCACAGCAATGTGGTTGACTCTTAACTGGCCTCTTAAAAAAGGCTCAGCAAGCCACTCAGTTGTAACAAACCACTTCAGAAAACAATAATAATAATAAAACCGGCAGCATCTACCTCAGCACCAGCTTCAGACGCGACAAAGGATTACCCAGCCCAGTCAACCAGCAAAGTCCCTCTCACTAACATCTGGGAACTTGTGCCAAAATTGGGAGAGCTGTCCCACAGACTAGTCAAGCAACAACCTCACATAGTCCGACTTACAGAATCAAATCTTCCAGCCAATGTCCCAGACTCCTCCATCACCATCTCTGGGTATGTCCTGTGTCCCACCGGCAGGATAGACCCACCTGAAGTGATGGCACAGTGGTATACAGTTGGGAGGGAGTGGCCCTGGGAGTCGTCAACATTAACTAAGGACCTCGTGAAGTCTCATGGCTTCAGGTCAAGCATGGGCAAGGAAACCTCCTGCTGATTATCACCGACTGCCCTCCCTCAGCTGATGATCAGTACTTCTCCATGTTGAACACCATTTGGAAGAAGCACTGAGAGCAGCAAGGGCACAGAATGTACTCTGGGTGGGGAACTCCAATGTCCATCACCAAGAGTGGCTCGGTAGCACCACTACTGACCGAGCTGTCCCAGTCCTGAAGGATATTAAATTATTTAAATGGGGAGAGATTACAAAATGCTGCGGTACAGAGGGATCTGCGGGTCCTTGTACATGAAACACAAAAGGTTACCATGCAGGTACAGCAAATAATTAGGAAGGCAAATGGAATGTTGGCCCTTATTGCAAAGGGAATGGACTATAACAGTAAGGAAGTCCTGCTACAACTGTACAAGGCGTTGGTAAAACCACACCTGGAGTACTGCTTACAGTTTTGCTCTCCTTATTTAAGGAAGGATATACTTGCATTGGAGGCAGTTCAGAGAAGGTTCACGAGATTGATTCCTGAGATGAAGGAGTTGTCATATAAAGAAAGGTTGAGCAGGTTGGGCTGAGAGAGTGGGGATGGGGTGAGAGCACAAATGAGGGAAATAGACCGGACACAGCTGAGGGCCATGTTAACCATAGTAGAGGGGTATCTGTGGTTGAGGAAAAAGGAAGAAATATTGGATCCAAAAAAATCTCAGATGCAGGAAGCAAAGTGTAATAATGGTCAATGGGTGTTTTTGTGATGGGAAGGCTGTTTCCAGTGGAGCAGCGCAGGGCTCAGTACTAGGTCCCTTGCCTATATGTCAATGATTTGGAATTTAATGTAGGGGGTATGATTAAGAAATTTGTAGATGATACAAAAATTGACTGTGGTTGATAAAGAAGAAAGTTGTAGACTGCAGGACGATATAAATTAACTGGTCAGGTGGGCAGAAAAGTGGCAAATGGAATTCAATCCGGAGAAGCGTGAGGTAATGCATGAGGATGGCTAACAAGGCAATGGAATACACAATAAATGGTAGGACATAGAGGTGTCGAGGAAGAGGGGCCTTGGAATGCATGTCCACAGATCACTGAAGGTAGCAGGGCAGGTGGATAAGGTGGTTATGAAGGCACATGGAATACTTGCCTTTATTAGCCAAGGCATAGAATATAAGAGCAGGGAGGCTATGCTTGAACTATATAAAACACTAGTTAGGCCATAGCTGGAGTACTGCATGCAGTTCAGGTCACCATATTACAGGGAAGGTGTGATTGCACTAAAGAGGGTTCAGAGGAGATACAGGAATTGCCTGGACTGTATAACCACAATCCCTTGGGAGCACCTGTATATAAGGAGGCATCATAGGGTGGAGAGGCACTCCGAGATCTGTAATAAAGGATTACGGTCACACTTACTTTGAACTTGCAGCATCTAGTCTGACTTTTTATTCAAGAGATAACAGATACGGTGGCAAGTGCTGCAGGGAATCGAATATGGCCAGGGTGATCTCCTGGACTAGTTTTGATTGCCTAGATGGGTCGGAGAGGAATTTTCCCAGATTTTTTTCCCCCAATTGGCCTGAGTTATCTGGTTTTTGCCTCTCCCAGGAGATCACATGGCTCCGGTTGGGGTGGTGTGTAGAATGTTTTGGTGCAAGGGGTGTTGCGATTGTGTGGGGGCGGACTGGTTGGGCTGGGTGCTCTTTACCTTTCCGCCATATTCATTGGTTTATCTGAAACCTTCAGGGCTGCTGACCGAGGGCCATGTAGCTCTTGTCAGCCGGCACGAGAACGATAGGTCGAAATGGCCTCCTTCTACATTGTAGATTTCTATGTTTCTATGTAAAAGAGCAATGGCTTGTCAACAGGTTTGTTTGGCTGTTTAGAAATGCATCTGTGTCCAGGAAAGATCTAGGAAAAGCTCTGCCCACCTGGGGCTCGCTTGCCATGTAGGAGTTCAGAGTAGAGCGCTCTATTTGAGAGTCTTTTGTCGGGCATGCGGACAATGTGGCCTGGCCAACGGAGTTGGTCGAGTGTGGTCAGTGCTTCAATGCTGGGGATGTTGGCCTGATTGAGGATACAGACGTTGGTGCTTCTGTACTCCCAGGAGATTTGAGGATCTTGCGGAGGCATCGCTGGTGGTATTTCTCCAGCAAAGTGAGGTGTGTACGGTATATGAGCCATACAGGAGGGTGGGTATCGCATCCTTTGTCGTCGAACTACAGTACGTGGATGACGCTTGTGCTGTGCACATTCAGAGGCTGAACTCCAAGTCATCGTCAACATCATCAACAAGGAGTACAAAAGCATTGGCCTTACACTAAACATCCGTAAGACAAAGGTCTTCCACCAACCTGACCCCGCCACACAGCACTGGCCCCCAGTCATCAAGATCCACAGCGCAGCCCTGGAGAACATGGACCACTTTCCATACGTCGGGAGCTTATTATCAGCAACAGCAGATATCGACGAGGAGGTTCAACACCGCCTCCAGTGCAGCAGTGCAGCCTTCGGAAGAGAGTGTTCGAAGATCAGGCCCTCAAATCTGGCACCAAGCTTATGGTCGAGTGATAGTTATTATTACAAGTCTCCCCCCACCCAACCCCACCCCCACCCCACAATAGCTCGATTATCAATTATTGGGATGTTTTTAGTGTCCTCTACCGTGAAGTCCGATACAAAATATTTGTCCAAAGACTCTGCCATTTCCGTTTCCCATTATTAATTCCCCAGTCTCATTCTCTAAGGGACCAACATTTACTTTAGCTAATCGTTTCCTTTTGATATAACTGTAGAAACTCTGACAGTATGTGGTTATATTTCTTGCTAGTTTATTCTCATTCTATCTTCTCCGTCTTTATCCCTCTGTTCTAGAAAAAACATAGAAAATAGGTGCAGGACAAGGCCATTCGGCCCTTCTAGCCTGTACCGCCATTCAATGAGTTCATGGCTGAACATGCAACTTCAGTACCCCCTTCCTGCTTTCTCGCCATACCCCTTGATCCCCCAAGTAGTAAGGACTTCATCCAACTCCTTTTTGAATACATTCAGCAAATTGGCCTCAACAACTTTCTGTGGAAGGCAATTCCACAGGTTCACCACTCTCTGGGTGAAGACGTTTCTCCTCATCTCGGTCCTAAATGGCTTACCCCTTATCCTTAGACTGTGACCCCTGGTTCTGGACTTCCCCAACATTGGGAACATTCTTCCTGCATCTAACCTGTCTAAACCCATCAGGATTTTAAACGTTTCTATGAGATCCCCTCTCATTCTTCTGAACTCCAGTGAAGACAAGCCCAGTTGATCCAGTCTTTCTTGATAGGTCAGTCCCGCCATCCCGGGAATCAGTCTGGTGAACCTTCGCTGCACTCCCTCAATAGCAAGAATGTCCTTCAAGTTAGGAGACCAAAACTGTACACAATACTCCAGGTGTGGCCTCACCAAGGCCCTGTACAACTGTAGTAACACCTCCCTGCCCCTGGACTAAAATCCTCTTGCTATGAAGGCCAACATGCCATTTGCTTTCTTAACCGCCTGCTGTACCTACATGCCAACCTTCAATGACTGATGTACCATGACACCCAGGTCTCGTTGCACCTCCCCTTTTCCTAATCTGTCACCATTCAGATAATAGTCTGCCTCTCTGTTTTTAACCACCAAAGTGGATAACCTCACATTTATCCACATTATACTTCATCTGCCATGCATTTGCCCACTCACCTAACCTATCCAAGTCACTCTGCAGCCTCATAGCATCCTCCTCGCAGCTCACACTGCCACCCAACTTAGTGTCATCCCAAATTTGGAGATGCTACATTTAATCCCCTCATCTAAATCATTAATGTACAATGTAAACAGCTGGGGCCCCAGCACGGAACCTTGCGGTACCCCACTAGTCACTGCCTGCCATTCTGAAAAGTCCCCATTTACTCCTACTCTTTGCTTCCTGTCTGACAACCAGTTCTCAATCCATGTCAGCACACCACCCCCAATCCCATGTGCTTTAACTTTGCACATTAATCTCTTGTGTGGGACCTTGTCGAAAGCCTTCTGAAAGTCCAAATATACCACATCAACTGGTTCTCCCTTGTCCACTCTACTGGAAACATCCTCAAAAAATTCCAGAAGATTTGTCAAGCATGATTTCCCTTTCACAAATCCATGCTGACTTGGACCTATCATGTCACCTCTTTCCAAATGCGCTGCTATGACATCCTTAATAATTGATTCCATTATTTTACCCACTACTGAAGTCAGGCTGACCGGTCTAAAATTCCCTGTTTTCTCTCTCCCTCCTTTTTTAAAAAGTGGGGTTACATTGGCTACCCTCCACTCGATAGGAACTGATCCAGAGTCTATGGAATGTTGGAAAATGACTGTCAATGCGTCCGCTATTTCCGAGGCCACCTCCTTTAGTACTCTGGGATGCAGTCCATCAGGCCCTGGGGATTTATCGGTCTTCAATCCCATCAATATCCCCAACACAATTTCCCACCTAATAAGGATTTCCCTCAGTTCCTCCTTCTTACTAGACCCTCTGACCCCTTTTATATCCGGAAGGTTGTTTGTGTCCTCCTTAGTGAATACCGAACCAAAGTACTTGTTCAATTGGTCTGCCATTTCTTTGTTCCCCGTCATGACTTCCCCTGATTCTGACTGCAGGAGACCTACGCTTGTCTTTGCTAACCTTTTTCTTTTTACATATCTATTGAAACTTTTGCAGTCCGTCTTAATGTTCCCTGCAAGCTTCTTCTCGTACTCCATTTTCCCTGCCCCAATGAAACCCTTTGTCCTCCTCTGCTGAGTTCTAAATTTCTCCCAGTCCCCAGGTTCACTGCTATTTCTGGCCAATTTGTATGCCACTTCCTTGGCTTTAATACTATCCTTGATTTCCCTTGATAGCCACGGTTGAGCCACCTTCCCTTTTTTATTTTTACGCCAGTCAGGAATGTACAATTGTTGCAATTCATCCATGCGGTCTCTAAATGTCTGCCATTGCCCATCTGCTTTCTGCAGCACTTGCCAATTTTTCTCCATTTAAATTATAATTTGCTTTTTAAAAAAAAAATTCTGCCGAAGTGAATAACCTCACACTTTCCCACATTATACTCCATCTGCCAAATTTTTGCCCACTCAGCCTGTCTACATCCCTTTGCAGATGTTTTGTGTCCTCCTCACAATTTGCTTTCCCACCCATCTTTGTATCATCAGCAAACTTGGCTACATTGGATTGGTCCCTTCATCCAAATCATTAATATAGATTGTAAATAGTTGAGGCCCAGCATCAATCCCTGCGGCACCCCACTAGTTACTGTTCACCAACCGGAAAATGACCCATTAATCCCGACTCTCTGTTTTCTATTAGTTAGCTAATTCTCTATCCATACTAATATATTATCCCCAACCCTGTGAACTTTTATCTTGTGCAGTAATCTTTTATGTGGCACCTTATCGAATGCCTTCTGGAAATCCAAATACACCACATCCACTGGTTCCCCCTTAGCCACCCTGCACGTTACATCCTCAAAGAACTCCAGCAAATTTGTCAAACATGATTTCCCTTTCATGAAACCATACTGACTCTGCTTAATTGAATTATGCTTTTCAAAATGTCCTGCTACTGCTTCCTTAAGAATGGACAACAGCATTTTTCCAACGACAGATGTTAGGCTAACTGGTCTATAGTTTCCTGCTTTCTGTCTGCCTCCTTTTTTAAAGAGGGGCGTGACATTTGCAGTTTTCCAGCCTCTGGGACCTCCCCAGAATCCAGGGAATTTTGGTTAAAATACAACCAATGCATCCACTATCTCTGCAGTCACTTATTTTGAGACCCTAGGATGCAAGTCATCGGGTGCAGGGGACTTGTCCACCTTTCGTCCCATTATTTTACTGAGTACTTCCTCGTTAGTGATAGTGATTATTGGGATATCAGGAGGAACTTAAAACAGTGGATAATCAAGGGGCTGTTTTTGTCTTCTACCATGAAGTATACGGTACTGCACTTGCTTCTGTGCACAGTCAGAGGCTGAACTCGAAGCCATGGTCAACACCTTTACCGAGGCGTATGACAGCATGGGCCTTACACTAAACATCCGTAAGACAAAGGTCCTCCACCAACCTGACCCCGTCACATAGCACTGCCCCCCCCGGTCATCAAAATCCACAGCGCAGCCTTGGATAACGTGGACAATTTTCCTTACCTCGGGAGCCTATCAGCAAGGGCAGACATCGATGACGAGGTCCAGCTCCGTCTCCAGTGCACGAGCGCAGCTTTCAGTCGTCTGCGGAAGAGATTGTTTGAAGACCAGGACCTCAAAATTGTTACCAAGCTTATGGTCTATAGGGTAGTAGTGATACCCACCCTCCTACATGGCTCGGAGACGTGGACCATATACAGCTGGTTATATATGTAAACTTGTATTTACTCTGTACAGCCACCAGAGGGCTCATCGCCTGGAGTCCCAAGGATCCCATAATCCCTTGGGAGCACAGGTATTTAAGGAGGCCTCACAGGTTGGAGAGGCACTCTGGAGACCTGCAATAAGACACTAAGGTCACACTTTACTTTGAGCTCAGTGTTCAGACTGACTCTTTCTCCATACATAACAACTAGCGACGAGATACAGATAGTGAACCCAAAGATGCAGAGAACATCCTGCAGAAATTCTCGGAGAGAGATGATTGGGAAACTTTTGTGGAGCGACTCGACCAATACTTCGTGGCCAACGAGCTAGATGGGGAAGAGAATGCTGCCAAACAAAGGGCGATCCTCCTCCCCATCTGTGGGGCACCAACGCATGGCCACAAGAAGAATCTGCTCACTCCAGCAAAACCCACGGAGAAATCGTACGACAATTTATGCACACTGGTCCGAGAGCATTTGAACCCGAAGGAAAGCGTTCTGATGGCGAGGTACCGGTTCTACACCGACAGAAGGTCTGAAGGCAGGAAGTGGCGAGTTATGTTGCCGAGCTAAGACGCCTTGCAGGACATTGCGAATTTGAAGGACATTTGGAGCACATGCTCACGAGACTTTTTCGTACTTGGCATTGCCATGAAACCATACTTCGCAAACTTTTGACTGTAGAGACGCCAACCTTGAATATCTATACAAGCAGACTGCTTTCTGTGGGGCAATCGAGTAGTGGTCCCCAAGAAGGACAGAGACACCTTCATCAATGAACTCCACAGTACCCACCCAGGCATCGTAATGATGAAAGCGATAGCTAGACCCCATGTGTGATGGCCCGGTATCAATGTGGACTTAAGAGTCCTGCGTTCACAGATGTAATACATTCTCGCAGTTAAGCAATGTAGCTTGGGATTGGCCGCTAAGTTTATGGTCTTGGCCCTCCAAACCGTGGTCTAGGGTACACGTCGACTACGCAGGCCCATTCGAGTAAAATGTTCTTTGTGGTTGTAGACTCGTACTCCAAGTGGATTGAATGTGAGATAATGTCGGCTAGCACATTCGCTGCCACTACTGAAAGCTTGCGGGACATGTTTGCCACACACGGCCTACCCGATGTCCTGATGAGCGACAACGGGCCATGTTTTACCAGTGCTGAGTTCAAAGAATTCATGACCCGCAACGGGATCAAACATGTCACATCTGCCCCGTTTAAACCAGCGTCCAACGGTCAGGCAGAGAAAGCAATGCAAACCATCAAGCAGGATTTGAAGAGGGTCACTGAAGGCTCACTGCAGACTCGCCTATCCTGAATCCTGCTTAGCTACCGCACGAGACCCTACTCGCTCACTGGGATCCCACCTGCTGAACTACTCATGAAAAGAGCACTTAAGACAAGTCTCTCGTTAGTTCACCCTGACCTACATGAACAGGTAGAGAGCAGGTGGCTTCAACAAAGTGCATACCATGATAGCGTTACACATTTGCGCTAGATTGAAATCAATGATCCTATATTTGTATTAAATTATGGACAAGGTCCCAAGTGGCTTCCCGGCACTGTCGTGGCCAAAGAGGAGAGCAGGGTGTTTCAGGTCAAACTTTCAAATGGACTCATTCACCGGAAACACTTGGACCAAATCAAACTCAGATTCACGGAATACCTTGAACAACCCACCTTGGACCCTACCTTTTTTGATCCCCCAACATACACACCAGTGGCAACCGACACCACGGTTGACCACGAAGCAGAACCCATCATCCACAGCAGCCCTGCAGGGCCCAACACACCAGGCAGTCCAGCAAGGCCAGTTGCACAGCAGCTCAGCGAGGGCCCAGCAAATGATTCAACAACACCAGCTTTCACACCAAGGGGATCAAGAAGGGCCCCAGATCGACTCACATTGTAAATAGTTACACTATTGACTTTGGGTGGAATATTGTTATATATGTGGACTTGTATTTACTCTGTACAGCCACCAGAGGGCTCATCCCCTTGAGTCCCAAGCGATCCCATAATCCCTTGGGAGCACAGGTATTTAAGGAGGCTTCACAGTTGGAGAGGCATTCTGGAAACCGGCAATAAAAGATTAAAGTCACACTTTACTTTGAGCGCAGTCTGACTCTTTTGCCGTACATAACACAGCGGACACCTCAAAGTGCTGGAGAAATACCACCAGTGCTGCCTCCGCAAGATCCTGCAAATCCCCTGGGAGGACAGAGGCACCGTCAGTGTTCTCGATCAGGCCAACATCGAAGCACTGACCACACTCGACCAGCTCCGTTGGCCGGGCCACACTGTGCGCACGTCTGACACAAGACTCCCAAAGCAAATGCTCTACTCGGAATTCCTACACGGCAAGCGAGCCCCAGGTGGGCAGAGGAAATGTTTCCAGGACACCCTCAAAGCCTCCCTGATAAAGTGCGACATCCCCACTGACACCTGGGAGTCCCTGGCCAAAGACCAGCCGAAGTGGAGGAAGAGCATCCGGGAGGGCGCTGAGCACCTCGAGTCCCGTCGCCGAGAGCGTGCAGAAACCAAGCGCAAGCAGCGGAAGGAGCGTGCGGCAAACCAGTCCCAGCCACCCTTTCCTCCAACCACTGTGTGTCCCACCTGTGGCACAGACTGTCATTCCCCAATTGGACGGTTCCGTCACCTGACAACTCAGTGTTAGAGTGGAAGCAAGTGTCCCCCGATCCCGAGGGACTGCCTGTGATGGTGATGATGTGTTGTATACACGCGCTGTCTCCTGTTACCGTCCATGGTCCACAGGTGGCTCAATGTCACTTCACTTCCCCACATTGTTGTCACAGCTCGAATACAAGCGATCATATTGGGATGTGGGTTGAAAGGATTGGCCCCACGTTCTCAGCCAGGACTGTGAGCCTGTGTGCTGCAGGAGGGGAGATGGAGTTGTCCCGGGAACTATTGGCATTGGCCGCAGTTACTGCCCTGACTGGGGAGTGTTGGAGGGAGTTTATCCCCGCCCCGCCCCGCTCACTGCCTCCTCCAGCCCACTGCCGCCACACCCCGCACCACCTCGGCCCCTGGAGCCCACTCCCCCCTAACCCCATCCATCCATCCCCCGCCCGGGTCCGCCCCCCGCTCACTGCAGGCCGGCCCCGGCCCCGGCCCCCAGCCTCTCCCCGCCCGCCCGGGCCCGGGCTCAGCCTCCGCTCACCGGCCGCCATCGCCTCCAACCGCGGCGCCGCTCCGCTGTTCCCGCCTCATCCACTCGCCATTCTGATTGGTCCCCAGCGCCGCGCGGGGCGGGGCGGGGCGGGGCCCCCGCGCGGGGCGGGGACGGTTGGGCGCGCGGGAAGTTTGAACCGGATGACCCAAATATACAAACAAACCATTTGTGGTCAATCACAGCATGAGAAGGAATAGAAGCGGGAAATCAAATCAATGAGTTGTGTGCAGCAACAATCCTGAAAGGAAGTGTGAGCTTGGACAGATAAACAAGGGCAAGGAGCAGCTTTAAATACGGCCAAAAGATAAAGTCTGTCAATGCTGGGAGTGTGGGGCTTACTGAGGGAATGAGAAACAATGGTGGCACGGATTTAACAGCACTGACAAACCTGGCTGGGAATTGTGCAGGAGTGCAACATAAACATCAGATTGCAATGTTTTCAGGAGGGGCAGAACAGGAGCAAGAGTGCAAGACAGGGTGAAGGAGGGAATAGATTCTGCAGGGAGCTGATGTGCACAAAAAATAAGTTCAGACAAAAAAAGACAACAGCAGAAAAGAACCGAGATACAAGGAAAGTTGCGGGGGACCTCTCTACTCTTTACACCTTTTAGGCTCTCCCTAAAACCTACCTCTTTGACCGAGCTTGTGGAGCGCCTTGGGACGTTTTACATTAAAGGCACTATATAAATACAAGTTGTTGTTGTTAAGGAGCATCTTGAAGGAGGAACGAGGTAGAGAGGCGGAGAGGTTTAGGCAGGGAGTTCCAGAGCTTGGGGCCAGGCAACAGAAGGCACGGCCACCAATGGTGGAGCGATTATAATCCGGGATGCTCAGGAGGGCAGAATTAGAGGAGCGCAGACATCTCGAGGGGTTGTGGGGCTGGAGGAGATTACAGAGATGGGGAGGGGCGAGGCCATGGAGAGATTTGAAAACAAGGATGAGAAGTTTGAAATTGAGGCATTGCTCAACTGGGAGCTAATGTAGGTCAGCGAGCACAGGGGTGATGGGTGAGTGGGACTTGGTGCGAGTTAGGACACGGGCTGCTGAGTTTTGGTTGACCTCAAGTTTACGTTGCCAATATAGATGATAAATAGGAGGGGGCCAAGGATAGATTCTTGGGGGGGGAACCAGAGTTAACATGCAGGAGTAGGAAGAGAAACTATTCTCTGGCAACGGTTAGATAGATAAGATTGAAACCAGGTGAATGCAGTCCCACCCAGCTGGTCAACGGTGGAGAGGGTTTGGAGGATGGATTGGTAAATCATGTCAAAGTCTGCAGACAAGTCAAGAAGAACAACATAAAGACATTACGGTTACAATGTACAACGTCACAGGAGATTGGCTAATTTTTAAAAAGAACCTTGTCTTGTGCAATGAGGATTGGGCGGATTCTACACTGGGTGTCAGCTCACAACAGCAGTTTTACACAAGTTGAAAATCTTACGTATTTGATTCAATGTATATTTTAACCTGTTGATGTTAGATGAAGAAACCAGATGTGAATTGGTTTGCCTGGGCCTATCATAGCGACTGCTGATTGCACATCTTAATTTGTAGTTTTTGGAGCTTCGTGTTTTGGTGTTTTTCATTCCTGCTTGTTACTTGCTGATTCTCACGTTCTCCACCTGTGCAGTTGTGATCTGTTGGTGGTTGATGAATATGAAATTTAATCCTATCGGCTGGGAGAACTTTGCATATGAGAAGGTGTGACAGCCAAAGTGTGACACAGGAAATGTGACAGGCAAACAGGAAATGCATCCTGTGCACCATTTTTAATAGGTTGCCAGTGGATGTCCTGTGTTACTCACAATAAGTCAGAGAATGCTCTGTTTTATGGAGCAATATACATGAACCTTTCGTTAACTTCAAATAGCGATTCATTTTAAAGTGGCTTTTCTCCCTACGACTGACGGTAGTTTCAAGCTGGTGACCATGTAGATGGCAAATGCCCTGGTTACTGGTCATTTATTTCAGTCTAGTTTTAAATAGTATCCATGAGCTGAGCATTGAGAGATTGTACAGGGAGGTGCCACAGTAACCAACAGGAAGCTTACTTCATTGTAGAAAGAGACAGAACATGGGCATTTTAAAACAGGTCACTTATTAACGTTGGGTGGGGCCGAAATTGCCCCTTCCGATAAAGCCTCTTGCTGCCTGAAAGCAGCGGCTATGGGGCGGCGCGGAATGGCCGGGGACTCACGGCGGACTGGCCGATGTTCGTGGCATTGCCCTCAAAGGTTTTTGCTGCATTGTGAAGATCCGCCCCGCTCCAGCAGATGCGTCGTTAACGATGTCATCCGAGCACGCACCGCATCGGACCCGCCCCGGAAGGTAAATTCATTCAAAAAGTCTTCCAGCCGCCTGTCGATGCCAACGACAGTTTTTTGGGTCGGTACACAGTGCTAACTCAAGACCACCAGCAGCCTTTAAAAGCGTGTTGCATGTAGCAGCATTCTGCACTGACCCTCCCACTCCAGATATTGGGTGAAATGGAGAGAAGGCAGGGTGCACAGGAGGCAGATGCTTGCCAGCAGCAGGCTGCAGAGGGTGAGGAGCAGCAAGAGCATGAAGGAGAAGGCAATGAGGCAGCTGCCATCGGAAGACGTGAACATAGACATGGCGGGGAGAAGGCCCTATCGTCCAAGGGTGTACAGACAGCAGTTCTCATACATGGACCTGACGGATGACCAGTGTCTCCGGAGACTTCGATTCCTGTGCAATCTCCTGCAGCCAGACCTCCAGCCTCGAACAAAGTTGAGGACAGTGCTGACCGTTGCATCCAAGGTGACCATAGCACTCCATTTCTATGCGACTTGATCATTCCAAGCTGCTGCAGTAGACATCTCGAACATTTCACATTTCACCGCGCGTAGCTCCATCATTAAGTGACAGATGCTCTCTATAAGAGAAGGAGGGACTAGTTATCCTTCCCGATGAGCAGGGACAAACAGTTGGTGTGGAGACCAGATTCGTGAGGTGTGCGGGCTTCCCCAGGGTTCAGGGTGCCATTGACTGCACCCACGTCGCAATGAGGGCACCACAGAACAATCCCGAGATCTTCAGAAACTGCAAGGGATTCCACTCCCTCAATGTGCAGCTGGTGTGTGACACCCCACCACAAAATCATGGCAGCTGATGCCTGGTATCCTGGCAGCAGCCTCGTTGCTTTCATCCAGCGCCAGAGCGGTGCGCCTGACGTGTTTGTTGGACCAAGCCAAGGTTGCGGCTGGGTCCTTGGAGACAAGGGCTACCCACTGTGCACTTGGCTGCTGACTCCCCTTCACAACCCCAGGACTGCTGTGCAGCAAGCCGGCAATGACTCTCATTCAGCCACCAGCTGCTTCATTGAGCAGTGCATCAGAATCCTTAAACAGAGGTTCCGTTGCCTGGATCACTCTTCCAGTACTCGCCTGAGCGGGTCTCCCTATTCGTGGTCGTCTGATGCATGCTTCATAACCTGGCAATCATGAGGGCACAACCATTGGAGGACGAGGCACCAGTATCAGCTGAGGAGGAGGACCAGGAGGAGGAGGACCAGTACCAGTACCAGGAGGAGGAGGAGGCACAGGAGCACGATGCACAGAAGGAGGAGGAGGTGCAGGAGGAGGACCAGGATGCGGGTCGCTGGCCAAGCTGGAGGCAGCGTCGTCATCCAAACCCTGCAAGGGAAGTGCAAAACCGTCTCATTGTTGCTCGTTTCTGATGAGTTCATGCGCACTTCACCCTTCACCTGTGCATCTCCATGGCCAACCCAATGAGCCCTCTCACACATCATTGCCCACAGGGAAATGAGACACCTGCACAGATATTGAAACACAAAATAAAGATTTATTACACAAGAAAGAATGGTGCAAAAAAACATACACCATCAATTATCATCCTTGTGCATTTGCTTATTCTTACACAAACCTATTCTTGAACTATGCCCCAGTGTCTCGCCTGTGGCTGCATCATGCGTCTGGGAAGGCTGCTGTGTTTCAGGTGTAGAAGCTGCAGATGTTCTTCTAGGACGCCCTCGACCAGCTCTTTCCCTGGGAGTGCCAGCTGCAGACTGCACCGCACTCTCCTCGGTGCATTCAGTCGGGATTGGCTGGGGCGATTCCATGCTTGATGGCAATGGCGGACTGAGAGGTCTCAGCTCAGGACTACTGAGAGAGCACATCAGAATCCTGGTCCGAGGAGCCTGCTCCACTCCCCTGGGGCAGCACCTCACCACCCCCACGAATCAGCTGGAGCACAGGTCAGTGGTGTGGCACGACACCGGAAGTTCCCCGTGGACCGTGGTGGACCCAGCCGCGATGGCAACAGTCAGATCTCGCTTGGCATCCAGCTGAGACTGCATGAGAGCAGATACAGTCTCGATGCCACCAGAGACTACAGCAGTAAGATGCTTCGTAAGACAGCAGCATGAGCCTGGAGCAGCTGAGGGAGAGTTAAACATCAGCGTCTCCGGGACAACGGAGGCCGCGCGAGCCTGGTGCACCTGTTCGGCATGTGGCGTGGGTAATGGTGGCGGCCACTCTGACTTCTCCCACAATCCTTCGAGAAGCTAAAATGGAGCAGGGCCCCAGCATGTTTCATCCCATTCCCTCATCACACCTCAGATCTCCCACCACCTCTCCTGAAGGCACTGCTCAGTGCCGAGCTTACAGCTCACACCCCACTATAGGCAATTAGGCCCATACAGTAGTGCCTGGTCTCCAATCGTCTCAGACCACCTTGCCACTGGACCAAGACCTTGCTCTGCTAAGCCCGTGTGGTAGCCGGTGTTCGGTGGCCACCCCACCGTAAAAAAACTCACGCACATGTATCTTCCACCCTTCAAATGAAGTTTCGGACTTGGAACGTCCGGCCCCTCATGGACAACCCCAACAGCGACAGACTGGAATGCCGCACCGCCATCGATTCCCGGGAACTTAGAGGCTTCGATATCGACAGTGCCGCCCGAAGCAGATCCGGTGAGTAGGGGAAGGCCAGATCAAAGAACAAGGTGGAGGTTACACCTTCTTCTGGGAAGGCAAATGGTCTACAGGGCTGTAGTGATACCCGCCCTCCTATATGCTCAGGAGACGTGGACCATATACAGTAGAGACCTCAAATCGCTGGAGAAATACCACCAACGATGTCTCCGCAAGATCCTGCAAATCTCCTGGGAGGACAGACGCACCAACATCAGTGTTGTCAATCAGGCCAGCTTCGAAGCACTGACCACATTCGACCAGCTCCATTGGGCAGGCCACATTGTCCGCATGTCCGACACAAGACTCCCAAAGCAAGCGTTGTACTCTGAACTCCGACACAGCAAGTGAGCCCCAGGTGGGCAGAGGAAACATTTCAAGGGCACCCTCAAAGCCTCCTTGATAAAGTGCAACATCCCCACTGACACCTGGGAATCCCTGGGCAAAGATTGCCTTAAGTGGAGGAAGAGCATCCGGAAGGGCGTTGAGCACCTCGAGTCTCGTCACCGAGAGTGTGCAGAAAACAAGCGCAGGCAGCGGAAGGAGCGTGCGGCAAACCAGTCCCACCCACCCTTTCCTTCAATGTCTGTCTGTCCCACCTGTGACAGAGACTGTAATTCCCCTATTGGACTGTTCAGTCACCTGAGAACTCACTTCTAGAGTGGAAGCAAGTCTTCCTCGATTTTGAGGGACTGCCTATGATGATGATATTGCCTGTTTTGAACAAAATTAAAAACAGTTATCTGCAGTAATCTAGTGTAAAATGTGACAATTCAGACATTGAGTTTATCCCGGGCATATCTGAGCCATACAGCCATAACTACACTAAATCTAACTGAATTATGATCACTAACACCAAAATGCTCTCCCACTGATACCCCTACCATCTGTCCAGCATCATTCCATAAAACTAAGACCAGAACCGCCCCTCTCTTGTTGGGCTTGCTACGACTGACTAAAAACGTTCTGCTGAATGCATTTTATGAATTCTGCACCCTCTGTACGTTTTACACTGATTCTATCCCAGTTCATGTTAGGGTAGTTGAAATCCCCTATTGTTTTTGCACTTCTCAAAAATGTGCTTATATTTGCTCTTGTATCTTCCTCTGACGATTTGGGGGTCTATAGTACACTCCCAGCAGTGTGATTGCCCCTTTTTTGTTCTTCAGTTCAACCCATAAGGCCTCATTTGATGATCTTTCTAACGTATTATCCCTCCTCACAGCTGTAATTGTTTCCAATATTGCGAGTACCCCTTCCATTTTTTATCCCCCTCTCTATCTCGTCTGAAAATCCTGTAACCAGGAATGTTTTGCTGCCATTCGTGGCAAGTAGAATCAGGGACAACCCAAAGATGTTTTATAAATACATTAAGAGCATGAGGATAACTAGAAAAGGAGTGGGGCCTATTAGATACCATAAAGTAAATCTGTGTGTGGAGGCAGAAGATGTGGGTATGATTCTTAATGAATATTTTGCATCTGTTTTCACAAAAGAGAGGAGCGATGAAGACTTTGCAATGAAGGAGGAGGAGTGTGAAATATTAGATGAGATAGACATTGTGAGAAAGGAAGTATTAAGGGGCTTAACAACTTTGAAAGGGGATAAATCCCCAGGCCCGGATGAAATGTATCCCTGTTAAGAGAAGCAAAAGAAGAAATAGCAGAGGCTCTGACCATCATTTTCCAATCCTCTCTGGCTACAGGTGTGGTACCAGAGGACTGGAGGATTGCTGATGTTGTACCTTTGTTTAAAAAGGGAGAAATGGATAGACCAAGTAATTACAGGCCAGTCAGTCTTAACTCAGTGTTGGGAAAAATCCTGAGGGACATGATAAATCTTCATTTGGAAAGACAGGGATTAATCAAGGATAGTCAGCACGGATTGGTTAAGGGAAGGTCATGTCTGACTTACTTGATTGAATTTTTTGAGGAGGTAACGAGGAGGGTCAAAGAGGACAGAGTGTATGATGTAGTGTATATGGATTTTAGCAAAGTTTTTGATAAGATCCCACATGACAGACTGGTCACGAAAGTAAAAGCCCATGGGATCCAGGGCAAAGTGGCAAGTTGGATCCAAAATTGGCTCATAGGCAGGAAGCAATGGGTAATGGTTGATGGGTGTTTTTGTGCCTGGAAGGCTGTATCCAGTAGGGGTCCGCAGGGCTCAGTGCTGGGTCCCTTGCTTTTTGTGGTATATATCAATGACTTGGTCTTGAATGTTGGGGGTATGATTAAGAGGTTTGTAGATGACACTAAAATAGGCTGTGTGGTTGATAATGAAGAAGCAAGCTGCGGATTGCAAGGCGATATCAATGTACTGGTCAGGCGGTTGGAACAGTGGAAAATGGATTCAATCCGGATAAGTGTGAGGTAATGCATTTGGGGAGGTCTAACAAGGCAAGGGAATACACAGTAACTGGTACGACACTGAAAAGTGTAGAGGAACAAAGGGACCTTGGAATGCAGGTCCACAGATCCCTAAAGGTAGTAGGCCAGGTAGATAAGGTGGTTAAGAAGACAGAGAGAATATTTGCCCTTGTTAGTCGAGGCATGGAATACAAGAGCTAGGAGGTTATGCTTGAACTGTAAAAGCACAGGTTAGGCCGCAGCTGGAGTACTGTGTGCAGTTCTGTCACCCCATTACAGGAAAGGAGGGTAGCTAATGTTACACCACTTTTTACAAAAGGAGAGAGAGAGAGAAAACGGGTAATTATAGACCAGTTAGCCTGACATCAGTAGTGGGGAAAATTTTGAATCAATTATTAAAGATGAAATAGCAGCGCATTTGGAAAGTAGTGACAGGATCGGGCCAAGTCAGCATTGATTTATGAAAGGGAAATCATACTTGACAAATCTTCTGGAATTTTTTGAGGATGTAACTAGTAGAGTGGAGAAGGGAGAACCAGTGGATGTGGTGTATTTGGACTTTCAAAAGGCTTTTGACAAGGTCCCATACAAGAGATTGGTGTGCAAAATTAGAGCAAATGGTATTGGGATAATGTATTAACGTGGATAGAGAACTGGTTGGCAGACATAAAGCAGAGAGTCGGGTTAAACGGATCCTTTTCTGAATGGCAGGCAGTGACTAGTGGGGTGCCGCAGGGCTCAGTGCTGGGACCCCAGCTATTTACAATATATATAAATGATTTACATGAAGGAATTGAGAGTAATATCTTCAAGTTTGCAGATGACACTAAGCTGGGTGGCGGTGTGAGCTGTGAGGAGCATGCTAAGAGGCTGCAGGGTGACTTGGACAGGTTAGGTGAGTGGGAAAATGCATGGCAGATGCAGTATAATGTGGATAAATGTGAGGTTAGCCACTTTGGTGGCAAAAACATGAAGGCAGAATATTATCTGAATGGCGGCAGATTAGGAAAAGGTGCAACGAGACTTGGGTGTCATGGTACATCAGTCATTGAAAGTTGGCATGCAGGTACAGCAGGTGGTGAAGAAGGCAAATGACATGTTGGCTTTCATAGCGAGGGGATTTGAGTATAGGAGCAGGGAGGTCTTACTGCAGTTGTACAGGGCCTTGGTGAGGCCTCACCTAGAATATTGTGTTCAGTTTTGGTCTCCTAATCTGAGGAAGGATGTTCTTGCTATTGAGGGAGTGGAGCGAAGGTTCACCAGACTGATTCCTGGGATGGCAGGACTGACATGAGGAGAGACTGGATCGACTGGGCCTCTATTCACTGGAGTTTAGAAGGATGAGAGGAGATCTCATAGAAACATATAAAATTCTGACGGGACTGGACAGGTTAGATGCAGGAAGAATGTTCCCGATGCTGGGGGAGTCCAGAACCAGGGGTCACAGTAAGGATAAGGGGTAAGCCATTTAGGACCGAGATGAGGAGAAATCTGTTCACTCAGAGAGTTGTTAACCTGTGGAATTCTCTACCACACAGAATTGTTGATGCCAGTTCGTTAGATATATTCAAGAGGGAGTTGGCCCTTACGGCTAAAGGGATCAAGGGATATGGAGAGAAAGCAGGAAAGGGGTACTGAGGTGAATGATCAGCCATGATCTTTTTGAATGGTGATGCAGGCTGGAAGGGCCAAGTGGCCTACTCCTGCACCTATTTTCTATGTTTCTATGAAAGATGTGATTGCACTGGAAAGGGTGCAGAGGAGATTTACAAGAATGTTGCCTGGGCTGGAGAATTTTGGCTTTGAGGAAAAATTGGAGATGCTGGGTCTGTTTTCTTTGGAACAGAGGAGGCTGAGGGGAGACCTGATTGAGGTGTATAAAATTATGAAGGACCTAGATAGAATAGATAGGAAGGACCTGTTTCCCTTTGCAGAGGGGTTAACAACCAGGGGACATAGATTTAAAGTAATTGGGAGGAGGTTTAGAGGAGATATTAGGGGAAATGTCTTTACCCAGAGGGTAGTGGGAATCTGAAACTCTCTGCCTGAAAGGGTGGTAGAGGCAGGAACCCTCACCACATTTAAAAATACTTGGATGTGCACTTAAAGTGCCGTAACCTACAGGGCTACGTTCCAAGAGCTGGAAAGTGGGGTTAGGCTGGATAGCTCTTGGTCGGCCGGTGCGGACACGATGGGCCAAAATAACCTCCTTCCATGCTGTAAATTTCTATGATTCTATACGTAGCTTTCCCTTGATTATTATGGTCTGTTTTCCCAGAATTAATGTGACATAGCTCTTGTTGGAAAACATCAGAGCCAATAATTTACTTAACCCTTGAAACCAATGGAAAATGTTGAATCAGAAAATGAAATGTGCTGGCTACTTTTAACCTGGTTACAATACTCAGTGTGAACAAAGGAGAGGATTTGTGTGTGTGCGGCTGTGGGTGTTAATGATTTAGTAAAAGCTGTTCATCACCACACAACATTCAATCCATCACCGTACTGGGCTACTGATGGCCCGTTACCACACTGGGCTCATTGCTCTCGGTCTATTCCAGGCAGTGTTGCTGCTATGGATCCATTTTAGGTGAAGGTTTCCCACAGTTTCACCATTTATACAAAAAGTGACAGATATCACACGCTTTGCCTCTACCCTTGTCAGTGTGAGAGAAACATACCTTTAAGCTCACTGTATATGGACTGATCCGATTCCTTCATTGCCTGACAGGGAACAGAGCAATGATAGTAACATAGAAAACAGGTGCAGGAGTAGGCCATTCGGCCCTTCGAGCCTGCACCACCATTCAATAAGATCTTGGCTGATCATTCACCTCAGTGCCCCTTTCCTGCTTTCTCTCCATATCCCTTGACCCCTTTAGCAGTTAGGGCCATATCTAACTCCCTCTTGAATATATCTAACGAACTGGCATCAACAACTCTCTGTGGTAGAGAATTCCACAGGTTAACAACTCTCTGAGTGAAGAAGTTTCTCCTCATCTCGGTCCTAAATGGCTTACCCCTTATCCTTAGACTGTGACCCCTGGTTCTGGACTTCCCCAACATTGGGAACATTCTTCCTGCATCTAACCTGACTAGTCCCGTCAGAATTTTATATGTCTCTATGAGATTCTCCCTTCATTCTTCTGGATCCCGGGAATCAGTCTGGTGACCCTTCGCTGCACTTCCTCAATAGCAAGCACGTCCTTCCTCAAATTAGGAGACCAAAACTGCACACAATACTCAAGGTGTGGTCTCACCAAGGTCCTGTACAACTGCAGCAAGACCTCCCTGCTCCTATACTCAAATCCCCTTGCTATGAAGACCAGCATGCCATTTGCTTTCTTTGCTGTCTGCTGTACCTGCTTGCCTAACTTCAAAGACTGATGTACCATGAGACCCAGGTCTCGTTGTACCTCCTCTTTTACTAATCTGTCACCATTCAGATAATAATCTACCTTCCTGTTTTTGCCACCAAAGTGGATAACCTCACATTTATCCACATTATACTACATTTGCCCATTCACCTAACCTGTCCAAGTCCCCTGCAGCCTCTTAGCATCCTCTTCGCAGCTCGCTCTGCCACCCATCTTAGTGTCATCTGCAAACTTGGAGATATTACATTCAATTCCTTCGTCTAAATCATTAATGTATATTGTAAATAGCTGGGGTCCCAGCATTGAACCCTGCAGCACCCCACGAGTCACTGCCTGCCATTCTGAAAAGGACCCGTTTATTCCCACTCTTTGCATCCTGTCTGCCAACTATTTCTCTATCCACGTCAATACATTACCCCCAATACCATGTGCCTTAATTTTGCACACTAATCTATTGTGTGGGACATTGTCAAAAGCCTTTTGAAAGTCCAAATACATCACATCCACTTATTCTCCCTTATCCACTCTACTAGTTACATCCTCAAGAAGCTCTAGAAGATTTGTCAAACTTGATTTCCCGTTCATAAATCCATGCTGACTTAGACCGATCCTGTCACTGCTTTCCAAATGTGCTGCTATTTCATCTTTAATAATTGATTCCAACATTTTCCCCACCACCGATGTCAGGCTAACTAGTCGAAAATTCCCTGTTTTCTCTCCCTCCTTCTTTAAAAAGTGGTGTTACATTAGCTACCCTCCAATCCATAGCAACTGAATCAGAGTCCATGGAATGTTGGAAAATGACCACCAATGCATCTTCTATTTCTAAAGCCACTTCCTTAAGTACTCTGGAGTGCAGACAATCAGGACCTGGGGATTTATTGGCCTTCAATCCCTTCAATTTCCCTAACACCATTTCCTGACTAATAAGGATTTTCTCGCTAGACCCTCGGTCCCATAGTATTTTCGGGAGGTTATTTGTGTCTTCCTTAGTGAAGACAGAAACAAAGTATTTTTTCAATTGGTCTGCCATTTCCTTGTCCCCCATTATGGATTCCCCTGATTCTGACTGCAAGAGACCTACATTAGTCTTCACTAATATTTTTCTCTTCACATATCTGTAGATGCTTTTGCAGTCAGTTTTTATGTTCCCTGCAAGCTTACTCTCATACCCTATTTTCCCCCTCCTAATTAAACCCTTAGTCCTCCTCTGCTGAATATTAAATTTCTCCCAGTCCTCAGGTTTGCTGCTTTTTCTGGCCAATTTATATGCCTCTTCCTTGGATTTAACACTTTCCCTAATTTCCCTTGTTAGCCACGGCTGAGCCACCTTCCCTTTATTTTTACGCCACACTGGGATGTACAATTGTTGTAGTTCATCCATGTGATCTTTAAATGTCTGCCATTGCCTATCCACCGTCAACCCTTTAAGTATCAGTTGCCAGTCCATCCTAGCCAATTCACATCTCATACCGTCGAAGTTTCCTTTCTTTAAGTTCAGGACCCTAGTCTCTGAATTAACTGTGTCACTCTCCATCTTAATGAAGAATTCTACCATATTATGGTCACTCTTCCCCAAGGGGCCTCACACGACCAGATTGCTAATTAATCCTCTCTCATTACACAAAATCCAGTCTAGGATGGCCTGCTCTCTCATTGGTTCCTCAACATATTGTTCTCGAAAACCGTCCCTTATACACTCCAGGAAATCCTCCTCCACAGTATTGCTACCAGTTTGGTTAGCCCAATCAATATGTAGATTAAATTCACCCATGATAACTGCTGTAACCTTATTGCACGCGTCCCTAATTTCCTGTTTGATGCCATCCCCAACCCCCATACTACTGTTTGATGGCCTGTACACAACTCCCACGAACGTTTTCTGCCCTTTGGTTCTTCGCAGCTCCACCATATAGATTCCACATCATCCACGTTAATGTCCTTCCTTACGATTGCGTTAATCTCCTCTTTAACCAGTAACGCTACCCCACCTCCTTTTCCTTCCTGTCTATCCTTCCTGAATATTGAATACCCCTGGATATTGAGTTCCCAGCCTTGGTCAGCCTGGAGTATGTCTCCGTAATCTCAATTACATCATATCCATTAATATCTATCTGCGCAGTTAATTCGTCCACCTTATTGCATTAAGTTTACCAGCGGTTTTTGTGATATTAATCAGATACTGATCAATAAATCCATGTGTAAGAGGTTATTCCTTCTATTCAGGTTAATATAATGCAAACTGTATTTACTGGTTACATTGAGCTGGGTTCCGCTCCCGCTGATATCGCCCCACATTTTACAGTAATAGGCGGCAGTGTCACTGGGCTGCACGTCTGTGACTGTCAGAATGAAGCTGTTATTGGAGGTGAGTCTGGAAGGCTGGAGATGGTCAGTGGAACCTGGGCTCCCTCGTGTGCTGCCACTTGCCTCGTGTTAAAACCCACTCCGTATCTGGCCCCGGTAGTTGCCGGTACCAGTGGACATCGGTGTCGCTCACTCTGGCGTTCCACATGGTGCACTGTAACCGCGCCGTGTGACCCTCTGTGACACGTTTTAGGCTTGGAGACTGGGTCAGGACAGGGACAACTGCACCTTTAATGGGAAAATATCAATCACTTAAAAACCGGTCTGAAGGTTACAAAGTGTCCCCGGTATTTAAAGGGCCAGTCCAGGCAGTACAAGTTAGACGGAGATCAAAGATTGCAATCCTGGAGCAGTGCGATTTGTCAGTTACTGATTCCGATCCAAAATGTGGAAAACCTGTGTTGTGAACCCTGCCTTTTATTTGAACAAGTTCACCAATAGAAGAGAAGGTTCTTTTTCTTTTCATTCACCGGCTGGCGTGGGCACGGGTACAATGGGCCGAATCAGTGTCCTTTGGTGCTGTCTGATTCTATCATGGAAACTGGTAAAGGGAGACCTGGGGAGGGACCTGGTATTGATATAGCGCCTTTAATGCAGTAAAAGGTCCCAAGGTGCTTCACAGGAGTGTTATTAGACAAAAGATGGTTCCTTCAAGCTGCGAGGAACCATCAGCGGAAGGTCGGGGCTTTAAAAGGAGGAGCAGCATGGCGGCATACCACTGCAAGGTACAGCGCGAGCCAGTCAGGGAGGGCAACGACTGTGAAGAGGGCGACTGGAATGGACATCCTCATAATGCAGGTCGGTGATTGGAGCGTGGGCAGGTACAGCAGGAGCGATGAGGTGCGAAGTAGTGGCGAGGGATTGCAGACCAACGTGATCGGGGCCCAGGAGAGGTATGAGTTCGGGGACCAGAAGAGGCGAGGGCCCAGGGGCACACGGGCCAGCCCACACTGCAATATGTGTGTGCAGTAGATCCGTGCAGCAGAGCTGGTTTCCAGTCGTCAAGGTTAATCCTTGCCACTGGACCAAGACCTAGCTCTGTCAAGCCCGTGTGGTGGTTGGTGTGCAACGGTCACCACACGTTAAAAAAATCCACACTCTGGCATCATCCATCCTTCAATCTGCAGTTCGGGACTTGGAATAGCCAGTCCTTCATTGAAACACATGTGAACTCATCCCTTTTTGGTGGAAGCAAGTCATACTCGATACAAGGGACCGCCGAAGAGAAGATAAGACAAAAAATTTGATACCAAGACACATGACACAAATGGTCAAAGAAGTAGGTTTTAAGGGGCGTCTTATCGGAGAAAAGAGAGTCGAGAGGATTAGCAAGGAATTCCAGAGCATAGGGAGCTGGAGGCACGGCCGCCAGTGGTTGAGTAATTATAGTCGGGGGTGCTGAACAGGCCAGAATTAGTGGAGCGCAGACATCTCTTTGGCGGGGGGTCATGGGGCTGGAGGAGATTACAGAGAGTGTAAAGATCGAGGCCATGGAGGGATTTGAAAACCAGGATGAGCATTTTTAAAATCGAGGCGTTGCTTAACCGGGAGCCAATGTAGGTCAGCGATCACAGGGGAGATGGGTTTACAGGACTTGGAAAGTTTACAGCACACAAGCGACCTATTCGGCCCATCGTGTCCATGCCGGACGACAAAGCTATCCAGCCTAATCCCACTTTCCAGCTCTTGGTCCATAGCCTTGTATGTTACGGCATTTCAAGTGCATATCCAAGTACTTTTTAAATGTGGTGAAGGTTTCTGTCTCTACCACCCTGTCAGGCAGTGAGGGGATAAGGGGTTATGGGGAGCGGGTGGGGAAGTGGAGCTGAGTCCATAATCAGATCAGCCATGATCTTATTGAATGGCGGAGCAGGCTCGAGGGGCCGTATGGCCTACACCTGTTCCTATTTCTTATGTTCTTATAGACCCCCACCACCCTCTGGGTGAAAAAAATTCTCCTCAAATCCCCTCTAAACCTCTTACCAATTACTTTAAATCTATGCCCCCTGGTTGATGACCCCTCTGCCGATGGAAATAGGTCATTCCTATCCACTCTATCTAGGCCCCACATAATTTTATACACCTCAATTAGGTCTCTCCTCAGCCTCCTATGTTCCAAAGAAAACAACCCCAGCCTATCCAATCATTCATTAAGGCTAAAATTCTCCAGTCCAGGCAAAATCCTCGTAAATCTCCTCTATACCCTCTCTAGTGCAATTACATCTTTTCCTGTAATGTGGTGACCAGAACTGCAAACAGTACTCTATCTGTGGCTTAGCTAGTGTTTTATACCATTTAAGCATAACCTCCCGGCTCTTATATTCTATGTCTTGGCTAATAAAGGCAAGTATCCCATATGCCTTCTTATCCACCTTATATACCTGTCCTGCTACCTTCAGGGAGCTGTGGATACAAGAACATAAGACATTTGAGCCGTTCTAGGCCATATGGCACCTCGAGCCTGCTCCGCCATTCAATAAGATCGTGGCTGATCTGATCTTGGCCTCCACTCCACTTTCCTTCCTGTTCCCCATAACCCTTGACTCCCCTATAGTTCAAGAATCTGTCTATCTCAGCCTTGAATATCTTCACTGACAGCCTCCACATCTCTCTGGGGTAGAGAATTCCAAAGATTCATGACCCTCAGTGAAGAAATTACTCATCACCTCCGTCTTAAATGGACGATCCCTTATTCTGAAACTATGTGCCCTAGTTCTAGATTCCCCCATGAGGAGAAACATCCTCTCAGCATCTGCCCTGTCAAGCCCCCTCAGAATCTTATATGTTTCAATAAGATCACCTCTCATTCTTCTAAAGTCCAAAGAGTACAGGCCCAACCTGCTCAACCTTTCCTCATAACATGCCTTCATCCCAGTAATCAACCTAGTGAACCTTCTCTGAACTGCCTCCAATGCAACTATATCCCTCCTTAAATAAGGAGACCAAAATAGCACGCAGTACTCCAAGTTTGGTCTCACCAATGCCCTGTACAGTTGCTGCAAGACTTCCCTACATTTATACTCCATCCCCCTTGCCATAAAGGCCAACATTCCATTTGCCCTCCTAATTACTTGCTACTTGAATGTTAACTTTTTGTGTTACATGTACCCCCTGCAACACAGAATTCTGTAGTCTCTCTCCATTCAAATAATATTTTGCTTTTCTGTTCTTCCTATCAAATTGGATAACCTCACATTTTCCCACATTATACTCCATCTGCCAAATGTTTTCCCACTCAGTTAACCTATCTATATCCCTTTGCAGACTCTGAGTCCTCCTCACAACTTGATTTCCCACCTATCATTGTATTGTCGGCAAATTTGGCTGTAATACTCTGTCCCTTCACCCAAGTCATTAATATAGATTAAAATAGATTGTAAATAGTTGAGGCTCCAGCACTGATCGCTGTGGCACCCCACTAGTTACAGTTTGCCAACTTGAAAATGGCCCATTTATCTCGACTCTCTGTTTTCTGTTAGTTAGTTAATCCTCTACATGCTTATATATTACCCCCCAACACCATGAGCTCTTATCTTGTGTAATAACCTTTTATGTGGCATCTTATCGAATGCCTTCACGAAATCCAAGTACACAACATCCACTGGTTCTCCTTTACCCACCCTGCTTGTTACATCCTCAAAGAACAATAATAAATTTGTCAAAAATGATTTCCCTTTCATAAAACCATGTTGAATCTACTTGATTGTATTATTATTTTTGTATTAATTCTTGGGGGTCACTAGACACCAGAGGGCACCGTCGTCGGAGGTCATCAGGCTGTATGCATGTGGCATGTGTGCTTGGTCACCTGTATATAAGCTGGGTGTCTTTGTCACGGTGGCACTCTTGGGCTGGAATAAAGATGGATCAAGTTGCACCTGAGTGAGTTTCCAGTAACCAGACTCTTGCGTCATTACAATTGGCGACGAGGTAATTTAAGAACCTTCGCATGCACAATGAGCACTGTTGGAATCCTGGAGAGATTCGTGGAGGGCGAGGATTGGGTGGATTTTGTCGACCGCCTGGATCAATATTTTGTGGCCAATGGCATGGAGGCAGAGGCCTACGCAGTTAAGTGCAGGGCAGTTCTCCTCACCGTTTGTGGTCTGAAAATTTACGGCTTCATGAAGAATCTTCTCTCGTCTGTACATCCGGTGGAAAAGGTACGCGGAATTGTGTACATTGGTGGGTAACCATCTGAAACCAAACGAGGGGATCATCATATCACACTACCGTTTCTACACACATGTTCATGCTGAGAGCCAGGACGTGTTGGGATTTGTCGCTGACCTGCGACGTCTTGCTGAGCCGTGTAAGTTCGGGAACAAACAGTAGTAACAAGGTTGGGGATGGCATCAAATAGAAAATTAGAGACACGTGCAATAAGGGTACAGCAGTTATCATGGGTGACTTTAATCTGCATATTGATTGGGCTAACTAAACTGGTAGCAATACTGTGGAGGAGGATTTCCTGGAGTGTATAAGGGATGGTTTTCTAGACCAATATGTCGAGGAACCAACGAGAGAGCAGGCCATCCTAGACTGTGTAACGAGAGAGGATTAATTAGCAATCTGGTCGTGCCCTTGGGGAAGAGTGACCATAATATGGTAGAATTCTTTATTAAGATGGAGAGTGACACAGTTAATTCAGAGACTAGGGTCCTGAACTTAAAGAAAGGAAACTTCGACGGTATGAGACGTGAATTGGCTGGGATAGACTGGCGACTGATACTTAAAGGGTTGATGGTGGATAGGCAATGGCATACATTTAAAGATCACATGGATGAACTACAACAATTGTACATCCCTGTGTGGCGTAAGAATAAAAAAAGGGAAGATGGCTCCACCGTGGCTAACAAGGGAAATTAGGGAAAGTGTTAAGTCCAAGGAAGAGCTATATAAATTGTCCAGAAAAAGCAGCAAACCTGAGGACTGGGAGAAATTTAGAATTTAGCAAAGAAGGACAAAGGGTTTAATTAGAAGGGGGAAACTAGAGTATGAGAGTAAGCTTGCTGGGAACATAAAACCTGCAAAAACTTCTACAGATATGTGAAGAGAAAAATATTAATGAAGACTAATGCAGTCAGAATCAGGGGAATTCATAATGGAGAACAAGGAAATGGCAGACCAATTGAACAAATACATTGGTTCTGTCTTCACTAAAAAAGACACAAATAACCTCATGAAAATACTAGTACACCGAGGGTCGAGCGAAAAGGGGGAACTGAGGGAAATCCTTAATAGTCAGGAAATGGTGTTCGGGAAATTGAAGGGACTGAAGGCCGATAAATGCCCAGGGCCTGATAGTTTGCACTCCAGAGTACTTAAGGAAGTGGCCCTAGAAATAGTAGATGCATTGGTGGTCATTATCCAACATTCCATGGACTCTGGTTCAGTTCCTATGGATTAGAGGATAGCTAATGCAACACCACTTTTTAAAAAAGGAGGGAGAGAGAAAACAGGGAATTATCGACCGGTTAGCCTGACATCGGTGGTGGGGAATATGCTGGAATCAATTATTAAAGATGAAATAGCAGCGCATTTGGAAAGCAGTGACAGGATCGGTCCAAGTCCGCATGGATTTATGAAAGGGAAATCATGCTTGACAAATCTTTGAGAGTTTTTTGAGGATGTAACTAGTAGAGTGGATAAGGGAGAACCAGTGGATGTGATGTATTTGGATTTTCAAAATGTTTTGACACGAAATTAGTGTGCAAAATTAAGGCACATGGAATCGGGGGTAATGTATTGACGTGGATAGAAAACTGGTTTGCAGACAGGAAGCAAAGAGTGGGAATAAATGGGTCCTTTTCAGAATGGTAGGTAGTGACTAGTGGGTGTTGCAGGGTTCAGTGCTATATCCCCAGCTATTTTCAATATACGTTAATGATCTAGACGAAGGAATTGAATGTAATATCTCCAAGTTTGCAGATGAC
This sequence comes from Pristiophorus japonicus, assembly GCF_044704955.1. NCBI lineage: Eukaryota > Metazoa > Chordata > Chondrichthyes > Pristiophoridae > Pristiophorus > Pristiophorus japonicus. The sequence continues at coordinate 323,921 of NW_027252889.1, forward strand.
AGTAAGCTGGGTGGCAGTGCGAGCTGCGAGGAGGATGCTAAGAGGCTGCAGGGGGACTTGGACAGGTTGGGTGAATGGGAAAATGCATGGCAGATGCAGTATAATGTGGATATGTGTGAAGTTATCCATTCTGGTGGCAAAAACAGGAAGGCAGATTATTATCTGAATGGTGAAAGATTAGTAAAAGGGGAGGTGCATCGAGACCTGGGTGTCGTGGTACATCAGTCATTGAAGGTAGGCATGCAGGTACAGCAGGCAGTAAAGAAATCAAATGGCATGCTGGCCTTCATAGCAAGGGGATTTGAGTATAGGAGCAGGGAGGTCTTACTGCAGACCACACCTTGAGTATTGTGTGCAGTTTTGGTCTCCTAATCTGAGGAAGGACATCCTTGCCACTGAGGGAATGCGGCGAAGGTTCACTAGACTGATTCCGGGGATGGCAGGACTGACATATGAAGAAAGACTGGATCGACTAGGCTTATGTTCACTGGAATTTAGAAGAATGAGAGGAGATCTCATAGAAGCAAATAAAACTCTGATGGGATTGGACAGGTTAGATGCTGGAAGAATGTTCCCGATGTTGGGGAAGTCCAGAACCAGGGTCACAGTCTAAGGATAATGAGTAAGCCATTTAGGACAGACATGAAGGAAACTTCTTCACTCAGAGAATTGTGAACCTGTGTAATTCTCTACCGTAGTAGTTGAGGCCAGTTCGTCAGATATATTCAAATGGGAGTTAAATGTGGCCCTTACGACTAAAGGAATCAAGGAGTATGGAGAGAAAGCAGGAATGGGGTACTGAAGTTGCATGATCAGCCATGATCATATTGAATGGGGGTGCAGGCTCGAAGGGCCGAATGGCCTACTCCTGCACCTACTTTCTATGTTTCTAAGACATGCGGCGTGATGTCTCAGTGATAGACATCAGCCATGATGCGATGCTCAGGAAGCTGTTGGCTGCAGATACGCTGGATTTGAAAAAGGCCATCGCGACTGCCCAGGTATGCATGACAACAGATGAGAATTTGAGGCAGATATCATCGACGAGTTGGAGTTCCATGGCAAGTACTGTACACAAGATGGCGTTGTCTTCGGGCAGAGTTGCTTCCCCGAAACCTGCCGCTGCTCACAGTCCGCCAACTGGTTCGATCCAGATTTCACCCTGTTGGTGATGTGGGGGCAATTATCGGCCTCATCAGTGTCGGTTTATGCAATGGATGTTTAAAAGTGGGGCACCTTCACAGGATGTGTCCACAACGGAGCAAGCATGGTGCGGCTCACCACGTGGTGAATGAGGATCAGTTCAGTGATGGCCCGGATACACAACCCGAGGAGGAAGTGAATGGACTGTATTCGTTCCTGAGCAAGAGCCAGCCGAATAGTGGTTAATGTGAAGCTGCATGGCGTGCGTGTATCAATGGAGCTGGACACGGGTGTGAGCCAGTCGATAATGAGCCAAAGGACATTCGACAAGCTGTGGGACACTAAGGCTGCGAAACCAAAGCTGAGTCCAGTCAATGCCAGGTTGTGTACTTGCACTAAGGAACTCATACCTGTGCTCGGCAATGCAGCAATCGAGGTGTCATATGATGGTGTGGTTCACGAGCTACCATTATGGATCATCCCAGGTCATTATCCAACGCTGTTCGGCAGGAATTCACTCGAGAAAATCAAGCTGAATTGGAATGATGTCAAGATGTTGTCCTGGGTAGATGATACTTAGTGTGCTCAAGTATTGAAAAAGTTTCCTTCTTTGTTTGAACCGGGCATTGGTAATTTTACAGATTCACCTGGACTCGAATGCAAGGCCTGCCTATCACAAAGCTCGGTCTGTTCCGTACATGATGAGGGAGAAGGTTGAAATCGAGCTTGACAGACTCCAGCATGAAGGGATCATATCACCGGTCAAGTTTAACGAGTGGGCCAGTCCCATTGTTCCTGTGTTGAAGAGTGATGGCATTGTCAGGATTTGTGGAGACAACAAGGTGACGATTAACCGATTTTCAAAACAGGATCAGTATCCATTACCGAGGGCCGATGACCTGTTCGCCATGCTAGCTGGTGGAAAGTCGTTCACGAAACTGGATCTGACGTCGGCCTATATGACCCAGGAACTTGTCACCACTTCGAAGAAACTCACCTGCATCAACACCCATAAAGGACTGTTCGTCTACAACAGGTGTCCTTTTGGGATTTGTTCAGTTGCAGCCATATTTAAGAGGACTGTGGAGAGTTTACTGAAGTCCGTTCCTAGGAAAGATGTTTTTTGTCGTAGTAGATGCATATTCTAAGTGGTTATTTCGTCATCCAGCACGTCTACAGCTAACATTGAGAGCCTTCGTATCATGTTTGCTACTCATGGTTTGCCTGACATTGTTGTGAGCGACAATGGATCTTGCTTCTCAAGTCTTGAGTTCCAGGAGTTCATGAAACTCAATGACATCAGACATGTGAGATCAGCTCCTTCAAGCCTGCTTCTAATGGTCAAGCAGAGCGTGCCATTCAAACGATCAAGCAAAGTATGAAACATGTAACTCAGGGCTCACTGCAGAGATGGTTGCCATGTATATTGCTCAGTTACAGGTCAAGACTACATACACTTACTGGGGTTCCTCCTGCTGAACTACTGATGAAGAGAAATCTCAAGACCAGGCTTTCTCTTCATCCTGATTTGAATGATCATGTTGAAAACAGACGTCAAAGTCAGCAATGGTGTCATGATCGTGTTGCCATGTCACGTGACATCTTGGTCAACGATCCGGTTTATGTACTGAACTATGGTCAAGGTCCAAAGTGGATCGCCGGCACTGTTACAGCCAAGGAGGGTAACAGAGTGTTTATTGTCATGCTCAAGAATGGGCAAACATGCAGGAAACACCTTGACCAGGTTAAACTGCGGCACACGGATGAACTGGAAGCGAGTGAGGAAGATGCAGTCAGTGACCAACCAGCCATTGTTGACCCATCAGAGGACTCTGCTGACATTACTGACTCTGGACCTTCAGTCTCTGATGTGGTCATGACCACTCCCATCAGCTCAGCTACTCAGCCCTCAGTCTCAACGGACTCAGAATGCTCGCCCAGAGCCAAAGTTGAACTGAGACGATCAACTCGTGAGAGGAAAGCCCCAGACCATCTTAATTTGTAAAAAAAAAAACTCGTTAAGGTTTTAAAAGGGGAATGTTGTTATGTATTAATACTTGAGGGTCACCAGACACCAGAGGGTGCCGCGGTCAGAGGTCATTGGGCTGTACACATGTGGCATGTGTGCTTGGTCACCTGTATATAAGCTGGGTATCTTTGTCACGCTGGCACTCTTGGGCTGGAATAAAGAAGGATCAGGTTGCACCTGAGTGAGTTTACAGTAAACAGACTTGAGTCATTACAATTTTCTAAATGTCCTGCTACTACTTCCTTAATAATAGATTCCAGCATTTTCTCAATGACAGATGTTAGGCTCACTGACCTATAATTTCCTGCTATCTGTCTCCCTCCTTTCTTAAAGAGGGGTGTTCCATTTGCAGTTTTCCAATCCTTGGGACCTTTCCAGAATCTAGGGAATTTTGAAACATTACAACCAATGCATCCACTATCTCTGCAGCCACTTCTTTTAAGACCCAAGGATGCAGGCCATCAGGTCCAGGGGACTTGTCAGTCTTTAGTCCCATTAGTTTGCCGATTACTTTTTCTGAAGTGATGATAATTGTTTTTATTTCCTCCCGACCCTTTGCCCTTGATTTTCTATTAGTAGGATGCTTTTCATGTCTTCTACCGTAAAGACAGATACAAATATTTGTTCAAAGTCTCTGCCATTTCCTTGTTTCCCATTATTATTTCCCCAGTCTCACTCTCTCAGGGACCAATATTTACTTTAGCTACTCCCTTCCTTTTTATATACGTGGCGTGGCGACCCCGACCATGGAGGAAATACCAGCAGCAGGTCGGGGCCATAAAAGGCGAGCAGCGAGCGACCCTGGGAGCAGCGTGGTGACATGCCACTTCAGGGAGCAGTGCGAGCTGGTGCAAGAGGGCAACAGCAGTGCAGCGGGCAACTGGATTGGACATCACCAAGGTCCAGGTCGGTGATTGGAACGTGGGCAGGTACAGCAGCAGCGGCGAGTTTGGGACACAGGAGCGGTGAGTTATCGTGGAGCAATGTGATCGAGGCCCAGGAGAGGCGTGAGTTTGGGGCCCAGCAGAGGCCAGGACCCTGGGGCAGCAACTTCTTCACTCAGAGAATTGTTAACCTGTGGAATCCTCGACCGCAGAAAGCTGTTGAGGCCAGTTCATTAGATATATTCAAAAGGGAGTTAGATATGGCCCTTACGGCCGAAATGGCTTTCCCCTTATTCTTAGAGAGTGACTGGTTCTGGAACTCCCCAGCAATGGGAACATTCTTTCTGCCTCTAACCTGTCCAATCCCGTCAGAATTTTATATGTTTCTATGAGATCCCCTCTCATTCTTCTAAACTCCGATGGATACAAGCCCAGTTGATCCAGTCTCTCCTCATAGGTCAATAAGGGGTATGGAGAGAAAGCAGGAAAGGGGTACTGAGGTTGAATGATCAGCCATGATCTTGTTGAATGTCGGTGCAGGCTCGAAGGGCCGAATGGCCTGCTCCTGCACCTAATTTCTATGTTTCTATGTTTCTACGTTTAACATGTAGTTCGGGACCAGGAATATCAGGTCTTTCATTGAAACACCTGTGAACTCATCCTTTTTTAGTGTGGAAGTGGGTCATCCTCGATACGAGGGACCGCCTAAGAGAGATATACTTGTAGAAGCTCTTACCGTCTGTTTTTATATTATTTGCTAGTTTACTCTCATAATCTATTTTCTCCTTCTTTATTCATTTTTTAGTTATCCTTTGGTGGTTTCTAACATTTTGCCAATCTTCTAGCCTACCACTAATCTTTGCAACATATCTGCCTTTTCTTTCAATTTGAGTCTTTCTCAATGGAATATATCTTTGTTGAGAATTATGAAATATCTCCTTAAATGTGTGCCACTGCTTATCTATTGTCTTACCTTTTAATCTAATTTCTCACTCCACATTAACCAATTCTGACTTCATACCTTTGTAATTGCCTTTATTTAGGCTTAAGATATAGTTTCAGATCCAGGTTTCTCACCCTCAAACTGAACGTGAAATTTTATCATGTTATACTCACTCTTCCCGAGAGGATCCTTTACTATGAGGCAATCAATTAATCCTGTCTCATTGCACCTTACCAGATCTAAAATAGCTTGTACCCTGGTTGGTTCTACAATGTATGGTTCTAAGAAACTGTCACGAATACACCCTATGAACTAGTTGTCACAGCTACCTTTGCCAATTTGATTTGTTGAATCTATATGAAGATTAAAATTGCCCACGATTATTGCAGTACCTCTCTTAAAAGCCCCATTATTTCTTAATTTATACTCTGTCCTGCACTCCAAGGTCCCTCTGTTCCTCTACACTTCTCATTGTCCTACCATTTATTGTATATTCCCTTGCCTTGTTAGCCCTTCCCAAATGCATTACCTCACACTTCTCCGGATTGAATTCCATTTGCCACTGTTCTGCCCACGTGACCAGTACATTGATATCTTTCCTACAGTCTACAGCTTTCTTCTTCATTATCAACCATACAAAAAATGGTAGTATCATCTACAAACTTCTTAATCATACCCCCTATATTCAAGTCTAAATCATTGATATATACCACAAAAAGCAAGGGAACTTGTACTCAGCCCTGTGGAACCCCACTGGAAATAGCCTTGCAGACACAAAAGCACCCATCGACCATTACCCTTTGCTTCCTTCCTCCAAGCCAATTTTGGATCCAACTTGTCACTTTGCCCTGTATCTCATGGGCTTACCCTTCATGACCAGTCTACCATGTGGCACCTTATCAAAAGCCTTGGTAAAACCCATATATACTACATCGTACGCACTACCCTCATCAAACCTCCTTGTTACCTCCTCATAAATTCAGTCAAGTTAGTCAGACACTATCTTCCCTTAAAAAAATCCATGTTGACTGTCCTTGATTAATCTGTGTATTTCGAAATGAAGATTTATCCTGTCCCTCAGAATGTTTTCCCATAATTCTCCCACCACCGACGTTAGGCTGATAGGCCTGCAATTCTCGGTCTATCCCTTTCTCATTTTTTAAACAACAGTATAATGGGCAGGGGGAGAGAGAGAGAGAGAGAGACAGTGAACAGGCGGGGCGAAAGAGAGAGGCCACGATTGGGCAGGTGAGAGAGAAAGGCCACGATCGGGCAGGGAGAGAGAGAGGCCATGATTGGGTGGAAGAGAGAGAGAGACCACGATCGGGTGGGGGGGAGAGAGAGAAAGGCCATGATTGGGCGGGAGAGAGATAGAGACCATGAACAGGTGGGGAGAGAGAGAGGGCTCGATTGGGTGGGGAGAGAGAGAGAGAGAGGCCATGATCGGGCGAGGGGGAGAGAGAGAGAGGCCACGATTGGGCAGGGGAGAGAGAGAGGCCACGATCGGGCAGGGAGAGAGAGAGGCTACGATCGGGCAGGGAGAGAGAGAGGCCACGATCGGGTGGGGGAGAGAGAGAGGCTACGATCGGGCAGGGAGAGAAAGAGGCCATGATTGGGCAAGGGGGAGGGGGGAGAGAGAGAGAGAGAGACCACGATCGTGTGGGGGGAGGTGCGGGAGGGGAGGGAGAGAGAGGGCATGATTGGGGGAGGCGGAAGGGAAAGGAGAGAGTGCGCTATCTGGAGAACTTGGGCATGTTGGGGACAATTTTCCCATAATTAACACGAACACCCACCCCTCCGATGCTCTCCCGCACAGCATGGAGGGGCAGAGGGTGGCAGGGGGTTAATATCAGGGTCGATTTCATGGTTTAGAGCTCTCTAAATTATTCCTATTACTGCACTTTTCCCTCAACATGTATTTTACCGTTGAATCCTGTGTGTGAGATTTTGTCCCACCATGTGCTCACAATTATTTGTTCTGTTAAAAACAAATTGAGTTTGGCCCAGATTTCACCCTCCATTCTGTAGTTAAAACTTAGTGTTACTGTAAAAGGAACAGCTTGTATAACATTTAAACAAGATGCTTGTACATAACATTATTAGGTATAAAACCAATATAACATAGAAGGTACTTACTGGTTACTTACAGCCGGGTTCCATTTCCATAGATTGTTCCCCAAAATACCACAGATATAGACCGCGCTGTCTCTGCGCTGCATACCTCTGATGGTCAGAATGTAGCTGTTACTGGCATCATCTCTGGAGAGCTGAAACCGCTCAGAGAAACCGTGTGATCGGTCAACCCTGCCATGTACGTAATGAGTAAATATTTTGTGTTTCCTATCCTGTGAGAGGTACCAGTGTACAGTATATTTATCCACATTCACATTGCTGCTCTCCAGGGTACACCAAAACTTCACCATCCCACCCTCGGGCACCGTCACAACTTCTGGGGACTGGATAAGAACCGGACTTGCCTTTAGACCTGTGAATAGTAAATAACTGATGATCAGAACTGATGAGGAACAACATAAAGTAATAACTTGAAATGGAAGTGGCGATGATGTCACGACGCGTGTGTGTAACCCCGCTCTACCCTTCACTTAAGGTGAGAGCATTCAGCATTCAGAAACATCGGTCCACTGGGCCACCAGGGAGGGGCCAGGCCACTGACCCTGTTGCCGGCCCGGCTGAACCCGGGGCAATAATTGGCCGGCCGATCGGGAAGTCGGCCGGCAAAAATAAAAACATGGTGGCCGCGGCAGTGGGCCCTCCCCTTGAAGGGCCGCCACGCTGTCATGCTGCACACAGGCAGAACAAGGTGCACCAACAGAAAAAGCTGTCGGGGGCACCATGCAGCGGCTCGTGGATTTTTTAAAGTAACTTTGGGGCAGATTGCAATGGAGGTGCGGGATAGCGGCGGTGCGTGCTTTGATGACGCGCTTGTGGCTGAATTTGGGTCGGGGTGGTGTGGAAAGTATTTTTATCTAAGCTGATACCATACGGTATTTGTGTGCCTTTTGATTAAAATGGAGTCCTGGCCCTTCCAGAACTTTCTGCATTTTAGCAGTCAGCTTGCATAAACAGCTAAACCTGTTGTTAGATGGCTGATGGCCATCAGACAGCTAGGAGACAAGTCATGCTGAGATAAGTAACCCCCCCCATGGTGCTCTCCTATTGTCTACACTACAGGAGTTCCATGTCACCCCACCCTTATCTTCTAGCCATTATCTCTTTCCGAGACCTCATCCATTTGATGCAAACAGATAAACTGACCAGGAAATTGAAACAATCCTGACACAATATTAGACAGGTGATAGCCCATTACCTATGACTCATGGAGTAATGGCCGTTTGGATTTCTGATAACCCTGACAAAAGGAAATATCTGGATACCATGTCAGGACCAGGATATAGTAATTAACTCTTTATCTGTATTCACTGACTGTGAGACAGAGCAATACACAGGGAGAGGCCAGAACTTTGGTTTTACTGTATAAATATCTTGTTAAACTGAACCATTTCGGAGGTGTTCACTTAGCCCTTGACTGAGTGTGACCTACCCCTTGCGAGCAATTAAAGATAAGAAACTTCTACCGGAGCTGTAAGTGTCGGAGTCATTCTTTTCGGAGGTCGAGATTTCGACAGTTATTGGAGGTTCCACCGAGAGGCATACTCTCTGTCCTGTGAGTAAAACGGATACAGGCATAGTGCCTCTCCAGTGAAAGGCTTCGGTGGCCAAACAAGGTGAGCCTTTGCTCACAAGAGGTTTCTTCACTGTTGAATCGCATATGTAATCTGTTGTCCACAGCGGAGGTACTGCATCTACAAGACTCGGCATTTAAAAGCTAAAGGTATTTTTTATAACCATTTCTTTCTCAGCTCGCCAGCAGAAGAGAACAGGTTCTGGAAAAAATCTCGAGACAGCCCGGGGAAGGTTTCAGTAGGTAAGGGAGCGCTAGTCGACCGAAAAGGGTTCCAGGTTCTTATGTGATAAGATTTTTATTGTTTTTAATTCGGAAGGGGTTCTTATGTGATAAGACTATTAAAAAAAAAAGAGAAAAAAGAAAGCGCTAATCGATCGAAGGTTCTTATGTGATATGATTTTTATTGTTTTTAATTCGGAAGGGGTTCTTATGTGATAAGACTATAAAAAAAAAGAAAGCGCAATCGATCAAAGAGTTTGGGTACGGAACCTTAAGTTTTATCAGTTTTTATTAGGATAAGTTAAGGACTCGGTCTGTAGTGGCGTACAACGCAGACTGAGAATTTGTTTAGAGGTTATGATTTGTGTACTCGCGGGAATATTGTTTGTTGTCCTTGTATTACTGTCGTGTGCAATACCTTTGAGAGTCATTGCCATTAGAGAAACGGGAAGAGTCACTAGGGAAAATTGTGATTCGAAAAAAAAACACAAGGATTGATTAGGAAAAGAAACAGTAACTGATTGATCAACTACGGTTGGTTCGTGCCAACATATCTCACACACCCAGACTGAGCCCGAATTAAGAGCCTTTTCAGGCCACGTAACGGCCAGGAGAAGTGGGCGTAGAGAACTCGGTTGGCCGAAAGGATTGTGAGATCAGAAACTGTGGAAAAATCTTAAATCATCCAGAATGGGGGCTGGAGCAAGTAACCCACCACCAAAAGGCACACCAGCCTATGTCATGCTCCAGAATTGTGGTCAGTCTTCAATTGACCAAAGAAACAAAAACCGGTAAAGTGGACTAAGGGTGAAAACAGGCCATTTCCACCCGATGGTTCATTTAATTTAGAGAGAACAACATGTCTAGAGGAGTGTCTTATAAACAGAGATCCAGGTAGAAAAAAAAAGGAAAGTAATAGAAAAGGCCTGGGTTCCGATTCTTCAAGCCCATGTAAAATTAACAGAGGAAGTAAATCAAATGTAAAAAAAAAGAGAACCTGATAGTGACTTATGGATTCAAAAAAAAAATGAAGCTAGCAAAAGAAAAAGCTTTATTGAATGGAGAGAGACTTGTGAATGTCTTGTCTTTGAATGAGAGTGCGTGAATGTCTTGTCTTTGAATGAGAGTGCTTCTGTTTTTTTTCCTTGTGTCTGGAAACCTGTTTGGAAAGGTTGTGGAACTGCCTGTTTGTTTTAGCTCCACCCACTTTTTCAAACAAAGTGAAGTTTTTTTAACCCTTCATAGTGTTGTCCTGTATGTGGGAAGTTTAAGACATTTTAAGTTAGAAGCGCAGGTGTGGATTTATTCGGATGAGAGGTTACGGAGCTAGGAAATGCACAAAGGATAGGTTTGTTGAGACATGGTCCCGGTGGTTAAAAGTTGTAATGCCTTTTTTTTGAAAAAAAGCCTTTGTGGGTCTCTCGAGGTGCAGGCTGGGGGAGTACACTCTCATTGTCCTTGGTGTAAAATCTTGGTACAAAAGCTTCTAGCTCAGTAAGAGGATTTTTTTGATAAAGAGTGACAGTACAATAGTTGAATTGGGATTTTGAGATATTTCAGGTGATCTCCTTGATCAACATTTTGGGTGTATTGGAAAAATCTTGGGTTTGGAAGCCTTTTAATAAAATTAGAAAACAAGTACTTTACATTCTGTGATCTGTGAATCACTATAAGCATAAATGAGAAGTCCGTGTAACACACAGATTCGTCCAGTTCAGAAGCCCACACAAATGGAGGTTTGTCCATGACCTATGAGCTGTGAATGAATCTACTATATTCTCACAATGCTTAAAGGATGTGGAATGAAGTATCCCGGAATGCTTTCCAGAGTCTTAAGCAGTCCCTCACTTCAGCACCAGCCTTGGGATTACCAGATTACACTAAGCTATTCAACTTATTTGTGCATCACAAGTCGGGTTTTGCACAATCTGTTTTGACTCAGTTACATGGGGACAAGCAGCGACCGGTAGCATATTTCAGTACCCAACTAGACCCAGTAACACGCGGACTACCAGGATGTCTTCCTTTGTTGGCAGCAGCTTATTATGCTATGCAACAGGCTCAGACAATAACTCTAAATCATCAGACCATTTTGTATATCCCACACTCTGTCGAGATTTTACTTACTAAATGTGCCACCCAACACCTAACCTCCGCAAGAACCACTAAATACGAGGTCGAACTGTTATCAAATCCGAACCTAATCATCAAAAGATGCACTACCTTAAATCCAGCCACTCTACTCCCCACGGATGACGACGGCGAACCCCATTCATGTGAAATGGTAACCGAATTAGTGACTAAACCACGTATCAATCTAACAGATGTACCAATGTGTAACCCTGATCTAATGTACTATGTTGACGGATCAGACTTACGAAATGATAGGGGCCAACTGAGAGCAGCTTATGCAATTGTAACTCAGTTTAATGTTGTCGAAACAGCCTCTCTTCCAGACTCCTTTTCAGCCCAACAAGCCGAATTGTTTGCGTTAACTCGAGCCTGTATTCTGGCTGAAGGACACACAGTTAATATCTACACTGACTCCAGGTATGCTTTTGGGGTATCACATGACTATGGACAAATTTGGAAGATTCGCGGGTACCTGACTTCTTCAGGAACCCCTATCAAAAATGCAGAACAAGTGGAAAATCTCCTGCGAGCCATTCAATGCCCTTTGAAACTTGCCATTATCAAATGCCAAGCACATACAGGCCAGTCGAATGAGGGGGCACTTGGGAATGCCAGAGCTGATAATGCAGCTAAGTCAGCAGCTCTGTCGAAAGGGGGGATGCAGGTGTCATTGTTCCCACTAAGGAAAAATAATTGCTCAGACCCGCCACCCACTATTAATGACGTGCTGGCCTTTCAGACACAGGCCAGTACGGAGGAGGTGGTGACCTGGACGAAGGATCAATGTTATAAAAATCCAGAAGGAATATGGGTTCACCAGGACGGCCGCGTGGTGGCCCCTAGATCCTTACTTCCATGGATTGCCCGATGTGTTCATACATTCACACATGCAGGCAAAGGGGGATTGGCAGATTATATTTTGGCAACTTGGTATGCACCAGGTATTTCGGCAATTGCAAAACAAATCTGTGAAAATTGTGTTACCTGTCAGACAATGAATCTGGGTAAGATGGAAAAAGTAGAATCTGCCTCCCACCCAAATCCAGTCGGGCCTTTTGTACATTTACAAATGGATTTTATTGAATTACCTATGTGTATGGGATTCAAGTATGTATTAGTTATTGTAGATGTGTTCTCTAGATGGATTGAAGCCTTTCCATGTAAAAAGGCCGATGCCACTACTGTTGCTAAATGTTTGTTAAAAGAAATTGTACCGCGCTTCGGAATCCCTGCTAAGCTTTCCAGTGATAATGGGTCACATTTCACGGGAACTGTTATAAGAGAAATGTGTAAAGCTTTACAGATTAATCAACGTTTTCATTGCAGTTATCATCCACAATCAGCTGGACTTGTTGAAAGATATAATGGAATGCTTAAAAATAAGCTGGCAAAACTATGCAATGACACTGGACTGAAATGCACAGAACTGCTGCCCTTAGCTTTGATGGTAATGCGATCTGCAACCAACAGAACAACAGGCCTGTCACCGCATGAGATAGTTATGGGACGTCCCCAACGACTACCTTTTACAGCACCATTTACTGCAAAACAAATGGACATCCACAAAATGGAGGAAAATATGTTGAATTATTGTATTGCACTAACCAAATGTATTTCCAGCTTTCATTCACAGGTAAAGGAAGCCCAAGTCAAGCCAGCGGAAGGGAAGTGTCATAACCTGGAGCCAGGGGAATTCGTTTACATCAAGATTTTTAAAAGGAAAAGCAGTCTACAGCCAAGATTCGAAGGACCATACCAGGTCCTGCTGGCGACCAATACTGCAATCAAGGTAAAGGAAAGACCAACATGGATCCACGCATCCCATTGCAAACGGGCACCCGACCAGGAGGAAGGGACGAAGGAATCAGAGGAACAGAAAAAGGAAGACTGAATAAGGAACTGTATGGACTATGGGGACTGATGGTGCTGGGCTTGACAGGGTTTTACTTCGCATTATTGATTACACCAGGGGTACAGACCCACCACCGAAGGGAATGGCACGTAAACGTATTTATGGCACTGAGTCATAGGTATGCTCAAGAAAGAAACTTGTCGAGTTGTTGGATATGTTCCCATGTACCTGTTCACTCCAGGGGGGGTATTCCCCTGAGATCTGTCCCCTTCAACGAATCAGAAATGGTAGAATGGTTGACAGTGCAAAACAGGACAAAACTAACTAAGGGGCCAGAAACGAAGGAGCAAACAGAATGGAGGTCGGCAGGGTATAAACTTACAGCCTTCCAGGGATGGTACCAGCCCAATTATGATAATAACCATCAGCCTCCCTTCCTAAGCATTACTCCCAGAATAGGAAATCCTGAAGGTATAATATGCCTAGTGAGTAATGAAACTAAAGGACCAGAAATGGGACGCAGCAAGTGTTCCCAAATGACTAAATGGCAAGCCACAACTAATCCCACTGAGAGAAAGATAGCAACCGTTGGCTGGACAACGGTCCATAACAAAGCCCCAGGTGAAAGGTGGGAAGGTGAGACCACTCGAGTAGGGATAGTGCGAAAGGACCAGGAGCTGACACCCTATAATTGCACCTACTTTATTTGTGGCCATAAAGCCTACCCATGGTTACCAGCCAACTGGACAGGGTCCTGTTACTTAGGATATGTGGTACCCCTTATCAGATCAGTAAGGACTCTAAGGGAGGCCTATGGAAGCCACAGATTTGAACGGGATTTGACGTGGCTAAACGGAATATTCAAGGTAATGGTGCCACCCTATGGAATAGCATCGACCGAATGGCAGTTACGGGAACTGGCTAACTTAGTAGAATCAGTAGCCAACGCAACTTCCCAAGCCTTTGAAGGGATAAATGATGAAATGGTAGCTATTCGAACAGTGGCTCTCCAAAATTGTATGGCCTTAGATTATCTCCTAGCCAAGGAGGGAGGAACATGCGCATTAATAGGTGAAGAATGCTGTACGTATATCCCAGATAAATCAGAAGATATCAGCAGTCTAGCTGAAAACATCGGGATGGTTGGGAGCCCTGGGGAAATCTGTGGTACAGGGTTTAATCATATTCCTGCTGATAGTCTTCGCCCTGTATCTATTATTTGTCATCGTTAAGTGTTGCTGTGCCAGGGTGGGAGAAACTATGTTACCTACCGAGACCACGGCTAGAGTTATGGTAGCAACAACTGCTGAAGGCTCTTGTGTGGAAATGGAAATGGAGAGACTGTACAAGATCAGAATGGATTAAGTTGTCCTTGTGAAGGACAAAATGGGGGAATGTGGAAAGTATTTTTATCTAAGCTGATACCATACGGTATTTGTGTGCCTTTTGATTAAAATGTAGTCCTGGCCCTTCCAGAACTTTCTGCATTTTAGCAGTCAGCTTGCATAAACAGCTAAACCTGCTGTTAGATGGCTGATGGCCATCAGACAGCTAGGAGACAAGTCATGCTGAGACAAGTAACCCCCCCCCATGGTGCTCTCCTATTGTCTACACTACAGGAGTTCCATGTCACCCCACCCTTATCTTCTAGCCATTATCTCTTTCCGAGACCTCATCCATTTGATGCAAACAGATAAACTGACCAGGAAATTGAAACAATCCTGACACAATACAAGACAGGTAATAGCCCATTACCTATGACTCATGGAGTAATGGCCGTTTGGCTTTCTGATAACCCTGACAAAAGGAAATATCTGGATACCATGTCAGGACCAGGATATAGTAATTAACTCTTTATCTGTATTCACTGACTGTGAGACAGAGCAATACACAGGGAGAGGCCAGAACTTTGGTTTTACTGTATAAATATCTTGTTAAACTGAACCATTTCGGAGGTGTTCACTTAGCCCTTGACTGAGTGTGACCTACCCCTTGCGAGCAAGTAAAGATAAGAAACTTCTACCGGAGCTGTAAGTGTCGGAGTCATTCTTTTCGGAGGTCGAGATTTCGACAGTGGCCAATGGACTGCAACATGGCGGCCACTCGATTTCGCTACGTGGCCGTCGCAAAACGGCGGTAACCGGCCTTATACGGACCCTGAATTTCAGCTAGTTGTTTTAAACATATCCTGAGCTTAGCTCTTTAACATCACACTGTACTGGCCAACAGTGTCAGCCGAGCTTCTTGTGCTCAAGTCTCTGGAGAGGGACTTGACCTGAGCCATGGCTGACACACAGCAGGGAGGGGTCGAGGGGGTGGAACATTGGGTTGGAGGCAGGCCTGAAGGGCAAAAGGTGTGCTGGTGTTGGGTGGGTATCAACAGGGCTCCACGTGAGCGACAGGGCGAGCTCGGCCAGGAGCAGTGCAGCTTCCTCCAGTTAGAGGCCGACCACAAAGCCCCAGGCAGAAAATCATCACAGAGCAGTTTAGTCAGGGGGTGGGCCATTTTATTGGGAGGTTAAAATATTCCTGCATTTTTCTATCAGTTACGTTTTAACTTGTGTTGTTTACCTGTGTGTAACCAGAGGGCTCAGGGGAACATGTTTTGCAAAAGTATTTTGAGTGGTTTGATTGGTTCACCTACCGTTCTTTTCTGTTGCTGGATCTAGTGTCCTGTGTGCTGTAGTTATGAAGTTCTGATTGGTTGTATCTGAAAGGATTTTTAAAAAGAGGTGTGATTTGATTGCTTCAGATTGTGTCATGTCCTGAATCACCGACCCCGATATTAACGCAGAGACGGGAACAGAGCGCGTGGGGCGGGAACAGAAGAACATAAGAACATCAGAATTAGGAATAGCAGTAGGCCATCTAGCCCCTCGAGCCTGCTCCGCCATTCAATAAGATCATGGCTGATCTGGCCGTGGACTCAGCTCCACTTACCCGCCCGCTCCCCGTAACCCTTAATTCCCTTATTGGTTAAAATTCTATCTATCTGTGACTTGAATACATTCAGTGAGCTAGCCTCAACTGCTTCCTTGGGCAGAGAATTCCACAGATTCACAACCCTCTGGGAGAAGAAATTCCTTCTCAACTCGGTTTTAAATTGGCTCCCCCGTATTTTGAGGCTGTGCCCCCTAGTTCTAGTCTCCCCCACCAGTGGAAACAACCTCTCTGCCTCTATCTTGTCTATCCCTTTCATTATTTTAAATGTTTCGATAAGATCACCTATCATCCTTCTGAACTCCAAGGAGTAAAGACCCAGTCTACTCAATCTATCATCATAAGGTAACTCCCTCATCTCCGGAATCAGCCAAGTGAATCATCTCTGTACCCCCTCCAAAGCCAGTGACCAAAACTGCACGCAGTACTCCAGGTGTGGCCTTACCAATACCCTATACAGTTGCAGCAGGACCTCCCTGATTTTGTACTCCATCCCTCTCGCAATGAAGGCCAACATTCCATTCACCTTCCTGATTACCTGCTGTACCTGCAAACTAACTTTTTGGGATTCATGCACAAGGACCCCCAGGTCCCTCTGCACCTCAGCATGTTGTAATTTCTCCCCATTCAAATAATATTCCCTTTTACTGTTTTTTTTTCCCAAGGTGGATGACCTCACACTTTCCGACATTGTATTCCATCTGCCAAACCTTAGCCCATTCTCTTAACCTATCTAAATCTCTTTGCAGCCTCTCTGTGACCTCCACCCAACCCACTTTCCCACTAATCTTTGTGTCATCTGCAAATTTTGTTACACTACACTCTGTCCCCTCTTCCAGGTCATCTATGTATATTGTAAACAGTTGTGGTCCCAGCACCGATCCCTGTGGCACACCACTAACCACCGATTTCCAACCCCAAAAGGACCCATTTATCCCGACTCTCTGCTATGTGTTAGCCAGCCAATTCTATATCCATGCTAATACATTTCCTCTGACTCTGCATTCCTCTATCTTCTGCAGTAACCTTTTGTGTGGCACCTTATCGAATGCCTTTTGGAAATCTAAATACACCACATCCATCGGTACACCTCTATCCAACATGCTCGTTATATCCTCAAAGAATTCCAGTAAATTAGTTAAACATGATTTCCCCTTCATGAATCCATGTTGTGTCTGCTTGATTGCACTATTCCTATCTAGATGTCCCGCTATTTCTTCCTTAATGATAGTTTCAAGCATTTTCCCCACTACAGATGTTAAACTAACCGGCCTATAGTTACCTGCCTTTTGTCTGCCCCCTTTTTTAAACAGAGGCGTTACATTAGCTGCTTTCCAATCCGCTGGTACCTCCCCAGAGTCCAGAGAATTTTGGTAGATTATAACGAATGCATCTGCTATAATTCCGCCATCTCTTTTAATACCCTGGGATGCATTTCATCAGGACCAGGGGACTTGTCTACCTTGAGTCCCATTAGCCTGTCCAGCACTACCCCCCTAGTGATCGTGATTGTCTCAAGGTCCTCCCTTCCCACATTCCTGTGACCAGCAATTTTTGGCATGGTTTTTGTGTCTTCCACTGTGAAGACCGAAGCAAAATAATTGTTTAAGGTCTCAGCCATTTCCACATTTCCCATTATTAAATCCCCCTTCTCATCTTCTAAGGGACCAACATTTACATTAGTCACTCTTTTCCGTTTTATATATCTGTAAAAGCTTTTACTGTCTGTTTTTATGTTTTGCACAAGTTTACCTTCGTAATCTATCTTTCCTTTCTTTATTGTTTTTTAGTCATGCTTTGCTGTTGTTAAAAATTTTCCCAATCTTCTAGTTTCCCACTAACCTTGGCCACCTTATACGCATTGGTCTTTGATTTGATACTCTCCTTTATTTCTTCGGTTATCCATGGCTTGTTATCCCTTCTCTTACCGCCCTTCTTTTTCACTGGAATATATTTTTGTTGCGCACTATGAAAGAGCTCCTTAAAAGTCCTCCACTGTTCCTCAATTGTGCCACCGTTTAGTCTGTGTTTCCAGTCTACTTTAGCCAACTCTGCCCTCATCCCACTGTAGTCCCCTTTGTTGAAGCATAGTACGCTTGTATCTGGGATATAACGAGCGACTGTCCCGCAGCATCGCCAGACCAGGAAATCTGGCTGATTTTAACTGCCGGGACTCATTTGAATATAGCTCCCGGGTTCATCGTCTTCTCTGTGCATCGGTGGAAGTGACGCAGACCCGCGTGATGCAATTTCCCGGCGCCAATTCCAAGGTTCAGCTCAGCACGGAAATGGAGGAAGAGGTTCGCGCTTTCTACACAGAGGACTGAAGAAGAGGAGCTGTGAGAGGCTGCGGAAAGTGGGAAGGTTGCCGCTATGCCCCCATTTCACAGAAGCTTCCCCTGATGTTCTGCTGGGCGCTGTCAGAGCCAGGAGGGACGGGCTAGTTCCCACCGGCAGGAAAAGGAAAGCTGCTGTCACAGCTCAAGGTGTGAGTAGAGGCGACAGAAGTCAGGAGCAGGAGTGTGACCAGGAGGTTGTGGATTCAGTGCTGTTAACGGTTCAATGACTTGACTAGGTCAGGGAAGGTCAGTCGATGGCTATCTGCACCCGAATCCTCCAATGCACCCTCGCACACCTCCTCTCATCCTCACTCCCTTCACAAGCTCATCACCCTCTTCCTCACTCCACCACTGTCAGTAACCGCAATTCTCATCTCATCTGACCTCAATCACCTCCACCCACTCTCATTACACATCCTGAGGTGGCACCGTGACCATGTTCCTCAAAGGCATGCCATTCCCACTCCTTATGCATCTGCCTGATTCTCACCTTCACCATATGCAGTGCATCCATCGGATGCCACTCACAGGGCTGCAGGATGAAGAGAGCGCAGAATGCCAGGGAAAGGGCCAGGACCAGAGGAGGGCTGCAGGAAATTGTTAAGAGGAGGCGCTGGTGATCCGTGGCATCTCAAGCACTGTGAGCATTGGAGATGGAGAGGTTGGTGGAGCAGGGCGACTGCTTTAATCTTTCATACCTGCACCTCCCACAAAGCAACATCACCCACAGTGGGCTTCACAACATCATCACCTGATCAAGTGCTTCATGGGCATATCAACAATTACAAAGTACCATCTCCAAATATTATCTCTTCCTTCTCGCCCCAGTGCCATCACATGAAGAACCCGAGCCACTGCCCAGGGAGGATGAAGATTCCTCGAGGACTTTATACCTGCGGAGGATGTACCATCACAGGATACATGCATTGCAGGCACCAGTGCAGATACCAGCACCTCGGTGATTCTCACTGCACAAATCAACATGAGCAGAGTGGTGGTGAGAATGCATACTGAACATGGATATTAAATGTATACAGACATTTAAGTCGAGAAGTTGAGAACGTGGGAATTATATATGGACAGTATAAGCTAACAAAGGATTCATGACATCTCAGACTCGAGACTGCAAAATGTTACAACACTAACACATATTGAAACAAAACCCACAGCTTGCAGAAAAACCTCAAGGTCTTATTAAATCATGTTATTAACCTGAAACATTAACAGAAGGTCTTTGTTTAAAATCAGACCATACTTAGGTCGGCTTATGAGTGGACAAAGGGAAAGAGGGATCAAAAGGGATAGGCTGAACTAGGATGTCACTCTAGCCCTATCTTGTTATCTTTTACCGAAAATGTATAACCTTCGTCCCTTTACAATGTAACGTCACTTTGTCCGTAGGACGTGAGTGCGATCTATCAGAGTTGCATTCCTTCTGTCTGATAAGGTCCCCAATCGGGATTTGCTTTTTAAATAAAAGCTTGCCTTGTTTAAAGCACAATCGGTATTCGACTCAGTGATTTCACTGAACCAGATTGAGGGAAAAGAATCCAGAAATCAACATTTGGTGTCAGAAGTGGGATCTCAACGGACGACTGCCGAAAACTTGCGAATTAAGAGCCAGACTAGCCTTGGACGAGACGAGGGGAAAGTGGCCACTGGAGTAAGTATACTTTCAATACTGCTCCAGTTTCCCCCGGTTTCAAAAGTCTGAGGAAAGTTTAGCCACTCGCTGGTTCTCAGGTAGTGTCTGAACGAGATCCAGGACAATCTGGTGAATACCTTTCAAACTTAGAATAGGGATAGAGTTAGGGAAATTGCGCGGTGACGCAAACCAAGCGGCGACTTGGAAAGATAGGTTAGAATAGGTAAGTCTGCCTGGGTTCGAGGCCCAGAGCTTGCCTGGGTTCGAGGCCCAGTGTCTGTGTGGGTTCGAGGCCCAAGTAAAACCGCGCGGCAACGCGGAGAGAGAGAGAGAATCGCGCGAACCGCGTAGGGAAACGCGGAGGTTAGGGAATTACGTAAAATTAAGCCGCGGGACTACGCGGGACTGTGTAAATTTTAAATTGTACCTACGCCAGGTACGGCGTCGATCTTGTACATCACTTGGTCCACCTAGACTCTGGGTAAGATAACTGAAACCACCACGGGGCGACGTGGAGACAATCAGGACTAATTAGGACCCTGATCCAACGTGCGGCGACACAGGATGGGTAATTTAGATAAAACTACAAATTCCCTGAAAGGTCATGGATCCAAAAATAGAGCCGGCCAAAACAATTAATAGGAAAGAAGAGAGAATCTTGTGAACGTCTGTTTTAAATGAGAAATGCTTATGTGATTTTTACTGTGGAAAAGAAAGCCGGGGAGTTGTGGTTTGTTTTAGCTCCACCCACTTTTTCAAACAAAATGAAAGTTTTTTTAACCCTTCGTAGTGTTGTCCTGTATGTGGGAAGTTTAAGAGTGTGAGCCTTATTGAATTACGTATATTCGGATGATAAGTTACGGAGCCAGGAAATGCACAAAGGATAGGTTTGTTGAGTAAAAAAAGAAAAAAATACATGGTCCCGGTGGTTAAAAAAGGATTTGACATGCTCACTTACTTGTCGAAAGAAAACATGCAATGATTGATTACATTACAAAGTTTGAATCGGGATTTTGAGATATTCAGAGAAGGCACAGCAAAACAACTGAGATGGATTCAAAAGGATTCAAAAAAAATATATGATATTAAATCTGCAGTTTAGAAGAAATAGTATAACACAACCTTGAGGCTGGAACAATTGAGATAACGAAAAGCAGTCCACAGCCTACGTGCCAGACTTCCCTCTAGTTGTGGAAAAGATGAAAAAAAAGACGTAACGTACTAAATAGGTGCTGAAAAAAAAATGTTCTGAGATTTTAAATTATGAGAAAAGTTCTATTGCAGTCTAAAAAAAAATGCATCACTCCTGTCGAGTTGGCAGAAAAACTCCATTAAATTAGGGCTTTCATTGACAGAAGGAGGACATATTAAAAACCGTAGACATCTTAAAGAAAGAGTGCATGCACGAGAAATGTACTCAGAGTTCCACTGGGACCTCTGAGAAAGGTATCGATAGACTACGTAGTTAAAATGGTTGGCTTTGCATTCACTGAGGCTGATGACGAAATTGAATTTCAGTAAACAAATAGCTATTAAAAATGTGTGGTCTCGTTTTAAATCAATTAAAAAAATATCTTTGGCGAGTACTTGAATAAGAAGTTAAAAAATATTGGCGTTTAATCAAATGCTGCCTTTCCTGATGAAAAGATTTTTTTTTCAGATGGTTACGCGAAGTCACGTAATGACATCAGGTCTTCTTACAAACCTGTAAAGGAGTTAACCCTTTCCATTGACAGCCGTTTCACACTGAACATTATCAATTTGGATTTCTTAATAGAAAAAAGACTCACCTAACAGAGGAATGGTGCGATAGTCAGAATAAAAATAAAAACAGAACTAGCTTATGTAATAATACTTGCCTGATACAATGAAGAAATAGATACTCAAACAAAACAAATTGAAGAGTTAAAAGGCTAAGATAAATAAGCTGAAAGGGATCCACAAACCCAACTTAACCCTGACCTCCGATTTCACGGAGTGACCTCGACATGCATGGATATAATGCAGAATCAAGGGACCTGTAGGCCCTGGTAAAGCCAACCCTGAGCCCAACTGAGCAAGCCCGATTTCTAACTCACCTAGGACGTGCTACTCATGATGCATTGTTGGTTGCTCACCCTAACGATGTCCAGGATCGCCTAAACACTAATGCTCTCACCACGACCCTTCAGAAGCCCATCAGTATGGCCGCAGTATTAGAAACTAAACCCAAACGAGAAGAAACTGCCGATGAATTCATGGAAAGATTTATTGAAATATACGGAAGTCAATCAGGAGATAATGCCTTCAGGGCAGGAGAGGATTCTCCTCAATTCTGCGCTATCCTACTTCAGTGCCTGCCCTATTCGGTTGCTCACGCTATCCGGACAAATAATATGAATTGGGCAGATAACAGTAAAGACCAGATGGAAAGGGCGGTTAAATATTATTGGCAGGAAAAGAAAGGAGAGGGGGGAGGTGCGCCCCCAACCCGGGTCAAGACTGAATACGTGACTAGAAAGGAAGAGCCGCCTCGGGTGGAAGGACCAAAACCCGACCCAAGGGGATACCAGATGGAACCGCAGTGTTGCGTGCAGGGTTGGTGGATAAACAGGGATACGGTTATATCAAACACCCAAATGGCCCGGGCCCTGCTAATTACGGACCGCCCTACTGTCCCCGGCCTGGTATGGGAAGAGGTCGGGGCTGGGAAAGACGAGATGGATGCTTTATTTGTGGGCAAGAAGGACATTGAAATAGAAATTGTCCCTCCCGTCAGCACGAAAAAGGAAGAGGAGGAAGAGGAGTGGGGCAAGGGGGGAGAGGACGGGGATCTTACACTAACTTCTCCCAGAACAACCCCTTTGGCCAACCGTCCCCCGATTATTCGTATTGACTATGTAGCTTGGTTGTGCAGGGACCCTCCCCGGATGACGAACTGATGATATTGTTAAAAATTCGGAATGAGTGGCAACCCTTCTTGATAGATACGGGAGCCTTCATTTCTTCTGTACAATCAAAGCTTAAACTCCCCGCCTTCACTGAAACACAGGGACTGTCAGGATTCCTGGGACAAGTCTCTACATTCCCGATGTCAGAACCGGTTAAAATGGGTTACCAGGAAGAATCGGTGGAACATCGATTTGTTATCACAACCAATCTGGACTGTAACTTGATGGCTAGAGACCTCCTCTGCAAATTCCAGTTGCATTTGGAGTGTGGAGATGATGGGATTATTGTAAAACAAGGAACCCTTAAGCGGCAGAATTATACCACTAGAACCCCTCAGTGGTGGTCTCTGGACCTGCCGCAGGCACCCTATCACGTGACCCTAGCATACGATCCCAGTGGAAAGAATCAGGACCTGCAGAACTTTTATCAGGATCACGAAGGGGAAGTGAAGGAAATTCTATTAAGGGCTAGAGTGACTGGACCGGAAGGGAAGGCAGATTTTGTGGAAATGGACAGCCCCCAACGGTGGCACCACATATTACTCGTGAAGTATTACCTCCCCACCACGCTAAAGATTTGGGAGTTATGGTGCGCCAGGCTATAGACGAGGCTGACCCTACCAGCTGGGATGTGCAAATTGTAAAACATGGCCGAACAGGCCAATTCCACGGGGACCCCGAGAAGGTCTTAACGACTCTGCAGCATCATACTGGTTCTGACATACCTGACTATGTGGATTCTCATGTGTGGGAAGAGGACCCCTCCCAAGTGGGTTATACTCCCATTGATCCGATTGAGATCCCAGTGCAGGGCAATGTGGACTGGCCCTCTATCCGACAGTACCCACTGAAATCACAGGCAATACCGAGTATCCACCGAGCTCTGGAGGCTAGCCGAGTCGAACCAATTTGCCAGTTTCCAGTCCCTAGCACGGCTAAACAAATGCGACAGTGGTTGGGGATGATCAATTACTGCAGATCCTGGATCCCTAATGTTGCCCTGATGACTAAGCACCTCACCCCGTATATAAATAAGGAAGGCAGCTTTGAAATAGAAACCGCAGACGTCCAAGCCTTTAAGGAACTAAAGACAGTCCTGCTGCAAGCTCCGGCTTTGGTCCGGCCCCTCTATGACCTTTCAACTGTATTGTACAATCCTGAAAGACTGTGCTACCGTTGTCTTAACACCTCTCACTCCGTAGCTGCCCTCCTGAGCCAGCTGCAGACTCAACACCTTACCATGGCCAGGCAAAGCAGATATGAGATCTACCTACTAAACAATCCTAAGCTGACCTTTCGGCACTGTACTGCAATTAATCCGGCCTGTTTTCTTACTGAGCCGCCCCAAGATGAGGAAGAACCCAGTCATGACTGTTTATCTTTAATTCAAGAGGCCACATCAGTCAGGGAAGATTTAGTTGATGTACCAATGGAAGATCCAGGCTGTATTATGTATGTTGACGGAAGTTCTTCTATTAATCCAGAAGGTACACGAATCTCAGGATACGCCATAGTAAACCAGGAGAATCAGGTCTTGAAATCTGCCGCCTTTGAAACCGCCTATTCTGCCCAACAAGCTGAACTATTCACCCTCACCCGAGCCTATATCTTGGCCAAAGACCTCAAAGTCAATATCTATACCGACTCTAGGTATGCCTTTGGGGTGGCCCATGATTTCGGACAATTATGGAAAAATAGGGGATTCCTAACCTCACAGGGGAATGAGATATTCCATAAGCAACTAGTATCTGATTTGTTGCAAGCCCTCATGCTCCCCAAGCACATTGCCGTTGTTAAATGTACCGCCCACACCACCGGAAAATCCCCGGTTGATATCGGGAACCACTGTGCTGACAAAGAAGCTAAACAGGCCTCTCGTGACCAACAGATGGTAGTGTCCAAAATGATGAGTCAGACTAAAAAATCCTGCGAAGGATAAGTTAGCCTCGGAAAAACCAATGCCAACCATCCAAGATGTTATTAAAGCACAGGAGGACGCTCCTGAAAAAGAAAAACTGTTGTGGAAAAATTATGGATGTACTTATGACAATGTTTCTAAACTCTGGACCACTCCCGCGGAACAGACTTGCATGTCTGATGAGTTGGCTCTATGGGTTATTGAATGTATGCATTTTTGCTACTCATTGTGGAGCAAGGACCACGAGTGACACACTTTTGGCTACTTGGTGGCATCCTAGACTCCAGGCGCTCGCCCAGAACATCAGTAGTCGTTGCCTGGTTTGCCAGCAACATAATCCAGGGAAGGGAGTCCTCTGTGATTGGGGTAAAATGCCCCTACCCGAAGGTCCCTTTGAGACATTTCAGTTGGACTACATTGAGTTGCAAAAAGTTCAGTGTTACAAATATGTGTTAGTAATAGTAGATGTGTTTAGCAGGTGGATTGAAGCCTACCCTACCCTGGACAATAAGGCTCAAACTGTTGTTAAGGTGTTAATGAGGGAAATTGTTCCTAGATATGGTATCTCAGCTCGACTGATGACCACCTATGTTCTTTCTCTGACTCAGGCTCTGCGACTAGCTCACAACCAGGTTCAAGAGGCTCACCTCGATCTCCCAGTTTTACCCAAATCGTCCCTCATGGTACCTGGGAAGTATGTCCTGATTAAGAGGTGGATTCGGAAGGGATTGGAGCCACAATGGGAGGGGCCTTTTCAGGTGTTATTCACTACCCCCACTGCAGCCAAGGTTGAGGAGAGAAGTGCCTGGGTTCACCTGCACCACTGCAAGCTCACCACCCCCGAACAAACCTATTTTACTGGCTATTCTAATTCCTGTTTCTGTTCCAGACTTCCTCTTCTCCATAGCTGAACAAGGCCGTTGACATCCTAATTGTAACGTGGACCAGTTTGAACTTTTACCCGTAGTGATAGACAGCCAGCTACACCGACGGTGACCTAAGAAGAGAGACGGGAGAACCGAACTCTTTTAATCAGCAAAATAATTGGACTATTTATCTGAATCCTGAGCCATAAGATGAAACTGTGTCTGTATGCCACAGTCTGTATAATATGACAGTTTCAGCGCATGGGAGGGGAGACAGAGAAGAGAGCTCCATGTAAACACCTTTTTGTACATGTCTTATGTTTATGCGCAATATGGGAACTTTTCTTGATGCTGGGTGTGCTCACATATCCCTATACATTCCAAAGGGGGTATTCCTTTACGCCCCGTTCCACTGACCCTAACTGAGACTGTCAAGTGGCTTCTGAGCCAGACTAGCATGAGCGGAGGGGGGCCAATGCAAATACGAGAGAGGAAAGGCGGGTCAAAAGAGGGATCACAGAGATCAGGAGGCGTATTATACCGTTACCACATGAACGACCACGGGGAGGTCACCAAGTGGGAGCGTGCTGGAGACCCCATTAGTCAGATGTCCCAGGGATGGTACCAACCAACCTACGACTGTGGAAAGGAACCCCCATTCTTAGCTCTGACCAATACCTCGGGGATTGGGAGGCCAACCGGGGACATATGTCGAACCCGAAATGACACCAGTAACAAGGGACATATCATAGGGTACAGCAAATGCCCACACAATCTCAACATCACCACAGGTGCACGAGTCACCATCCTCTCTCACCTTCCGAGTAAAACAGGTGGAGGTTTGTGGGCCCAGTCCTGGGACCCGGAAGCAATATATCAGAAAGCAGCTTTTAACGGCACGTATTTCGTGTGCGGTCATAAGGCATATCCTTGGTTGCCCAGGCGATGGACAGGGTCCTGTTATCTGGGATATGTGGTGCCATTTGTGCGGCAAGTACGTACCCTGGTGGAAGCACATGCCTCCAGCCGATACAAGCGAGCCATCACCCCCGTCGACAAGTTCTTTGGGGTCATGATGTTCCCAATCAGGATAGGACGTCTCACGGATGAAGTACAGAACCTAGAGACGATATTGGAACAGATAGCTAACAATACTGCTGAAGCTCTGGAGGGCATCATAGCTGAAATGGTAGCAATAAGGACCGTAGCATTACAAAACCGAATGGCCCTCGATTACCTGTTAGCTGAGAAAGGGGGAACGTGTGCCCTGATAGGATCTGAATGTTGCACTTACATTCCCGATAGTTCAGAAAACATAACCAATCTCGCTGATCACATAAGAAGGGAGGTGAAGAAGTTATCCACACCAGCAGAAGGATCTAACTGGTTTGATGGGCTATCAGATGGATCTTGGAGATCCTATCTAATGCATGGGGCAATTATTCTCATCGTAGTAATAATTGCCTGTTGTTTGCTTGTTGGTTGCCTTAACCTTTGTTATAAAGTAATGATGGCAAGGTTAGTAAACCCTCTTGTGGTCAAGGGCTCCCGAGTTATGATCCAACGAACTAAAGAACTAATCGACACTAACAACAATATGATTCAGGAAATAGAGTGTGAACGGATGAATGCAATACTCCTAGAATGATCCTAAGTGTTAGCATGGAATGATAAAAGGGGGAAATGTGAATGTTTAAAAATGTATAAAGTCGAGAAGTTGAGAAAGTGGGAATTATATATGGACAGTATAAGCTAACAAAGAATTCATGGTGGAATAGCCATGACATCTCAGACTCGAGACTGCGAAATGTTACAACACTAACACATATTGAAACAAAACCCACAGCTTGCAGAAAAACCTCAAGGTCTTATTAAATTATGTTATTAACCTGAAACCTGAAACATTAACAGAAGGTCTTTGTTTAAAATCAGACCATACTTAGGTCGGCTTATGAGTGGACAAAGGGAAAGAGGGATCAAAAGGGATAGGCTGAACTAGGATGTCACTCTAGCCCTATCTTGTTATCTTTTGCCGAAAATGTATAACCGTTGTCCCTTTACAATGTCACGTCACTTTGTCCGTAGGAAGTGAGTGCGTTCTATCAGAGTTGCATTCCTTCTGTCTGATAAGGTCCCCGATCGGGATTTGCTTTTTAAATAAAAGCTTGCTCTGTTTAAAGCACAATCGGTATTCGACTCAGTGATTTCACTGAACCAGATTGAGGGAAAAGAATCCAGAAATCAACACACGTATCATACTCGAGGGCACACAGGTGGACAGGCTGTGCCTGTCCTAGTCACGGTTTTGGTTGGGAGGGGGCAGATGGGATTTCGGTACCAATGGCGGTGGCTCCTTTCCAGGGCCATCTAACATGGCTCGGAGCACAGTTAAAAAGGTCTCAAACGAGTGGGGAGGGACTGGCTTATCTGTCCCGGTTTTTTGGGCAGGGGCTGGAGAATTCTTTCCTGCGCTATTCTTCCAAGGATTTCTTCAATCCTTTCTCCAGTGCCCACTCTTTCCACACCCAAAGCAGGTACGTTTTGTATCGGAGGGGTTGCCCCCTTGTGGTGCCATTCCCTCTTGTCTTGGTTAGGTCAGATTTCGTGAACCCTTCCCTTTTGTGGGGGCTCTTCTGTCCCTCTGCCGTTTCTGTAAGCTAGGGTCAGCTGCCTAAGCACTCTCTATTCTGTGGCTTGGGGGTCTCTGGGGTCGAACCAGGCCTCAGCCTTGGTTCTTATTCTGGGTAAACTGTTAGATACTAGGCTTCGGAGCCAGTGGGCTAACTTGTCCGGGTTGAGGTCCCCTCCACAGCCCACAGTCGGTCTGCGAAAGCCTGTGGGGTTTCCCCTGTGAGCTGCACCGTTTACTCTGGAGAAGGGACTCACTTCATGCAGCCCATAGCTTCTGAAATGTTTTTCTGGATGGCAGCAAGTGTTTTCTGTCCTCTTTTGCTCTCAGTAGAGAGGGACTGGTACAGTTTGCTATCGAGAGATAGGAGAAGCATCTTTGCCATCTCGGCCTCATCGCACCCATTAATATCCCCTGCCTGTTCCACCTCCACAAAGTGAACTGAGGGGTCTCCCTTTGGAGTGAGCTTTCCCAGGTGGCTTATCATAGCCCTAAGCTGGTGGGGAGTGTGGGGGACCACAAACTGACTTTCCAGGGTCCTGGACCCCCGGCAAGGGTGGGCGGGCCAAACCTCTGTTGCCGGACCGGGCACATTGGCCCTGGTTCTGGCTCTCCCTGTTCTGGCTCGCCTCCCTCTCCTCCCTGCTGCCAGACCGAGCTGAAACTCGGTGCCACAGGTGCTGGTGGTTCACTATCCCTGTTCACCCTGCAACTCGTTCGCCCCTCCTGCTGCTTCACCGGTGTAGTCACCGGTGCTACAGGTAGTGGCCAGGTCGTTTCTTCCTTCTCTTCCAGGTTTACCTGGGGCGTACCCGGGCTTATTAAACATACCATGCCTTTTGCCTTGGACAGAGCAAGGGTTAAACTCTTGATTTGCTGCTGGCAGGGACTGTGGTCTCCCGATTCAAACCCATTAGTGCTAGCTACTTTATACGCTGCTTGCACATCTTTTAAATTTTCCTGGAGCTCTTTTACTTGTAGGGTGAGGCGAGTGCTTTCCTCCCTCAGTGACTTTTCATTACTTTTGGCCTCGGTAACCTGACATTGAAAATAGTCCTGACTGTTCTTAAACCTTTCCATTAGCTGGGTCTTTTCCTGTTTTAGCTTACGGAGTTCTCCCCATAACCTTTCTTCTGCCATAGCCCTTTCCTGATAGTTCTCTGCACATTCCCATAACTCTGCCTGTAGTGTCTCATTGGTTTTATCCAGGAGTTGGACCTGTCGCTGCAGACAGACCAACCAGATTGCCTTCTCTACTGATTCTTTGTGATTCTTGCTTGCTGTCCACTGAGCTGCAGCGTCGGCTGGACGCTCAGCGCACAACAGACCAAGCACCCATTCCTTAGTGACATTCACTTTCTTGTACACATAGGAGGAAATCCTCTCTTCCATCTTGGTTCTTTCCCCCAAACCAGCACGCTCCGCATCACAGCCCTTGTACCAGAGTCCTGCCGCGGTCGCCATTTTGTAAGGAGTGGTCCCGGGCTTCAGGTTCACCTCTGACCTACTTGAGCGGTTCGAATGGCTCCCACTCCCTTGGGTTCTACACTCTGGGATTATTTGGGGAATGTGACAAAATGCAAAGTACAACTGGTTTGGTGCAAAGAACTTTGACTTTATTACAGACAAGAAAGTACAAGGTCAGCCTTATAATCACTGTAATAAAGAACAATACATTACACATTCATAGAAACATAGAAACATAGAAAATAGGTGCAGGAGCCGGCCATTCAGCCCTTCTAGCCTGCACTGCCATTCAATGAGTTCATGGCTGAACATGAAACTTCAGTACCCATTTCCTGCTTTCTCGCCATACCCCTTGATCCCCCGAGTAGTAAGGACTTCATCTAACTCCGTTTTTGAATATATTTAGTGAATTGGCCTCAACTACTTTCTGTGGTAGAGAATTCCACAGGTTCACCACTCTCTGGGTGAAGAAGTTTCTCCTCATCTCGGTCCTAAATGGCTTACCCCTTATCCTCAGACTGTGACCCCTGGTTCTGGACTTCCCCAACATTGGGAACATTCTTCCTGCATCTAACCTGTCTAAACCCGTCAGAATTTTAAACGTTTCTATGAGGTCCCCTCTCATTCTTCTGAACTCCAGTGAATACAAGCCCAGTTGATCCAGTCTTTCTTGATAGGTCAGTCCCACCATCCCGGGAATCAGTCTGGTGAATCTTCGCTGCACTCCCTCAATAGCAAGAATGTCCTTCCTCAAGTTAGGAGACCAAAACTGTACACAATACTCCAGGTGTGGCCTCACCAAGGCCCTGTACAACTGCAGCAACACCTCCCTGCCCCTGTACTCAAATCCCCTCGCTATGAAGGCCAACATGCCATTTGCTTTCTTAACTGCCTGCTGTACCTGCATGCCAACCTTCAATGACTGATGTACCATGACACCCAGGTCTCGTTGCACCTTCCCTTTTCCAAATCTGTCACCATTCAGATAATAGTCTGTCTCTCTGTTTTTACCACCAAAGTGGATAACCTCACATTTATCCACATTATACTTCATCTGCCATTCATTTGCCCACTCACCTAACCTATCCAAGTCACTCTGCAGCCTCATAGCATCCTCCTCGCAGCTCACACTGCCACCCAACTTAGTGTCATCCGCAAATTTGGAGATACTACATTGAATCCCCTCGTCTGAATCATTAATGTACAATGTAAACAGCTGGGGCCCCAGCACAGAACCTTGCGGTACTCCACGAGTCACTGCCTGCCATTCTGAAAAGTACCCATTTACTCCTACTCTTTGCTTCCTGTCTGACAACCAGTTCTCAATCCACGTCAGCACACTACCCCCAATCCCATGTGCTTTAACTTTGCACATTAATCTCTTGTGTGGGTCCTTGTCGAAAGCCTTCTGAAAGTCCAAATATACCACATCAACTGGTTCTCCTTTGTCCACTTTACTGGAAACATCCTCAAAAAATTCCAGAAGATTTATCAAGCATGATTTCCCTTTCACAAATCCATGCTGACTTGGACCTATCATGTCACCATTTTCCAAATGCGCTGCTATGACATCCTTAATAATTGATTCCACCATTTTACCCACTACTGAGGTCAGGCTGACCGGTCTATAATTCCCTGTTTTCTCTCTCCCTCCTTTTTTAAAAAGTGGGGTTACATTGGCTACCCTCCACTCGATAGGAACTGATCCAGAGTCAATGGAATGTTGGAAAATGACTGTCAATGCATCCGCTATTTCCAAGGCCACCTCCTTAAGTACTCTGGGATGCAGTCCATCAGGCCCTGGGGATTTATCGGCCTTCAATCCCATCAATTTCCCCAACACAATTTCCCGACTAATAAAGATTTCCCTCAGTTCCTCCTCCTTACTAGACCCTCTGACCCCTTTTATATCCGGAAGGTTGTTTGTGTCCTCCTTAGTGAATACCGAACCAAAGTACTTGTTCAATTGGTCCGCCATTTCTTTGTTCCCCGTTATGACTTCCCTTGATTCTGACTGCAGGGGACCTACGTTTGTCTTTACTAACCTTTTTCTCTTTACATACCGATAGAAACTTTTGCAATCCGCCTTAATGTTCCCTGCAAGCTTCTTCTCGTACTCCATTTTCCCTGCCCTAATCAAACCCTTTGTCCTCCTCTGCTGAGTTCTAAATTTCTCCCAGTCCTCGGGTTAGCTGCTATTTCTGGCCAATTTGTATGCCACTTCCTTGGCTTTAATACTATCCCTGATTTCCCTTGATAGCCACGGTTGAGCCACCTTCCCTTTTTTATTTTTACGCCAGACAGGAATGTACAATTGTTTAATTCATCCATGCGGTCTCTAAATGTCTGCCATTGCCCATCCACAGTCAACCCCTTAAGTATCATTCGCCAATCTATCCTAGCCAATTCACGCCGCATACCTTCAAAGTTACCCTTCTTTAAGTTCTGGACCATGGTCTCTGAATTAACTGTTTCATTCTCCAGCCTAATGCAGAATTCCACCATATTATGGTCACTCTTGCCCAAGGGGCCTCGCACAATGAGATTGCTAATTAATCCTCTCTCATTACATAACACCCAGTCGAAGATGGCCTCCCCCCTAGTTGGTCCCTCAAAATATTGGTCTAGAAAACCATCCCTTATGCACTCCAGGAAATCCTCCTCCACCGTATTGCTTCCAGTTTGGCTAGCCCAATCTATGTGCATATTAAAGTCACCCATTATAACTGCTACACCTTTATTGCATGCACCCCTAATTTCCTGTTTGATGCCCTCCCCAACATCACTACTACTGTTTGGAGGTCTGTGCACAACTCCCACTAACGTTTTTTGCCCTTTGGTGTTCCGCAGCTCTACCCATATAGATTCCACATCATCCAAGCTAATGTCTTTCCTAACTATTGCATTAATCTCCTCTTTAACCAGCAATGCTACCCCACCTCCTTTTCCTTTTATTCTATCCTTCCTGAATGTTGAATACCTCTGGATGTTGAGTTCCCAGCCCTAATCATCCTGGAGCCACGTCTCCGTAATCCCAATCACATCATATTTGTGAACGTCTTTTTGCACAGTTAATTCATCCACCTTATTGCGGATACTCCTTGCATTAAGACACAAAGCCTTCAGGCTTGTTTTTTTTAACATCCTTTGTCCTTTTAGAATTTTGCTGTACAGTGGCCCTTTTTGTTCTTTGCCTTAGGCTTCTCTGCCCTCCACTTTTCCTCATCTCCTTTCTGTCTTTTGCTTTTGCCTCCTTTTGTCTCCCTCTGTCTCCCTGCATTGGTTCCCATCCCCCTGCCATATTAGTTTAACTCCTCCCCAACAGCACTAGCAAACACTCCCCCTAGGACATTGGTTCCGGTCCTGCCCAGGTGCAGACCGTCCGGTTTGTACTGTTCCCACCTCCCCCAGAACCGGTTCCAATGCCCCAGGAATTTGAATCCCTCCCTTCTGCACCACTGCTCAAGCCACATATTCATCTGCGCTATCCTGCGATTCCTACTCTGACTGGCACGTGGCACTGGTAGCAATCCCGAGATTACTACTTTTGAGGTCCTACTTTTTAATTTAGCTCCTAGCTCCTTAAATTCATTTCGTAGGACCTCATCCCTTTTTTTTACCTATGTCGTTGGTACCAATGTGCACCACGACAACTGGCTGTTCTCCCTCCCATTTCAGAATGTCCATTCAAAGGTGGTTACAGTAAAAATTACACCTCCCACCTCCCAGTACCTAAGCCTAGCTAGGTTAGACTCCAGGGCAGGCAGGGACTATGCTTACCAATCCTTTCTGGTCAGTTAGCGGTAGTTCGCGATTTTGTGTTCGTTGAGTTCTGTAGGTTCTGCTTGCCGTACCCCGAACATCGGAGAGGACTTCTGACTGCACAATCTTCAGTTGGGCTGAGTCCGCTGATGTGGAAAGGCACGTTTTGGATTTGTGGGGTAAGTACCCATTTTCTATCATTAGAAGTAGGTTTTTACAGTACTTTAGGTAATGTTTTATCCATTGGTAGCACAGGAACAGCTTGTAGAGTGGAAACTTTCGATTCTTCGGTTTCTTTCCGTTGGAGTTTTGTTTCGAGTTTGGTCGATCTCGGTGGCTTTTATTGGTACCACGTTGGCTGCGGTCAGTTGCTGCCACGATGGTGATCTTCTTCCTTCCCTTTTGGACTTCAGGACTTCGAGGCTGGAGAAGTTCGTTTTCAACTGTTGCGTTGCTCTCTCTCCCTTCTTGATGGCACAGTCGTAGTATGGTATACACGCATAGCATACTCAGTGTCTCCTGAGGTAGTAGCAACCTAGCCTCTGTTAAAACAGGGGCCAGTTATATGGTTTGAGCTGTCCTAATCTTCATGCCAAATAAGTCCAGAATTCTGTGTTTAAATTTGGCAGGCTTGACATTACTTTGTAATATTTTGGCGGGCTCATTAAAAGTTTGCATGTCTTGGGTGGGTTGCTCTTCGAAATCTGTTTCCTGATGGAAAATATTGGCTTGGTAATCGAAATGTCCTTTTGTGCTTGGTTTTTGCATACAGGCTGTAGTGGGCCCTTTTGTTTTTATGCGTGCCGAAGATGGCTTTTCTCAGTTCGGTTGGATTGCTGGCCATCTCTGAGTTAGTGTTGTAATATTAATCTCTCTTCTGGAGATTATCGAATATCTATTTCTCCAGACACTTTACGTTAGCCCCAACACCCAGACAGTTCCAATAATCAAGTTGGCTCCTTCAGTTCTTTGAGGCCTGCCCACAGACTTGAATTTGTCTTGTAAAAGTCCAAAATTCGATTAAAGTTCGTGGTTTCTTCCATAAGCACTTTAGGATTTCAACTTTCCAGTAGATAGTCCCAAATTAAATTTCCTTTCCAATGAGCCCAAACACTGGTCGGGGGGTGGGGGGGCGTTGGGGGGAGTGGGGGGCGGGGGAGGGGGGGTGGTGGGGCGGGGGAGGGGGGGGGGGCGGTTTCCAGTGAATTTTGACCTTTCACCCCACTGGTCAATGCCTGCCATTCTAAAAAGGACCCGTTTATCCCGACTCTCTGCTTCCTGTCTGCCAACCAGTTCTCTATCCACGTCAATACATTACCCCCAATACCACGTGCTTTAATTTTGTACACCAATCTCTTGTGTGGGACCTTGTCAAAAGCCTTTTGCAAGTCCAAATATTTTCTCTGAACGTAGATGTTATAACCATGCATCCATTGTGGATACAAACCGTATTAGCATGTAACTTTAGAATTTGTTGTCTTTCCGTAATAGTACCTAGTCTATTGGTTTATGCCATGCAGAGGAAGATATCCACGAATCAGGCGGACCAGAGGAACACCGGAGGAGGTCCTGCTGATATACAGACCCTGACTGACTTGGCAGAATGTGCTGCAGCACTAGTGGGCAGTCACAGTCGCTCTGCCACCCGCGGTGGTGCAGGTCCCGTTGTTGTACAGCGTGACTAATGTGTAAAGCAGTGGTAAACCAGAGTCATTTAAAGTCATTTAATGGCATTTCATTATAATATAATAATAATGCCATGTTGTGCATGCAGCTTCTGTAGTACTCTCAGTTAAAGAACATAAGAACATAAGAAATAGGAGCAGGAGTGGGCCATGCGGCCCCTCGAGCCTGCTCTGCCATTCAATACGATCATGGCTGATCTGATCATGGACTCAGCTCCACTTCCCTTCTCGCTCCCCATAACCCTTTACTCCCTTATCGCTCAAAAGTCTGTCTATCTCTGCCTTAAATATATTCAATGACCCAGCCTCCACAGCTCTCTGGGGCATAGATGTACAACCATAATGATGTAATCATATGTAACGTCTCTTGTTCACATTTATTGCAGTAATGTTGCTCCTTGTACATATGCCAGTACAGCGCAAGCATTCTCCTGTCTACCCTTCTGTTCTAATAACCTCAATGATGATTTGCAGGTCCCGAGACTCCCGAGGTGCGAAGGGAGGCCCCTCCACGGACGCCTGTGCCATTGCAGGTGGTCATCACCACGGGTCCAGAGGAGACTACTGAGGAGGAGGAAGATGACCAATTGTCATCTGTTGTACCTGCGGCCACGTCTTCATGGGCGGATGAAGTAGCGGGGCCAAGCGGCTTGCAGCAGGCCACTCCAAGGCGTACAGTGCCCACGCTGACCCCACGGAGGTTGATTCGGCGAGATAGGCATGCACTGCGACAGGCAGATCCTACTGAGGACCTGGTGACACTGTCCAGGGACAGTGTCCATATCGGTCGACAGCTCCTCCAGGCGATTGGTGGGTTGACCGGAAACACTGCCGCAATGTCCACACGAATATCGGAGGGCGTGGAGCGGATAGTTTTGGTGGTCCCATCTGCAATTGTTGTCCTCTCCTGACAGCTAGGTTCTACAACATGCAGCACACCACATTAAGCTCCGCGACCTGCTCAGGGTGGTATTGTAGGTTACCTCCTGAGTGGTCCAGGCATCTGAAGCGCTGCTTCAGAACTCCAATTGACTTTCTAACGACATTGCATGTCGCTATATGGCTTTCATTGTAGCACTTCTTGGCTTCCGTCTGGGCCTTACGCAGGGGGGTCATGAGCCAGCTGGCAAGGTCATATCCTTTATCCCCCAGCATCCAACCGTGACCTTGTGGCTGACTCTTAAACAGGTCAGAGACAGTGCTCCCATGCAAGATGTGTGCATCATGGATGCTGCCGGGATAATTACATTTATTGCCAGGATTATTTGCTTGTGGTTGACAACGAGCTGCACGTTCAGGGAGTGGAATCCTTTTCGCTTCCAAAGTACCTCTACATCCTGAAAAGGTGCTCGCAGGGCGATGTGTGTACAGTCTATTGCTCCCTGCACCTTGAGGAAGTTTGCTATTTGCGAGAAACCCAAAGCCCTCTCAATCTGTGCCTTCCTGGCCATAGGGAAGTTTATAAAGTCCATCCTGAGTGCGTAAAGGGCTTCAGTCACCTGTCGAATGGAGCAGTGTGTGTCGGGCGTGCTGATAGCTTCCGCAAATGTCGCCAGCTGAGGTTTGAAAGGAGCCCGATGCGTAGAAGGAAAGTGCCGCAGTAACCTTAACCTCAACAGGCAGTGCAGTCCTGATGGTGCTGGTAGACTGCAGATCTCCCTTGATGAGCTGGCATATCTCACTGATGTCCTCCTTTCGGAATCGCAGCCTCCTAACGCACATGTAATCGGACAAGTTCAGCTATGATCACTTTTCCCTGTAAATGCGTTGGGTGTAAGGTCTCCTCCTCGGCCCCAGTCTGCCAACTCTTTGATTGGACACATATTGCCGAGTATTGCCGAGTACTGCCGAGTATTGCCGAGTACTGCAGAGTATTGCCGAGTACTGCCGAGTATTGCCGAGTACTGCAGAGTACTGCCGAGTATTGCCGAGTATTGCCGAGTACTGCAGAGTACTGCCGAGTATTGCCGAGTACTGCCGAGTATTGCCAAGTATTGCAGAGTATTGCCGGGTACTGCCGAGTATTGCCGAGTACTGCCGAGTATTGCCGAGTACTGCCGAGTATTGCCGAGTACTGCCGAGTATTGCCGAGTACTGCCGAGTATTGCCGAGTACTGCAGAGTACTGCCGAGTATTGCCGAGTATTGCCGAGTACTGCAGAGTACTGCCGAGTATTGCCGAGTACTGCCGAGTATTGCCAAGTATTGCAGAGTATTGCCGGGTACTGCCGAGTATTGCCGAGTACTGCCGAGTATTGCCGAGTATTGCAGAGTATTGCAGAGTATTGTCGAGTATTGCCGAGTACTGCAGAGTACTGCCGAGTATTGCAGAGTACTGCCGAGTATTGCCGAGTACTGCCGAGTATTTCCGAGTACTGCCGAGTATTGCCGAGTACTGCCGAGTATTGCCGAGTACTGCCGAGTATTGCCGAGTACTGCCGAGTATTGCCGAGTAGTGCAGAGTACTGCCGAGTACTGCCGAGTATTGCCGAGTACTGCCGAGTATTTCCGAGTACTGCCGAGTATTGCTGAGTATTGCCGAGTACTGCCGAGTATTGCCGAGTACTGCAGAGTACTGCCGAGAATTGCAGAGTACTGCCGAGTATTGCCGAGTATTGCCGAGTACTGCCGAGTATTGCCAAGTATTGCCGAGTACTGCCGAGTATTGCCGAGTACTGCCGAGTATTGCCAAGTATTGCCGAGTACTGCCGAGTATTGCTGAGTATTGCCGAGTACTGCCGAGTATTGCCAAGTACTGCCGAGTATTTCAGAGTACTGCCGAGTATTGCAGAGTACTGCAGAGTATTGCCGAGTACTGCAGAGTACTGCCGAGTATTGCAGAGTACTGCCGAGTATTGCCAAGTATTGCCGAGTACTGCCGAGTATTGCCGAGTATTGCCGAGTACTACCGAGTATTGCCAAGTACTGCCGAGTATTTCAGAGTACTGCCGTGTATTGCAGAGTACTGCCGAGTATTGCAGAGTACTGCCGAGTATTGCCAAGTATTGCCGAGTACTGCCGAGTACTGCCAAGTATTGCCGAGTACTGCCGAGTACTGCCGAGTATTGCCGAGTATTGCCGAGTACTGCCGAGTACTGCCGAGTATTGCCGAGTACTGCCGAGTATTGCCGAGTACTGCCGAGTACTGCCGAGTACTGCCGAGTATTGCCGAGTATTGCCGAGTACTACCGAGTATTGCCGAGTACTGCCGAGTACTGCTGAGTACTGCCGAGTACTGCCGAGTATTGCAGAGTACTGCCGAGTATTGCAGAGTACTGGCGAGTATTGCCGAGTACTGCCGAGTATTGCCGAGTACTGCCGAGTACTGCCGAGTATTGCCGAGTACTGCCGAGTATTGCAGAGTACTGCCGAGTACTGCTGAGTCCTGCCGAGTACTGCCGAGTATTGCCAAGTACTGCCGAGTACTGCCGAGTACTGCCGAGTATTGTCGTGTACTGCCGAATACTGCCGATATTGCCGAGTACTGCCGAGTACTGCAGAGTACTGCTGAATATTGCAGAGTACTGCCGAGTACTGCAGAGTACTGCCGAGTATTGCCGAGTACTGCCGAGTATTGCCGAGTACTGCCGAGTATTTCAGAGTACTGCCGAGTATTGCAGAGTACTGCAGTGTATTGCCGAGTACTGCAGAGTACTGCCGAGTATTGCAGAGTACTGCCGAGTATTGCCAAGTATTGCCGAGTACTGCCGAGTACTGCCGACTATTGCCAAGTATTGCCGAGTACTGCCGAGTACTGCCGAGTACTGCCGAGTATTGCCGAGTACTGCCGAGTACTGCCGAGTATTGCCGAGTACTGCCGAGTACTGCCGAGTATTGCAGAGTACTGCCGAGTATTGCCGAGTACTGCCGAGTATTGCCGAGTACTGCCGAGTACTGCCGAGTATTGCCGAGTACTCCTGAGTATTGCAGAGTACTGCCGAGTACTGCCGAGTCCTGCCGAGTACTGCCGAGTATTGCCAAGTACTGCCGAGTACTGCCGAGTACTGCCGAGTATTGCCGTGTACTGCCGAATACTGCCGAGTATTGCCGAGTACTGCCGAGTACTGCCGATTATTGCCGAGTACTGCCGACTACTGCCGAGTATTGCCGAGTATTGCCGAGTATTTCCGAGTACTGCCGAGTACTGCCGAGTATTGCCGAGTACTGCCGAGTACTGCCGAGTATTTCTGAGTACTGCCGAGTATTGCCGAGTATTGCCGAGTACTGCCGAATACTGCCGAATACTGCCGAGTATTTCCGAGTATTGCCGAGTATTGCCGAGTACTGCCGAGTATTGCCAAGTACTGCCGAGTATTGCCGAGTAATGCCGAGTACTGCCGAGTATTGCCGAGTACTGCCGAGTATTGCCGAGTACTGCCGAGTATTGCCGAGTACTGCCGACTACTGCCGAGTATTGCCGAGTACTGCCGAGTACTGCCGAGTATTTCTGAATACTGCCGAGTATTGCCGAGTATTGCCGAGTACTGCCGAGTACTGCCGAATACTGCCGAGTATTTCCGAGTACTGCCGAGTATTGCCGAGTACTGCCGAGTATTGCCGAGTACTGCCGAGTATTTCCAAGTACTGCCGAGTACTGCCGAATACTGCCGAGTATTGCCGAGTACTGCCGAGTATTTCCAAGTACTGCCGAGTATTTCCAAGTACTGCCGAGTATTGCCGAGTATTGCCGAGTACTGCCGAGTACTGCCGAATACTGCCGAGTATTGCCGAGTACTGCCGAGTACTGCCGAGTATTGCCGAGTACTGCCGAGTATTGCAGAGTACTGCCGAGTACTGCTGAGTCCTGCCGAGTACTGCCGAGTATTGCCAAGTACTGCCGAGTACTGCCGAGTACTGCCGAGTATTGTCGTGTACTGCCGAATACTGCCGATATTGCCGAGTACTGCCGAGTACTGCAGAGTACTGCTGAATATTGCAGAGTACTGCCGAGTACTGCAGAGTACTGCCGAGTATTGCCGAGTACTGCCGAGTATTGCCGAGTACTGCCGAGTATTTCAGAGTACTGCCGAGTATTGCAGAGTACTGCAGTGTATTGCCGAGTACTGCAGAGTACTGCCGAGTATTGCAGAGTACTGCCGAGTATTGCCAAGTATTGCCGAGTACTGCCGAGTACTGCCGACTATTGCCAAGTATTGCCGAGTACTGCCGAGTACTGCCGAGTACTGCCGAGTATTGCCGAGTACTGCCGAGTACTGCCGAGTATTGCCGAGTACTGCCGAGTACTGCCGAGTATTGCAGAGTACTGCCGAGTATTGCCGAGTACTGCCGAGTATTGCCGAGTACTGCCGAGTACTGCCGAGTATTGCCGAGTACTCCTGAGTATTGCAGAGTACTGCCAAGTACTGCCGAGTCCTGCCGAGTACTGCCGAGTATTGCCAAGTACTGCCGAGTACTGCCGAGTACTGCCGAGTATTGCCGTGTACTGCCGAATACTGCCGAGTATTGCCGAGTACTGCCGAGTACTGCCGATTATTGCCGAGTACTGCCGACTACTGCCGAGTATTGCCGAGTATTGCCGAGTATTTCCGAGTACTGCCGAGTACTGCCGAGTATTGCCGAGTACTGCCGAGTACTGCCGAGTATTTCTGAGTACTGCCGAGTATTGCCGAGTATTGCCGAGTACTGCCGAATACTGCCGAATACTGCCGAGTATTTCCGAGTATTGCCGAGTATTGCTGAGTACTGCCGAGTATTGCCAAGTACTGCCGAGTATTGCCGAGTAATGCCGAGTACTGCCGAGTATTGCCGAGTACTGCCGAGTATTGCCGAGTACTGCCGACTACTGCCGAGTATTGCCGAGTACTGCCGAGTACTGCCGAGTATTTCTGAGTACTGCCGAGTATTGCCGAGTACTGCCGAGTACTGCCGAATACTGCCGAGTATTTCCGAGTACTGCCGAGTATTGCCGAGTACTGCCGTGTATTGCCGAGTACTGCCGAGTATTTCCAAGTACTGCCGAGTACTGCCGAATACTGCCGAGTATTGCCGAGTACTGCCGAGTATTTCCGAGTACTGCCGAGTATTTCCAAGTACTGCCGAGTATTGCCGAGTATTGCCGAGTACTGCCGAGTACTGCCGAATACTGCCGAGTATTTCCGAGTACTGCCGAGTACTGCCGAGTACTGTCGAGTACTGCCGAGTATTTCCGAGTACTGCCGAGTATTTCCAAGTACTGCCGAGTATTGCCGAGTATTGCCGAGTACTGCCGAGTAGCACCGACTTAAGGTCAGGTGAGTGCAGCTTTTTTTCAGCGACTTTTCGACCAGCGACCATTTCGGCGAAGTGTGGGCGAAATGCCGGAAGTTGCGGTGGCGATAAATGGGCGATAATCGGGCACAAGTTTCCAGTTTCAGCACTATTCTCGGCCTGGCACGCAGATGACGTCATATATTTTTTAAACTTAAGCCGGGCAATGCAGCACATTCATGTGTGCCAAAAGTTTGGCCAGCGATAAATGGGCGATAATCGGGTGCTTGTTTCTACTTTCTGGCAAAAATGGGCAATAGCCTGTATCTCAGCATTAAATGGGCGATCAATGGGCGATCAATGGGCTATAAGTGGGCGATAAATGGGGGATAAATTGGGCGATGATGTGCCGAAAGTCTAGTCCCATCGATTCTAGAACGGTTCCCATGGACTGGAATGTTGCTAATGTTACGCCACTATTTACGAAAGGAAGGAGAGAGAAAACGGGGAACTACAGACCAGTTAGCCTGACATCAGTAGTAGGGAAAATGCTCGAATCTATTATTAAGGGCACTGAGAAAATAATAATAGGATTGGGCAGAGTCAACATCGATTTATGAAAGGGAAAACGTGTTTGACAAATCTGTTTTGAGTTTTTTGAGGTGGTAACTAGCAGAATAGATCGGGGGAATCAGTGAATGTGGTCTAGTTTGGATATTCAGAAGGCATTCGATAAGGTGCCACACCAGAGATTATTAAACAAAGGAGGGTTGATGGGATTAGGGGTAATATACTAGCATGGATTGAGGATTGGTTAAAGGGTTGGGAAAATGTTGTTAAAGAATCAGTAGCAGGACATTTGGAAAAACATAATGCAGTCAGGCAGAGTCAGCATGGATTTATGAAGGAGAGGTCATGTTTGACAAATTTGCTGGAATTCTTTGAGGATCTAATGAACAGGGTGGATAAAGGGGAACCTGTGGATGTGGTGTATTTGGATTTCCAGAAGACATTTGACAAGGTGCCACATAAAAGGTTACTGCACAAGATAAAAGTTAACGGGGTTGGGGGTGATATATTAGCATGGATAGAGGATTGGCTAACGAACAGAAAACAGAGAGTCGGAATAAATGGTTCATTCTCTGGTTGGCAATCAGTAACTAGTGGGGTGCTGCAGGGATCAGTGCTGGGACCCCACCTATTTACAATCTATATTAATGACTTGGAAGAAGGGACCGAGTGTAACGGAGCCAAGTTTGCGGGCGAAACAAAGATTGGAGGAAAAGCAATGAGTGAGGAGGAAAAAAAAAATCTGCAAAAGGACATAGACAGGCTAAGTGAGTGGGCAAACATTTGGCAGATGGAGTATAATGTTGGAAAGTGTGAGGTCATGCACTTTGGCAGAAAAAAAATCAAAGAGCAAGTTATTATTTAAATGGAGAAAGATTGCAAAGTGCCGCAGTACAGTGAGACCTGGGGGTCCTGGTGCATGAAATACAAAAGGATAGTATGCAGGTACAGCAAGTGATCAGGAAGGTCAATGGAATCTTGGCCTTTATTGCAAAGGGGATGGAGTATAAAAGCAGGGAAGTCTTGCTACAGTTATACAGGGTATTGGTGAGGCCACACCTGGAATACTGCGTGCAGTTTTGCTTTCCATATTTACGAAAGGATGTACTTGCTTTGGAGGCAGTTCAGAGAAGGATCACTAGGTTGATTCCGGAGATGAGGGGGCTGACTTATGAGGAAAGGCTGAGGAGGTTAGGCCTCTATTCATTGGAATTCAGAAGAATGAGAGGGGATCTTATCGAAGCGTTTAAGATTATGAGGGGGCTTGACAAGGTGGATGCAGAGAGGATGTTTCTGCTGATGGGGGAGACTAGAACTAGGGGGCATGATCTTAGAATAAGGGGCCGCCCATTTAAAAATGAGATGAGGAGGAATTTCTTCTCTCAGAGGGTTGTAAATCTTTGGAATTCACTGCCTCAGTCTGCTTTTGGATGCTGGATCATTTAATGGATTTGACAGAAAGAGACAGTTTTTAACTGATAAGGGGTTAAGGGGTTATGGGGAGTGGGCAGGGAAGTGGATCTGAGTCCATGATCCGATCAGCCATGATCGTATTAAATAGCGGAGCAACTCGAGGGGCCTTATGGCCTACTCCTGCTCCTATTTCTTATGTTCTTATGTTCTTATGACTGCTGCACCACCGTTGCTCTGAGCGTCCAGCACTCCAAACCCAAGAAACACAAAAGCTGTCTCAGAAGGACATTGGAGTGCTAGAGTCATCCTCCACCCAGAAATGTGGGCATGGAGAAGGCAAACAAGTTTATCATTGTCCATCGCCCGAGCAGTACATTTGGATGCGGTCAGCAATTCCATACAATACATTTGGATGCTGGGTTATAACCAAGTGTAAAGCTGTTATTGTATTCTAGTGCATCTAGTCATTTTAATCTCAAGCCCAGGGGTTTTTGACCAACACAGTTACATCAAGGTAACTGGACGGGTCAAACCGTGACATCACAGGGCAAGCCTGACCCTACCCTGTGCATCACAGTGAGATTAGGCATCACAATAGGTTTGTAACCTGGGGCTACCTGAGACACAAGCAGTTTCAGTGAAGGAAAGCACTGACTGAGACTAACTGGCTGATCTCTCTAGCAGTGAATGTGGCCGGATACAATATCTCACCATTTTTGCTTTTTGAAGAGAACACTATGAAAACATCATCAACCAGCAGATTAGAGAGAAGGTTGTGAGCTTTGAAAGGTTGGGATTAACCTATTGATCTTGTATCATCATTTGTGAAAGTCAGAATGAGCAACATAACGAGTTTAATAGATACAGTAATACTGGTGCACAATAGCTTGTTAGAACAGTACATTTTGTTGTTATTTGATCTTCTTTGGGGTTGTTAATAGTTAGTCTGGAGCCTGTTGCCTGCTCACAGATGGTTACTGAGTCCCACTCTCAGCTCCCTCACTAACCAGACTCTCCCAGCCCTTGCGTTTGGTGCTCACTCCATGTTCTGTAAATGTAGACAACTACTTATCATTGGTAGACCTCCCGGGGCATTGCTCGGGACAGTCTGCAGGGTGAGCAACAGTCACACATGTAACTGGGCCCCACTGAGAGAAGGGGGCACGGAGAAGGCAAACAATCCCATCACTGCCCATTGCCCGCACACCCGACTCTCTGGGTCATAACCAAGTGCAAAGCGGTTATTGTATTCCAGCACATCCAACCTAAGGCCCAAGGCTTTTTGGCCAAACACCGTTGTATCAAAGTGAGGCCCTTTCACTGGACGGGTCAAACTGTGACATC
Organism: Pristiophorus japonicus; assembly: GCF_044704955.1. Lineage (NCBI taxonomy): Eukaryota > Metazoa > Chordata > Chondrichthyes > Pristiophoridae > Pristiophorus > Pristiophorus japonicus. Next base: position 368,544 of record NW_027252889.1, read on the forward strand.
ACAGGGCAAGCCTGACCCTACCCTGTGCATCACGTGATCACTGACATCACGATAGGTTTGTAAACAGGGGCAACATGAGGCAGAAGAGGTTGCACAAGCAGTTTCAGTGAAGGAAAGGGAGCTGTACTGGCTGTGACTAACTGGCTGATCTCTCTAGGAGTGAATGTGGCCGGCTAGAAGATCTGGTGAAGGGAATGTGAACAATGGAATCATCACTAACCAGCTGACAGTCGGAAGGGTGTTGCTATGGAAGGTTTGTTTATTCCAGCTCGAACTAGGAGGCATAATCTTAGAATAAGGGGCCGCCCATTTAAAACTGAGATGAGGAGGAATTACTTCTCTCAGAGGGTTGTAAACCTGTAGAATTCACAGACTCAGAGTGCTTTGGATGCTGGGCCATTGAATGGATTTAAGACAGAGATCGACTGTTTCTTAACTGATAAGGGGTTAAGGGGTTATGGGGAGCGGGCAGGGAAATGGACCTGAGTCCATGATCGTATTAAATGGTGGAGCAGGCTCGAGGGGCCGAATGGCCTGCTCCTGCTCCTATTTCTTATGTTCTTATGTTCTTATGACTGCTGCACCACCATTGATCTGAGCGTCCAGCACTCCAAACCCAAGAAACACAAACGCTGTTTCAGAAGGACATTGGAGTGCTAGAGTCATCCTCCACCCAGAGATGTGGGCATGGAGAAGGCAAACAAGTTTATCATTGTCCATCGCCCGAGCACCCACATCTCTGGGTCATAACCAAGTGTAAAGCTATTTTCGCATTCTAGTGCATCTAGACCTTGTAATCTAAAGCCCAGGGTTTTTTGGCCAAACGCAGTTACATCAAGGTGAAGACCTTTCACTGGACGGGTCAAACTGTGACATCACAGGGCAAGCCTGACCCTACCTTGTGCATCACGTGATCACTGACATCACGATAGATTTGTAAACAGGGGCAACATGAGGCAGAGAGGCTGCACAAGCAGTTTCAGTGAAGGAAAGGGAGCTGTACTGACTGTGACTAACTGGCTGATCTCTCTAGGAGTGAATGTGGCCGGCTAGAAGACCTGGTGAAGGGAGCGTGAACAATGGAATCATCACTAACCAGCTGACAGTCAGAAGGGTGTTGCTGTAGAAGGTTTGTTTAATCCAGCTTGTATAATTCCCTGTGAAAGTCAGAGTGTGTAACAGTATAACCCACTGCAGTGACCATGCAGACATCAATGTTCAAACCCTGGGAACTGAAACCAGATCAGTACTCGCTCGTTGTTCTGATCAACTGGGATAATCTGTGTGACAAGGAGTCGATGGGAAACTCTTGTCCCAGCTGTTACTGGTGCCCTCTGACCTTGTCAATCCCTGGGTCCTTGTCAAGGACCTGCTCCCAGGTCAGCTGGCTCAGGTACTGCCACCAATAGCCCTCCGATTGTCAGAGAAGTTCCTTGTCCCAATGATCCTGGTTCACCTGATGGCATTGCCGCCATTCTGGACCATCTCTCGGATTCTGAAGAAGGTGTAAATTCCCCAACTCCACAACCTTTAATACTCAGGTGGCAGCAGAATCTGTGGCCAGTGACATTACATGGAAAGAAACACGTTGATAGTTTTGCCCCCAGAATCTGCATTAAACATTTACAGCTTCAATGGTTTACTGTACAATGCTCATTCTAAAGTACCTGTCGTTGTCTTGTTGTGATCCAGTGATTTAAAAACAAATCTGTCATTTGTTCTTCTGCTAGAGGTACACGGTTGGCGTCAGGATGAGAGAGAGAAAATGGGCGGTTTCATCAAAGTACCTCCAGACTAAAGTTGTGAGTAACAAAACCACAAAGACAAGTGGATCAGACACACAAGAGAGAGCACATCGTGACAGAAATCAAATCAATGCCAGCAGAGAAACCACAGGAGCGGGCGGTGTAACTGAAATTATCCCGATGCCCTCCCTCTGTGTCCCATCCATTTCTCAGTACCAACTCCACACCTTTCAATTTGTGTTTCATTTAACGGCCAGTATCCCCCCTTCCCCAGAGACCCATCTAGTCCTCATGTCCCTGCACCGGCAACAAGCACCAACCCTGCTCCAACTCCAGGCTCAGTTCGGCAATGCTTGGGGTGAACTGCACTGGCACTGGGTAAAGCCCAGTCTGTGCCATCATCTCCAACCAGTGCCATCCAGGGTTCCACCTCGGGACTTAACAGGAAAGTCTCAAGCATGGACGCTCTGGTTGTTGCCCCGAGACTTCCCAGAATTCAGAGGGAGCCCTCCCCTGGCACCAGCTGGCTCGGAGGAGTCCGTGACTGCTGGTACCAGGATCTCTCCCAATTCCTATGGGGCATCGAGGTTCCAAGGGCTCTCACTCCAAGGGAGGATATGTGTGCCCCAGTGGTACCTCCCCCACGAGGCGGGGGCTCATGTCTGCAGGGTCTAACTCAATCGGCCTTTGTATTCATGAGCCTGTAACTAATCGCTTCCGAAGGCAGGAAGCCTCCAGTAGCTTCCTCGGGCTGAACCGGCAGGAAGGCTGATCGTGAGGCCCTCATCTCTGTTCCCAGAGCCTCACTATCAACCTTCCCTGTCTCTTCAGCCCGAGGCAGCTTCCCAGAGCCATCCCACCTTCGGATGCCAAGCTGGGAGCCTGAGTCGGACCAGCACCTCCAGTCTTTTGGGCTTTTTCATGTATTTAACACAAGGGTGACGAATCTGAAACTGTGGGTTCCAGAAGTCCCTTCACTTGGGGCTTTGTGTCTTTACTTGGGGTTTACTCAGGCTGTTGCTGTATTCATCCGACCAATTTCCAGGGCACTTCGGGTGGACTGCTGCAGCAGAACCTTCATCGTTCCCAGAATTGATGGCATGAATCGCAGAATTGATGGAACGAATCCCAAAACCGCTCACCCTCAAGCAGCAGGTTTTAAAAATGCCAATGCGCAGACCCCACACCCATTCACGGAGCGGAGCGAGCTCTGCCCACACCAGGTGGTGCTCCGAGCATGGCTCCAGCTGTATGGAAGCTGCCAGAATGTGGGTGACGTAAGCCCGGGAAATGTAAAGATACTTGTTTCTAAACCTTCCTCCTCTCGATGTTGTAGCCCACCCCATCTATAGGCCCCTTCCACTCACCATCACCAATCCTTTCTTATATTTAAGGAGGGAGATGAAACTTGTCCAGGGAACTATAGATCAGTCAGCTTAACATTAGTCATAGGAAAATTAATGCAATCCCTACTAAAGGAGAAAATAGAAGCACATCTATAAACCAAAAATATAATAATGGATAGCAGCCTGGATTTCAAAAGGAAATGTCTTGCTTGACCAGCCTCATTGAAAAGGTAACAGAGAGAGTAGATAAGGGCAATGCAGTAGATGTCATTTATCTAGATTTTCAAAAAGCCTTCAATAAGGTACCACAAAATAGACTAAAATATAAGGTCAGAGAAGGTGGAGTCAGGAGACAAGTAACAGAATGGATAGCTAGCTGGCCTCATGACAGAAAGCAGAGAGGAGGGGTAAAGGGTAGCTATTGACAGTGGCAGAATGTGGGGAGTGGTGTTCTACAAGGATCAGTGCTGGGACCAATGTTGTTCACAATTTATATTAATGATTTAGACTTTGGAATCAAAGACACAATTTCTAAATTTGCCGATGACACTAAATTGGAGGGTAGTCAATACTGAGGAGGACCGCAACAAATTATAAAGGAGGACATTAATAAACTTGCAGAATGGGCATCTACTTGGCAAATTAATTTCAAACAGAAAAATGTGAGGTGTTACATTTTGGTGGGAAGAATAAGGAGGTCACTTATTGTTTGGATCGTGCGAGTCTGGGTGGGGTCGAGGAACAAAGGGATCTCGGAGTACAAATACACCAATTGATGAAAGTTGTGACACAGACTAACAAGGCCATAAAATAAGCAAACCAGGCACTGGGGTTTATTTCTAGAGGGACAGAATTGAAAAGTAGCGAAGCTATGCTAAACTTGTATCAAACCTTGGTTAGACCACACTTGGAGCACTGCGTACAATTCTGGTCACCATATTACAGATAGGATATAGAGGCACTGGAGCGGGTGCAGAGAAGACTTACAAGGATGATAGTGAAATGCGAGGGTAAACCTATCAGAAAGTGATGAACAGGCTGGGTCTCTTTTTGCTTGATAAAAGAAGGCTGAGGGGTAACCAATAGAGATCTTTAAAATGATGAAAGGTTTTGATCGAGTAGTTACAGAGAGAATGTTTTCACTCGAGGACATCAATATAAGATAGTCACCCACAAATCAATTAGGAATTCAGAAGAAACTTCTTTACCCAGAGAATGGTGAGATGTGGAGTAGTTGAGGCAAATAGTATCGATGTATTTAAGGGGAGGCTAGATGAGATATGTGTACGCACTAGGTCCGTGCAGCAGAGCTGGTTTCTAATCGTCTTGGTTAACCCTTGCCATTGGACCAAGACCTCGCTCTGTCAAGCCCATGTGGTGGCTGGTGTGCAACGGCCACCAGATTTTAAAAACATCCAAGCACAGGCATCTTCCAACCTTGAGGATGTAGTTCAGGGTCTTCATTGAAACACCTGTGAACTCATCCTTTTTTGGCATGGAAGCAAGTCATCCTCATTTCGAGGGACTGCCTATGATGATTGATTGAGAAGTATAGAAGGGAGAAGTGAATCGAGGGTTATCCTGATAGTTAGATGAGTGGAGACAGGGGGAGGCTCGAGTGGAGTATAAACGCCAGCATGGACTGGTTTAGCTGAATGGCCTGTTTCTGTGCTGTATTCCTATGTAATCATTCACCTCCATTAGCCTTTACAAGGCTTTATCCGGACCGCAATGTCCTTTGCACCATGATCGCCTATCATTCCAGATTAGGACCTGGAATGCAGGGAGGTAACTTTCGATACCCGTTCCAGTTCCACCTCCCCAAGCAGTGATCAGCAGCCTCGGGTGTGAATGGTACAATAGGACATTGTAGACTTTCAGACTCGGTGAGGGGCAAGTCAGCATGTCTACACTCAGACTGTATGACAGTAGTCCGGTATTTCTACAGTCTGGGACCCACTCCTGGGTCCCTCTGTCAAGTTGACGTGTTGCTTCCCATTGGTGCTTGAATGACGGGGTGACACTCTTGCTGCCACATTTGTCCTAGGTGGAGGTCATCATCATAGGCAGTCCCTCGGAATAGAGGAAGACTTGCTTCCACTCCTCAAGTGAGTTATTTGGTGGCTGAATAGTCCAATACGAGAGCCACAGACTCTGTCACAGGTGGGACAGATAGTCGTTGAGGGTAAGGGAGGGTGGGACTGGTTTGCCGCATGCTCTTTCCGCTGTCTGTGCTTGATTTCCGCACGCTCTCGGCGTTGAGACTCGAAGTGTTCAACACCCTCCCGATGCACTTTCTCCACTTAGGACGGACTTTGGCCAGGGACTCCGAGGTGTCAGTGATGATGTCGCACTTTATCAGTGAGGCTATGAGGGTGTCCTTGCAATGGTTCCGCTGCCCACCTTTGGCTCATTTGCCGTGAAGGAGCTCAGCATCGATCACTTGCCTTGGGAGTCTCGTGTCTGACATGCGAACTTTGTGGCCTGCCCAGCCAAGCTGACCGAGTGTGGTCAGTGCTTCAATGCTGGGGATGTTAGCCTGGATGAGGACGCTAATGTTGGTGTGCCTGTCCTCCGAGGGGATTTGTAGGATCTTGCGGAGACATCGTTGGTGATATATCTCCAGCGAATTGAGGTGTCTTCTGTACATCGTCCATGCCCCTAAGCCATACAGGAGGTTGGGTATTACTACAGCCCTGTAGACCTTGAGCTTGGTGCTAGATTTGAGGGCCTGGTCTTTGAACAGTTTTTTTCTCAGGCAGCCGAGGGTTGCACTGGCTCACTGGAGGGAGTGTTGTATCTCTGCATCACTGTCTGCTTTTGTTGACAAGAGGCTCTCGAGGTATGGGAAATGATGCACGTTGTTGAGGGCCGTGGATCTTGATGACTGGGGGGCAGTGCTGTGCGGTGAGGACAGGCTGATGGAGGAACTTTATCTTACGGATGTTTAGCGTAAGGCCTATGCTTTCGTATGCCTCAGTAAATACGTCGACTCTATTCTGGAGTTCAGCCTCAGAATGTGCGCAGACACAGGAGGCCAGGCTCCACCTCACAGTCAACAAGCTCCCCGCTGGAGTGGAACTAAACTACAGAACCAGTGGGAAGCTGTTTAACCCACGCTGCCTCCAGGCCAGGACCAAGATCACCCCAACCTCTGTCGTTGAGCTACAGTACGCGGATGCCGCCTGCATCTGCACACATTCTGAGGCTGAACTTCAGGTTACAGTCGATGTATTTACTGAGGCATACGAAAGCATGGGCCCTACGCTAAATATCCATAAGACAAAGGTCCTCCACCAGCCTGTCCTTGCCACAAAGCACTGCCCCGAGTCATCAAGATCCACGGCGCGGCCCTCAACAACGTGGACCATGTCCCTTACCTCAGGAACCTCTTATCAACAAAAGCAGACAGTGATGCGGAGATTCAACACCGCCTCCAATGCGCCAGTGCAGCCTTCGGCCACCTGAGGAAAAGAGTGTTTGAAGACCAGGCCTTGAAATCTATCAGTAAGCTCATGGTCTACAGGGCTGTAGTAATACCCACCCTCCTGTATGGCTTAGGGGCATGGACGATGTACAGAAGAGACCTCAATTCGCTGGAGATATATCATCAACAATGTTTCCGCAAGATCCTTCATATCCTGTGGGAGGACAGACGCACCAACATCAGTGTCCTTGCCTAGGTTAACATCCCCAGCTTGGGCAGGTCACTTAGTTCACATACCAGACACGATGCTCCCAAAGCAAGCGCTCTATGCGGCGCACCTTCATGGCAACGAGCCAAAGGTGGGCAGTGGAAACGTTACAAGGACACCCTCAAAGCCTCCCTGGTGAAGTGTGACATCACCACCGACACCTGGGAGACCCTGTCCGAAGACCGTCCTAGGTGGAGAAAGTGCATTCAGGAGGGTGTTGAGTTCTTCGAATCTCAACGCTGCGAGTGTGAAGAGGTCAGGTGCAGGCAGCGGAAGGGGCGTGTGGTAAATCAGTGCCACCCCACCCTTTCCACGACGAATGTCTGTCCCACCTGTGACAGGGTCTGTGGTTCTCATGTTGGACTGTTCAGCCACTAAAGAACTCACTTTAGTAGTGGAAGCAAGTCTTCCTCGATTCCGAGAGACTGCCTATGATGATTGATTGAGATAAGCATTTCAGGGAGAAGTGAACAGAGAGTTATCCTGATCGTTAAATGAGGGGAGACAGGGGGGAGGCTCGAGTGGAGCATAAACGCTAGCATGGACTGGTTGAGCCGAATGGCCTGTTTCTGTGCTGTAATCGATGTAATCATTCACCTCCATAAGACTTTACAATGCTTTATCCAGACCGTAATGTCCTTTGTACCATCTAGTCCATCATTCCCGATTAGGACCTGGAATGCAGGGCAGTAACCTTCGAAACCCGTTCCAGCTCCACATCCCCAAACAGTGATCAGCAGCCTTGGGATGTGAATGGTCCAATAGGACAGTGTAGACTTTCAGTCTCAGTGCCGGGCAAGTCAGCATGTCTGCGGACAGACTGTATGACAGTAGTCCGGTATTTCTACAGTCTGGGACCCCCTCCTGGGTCCCTTTGTCAAGTTGACGTGTTATTTCCCATTGCTGCTTGAACGACGGGGTGACATTCTTGCTGCCATATTTGGCCAGGGTGGACATCATCATCATAGGCAGTCCCTCGGAATAGAGGAAGACGTTCGTCCACTCCTGAAATGAGTACTTTGCTGGCTGAGTAGTCCAATAAGAGAGCCACTGCCTCTGTCACAGGTGGGACAGATAGTCATTGAGGGGAAGGCTGGGTGGGACTGGTTTGCCACATGCTCTTTCCGCTGTCTGCGCTTGATTTCCGCACGCTCTTGGCGTTGAGACTCGAGGTGCTCATCACCCTCCCGATGCACTTTCTTCACTTAGGGCGGTCTTTGGCCAGGGACTCTCGGTGTCAGTGATGGTGTCGCACTCTATCAGGGAGGCTTTGAGGGTGTCATTGCACCGTTTCCGCTGCTCACCTTTGGCTCATTTGCCGTGAAGGAGCTCTGCATAGTTCACTTGCTTCAGGAATCTCGTGTCTGACATGCGAACTATGTGGCCTGTCCAGCGAAGCTGACCGAGTGTGGTCAGTGCTTCAGTGCTGGGAATGATAGCCTGGACGTAGTCGCTAATGTTGGTGCGCCTGTCCTCCGAGGGGATTTGTAGGATCTTACAAAGACATCGTTGGTGCTATATCTCCAGCGAATTGAGGTGTCTTCTGTACATCGTCCATGCCCCTGAGCCATACAGGAGGGTATTACTACAGCCCTACAGAGCATGAGCTTGGTGGTAGATAAAGGTCCTCCACCAGCCTGTCCTTGCCGCAAAGCACTGTCCCCCAGTCATCAAGTTCCATGGCGTGGCCCCCGACAACCTGGACCATTTCCCTCACCTCAGGAGCCTCTTATCAACAAAAGCAGATGTTGATGCAGAGATTCAACACCGCCTCCAGTGCGCCAGTGCAGCCTTCGGCCACCTGAGGAAAAGAGTGTTCGAAGTCCAGGCCCTGAAATCTACCACTAAGCTCATGGTCTACAGGGCTGTAGTAATACCCGCCCTCCTGTATGGCTCAGGGGCATGGACGATGTACAGAAAATACCTCAAAGTCACTGGAGATATATCATCAATGATGTCTCCGTAAGATTCTTCATATCCTGTGGAAGGACAGACGCACCAACATCAGTGTCCTTGCCTAGGCTAACATCCCCAGCTTGGGCAGGTCACTTAGTTCGCATGCCAGACACGATGCACCCAAAGCAAGCGCTCTGTGCAGCGCACCTTCATGGCAAACGAGCCAAAGGTGGGCAGTGGAGACGTTACAAGGACACCCTCAAAGCCTCCCTGGTGAAGTGTGACATCACCACCGACACCTGGGAGACCCTGGCTGAAGACCGCCTTAGGTGGCGAAAGTGCATTCGGAAGGGTGTTGAGTTCTTCGAATCTCATCGCTGCGAGTGTGAAGAGGTCAGGTGCAGGCAGCGGAAGGGGCGTGTGGTAAATCAGTGCCACCCCACCCTTTCCACGACGAATGTCTGTCCCACCTGTGACAGGGTCTGTGGTTCTCGTGTTGGACTGTTCAGCCACTAAAGAACTCACTTTAGTAGTGGAAGCAAGTCTTCCTCGATTCCGAGAGACTGCCTCTGATGATTGATTGGTCACTTTTCCCTGAAATGCTTATCTCAGAGAGTTATCCTGATAGTTAAATGAGGGGAGACAGGGGGGGGGCTTGAGTGGACCATAAACGCTAGCATGGACTGGTTGAGCCGAATGGCCTGTTTCTGTGCTGTAATCGATGTAATCATTCACCTCCATAAGACTTTACAATGCTTTATCCAGACCGTAATGTCCTTTGTACCATCTAGTCCATCATTCCCGATTAGGACCTGGAATGCAGGGCAGTAACCTTCGAAACCCGTTCCAGCTCCACGTCCCCAAACAGTGATCAGCAGCCTCAGGATGTGAATGGTCCAATAGGACAGTGTAGACTTTCAGTCTCAGTGCCGGGCAAGTCAGCATGTCTGCAGACAGACTGTATGACAATAGTCTGGTATTTCTACAGTCTGGGACTACCTTCTGGGTCCCTCTGTCAAGTTGACGTCTTACTTCCCATTGGTGCTTGAACAACGGGGTGACACTCTTGCTGCCACATTTGGCCAGGGTGGACATCATCATCATAGGCAGTCCCTCGGAATAAAGGAAGACTTGCTTCCACTCCTGAAGTGAGTACTTTGGTGGCTGAGTAGTCCAATAAGAGAGCCACTGCCTCTGTCACAGGTGGGACAGATAGTCGTTGAGGGGAAGGCTGGGTGGGACTGGTTTGCCACATGCTCTTTCCGCTGTCTGCGCTTGATTTCCGCACGCTCTTGGCGTTGAGACTCGAGGTGCTCATCACCCTCCCGATGCACTTTCTTCACTTAGGGCGATCTTTGGCCAGGGACTCTCGGTGTCAGTGATGATGTCGCACTCTATCAGGGAGGCTTTGAGGGTGTCATTGCACCGTTTCCGCTGCTCACCTTTGGCTCATTTGTCGTGAAGGAGCTCCGCATAGTTCACTTGCTGAAGGAATCTCGTGTCTGACATGCGAACTATGTGGCCTGCCCAGCGAAGCTGACCGAGTGTGGTCAGTGCTTCAGTGCTGGGAATGATAGCCTGGACGTGGTCGCTAATGTTGGTGCGCCTGTCCTCCGAGGGGATTAGTAGGATCTTGCGAAGACATCGTTGGTGCTATATTTCCAGCGAATTGAAGTGCCTTCTGTACATCGTCCATGCCCCTGAGCCATACAGGAGGGTATTACTACAGCCCTATAGAGCATGAGCTTGGTGGTAGATAAAGGTCCTCCACCAGCCTGTCCTTGCCGCAAAGCACTGTCCCCCAGTCATCAAGTTCCATGGCGTGGCCCCCGGCAACCTGGACCATTTCCCTTACCTCAGGAGCCTCTTATCAACAAAAGCAGATGTTGATGCGGAGATTCAACACCGCCTCCAGTGCGCCAGTGTAGCCTGCGGCCACCTGAGGAAAAGAGTGTTCGAAGTCCAGGCCCTGAAATCTACCACTAAGCTCATGGTCTACAGTGCTGTAGTAATACCCGCCCTCCTGTATGACTCAGGGGCATCGACGATGTAGAGAAGACACCTCAAGTCGCTGGAGATATATCATCAATGATGTCTCCGCAAGATCCTTCATATCCCGTGGGAGGACAGACGCACCAACATCAGTGTCCTTGCCTAGGCTAACATCCCCAGCTTGGGCAGGTCACTTAGTTTGCATGCCAGACACGATGCTCCCAAAGCAAGCGCTCTATGCGGCGCACCTTCATGGCAACGAGCCAAATGTGGGCAGTGGAAACGTTACAAGGACACCCTCAAAGCCTCCCTGGTGAGTGTGACATCATCACCGACACCTGGGAGACCCTGTCCGAAGACCGCCTTAGGTGGAGAAAGTGCATTCGGGAGGGTGTTGAGTTCTTCGAATCTCAACGCTGCGAGTGTGAAGAGGTCAGGTGCAGGCAGCGGAAGGGGCGTGTGGTAAATCAGTGCCACCCCACCCTTTCCACGACGAATGTCTGTCCCACCTGTGACAGGGTCTGTGGTTCTCGTGTTGGACTGTTCAGCCACTAAAGAACTCACTTTAGTAGTGGAAGCAAGTCTTCCTCGATTCCGAGAGACTGCCTATGATGATTGATTGAGATAAGCATTTCAGGGAGAAGTAAATAGAGGGTTATCCTGATAGTTAGATGAGGGGAGACAGCGGTGAGGCTCGAGTGGAGCATAAACGCTAGCATGGACTGGTTGAGCCGAATGGCCTGTTTCTGTGCTGTAATCGATGTAATCATTCACCTCCATAAGACTTTACAATGCTTTATCCAGACCGTAATGTCCTTTGTACCATCTAGTCCATCATTCCCGATTAGGACCTGGAATGCAGGGCAGTAACCTTCGAAACCTGTTCCAGCTCCACGTCCCCAAACAGTGATCAGCAGCCTCGGGATGTGAATGGTCCAATAGGACAGTGTACACTTTCAGTCTCAGTGCCGGGCAAGTCAGCATGTCTGCAGACAGACTGTATGACAGTGGTCCGGTATTTCTACAGTCTGGGACCCCCTCCTGGGTCCCTCTGTCAAGTTGACGTGTTACTTCCCATTGGTGCTTGAACGACGGGGTGACACTCTTGCTGCCACATTTGGCCGGGGTGGACATCATCATCATAGGCAGTCCCTCAGAATAGAGGAAGACTTGCTTCCACTCCTGAAATGAGTACTTTGGTGGCTGAGTAGTCCAATAAGAGAGCCACTGCCTCTGTCACAGGTGGGACAGATAGTCGTTGAGGGGAAGGCTGGGTGGGACTGGTTTGCCACATGCTCTTTCCGCTGTCTGCGCTTGATTTCCGCACGCTCTTGGCGTTGAGACTCGAGGTGCTCATCACCCTCCCGATGCACTTTCTTCACTTAGGGCGGTCTTTGGCCAGGGACTCTCGGTGTCAGTGATGATGTCGCACTCTATCAGGGAGGCTTTGAGGGTGTCATTGCACCGTTTCCGCTGCTCACCTTTGGCTCATTTGTCGTGAAGGAGCTCCGCATAGTTCACTTGCTTCAGGAATCTCGTGTCTGACATGCGAACTATGTGGCCTGCCCAGCGAAGCTGACTGAGTGTGGTCAGTGCTTCAGTGCTGGAAATGATAGCCTGGACGTGGTCGCTAATGTTGGTGCGCCTGTCCTCCGAGGGGATTAGTAGGATCTTACAAAGACATCGTTGGTGCTATATCTCCAGCGAATTGAGGTGTCTTCTGTACATCGTCCATGCCCCTGAGCCATACAGGAGGGTATTACTACAGCCCTATAGAGCATGAGCTTGGTGGTAGAAAAAGGTCCTCCACCAGCCTGTCCTTGCCGCAAAGCACTGTCCCCCAGTCATCAAGTTCCATGGCGTGGCCCCTGACAACCTGGACCATTTCCCTTACCTCAGCAGCCTCTTATCAACAAAAGCAGATGTTGATGCGGAGATTCAACACCGCCTCCAGTGCGCCAGTGCAGCCTTCGGCCACCTGAGGAAAAGAGTGTTCGAAGTCCAGGCCCTGAAATCTACCACTAAGCTCATGGTCTACAGGGCTGTAGTAATACCCGCCCTCCTGTATGGCTCCGGGGCATGGACGATGTAGAGAAGACACCTCAAGTCACTGGAGATATATCATCAATGATGTCTCCGCAAGATTCTTCATATCCCGTGGGAGGACAGACGCACCAACATCAGTGTCCTTGCCTAGGCTAACATCCCCAGCTTGGGCAGGTCACTTAGTTTGCATGCCAGACACGATGCTCCCAAAGCAAGCGCTCTATGCGGCACACCTTCATGGCAAACGAGCCAAAGGTGGGCAGTGGAGACGTTACAAGGACACCCTCAAAGCCTCCCTGGTGAGTGTGACATCACCACCGACACCTGGGAGACCCTGTCCGAAGACCGCCTTAGGTGGAGAAAGTGCATTCGGAAGGGTGTTGACTTCTTCGAATCTCAACGCTGCGAGTGTGAAGAGGTCAGGCTCAGGCAGCGGAAGGAACGTGTGGTAAATCAGTGCCACCCCACCCTTTCCACGACGAATGTCTGTCCCACCTGTGACAGGGTCTGTGGCTCTCGTGTTGGACTGTTCAGCCACTAAAGAACTCACTTTAGTAGTGGAAGCAAGTCTTCCTCGATTCCGAGAGACTGACTATGATGATTGATTGAGATAAGCATTTCAGGGAGAAGTGAACAGAGAGTTATCCTGATAGTTAAATGAGGGGAGACAGGGGGGAGGCTCGAGTGGACCATAAACGCTAGCATGGACTGGTTGAGCCGAATGGCCTGTTTCTGTGCTGTAATCGATGTAATCATTCACCTCCATAAGACTTTACAATGCTTTATCCAGACCGTAATGTCCTTTGTACCATCTAGTCCATCATTCCCGATTAGGACCTGGAATGCAGGGCAGTAACCTTCGAAACCCGTTCCAGCTCCACGTCCCCAAACAGTGATCAGCAGCCTCAGGATGTGAATGGTCCAATAGGACAGTGTACACTTTCAGTCTCAGTGCCGGGCAAGTCAGCATGTCTACAGACAGACTGTATGACAGTGGTCCGGTATTTCTACAGTCTGGGACCCTCTCCTGGGTCCCTCTGTCAAGTTGACGTGTTACTTCCCATTGGTGCTTGAACAACGGGGTGACACTCTTGCTGCCACATTTGGCCAGGGTGGGCATCATCATCATAGGCAGTCCCTCGGAATAGAGGAAGACTTGCTTCCACTCCTGAAGTGAGTACTTTGGTGGCTGAGTAGTCCAATAAGAGAGCCACTGACTCTGTCACAGGTGGGACAGATAGTCTTTGAGGGGAAGGCTGGGTGGGACTGGTTTGCCACATGCTCTTTCCGCTGTCTGCGCTTGATTTCCGCACGCTCTTGGCGTTGAGACTCGAGGTGCTCATCACCCTCCCGATGCACTTTCTTCACTTAGGGCGGTCTTTGGCCAGGGACTCTCGGTGTCAGTGATGGTGTCGCACTCTATCAGGGAGGCTTTGAGGGTGTCATTGCACCGTTTCCGCTGCTCACCTTTGGCTCATTTGCCGTGAAGGAGCTCTGCATAGTTCACTTGCTTCAGGAATCTCGTGTCTGACATGCGAACTATGTGGCCTGCTCAGCGAAGCTGACCGAGTGTGGTCAGTGCTTCAGTGCTGGAAATGATAGCCTGGACGTGGACGCTAATGTTGGTGCGCCTGTCCTCCGAGGGGATTAGTAGGATCTTGCGAAGACATCGTTGGTGCTATATCTCCAGCGAATTGAAGTGCCTTCTGTACATCGTCCATGCCCCTGAGCCATACAGGAGGGTATTACTACAGCCCTATAGAGCATGAGCTTGGTGGTAGATAAAGGTCCTCCACCAGCCTGTCCTTGCCGCAAAGCACTGTCCCCCAGTCATCAAGTTCCATGGCGTGGCCCCCGACAACCTGGACCATTTCCCTTACCTCAGGAGCCTCTTATCAACAAAAGCAGATGTTGATGCGGAGATTCAACACCGCCTCCAGTGCGCCAGTGCAGCCTTCGGCCACCTGAGGAAAAGAGTGTTCGAAGTCCAGGCCCTGAAATCTACCACTAAGCTCATGGTCTACATGGCTGTAGTAATACCCACCCTCCTGTATGGGTCAGGGGCATGGACGATGTAGAGAAGACACCTCAAGTCGCTGGAGATATATCATCAATGATGTCTCCGCAAGATCCTTCATATCCCGTGGGAGGACAGACGCACCAACATCAGTGTCCTTGCCCAGGCCAACATCCCCAGCATTGAAGCACTGACCACACTTGATCAGCTTCGCTGGGCAGGCCACTTAGTTTGCATGGCAGACACGAGACCCCCAAAGCAAGCGCTCTATGCGGCGCTCCTTCATGGTAAACGAGCCAAAGGTGGGCAGTGGAAACGTTACAAAGACACCCTCAAAGCCTCCCTGGTGAAGTGTGACATCACCACTGACACCTGGGAGATCCTGGTTGAAGGCCACCTTAGGTGGAGAAAGTGCATTCGGGAGGGTGTTGAGCTCTTCGAATCTCAACGCTGCGAGTGTGAAGAGGTCAGGTGCAGGCAGCGGAAGGGGCGTGTGGTAAATCAGTGCCACCCCACCCTTTCCACGACGAATGTCTGTCCCACCTGTGACAGGGTCTGTGGCTCTCGTGTTGGACTGTTCAGCCACTAAAGGACTTACTTTAGTAGTGGAAGCAAGTCTTCCTCGATTCCGAGGGACTACCTGTGATGATGATTATGGGGCCTTGGAAGTTTGGACTGTAGTTGGTCTTGACTGCGATGAAGAATCCTCGCATATCGTGACTATCGGCCAGCTGCTGTATCTCCTGTGCTTTCTCCATCCACCACCTTTTTGTTAGGTCCCGGGTTTTTTGTTGGACCTCAGCCTTGAGCCGTCTGTAATGTTACTTTGCTGCTCCCATGTTGGGTTGTTGTTTGAGGCTCAGAAATGCTCTGCTCTTGTGATCTATTAGTTCTTGGATCACCTGATCATTCTCATCAAACCAGTCCTGGTGTTTTCTAGTTGAGTGACCAAGTGGTCACAGGCACTGGTTATGGAGGCCTGGAGGGCAGACCAAGCACTGTGGGCATTCAGTATCTCAGGGTTATCAAGGCATGCCAGGTTAGCTGTGAGGTGCTGGCTGTATAGGTCCATCTTTGCTGGGTCTTTAAGTGCCCCTGCATTGACTTTTTTGTGGCACTGCTTCTGCTGTCCCCTTCGCTTTGGGGCTTTTAAATGTCGATGATGGATCGGATTAGGCGCTGGTCCATCCAGCAGTCGTCAGCTCCTGTCATGGCGCGGGTGATGTGCACATACTTGCAATCCCTGGCTCGGATGATGACAGTCGAGAAGGTGCCAGTGTTTGGAGCGAGGGTGTTGCCACGATACCTTGTATTTGTCCCTCTGGCGGAACAGGATGTTGGTGATGAGAGGTTCATGTTCTGGACATTTTGTCAGGAGTAGGGTACCGCTGGCTTTCTCTATCCCCTCGCTGCCAATCCCAGAGGGCTGTGTCTTTGCTGACCCTGACGTGAAGTCACCTCGGAGGATCAGTTTGTCGCCCGCGGGGACACGGGACAGGGATATTTCGAGGTTGGAATAAAAACCCTCTTTGGTCTCATCCGTTGCATCGAGTGTAGAGGCCTACGCAATGATGATCGTGGTGCATCGGTTCCGGGATAGGGTGAGTCGAAGAGTCATGAGGCGTTCGTTAACCCCACAGGGGGAGTCTTTGAGGTGGCCGACCAGCTCACTTTTGATGGCGAAACCGACTCTGTGAAGGCGGCGTTCTTCCTCTGGTTTTCCGTTTCAGAAAAAGGTGTAACCTCCACCTTATTCCTTGAGCTGGGCTTCCCCTGCCCACCGGGTCTCGCTTAGGATGGCTATGTCGATGTCAAAGCGCTTAAGTTCCCGGGCGACTATGGCGGTGAGGCGTTCTGGCCTGTTGCTGTTGGAGTTCTCCATGAGGGTCCTGACGTTTCAGGTCCCGAACTTCATGTTAACAAAGTGAAAGATGCCTGTGTGTGAGTTCTTTTAATGTGGGGTGGTCGTTGCACACGGGCTTAGCTGAGCAAGGTCTTGGTCCAGTGGCAAAGGGGTCCAAGACGACTGGAGACCAGGCACTGCTGTATGAGCCGAATTGCCTACAGCGAGATGTTGGCGGCAAGCTCGGTGCTGAGTAGCGCCCTTGATTGTAGGTGTCCCGAGGCTTGGTTGGGGGCAGGCATTAGGAAGGTCAGTTGTCCGCTGGAGTTCCGAGGGATGTTTTAAAAAGTTTCTTCCAAAGTTTAAAAAATAAGTTTTCTAAAATTATGTAACACTTTCTCCAGAGGTTTTAAACTAATTTCTCCAAGTTGTTTAAAAGTTTAAAAGTTTTCCCAAATTGTTTGGAAAGTTTCTCAAGTTGATTAAAAGTTTAAAAGTTGATTAAAAGCTTCTTAAAAGTTTAAGATGTAAGTCAGTAGTAGGTTACTCCCTTGGCACTGCTCCATGGGCACTGCCAGCCCTCTGCAGCTGCACAAAGCCCTGGGCAGACCACACCCGGAGCACCGCGGGGAGGTAGCGGCCCAGTCGTCCCCAAGGGAGCCCGAATGCCCGGACTCTGCCGGGGAGAGGCCCAGACATCACTGGGAAGAGGCCTGGATGCCATTGGGGGCCCGAGCGCAAGCTGGGTGTATTGAGCAGTAGTTTTGGGTAGTTCCGGCCCTGGAGTCCCTTCGGTCGGGGTGGACAATACTACAGTCAGCACAGTCAGCCGCTCTGTGGTTCACCCTGACAAGTGGATGATCCACACTGAGATCGTCCAGAATATCTTCAGCACTTTGAGGCTTACCAGATCGATGGACTTGCTCGTATCACCGGACAATCGCCAATCTGCTCAAGGACCTCAGGCAGTCAGGCGGAGGCTGGACAGTCTTTCGTTCTTTAGTTTCTAGATTCTGTTGCTCAGGGGTTGCCTGATCTCCAGGATGCTACAGAAAATTGCAGCAGATGGTGATTCTGGTTAACCCTTTCCTTGCCTCACAAACCGTGTTTCTCATACACCCGCGTGTTGAATATTGCCGGTCTGACTTCAGAAGCTCACAGGAGTCATTTCCAGATTAAAGACAAGCCTACTTTTTTTTAGGGAATCGTTATTTTTCATTCCAACATGCTCCACATACTGTTGGACACTGACCAACTGGTAATCAGGGTGAGAAGGGTGGGCCCTGTAAGGGAACAGACTCTGCAACTCCCAGGACAAATTGATCAAAGTCAGAGTTATTCACGGACACCAGCGCCAGATCGAAACAGCAAACTGCATCAGCAGGATCTGGATTTGGATCTTGCCAGCTTCTGATTGGTAGCCTGGCTGTTGAGATGGCATGCCCATCAGAGTAGGGTGTACCCATGGGTAATAATCACTTTATCACGTCTGTCTGGTCACTTAAGCCTCCTTTCTCATCCTCCTCGTCTACTTGGATGGTTGCCAGCAGTGCGTGGGGAATGCCCAAATGAAGATCAGCTCCTTTGTAAGCTGTTCCCTTGTAAGCTCCTCTTCATTCTTCAAGTGACGGCATTTTCAAGCTATCTGGTTGTCTCTTGTGTCTTTTGTGGAGGGAAGTGAATGGATTCTCCTCATTCTGGATTGTCTTTGGGTGTCAACAAACTGAGTTCTGGAGTGTGCTAAAAGTTAACACAGCATGGGAGCCGCGTAAATTGTGCCGATGCACCCCGATAATTAGGTCCCCATCCCCAACCGCCTCACCCCCCTTGAACCCTCCCATTTGGCCCATTAATGTTTAGGAGCTGATGTTTCATCCATTCATTGCTGCTGGCTCTGTAACTCAATTCCAATCCACTGAGCATGGCAGGGCCCAAAGGAATGGCAAATGAAAGGGGTCACAGTTAGCGCTTTCAAAAACAGATTGGCGACAGTGTTTGTGCAAGCCGGAATGACATCAAAGTGAAAACTCGGGACAAGCCGCTGACGGGTTTCAAGTCATCATCAAATGTTGTCTGCTGGTACAGAGCATCTCAGTTGTGTGGGACAGGCTGGATGGAGCAGCGGGTCGTTTCCTGTCCGTCATTTATGTTTCAAGTCACGTTATTTCAACAACTTAATTGTGAGAAGTTTAACATCTGGAAATAAAGGTGCAATGAAGATTAACGAACTTACTCTGTGTTTCCTGATTTACATAAGAACATAAGAACATAAGAATTAGGAACAGGAGTAGGCCTTCTAGCCCCTCGAGCCTGCTCCGCCATTCAACAAGATCATGGCTGATCTGGCCGTGGACTCAGCTCCACTTACCCGCCCACTCCCCGTAACCCTTAATTCCCTTATTGGTTAAAAATCTATCTATCTGTGATTTGAATACATTCAATGAGCTAGCCTCAACTGCTTCCTTGGGCAGAGAATTCCAAGATTCACAACCCTCTGGGAGAAGAAATTCCCTCTCAAATCGGTTTTAAATTGGCTCCCCCATATTTTGAGGCTGTGCCCTCTATTTCTCGTCTCCCCGACCAGTGGAAACAACCTCTCTGCCTCTATCTTATCTATCCCTTTCATTATTTTAAATGTTTCCATAAGATCACCCCTCGTCCTTCTGAACTCCAACGAGTAAAGACCCAGTCTACTCAATCTATCTTCATAAGGTAACCCCCTCATCTCCGGAATCAGCCTAGTGAATCGTCTCTGTACCCCGCTCCAAAGCTAGTATATCCTTCCTTAAGTAAGATGACCAAAACTGCACACATTACTCCAGGTGCGGCCTCACCAATACCCTATAGAGTTGCAGCAGGACCATCCTGCTTTTGTACTCCATCCCTCTCGCAATGAAGGCCAACATTCCATTCGCCTTCCTGATTACCTGCTGCACCTGCAAATTAACTTTTTGTGATTCATGCACAAGGACCCCCAGGTCCCTCTGCACTGCAACATGTTGCAATTTCTCCCCATTCAAATAATTTTTTTCCAAGGTGGATGACTTCACACTTTCCTACATTGTATTCCATCTGCCAAACCTTAGCCCATTCGCTTAACCTATCTAAATCTCTTTGCAGCCTCTCTGTGTCCTCTACACAACCCGCTTTCCCATTAATCTTTGTGTCATCTGCAAATTTTGTTACACTGCACTCTGTCCCCTCTTCCAGGTCATCTATGTATATTGTAAACAGTTGTGGTCCCAGCACCGATCCCTGTGGCACACCACTAACCACCGATTCCCAACCCGAAAAGGACCCATTTATCCCGATTCTCTGCTTTCTGTTAACCAGCCAATTCTCTCTCCATGCTAATACATTTCCTCTGACTCCGCGTACCTTTATCTTCTGCAGTCAGCTTTTGTGTGGCAACTTATCAAATGCCTTTTGGAAATCTAAATACACCACATCCACCGGTACACCTCTATCCACCATGCTCGTTATATCCTCAAAGAATTCCAGTAAATTAGTTAAACATGATTTCCCCTTCATGAATCCATGCTGTGTCTGCTTGATTGCACTATTCCTATCTAGATTTCCCACTATTTCTTTCTTAATGATAGCTTCAAGCATTTTCCCCACTACAGATGTTAAACTAACTGGCCTATAGTTACCTGCCTTTTGTCTGCCCCCTTTTTTAAACAGAGGCGTTATATTAGCTGCTTTCCAATCCGCTGGTACCTCCCCAGATTCCAGAGAATTTGGGGAGATTATAACGAATGCATCTGCTATAACTTCCGCCATCTCTTTTAATACCCTGGGATGCATTTCATCAGGACATGGGGACTTGTCTACCTTGAGTCCCATTAGCCTGTCCAGCACTAACCCCTAGTGTTAGTGATTGTCTCGAGGTGCTCCCTTCCCACATTCCCATGACCAGCAATTTTTGGCATGGTTTTTGTGTCTTCCACTGTGAAGACCGAAGCAAAATAATTGTTTAAGGTCTCAGCCATTTCCACATTTCCCATTATTAAATCCCCCTTCTCATCTTCTAAGGGACCAACATTTACTTTAGTCACTCTTTTCCATTTTATATATCGGTAAAAGCTTTTACTATCTGTTTTTATGTTTTGCGCAAGTTTACTTTCGTAATCTATCTTTCCTTTCTTTACACCTTTGTGCACAGATCATAGCAAGGAACAAAGGGGAAGGGTTGAGTTCTTCGATGGGGAGTTTTTGCAGACTGTGGATTGTCCTTGGGCTGAGCTACTGACTGGGTGAACTCTCTGAGCCACACACCAGGCAGGGCCCAGAGATAATCCTCAGTCTGCACATACAAACCTACAAAAGGACCATCAGTAGATAAAGACTCTCAGACAGCATAACCTCGCCTGCTCCTGTCCCACCTCCAGTAATGCTATCTCTTGGAACAAACAAAGGAATGTGGCCAATTCAGGAAAAAAACCTCTGGGCAATTGCTCTACAACTCCCTGAGGTTCCAGGGAGAGCATTGCTGCTCCAGGAACATCACAATCTAAAGTGGCCTCTCACTCCCCGTAACTGCCAATGTCCGCTCAGAAACTTTTCAACTTCCCCTGTAAAATAAATGAGTGTAGTGCCCCAACACTCACTCACCCTCTGTTACTCACCACATGTTGCACTCTGATGACTCTGTGACAAGCCATGGACTCATACAGCACGGAAGGAGGCCATTCAGCCCATTATGTCTATGCTGGACCTTTGCACGAGCCACACAAAAGTCCCATTCCCCTGCTCCCTCCCCACAGTCCCACAAATGGCTCCTAACCACCCGCTGCCCTCCCAGCACACATCTAATTCTCTCCTTGTTCCCTTCCCACAGCCCTGTAAGTGGCTCCCACACCCCCTGCCCTCTCAGCTGGAAGTGGTTTCCCTTCGGTGTTTTCGAAGCATCCCCACTTTACAATAGTTCTAACGCTGGGAATTATTACTGTACCGAACAGATGGATGAGTCAGGGATGGGTACCTTGGTCCGAGTACTGGCAATGCTTTTATTAAAGTTAAAACACACACTTGCACCCAGTACAAACACACCCTGGTAGTGTAATAAAAACAAACGCAGTACAACACACAGTCTGGCCTGTCTAAGCCTACTGCGAAGTACCCACGTCTAAAACACCTCCCCTGAAAATCCCTAAGATATTGGTTGGGAGAACGCACGATACCCCCTCACACCGTGACTGTGATTTTAAAAGATGTGTGTGCAGAAATAATGCTCACCGATTCGCTGGCTTACTCACTGCTTCTTCCGATGAAAAGGTGTCTCTTCTGGTTTCTTCTCTCCATCCCACATGGAGGGTTGGATTCTTGTCGAGGTGAAACAGCGATGCAAGAGAGAGAGAGAGTGACCACACGGCCTCTTTTATATCCCAGTACTGTCTGTCCTTTCAGGCTGAATAAAGTTTGTTTCGAGGCAAGACTTCCTGTGGGTGTGTCTTCTGCTTTTAGCTCAATAAAGTTTCTCCCTTTGTTTCGAGGTTTCCTGTTTTTCCAGTGATGGGTTTTGCTTCCGAGCAGTCTGGGGCTTAATGGCTTTCTATTGTTCTGGTCTCTCATCCAGGTAATGGCTCCATCACTGATCAGTTCACTTGACCAGTTCACATTGCTGAACAAAACACAGTCCATTTGCTCATCATCTGCAATAAATTGCCTTAGCGTGGTCATTGTCTTCCCAGAACCCCTGCCCATCATTCTAAGTCCATCATAGCCGCACCTGGGCCCCTTCCAGCTTTTTCTGCGGTGAGAAAAACATTAAAACGCAAATCCTTGGGGATTAAAACGCAATGTCCAGATCCTTGGGGATTCGTTGCTTACAGTCCTTACAGTCTCCCCTATGATATTTCAAGAGTCTTCGAGAACATATCAACGTCCGCTGGTGACCAAGCCTCGTGGTTCCCAACCAATCCTATCCCTTTTTACTTTTAAAACACCCCGAATATACATCCCTGAAATACAACCGTGCATCGCACTGTTACCATGGAGATACAGAACGTTACATTCACGGTTCGTTAACTGCAGCCTCCCATCGACTCCGGAGCATCTGACTTGTCTTTTTACAAGAAATACACAACAGGTATATCACAATCAAACACTGTACAATGACGCGAGCATGTGAGCATATCTGGATCCACGGAGGAACCTCCACACTTATACCAAGGTCCCACCAGGACGGGGCATTTATCCCTTTAATTCTTTCCCCTGTGTCCCGGTTCGTCTGTTCCAGCGTGAAATAATGTTTTTGGGGTTAGCTCGATGACCTTTAATAACGTTGTTAGGTGTCCCGGCTCAAAAGGAATCTGAGACCTGAACTGGGTAATGTACTGTTGCAGGTTCGGGATCGTGTTGTTTACCGTAATGTGTACCGTGGATGGTTCTGGGATCGGAATAATACCTTCCTGTGCCACTTGAACTTCGGCGTGGGGTTTGAAGCAGAAAGTGCTGTCATTGCCGGACACCAAGTGTCCCGGTGCATTCGATACCGGTCCACACTCGTGGTTACACAGTATGTCCCGTCGCCCACATGTGCTACCTGAGGTGGGACGTGGCTCTAGGGCCTCACCTCCATGGGGCAATTGATGAGCTCGTGCCTCTTGGATTCAAACCCACACTCTGGCCGATCGAATGCGTTCAAATGCTGGGGACACAATATGACGTGTGCACCCCTGCTCTGGCACCCCTTGTGGTCAGTGCCAGTCATGGCGTGCTCCCACTTTATAACAAATGGTGGGACAGCATGATACCGCATGTGCACCCCATCCCGTACGCCCCCAATGTTCTCCACCCTGTATACCGGCGCTGGTTGTGATGTCCCACCCATTACCGGCGTACACAACACTATCCCCATGATTGAGTGGTTGGACAGACCACAATCCACTGGGACTGATAGGCTTCAGAGGCTAGACACAGCTGACACGGGCTCATCGAATTACTGTACGGGCTGAGTGCTGCGAGGTGCTGGTTGCTGATCCATGGCGGGATGTGACCTTGCTGGTAAATTACTGCACCCCTCGCTCAGCAACCAGGCACCGTACAACATGCACACTTCGTTTCGTGCTGCCTGCACCGAGGTATTCCTGTCCTCCCGTATTAATGCATTTACAGTCTTTGCATGTGTCTCCAGCTCTGCGATAACCTTTAAATGGACAGTCATTGCCTGGTCCTCCTCTAACTCTGACCCTCCCACCGCGTTCCCTTCCCCAGGATTTTCCACAGCTGGTCCTTGAAACCACTGATCTGCAGCTGCACGGTGTCCATGCTGTTGACCAGAGATGTACCCGCGCTAAACGCAGTAGTGACCTCATTGAGCACCCCTCGCCTCTGCCTCCCCGGACTAACGTTATCCCTCACTCCCATAGCGTACAATCTATCCCGACTCACATCCCCGTAACTGAGTTCAAAGAACTGGCGGAACATTTCTCCAATGAGCACCTCATACAGCTGCTCAGTTTCTTTTAGACACCACTCAGGCAGATGTACCGCGGTTAGGTTTAACATGACCGATGCCACTGTGTAATGCAGCCCCTGGAATAAAACCTTTCTGGTCAGGACTAAAACTAAACCATTCCCTGGGCCTGGTGTGGTGGTGGGACACCTAACTTCTGTCATTACCGCGTGAAAGTTCGTGATCCGTTAGTCGTCGCCAATTTGTTATGTTCAGAATCAATTCACAGGACTATATCGCAAGTGCAAACTGTTGTGACCTTGGTCTCTTTATTCAGACTCCAGAGTGAGGAAGCAGCATGGTGAGTCACCTTTTATACCCGCTTGCCCCAGGTGCACAGGTGATCCTTAGGTCTCCCACAGGTGTGCCCCCTAGTGGCAAGTCTTACATTTTGACAAGGTTTACATCCATACATAATATCGGCGAAGAGATTCGAAGTGCTGAGTGCCTTCCCGGATGCTCTTCCTCCACTTTGGGCAGTCTTGGGCCAAGGATTCCCAGGTGTTGGTGGGGATGTTACACTTTATCAAGGAGGCTTTGAGGGTGTCCTTGAAGTATTTCCTTTGCCCACCTGGGGCTCGCTTGCCGTGTCAAAGCTCCGCATAGAGCGCTTGCTTTGGGAGTCTCGTGTCGGGCATGCGGACCATGCGGCCCGCCCAATGGGGCTGATCGAGCGTGGTCAGTGCTTCGATGCTTGGGATGTTGGCCTGAGCGAGAACACTGACATTGGTGCGTCTATCCTGCCAATGGATTTGCAGAATCTTGCGGAGGCAGCGTTGGTGGTACTTCTCCAGTGTTTTGAGGTGCCTACTGCACATAGTCCATGTCTCTGAGCCCTACAGGAGGGCGGGTATCACCACTGCCCTGTAGACCATACGCTTGGTGCCGGGTTTGAGGTCATGGTCTTCAAACACTCTCTTCCTCAGGTAACTAAAGGAGGCTGCACTGGCACACCTTGTCAGTGATGTAAGAACATAATAAATCGGAGCAGGAGTAGGCCACCTGGACCCTCGAGCCTGCTCTGCCATTTAATAAGATCATGCTGATATGATCATGGAATCAGTTCCACTTCCCTGCCCCCTCCACATAAACCTTTATTCGCTCAAAAATCTGTGGCAGAGATTTCCACAGATTTACAACCCTCTGAGAGAAGAAATTACTCCTCATTTCAGTTTTAAATGGGCGGCCCCTAATTCTGAGATTATGTCCCCTAGTTTTAGTTTCCCCCATCAGTGTAAATATCCTCTCTGCATCCACCTTGTCAAACCCCCTCATTATCTTATAAGTTTCAATAAGATCACCTCTCATTCTTCTGAACTCCAATGTGTATAGGCTCAACCTACTCAACCTAGCCTCACAAGTCAATCCCCTTCATCTCCGGAATCAACCTAGTGAAACTTCTCTGAACAGCCTCCAATGCAAGTATATCCTTCCTTAAATACGGAGGCCAAAACTGCACGCAGTACTCCAGGTGTGGCCTCTCTAATACCCTGTACAGTTGTAGCAGGACTTCTCTGCTTTTATACTCTATCCCCCTTGCAATAAAGGCCAACATTCCATTTGCCTTCCTGATTACTTGCTGTACCTACATACTAACTTTTTGTGTTTCATGCACAAGGACCCCCAGGTTCCTCTGTACTACAGCACTTTGCAATGCTTCTCCATTTAAATTATAATTTGCTTTTCTATTTTTTTTGCCAAAGTGGATAACCTCACAGTTTCTCACATTATAAAATACACCACATCCACTGATTCCCCCTTATCCACCCTATTCATTACTGTAAGGGCTGGTCTCGGGGGCCAGGTTCACCTCTGACCTTCTGAGCGCTTCGAATCGCTCCCACTCCCTTGGGTTCTCGACTCTGGATTTATTTGGGGAATGTGACAAAGTGCAAGAGACAACTGGCTTGGTGCAAAATAACTTTGATTTTATTAAAGACAAGAAAATACAATGTCAAACTTATAATTACTCTAATAAAGAACAGTACATCACACATTCAAAGGGGTTACAGAGAATAATACACCCCCCACCTCCCAATACCTAACACTGTAGGGGAGGATGAAAACCCCTCATTTTATCCAGAGGGAAAAGGGCTGTGGGATCTGTCTGTGCTGCAGCAGGCCAGTGTCCTGGAAGGAACAGGGAACCCAGAACCAGATGTGGATTGAAACCGATACGATTTGGCCTTGGCAGGGCAGTGATTGGACGGGGGATGATAATGGAGGGCCAATGGTGGGACAGAGTCAGCCCGAAGCAAGGGACTCCAAGCCAATGGGAGCGCCCTTGCTCGAAAACTCGGGACTGACTCATCACCGATACCGGGCTATTGTCTCCCCCACGTTTACACTATGCAGGGATATTATGCAGGCCTTAAGAAAACTAGGGAACCCAAAACAAACTGAGGGCCTACACAATGGCTACAGGAGGCCCACACCCTGCCAACCCAATTAACACCTACTCAACCCTTGATTAGGTTAACATCAGGGATGGCCAGTGGAAAACCCCCAAGAAATCCAACACTGCTGCATTTTTCAAAAATCACAAGCCCACCAATGGGAAGGATTTATTTCAGCACGAAAGTCTGGACATAAGAAGGGGTTTCTGCCCTGACAAGTTGTTCCGTTCTCGTGTTCCAGCAAGCAGGCAGCCTTTCGACACAGAAGGAAGACCAGTGTCTGAAGACACTGAAGACAGAAGAAGCAAACCACCATCCCGAGACGGCATCAGTTCAGCCTCCTTTCACGACTGGGGACTGAACCTTTTCTTTTCCACAAGGATTTTCCCCTGAGAGCTGGTCTCAGGTAGATCCACAGCAACAACAAGACGCAACAACAACCAAGTTTCCAAGAAAATCACAACCGAAAAAGTAACTTCAAGCTCCTGAAGATAGCAAAAAGAGAACCCCGAAACCGCGTTTTGACCTGGAAAGACTGTAAAGGCTGTGGTGAGTATAATCTCTGGTCCCAGAACTCCCAACTCAGTTAGGTCAGGAAGGTGGGAGGTTGGGCATTGCACTGCTGTTAAACTCGTGTAAAAATTTCCGTTGTGTCCGTTTAGTGGGATTTAGGGGGATTGTTTTGTTGGTGTATTGCTGTTTGTTGAGATACACCTTGTCAAATAAATTGGAAGCTTAAAGTTCCTCTTGGAATCGCCTCGTCTCAGTTCTGTTGTATTACATCTCCTGATCATCAGTCTTGTGTCAGAACAGTGTAAGGGTAGACAGGAGCGCCTCGAAAACACTCAACTCTGTGCCACAGGCTAGGGAAGAAAGGGGTTAGGAGTGTTTGACACTCACAGGTGCCTCACAGGCTAGTCATAAGCTGTGGGGACGCTCGAGTCTCAAAACCCCCTTCATAAGCTGTGGACACAGTCTCTCCAGGGGTGCTCTTGCAGCACCCAGGGTACCTCACAGGCCAGGCATAAGCTGTGAGGGCAGAAGGCCAGAGAGAGACACCCAAGGCACAACAACACTCCCCGAGAACCCCTTACAGAACATGGTGACCGCGGCAGGACACAAGCAAACAGGAGATGTTAATATAACAGATGAGGTGATAAGAGAGGAAACTAAAATGGAGGAGAGAATTTCCTCATACATTTTTGGCAAGGTGAACCTCACCAAACCTTGGGTGCAAGCCCTCACTCGGGCAGAGCGCCCAGTGGATGCTGCTGCCCAGTGGACAGCAGGGAAGGACCACAACCACAGGGTGGAAAAGGCCATCTGGCTTATCTGCTTCACCCGCCAAGTCCGAAAGCTCGATCAGCGGGTGAAGGACTTGGAACAGAGTCTTCAGAAATCAGAGGAGCTGTCTGCTATCCGGGCTGTGGTTGGGGACAACCTGCTGGCCGAATTAGCTGAGGAGCAGTAAAGGAAGAGGCAGTTGGAGGAGACCTTCCGAAATAACGGGACTATCTTCAGTGTCAGGTCACTGAGGCCAAGGGTAGTGAGGGGTCCCTCCGGGAACGGAACTCTCGGTACACCCAGAAAATTTGGGAACTAGAGAATAAATTAAAAGATGTACAGGCAGCTTATAAAGTGGCCAGTAGCAGTGAGTTTCAAAAGGCAGATCACGGTCCCTGCCAGGAGAGGATTAAAACTCTCACCCACGCTCTATCCCAGGCAAAGGGGATGGTCGCCCTGATAGGACCCGGAGGGTCCACAGGGGACAAAGGAGAGTATTGGGGGGTAGAGGAGAATCCAAAGGCAAGAGACGCCCGACCACCTCCTGAGGCACCGGTGGTTTGTCCGGTGGGGTACCAGGAGGGGCGGGGCACGCAGGTAGTAGCATACCCAGGGCTGGGGGCAGGACCAATGAGTCCCGCTCGGCAGCAGGGATGTGAGGCTCCAGCCGAGGGTCAGTTAAGGGCTGGATCAGGCGACCAGGCACTGTCTGCTGCACCGGGTTTGGTGGGACAGCCGGAGGTAGAGGGACCAGCGCAGAAAGATCCTGAACCAGGGCGGATGTGCCCGGTCAGGCAGCGCAAG
Source organism: Pristiophorus japonicus (assembly GCF_044704955.1). NCBI lineage: Eukaryota > Metazoa > Chordata > Chondrichthyes > Pristiophoridae > Pristiophorus > Pristiophorus japonicus. The sequence goes on from NW_027252889.1 coordinate 397,067, forward strand.
TACGGTCCTCCACAGGGAGGTGGCCAAGGTCAGGGAGCGCTGGAGAGCGACTTTATTATTCCCCATGGAGTTCAATCACTCAGGGCCATGGTGGCCCATTTGGCCAAACTCACTCGCAGCGGGGACCCGTCTATCCACTTCATGGAGGTGATGCAGGCCGGGGAAATTAATGGGTGTGACGAGGAAGAGACAGCCAAGCTGCTGCTCTTCTCTCTGGACACCAAATTATACCAGGCCCTACCGGCAGAATGCCGGAGGGGACAGCGTACATTTACTGAGGTCCAGAGGGCCGTCCTTGAGGCTATGGGCTTCGATGACGGCAGTCCTTTCGAACGGGTCGAAAGGACAAGGCAGCTCGCAGGGGAAACCCCGCAGGCGTTTGCGGACAGGCTGTGGGTGGTATACCACGCAGCCTGTGGGGAGCTCCTTGACCGGGCGAATCTTTCCGCGGTACAGACTGGCCGCTGGCTGAGGATGTTGGTGGCAAACTGCTTGCCCCGGCTCAAGGCCAGGGCAGAACTGTGGTTCGATTCCCGGGACCCCAACCTCACCGAGGAAGCAGTGGTCAGGCAACTGGCACTGGTCCAACGGAATGGAGGAGGGGAGGAGGAGAAAACCTCCAAAGGTCGGGTAAATTAAGTAAAACCCAACTCGATTCCCAAAAGGGAATGGCACCAGGAGGGTGGCCGCTCGTCTGATATGGAGGGAGTGTGCTACGGGTGCGGGAAAGCTGGGCATTTTAAAAGGGATTGCAGGAGCCCAGTAAAGAGATATGGGGGGAGAAGTCCTTCAGGAGCCGCCCAGAGTGGGGGAAGTGGAGCGAGCTCCTCACCATCCCTTGACCAGATAGTAGCTGCAGTGAGGACAGCGCTGGAGGGGACTGGGAAGGTAACCACGGCAACAGGCAGGGAAGCACCAGCAACCCTGCCAGTACAGAGGCCGTGACTAGCCCAGAGCCAGCCTGCATACCTGTGCCCACTAGAATACACCCCTGGGGACGACCCTGGGTCAAGATGGAGGTTGAGGGTGTATTAGGTACTTACCTTTTGGACACTGGTACTTCCAGCACGATAGTCCATTCGGAGGACCCCGCAACCTCACCTCTATCAAACGGGGTGCCGTATCAACTAGTTGGGTTCACAGGTAATGAGAAGGCTGGGTTTTTCTCAGTCCCACTCGCAGTTCATTTAGGAGCACTCCAAACACAATGGAAGTGCGTCCTGATGAACTGGGAGCAGGTGGGAAAAGGGATCTGATCGGGGAAATCCCTGCATCCGCAACCACGTTCACAGTGTTGGACATATCCAACGGGTTCTGGTCTATCCCTGTACGGAGGGAAGACCAGTACAAGTTTGCCTTCACCTTCCGGGAACAGCAGTATACATGGAGCTGCCTCCCACAGGGCTTTCATAATAGTCCCAGCATCTTTCACCAATGCATGGCGAACTGCTTAAAAGGCTTCAGCCAACCACACCAGCTGGTCCAGTATGTGGACGACCTGTTGTTGTTCACAGACAGCAGTGAGGAACACGGTCCACTACTGGCCGAACTGCTGGTCTTACTGAAGGAGGGGGGTTTTAAAGTTAACCCCAAGAAAGCCCAGATAGGTCTAGGAGAAGTAAAATTCCTGGGCCTGACGATAAGGGCAGGAGAAAGGGCCATTGATGAGGCTAGAAGAAAGGCAGTGCAGGAACTCCCTGTCCCTAGGGATGTGTCGGGGGTAAGGTCTTTCCTGGGAATCACTGGCTACTGTAGGGACTTCATCGAGGACTATGCAGCCACTGCCGCCCCTCTGCTCAGACTCCTACATAAGGGGGTCGAGTGGGAATGGGACAAGGGCTGTGAGGCAGCATTTGTCCGTCTTAAGAGAGACCTGCAGGTAGCACCAGCCCTCGGGGCAATTGATGGGGGGGAGGAATTCTTCCAGGAGGTGGCATCCAGTGGCAACAGCTTAAGTGCAGTGTTGCTCCAGGAGTGAAACGGTCAGCTGAGACCAGTGGTGTACTCCTCCAGGGTCCTCACGGAGGTAGAAAAGGGATACTCCAATTGTGAGAGGCACTTGCTTGCCACCCACTGGGCAGTAAAGAGAGCTCAGATCTTTACCGGAGTATCCCCCATTACACTCCTCACCCATCATACCCCGACGCAGATGCTGTTGGACGGGAGGATTAAGGACGGGACAGTGAGCAGTGCTAGAATCACTCGCTGGACCCTCCTCCTCTCCCAAATGACTTTAAAGGTCAAGGGCCTCTGCGAGCCCAGGCTCGCAGCAAATTTAATCTATCCAGGGCAGCCGCATAGATGCTCTGTAGAGGGGGTATGGGACATTAACTTTGGATTTCGGGCAGGGATACACCCCACAGGCCGCGAGATCTACGTTGATGGCTCCAGTTCAGTGTCCGTGGGTACAAGACTCACGGGCTGCGGAGTTTGGGATCCCAAGGCAGGGATTGCCTTGGCTCTTAAACTCCCATGCACCCTGAGCGCCCAGCAGGCGGAACTCTCGGCGGTGATGTATGTGGTCACACACCCCGAGGAATTCCCTACCCCATACACGATTTGCTCGGACAGCATGTTCACTTGCAATTCGTGTACAGAGTATCTGGCGATTTGGTCACGCCGGGGGTACACCTCTGTGGCTGGGAAGCCCCTTGTGACCAAACCCCTGCTAGAAAAGATCGTGGCTGCAGTGGGAGAAACCGGGGATGTATATATCCATAAGGTAAAGGCCCACTCCAAAACTGAGCCACGGGGGGAAGGTAACCAGCAGGCAGACCTGCTGGCAAGGGAAGGTGCTCGCACAGGTCGCCCATGGGACCCATACGAGGCAGGCAGGATAGCAGCAGCAAGAAGCAGGCCAGGGACACAAGGGGGCGTAGGGGCGGCTGCGGCCCCGGACCTTAAAGTAGTCCAGATGCAGGATCCGGTCCTGAAGGCTGCCTTGGCTGCTATCAGAAAGGGGGAAAAGGCTGAGGGACCATACAGTGCTGCAGATATTGCTGTGCGGGAAGGCATGTTGTTTAAAGGGGACAAATGGGTAGTGCTGCCACAACACCGGAGGGAATTCCTTCAGCTGGCCCATGAGGGTCCAGGTGCGGGACACCCTGGGCCGGAATCTACCTGGCAATGGGTAGAAAAGGCAGGGTGGTGGCCAGACCTCCGGGAAGACGTCCGTGACTTCTGTGCGGGCTGTCTGGTTTGTGCTGCAAACAACCCGGACCCCCAGAAAAGGAAGGTGTCTATGGGACACGTCAGGCAGGTAGAGGGACCATGGCAGTCGATCCAGATCGACTATATCGGACCCCTACCGGCTGCCCAGGGAGGTTATAAATACTGCCTCGTCCTGGTGGATGTGTTTTCCAAGTGGGTGGAAGCCTTCCCTTGCCGAACAGCTACCGCGGTGGGGACTGCGAAAATCCTGGTGAGGGAGGTGTTCTCTTGGTGGGGTCTACCTCAAATCGTGGAGTCCGACCGGGGAAGCCACTTCACCGGCCAGGTGATGCAGGCCACCCTAAAGGTGCTGGGGATAAGAGCCAAATGGCATGTCGCCTACAACCCTCAGTCCTCAGGCCCCGTAGAACGCCTGAACCGGACCCTAAAGGAAAGGCTGCGCAAGGAGACGGGAGACTCACCGAACAAGTGGGTGGAGGTCTTACCGTTGGTCCTCATGGGAATCCGGGCCAGTCAGTCAAAGAGCACAGGGTACTCACCCCATGAGCTGATGATGGGCCGGATCATGAGGACCCCAGTGCATGTGTTGGCGCCGGTTCTCACCGAAGGGCAGCTCCGAGAGGTGAACCGGGACCGCTTCGTCAGGAATCTGTTCGAACAGCTTCACCAGATTCACTGGCAGGCGGCCAACAACATGGGTAAACAGCACCGTGCCAATCGGCTGCTGCTGGAACCCCGCAGTCACCATGATTGGGAGGTGGGCGACGAGGTGATGGTGAGCAGCTTCGCCCGGGTCGGGGTATTTGAACCACTGTATATGGGACCATACAGCATCGTCGACAAGGCCAGCCCTGTGGTCTATGTGGTTCGACTGCCTCGCCGGGTGAAGTGGTATCACATTAATCAGTGTCAATTGTTTGACCCCAAAAGAGGTAAAAAACAGAGGGGATGAGCAAGGGAAGGGAATCAGGCACTGGGGGAAGAACAGGCCCCGGTGGATTTGGAGGCTCCGGAGGAGGCAGCGGGCCCCGAAGCTCTACAGCCGGGGCTGGTTCACTGCTCCAGTAAGGCTATCCCACCACTGGGTAGAGGTTCCCAGCCCACTAACAGAAGTAGGGAGAAAGGCTCTACCATTAGCAAGGTCAGAGGGGAAGCTGAACCTCCCATGGTGGATCAGCTGGGGCTAGCCCAAGAGGTGGAGGAGATGGCATTGCAGCCCATAACATGGGGCTCTGCACCGACAGTAAGGAGGAGTAACAGAGTGCCTCAGCCCAGGGCACCGTGGTCCCCTGTTTACTTAGCCTCCCGCCCCAGACCAAGAAGGTGAAAGACAACAGGGAGGGTGCTCTGTTGCACTAGCGAGGGTCTCCCACCGATTATCCGGGGCTCGGGAGGGCCTTGGAGGGCAGCACAAGACTCATTAAGGGGGACCATACGAGCCCCTCAGCGGAGGACATCCTGGTCCCCAGGGTACGGTCAGCCGAGTGGTCGACGACGCCTGTACAGTGACAGGATATAGCCTGGCCACCCGGGGACGGGTGGTGGTGTGTATATTTTCCCTTCCTGTTTTGTTACTTTGTGTTGTGAGTATATGTGTTTAGGTAAGGCAGTGACGGTTGGGTACAGCAGTTTATGTTTGGAACATGTTAAGTGGGCCGAGCCTGGAGAGGTCTCTCAAGGCAAGGCCATGTTCTTCTTGCCTTTCAGATGTCAACACCTCCCTACTGGACGTTAGTGATGCTGGTATCGCTAAGGATCTGCACCGGGCACCGAGGGGACACCGAGGACTCCCTGGTTTTCGGATGCTCCGGGGGCAGAGCGCCGACAGTGACCACAGGAGAAGGGACTCCGGCGGCGGATGGCCGGGTCACCTACTCCCACGAGGGGAGATGGCCTGGGTGGTTGGGATCGAACTCCACCAAGTACTCCAACCATAAGGACTTTACCTACGGAGAGGCCTCCATCCCCTGCCCGGAGATCACTGTGGCCACTTCCAGAGTAAGAGTGACAGAAGGCAGGAAGGTGTGCCTAACTTGCCAAGGGGACATACCTCTGGGACAGTGGTGGTGGCTCAGAGAGCTCAAGAGGGACGTGGGAGACCGACACTCGGACTGGGAACGTCTGGATAATAATACCTACCGAACCATCATGGGGTCATCTGGCGGGGTCACGGTGTGCTGGGAGAAATGGTGGGCGTAAGACCAAGGAATTTATTTGTGTATGTGGGGATCCACTCGCGTGTGTTCAGAGGGGGTCTCCATTGCTTTCTATAGGTGGGGCCAGGATGTCGGGGATGGGATGGTATGGGATCGCAGCGGGGAGGTGTGTGTGACCCCCAATCCCCAGGTACCAGTAAATGCCACCGAACTTGTAGTTCGGGAAAGGAAACCCCCACCCACGGCCAAGCCCACCGCCCCACACGGGTTACCGACAACAACCAGGGGGCCGGGGAATGGTTTAGTGTTGGTCCCTACCGAGAAACTACTTTATCAGGGGGTACACTACGCAGTGGCCTCAGTGGTGCTAAATCTGACAGAAGTCCGTCTACCTATGTGGTGTCCCCGGGAAACCGAGCTGTTATACCAGGCTCTGCTGCGGGAGATGTTCCGGAAGTTCTATGAACTGGACTTCGGGGATGTCAGTGTGACAGACTTGTATAAACAGTGGGATAGGGCCGAACCGGGCAGGCAGAGGTGTAGCACTTTAAATGACATTTTCACGGGGTTTAACATCGGGGCGTCCGCCATAAACAGTTTGGATAACATGCAGCTGGCCCTCCAGATAAATGGGTTAAAGAATCAGCTGCGCAAAGTCCTGGGGGACGAGAATACCGTCGTGGGATCCGCGCTCCACGAAGAGGTGGCAATGACAGTTCACTTAAAGGAGATTATCTCTCAATTGGAGGCGCAGGCCAGGGCTGTAAACGCCTTGATTCGGGAGGATAGAAACGCCTCCGATCAAGCCGCCCAAAATGAGGTGTGCGTGCTCTATGGGGCCTGGTTGCTGGGAGAGGGACGGAGTAACCTCGAGGATCTGAGACAGGGACAGGTCCCCTCCTGGATCAGCAACCAGCACTTAGCAGCACTGCACCCTTATGATAATGTTTTGAGTCCCTGCCAACTTCGTGTAGCGTCGGAAGCCTACCCGGTACCGGTGGACTGTGGAAAGTCAAACCATACCACCATGGGTGTGGTGGTCAGGATGCCCGTGATGGGGGCGTCCCCACGACCAGCACCCCTGTACCGAGTGGAGAATGTGGGAGTCATTCGTGGAGGGGTGCATGTTCGATTCCAAGAGGTCCCACCTTATGTCACAATGTGGGAGCACACTGTGACAGGTACAGACCTCTCGGGTTGTCGGAGCAGGGGAACACAGGTAATCCTGTGCCCCCAGCACTTGAACGTTTTTTCAAGGCCACAATGTGGGTTCAGCACTGCTGGGGCAGAGCCTATCAATTGCACAATGGAGGTAATGGCCCCTAACCACATGCCTCCACAGGTAGCATATGTAGGCGGTGGGACATATTGTGTCACCACAAGTGCCCAACGGTATGAAGACGGACCGGGAAGGTGGTGTCCAATACCGTACAGCAGCTTTTGCTTTAAACCCAGGCACCCACGAGCCCCTGCACCCTCTCCTCAGGATCTGTGAGCTGCACATTTTGCGAGTCGCCCCCACCAGTGGCTTGTTGGGCGGCACGGTTGTGCACCACCTTGGCCTGTAAAGCAACGAAGTGTCGGTAAGTTTCCAGAGGCCTCGGCAATGAGTGCAAGTGTGGGTCCATTACATGCAGCTGTGACTGTTAGATGCAAGGCATCTTGGGGATGTGCAAGGCCCCTTGGGGAAGAGTGACCATAATATGGTCAATTTTTTCATTAAGGTGGAGAGTGACACAGTTAATTCAGAGACTAGGGTCCTGAAATGAAAGAAAGGTAACTTTGATGGTGTGAGACGTGAATTAGCGAGGACAGACTGGTGAATAATACTGAAAGGGTTGATGGTGGATAGGCAATGGCAGACATTTAAAGATCACATTGATGAACTTCAGCAACTGTACATCTCTGTCTGGGGTAAAAATAAAACGGGGAAGGTAGCTCAACCGTGGCTAACAAGGGAAATTAGGGATAGTGTTAAATCCAATGAAGAGGCATATAAATTGGCCAGAAAAAGCAGCAAACCTGAGGACTGGGAGAAACTTAGAATTCAGCAGAGGAGGACAAAGGGCTTAATTCGGAGGGGGAAAATAGAGTATGAGAGTAAACTTGCAGGGAACATAAAAACTGACTGCAAATGTTATGAATGTAAATACCATGTCTAACCACCAGAGGGGTTATCCCCTGGAGTTCCAAGGGATCCCACAATCCCTTGGGAGCAGCTGTATATAAGGAGGCCTCCCAGTCTGGAGAGGCACTTTGAGATCTGTAATAAAGGACTATGGTCATACCTTACATTGAGCTTGCAGTATCTAGTCTGATTCTTTATTCAACACATAACAACTGGCGACGAGATACAGATGACGAACCCCACTGCAACAATGCAGAGAACTGTGGGCATCCTGGAGAAATTTTCGGAGGGAGATGATTGGGAAACCTTCGTGGAGCGACTCGACCAATAATTTGTGGCAATGAGCTGGATGGAGAAGCGAACGCTGCCAAACAGAAGGACGATCCTCCTCACCGTTTGGGGAGCATCAATGTATGGCCTCATGAAAAACCTGCTCGCTACAGCGAAACCCACAGACAAGTCGTACGATGAGTTGTGTACACTGGTCCGGGAGCATCTAAACCCAGGTATCGGTTCTACACGTACAAGAGGTCTGAAGGCCAGGAAGTGGCGAGCTATGTTGCCGAGCTAAGACGTCTTGCAGGACATTGCGAATTTGAAGGACACTGGGAGCACATGCTCAGGGACTTCTTTGTATTTGGCATTGGCCATGAGGTAATACTTCGCAAATTTTTGACTGTAGAGACGCCATGCTTGAAGAAAGCCATAGCGATAGCCCAGGCATTTATTGCCACCAGTGACAATACTAAACAAATTTCTCAGCACACGAGTGCTGCTGCAAGTAATGTGAACAAAGTAACGTTGTTTTCCAATTGAAATGTACAGGGCAGGACTTACACGCCTGCAACTGCACGTCCACAGATGACTCAGAGTCCACCATCAAGGGTGGTGAATACAAGGCTATTAACACCTTGTTGGCGCTGCGGGGGTGATCATCGTTTCCATTCATGCCGCTTGAAAGGGTACGTTTGCAAGGGCTGTGGAACAATGGGACACCTCCAACGCATGTGCAGGCGAGCTGCAAACCCTGCTAATCCTGCAAACCTCCATGTAGCAGAGGAGGACGGATCCACGGTGGATCACGACGAATCAGAGCCTCAGACCGAGGAGGCAGAGGTATATGGGGTGCACACATTTACCACAAAGTGTCCCCCGATAATGCTGAAGGTTGAATTAAATGGACTCCCGGTGTCCATGGAGCTGGACACGGGCGCGAGCCAGTCCATAATGAGCAAAAAGACTTTCAATATATTGTGGTGCAGCAAGGCCTCAAGGCCAGTCCTGATTCGTACTAAACTGAGAATGTACACAAAGGAACTGATTCCCGTAATTGGCAGTGCTACCGTAAAGGTTTCCTATGAAGGAGCGGTGCATGAGTTACCACTCTGGGTGGTACCGGGCGATGGCCCCACGCTATTTGGCAGGAGCTGGCTGGGTAAGATACGCTGGGATGACGTCCAAGCACTTTCGTCCGTCGACGACATCGCATGTGCCCAGGTCCTAAACAAGTTCCCCTCGCTGCTCGAACCGGGCATCGGGAAGTTCCAAGGAGCAAAAGTGCAGATCCATTTGATTCCAGGGGCGTGACCCATCCATCACAAGGTGAGAGCGATACCTTACATGATGAGAGAGCAGGTGGAGATCGAGTTGGACAGGCTGCAACAAGAGGGCATCATTTCGCCGATTGAATTCAATGAGTGGGCCAGTCCGATTGTTTCAGTCCTCAAGGGAGACAGCACCGTCAGAATCTGTGGTGATTACAAAGTAACGATCAATTGTTTCTCCCTGCAGGATCAATACCCGCTACCAAAGGCAGACGACCTATTTGCGACGCTGGCGGGTGGGAAAACGTTCATGAAGCTGGACTTGACCTCGGCCTACATGATGCAGGAGCTGGAGGAATCATCGAAAGGCCTCACCTGTATCAACACCCACAAAGGTCTCCTTATTTACAACAGTTGCCCGTTTGGGATTCGATCAGCTGCAGCGATATTGCAGAGGAACATGGAAAGCTTGCTGAAGTCGGTCCCATGCACTGTGGTCTTCCAGGATGACATCTTGGTTGCAGGTCGGGACACCATCGAGCACCTGCAGAACCTGGAGGAGGTTGTTAATTGGCTTAATTGTGTGGGACTCAGGCTAAAACGCTCAAAGTGAGTTTTCCTGGCGCCTGAAGTGAAGTTCCTGGAGAGAAGAATCGCGGCGGATGGCATCAGGCCCACCGATTCGAAGACGGAGGCAATCAAGAACGCAACAAGACCACAGAACGTGACGGAGCTGCAGTTGTTTTCGGGACTCCTGAACTAATTTGGCAACTTCTTACCGGGCCTTAGCACATTGTTAGAACCCCTGCACTCGTTACTGCGTAAAGGAGATGAATGGATATGGGGTAACAGTCAAGAAAATGCCTTTGAGAAAGCTCGGAAGCTGTTATGTTCAAACAAATTGCTTGTGTTGTACGATCCATGTTTGTACTAGCATGTGATGCGTTGTCGTACGGGGTAGGGTGTGTATTGCAACAAGCAAATGAATTTGGGAAATTGCAACCAGTTGCTTATGCATCCTGAAGTCTGTCTAAGGCTGAGAGACCTACAGTATGATCGAAAAAGAAGCGTTAGCATGTGTTTACGGGGTAAAGAAAATGCATCAATATCTGTTCGGGCTGAAATTCGAAATGGAAAACGACCATAAGCTGCTTATATCCCTCTTTTCTGAAAGTAAAGGGATGAATACGAATGCATCGGCCCGCATCCAGAGATGGGCACTCACAGGTTGTCCGCATACAACTACGCCATCCACCACAGGCCAGGCACAGAAAACTGTGCCGATGCTCTCAGTAGGCTGCCTTTGCCCACCACAGGGATGGAGATGGCACAGCCCGCAGATTTAGTTATGGTAATGGAAGCATTCGAGAGTGAGCAATCACCTGTTACCGCCCAACAGATTAGAACCTGGATGAGCCAGGACCCCTTACTGTCCTTAGTAAAAAACTGTGTGCTCCACGGGAGTTGGTCTAGTGTCCCGTTAGAGATGCAGGAAGAAATAAAGCCGTACCAGCGGTGTAAAGATGAAATGTATATACAGGCAGACTGCCTCCGATGGGGTAATCGGGTAATGGTGCCAAAAAAGGGCAGGGACACTTTCATTAGTGATCTCCACAGCACCCACCCAGGCATCGTAATGATGAAAGCGATAGCCAGATCCCACGTGTGGTGGCTCAGGATCGATGCAGACTTAAAGTCCTGTGTGCACAAATGTAATACATGTTCCCAGTTAAGCAATGCATCCAGGGAGGCGTCACTAAGTTTATGATCCTGGCCCTCCAAGGATCTAGGGTCCATGTCGGCTAGGGAGACCCATCCTTGGGAGAATGTTTTTAGTGGTTGCAGATGCATACTCCAAATGGATTGAATGTGTGATAATGTCGGCAAGCACGTCCGCTGCCAGCATTGAAAGTCTACGGGCCATGTTTGCCACGCCTGGCCTGCCTGACGTCCTTGTGTGTGACAATGGGCCATGCTTTACAAGTGCCGAATTCAAGGAGTTCATGACCCACAATGGGATCAAACATGTCACATCTTCCCCTTTAAACCAGCGTCCTACGGTCAGGCAGAACGAGCAGTTCAAACAATCAAGCAGAGCTTGAAAAGGGTAACTGAAGGCTCACTGCAGACCGAGTCCTGCTTAGTTACCGCACAAGACCCAATTTGCTCACTGGGGTTCCTCCCGCTGAACTGCTCATGAAAACGGCACTTAAGACAAGACTCTCATTAGTCCACCCTGATCTGCAGAAACAGGTAGAGAGCAGGCGGCTTCAACAGAATACATATCATGACCGCGCAAATGTGTCACGCAAAATTGAAATAAATGATCCTGTATTTGAGTTGAACTATGGACAAGGTCGCAAGTGGCTTGCTGGCATTGTTTTGGCTAAAGAGGGGAGTAGGGTGTTTGTGGTCAAACTCGCAAATGCAATCACCTGCAGAAAACACTTGGACCAAACCAAACTCAGATTTACGGACTATTCGGAACAACACACAATAGACTCTACTTTTTTCGCCTCTCCAACACACAAGTGGCAACCAACCCAGCGGTTGACCACGAACCAGAACCCATCACCCGCAGTAGCCCAGCAGGACTCACCATCCCCAGTGGCCCAGCAAGACCAGCTGTGCAACAGCCCAGCGATGGCCCAGCAAATGACCTACCAACACCAGCATTTGCACCGAAACAATCAACCAGGGAAAGGAGGGCCCCAGATCAACTCACATTGTAAATAGTTACACTATTGACTTTGGCGGGGGGTGGGGGCGGAGTGTTGCTATGTATGTAAACTGTAAATACCATGTCTAACCACCAGAGGGCTTATCCCCTGGAGTTCCAAGGGAACCCACAATATAAGGAGACCTCCCAGGCTGGAGAGGCACTCTGAGATCTGTAGTAAAGGACTATGGTCACACCTTACTTTGAGTTTGCAGTATCTAGTCTGACTCTTAATTCAAGACATAACAGCAAACGCTTCTATAGATAGGTGAAGAAAAAAAGATTAGTGAAGACAAATGTAGATCCCTTGCAGTCAGAATCAGGTGAATTTATAATGGGGAACAAAGAAATGGCAGACCAATTGAACAAATACTTTGGTTTTGTCTTCACTAAGGAAGATACAAATAACCTTCCGGAAATACTGGGGGACCGAGGGTCTTGCGAGATGGAGGAACTGAAGGAAATCTTTATTAGTCAGGAAATTGTGTTACGGAAATTGATGGGATTGAAGGCTGATAAATCCCTAGGGCCTGATAGTCTGCATGCGAGAGTACTTAAGAAGTGACCCTAGAAATAGTGGATGCATTGGTGGTCATTTTCCAACATTCTATAGACTCTGGATCAGTTCCTATGGATTGGAGGGTAGCTAATGTAACCCCACTTTTTAAAAAAGGAGGGAGAGAGAAAACAGGGAATTATAGACCGGTTAGCCTGACATCAGTAGTGGGGAAAATGTTGGAATTAATTATTAAAGATGGAATAGCAGCGCATCTGGAAAGCAGTGACAGGATCCATTTCAGCATGGATTTATGAAAGGGAAATCATGCTTGACAAATCTTCTAGAATTTTTTGAGGATGTAACTAGTAGAGTGGACACAGGAAAACCAGTGGATGTGGTGTATTTGGACTTTCAAAAGGCCTTTGACAAGGTCCCACACAAGAGATTAGTGCGCAAAATTAAAGCACATGGTATTGGGGGTAATGTATTGACATGGATAGAGAACTGGTTGGCAGACAGGAAGCAAAGAGTAGGAATAAACGGGTCCTTTTCCGAATGGCAGGCGGGATACTGCAGGGTTCAGTGCTGGGACCCCAGCTATTTACAATATACATTAATGATTTAGACGAAGGAATTGAAGGTAATATCTCCAAATTTACAGATGACACTAAGCTGGATGGCAGTGTGAGCTGTGAGAAGGATTCTAAGAAGCTGCAGGGTGACATGGACAGGTTAGGTGAGTGGGCAAATACATGGCAGATGCAGTATAATGTGGATAAATGTGAGGTTATCCACTTTGGGGGCAAAAACAGGAAAGCAGAATATTATCTGAATGGTGACAGATTAGGAAAAGGGGAGGTGCAACGACACCTGGGTGTCATGGTACATCAGTCATTGAAAGTTGGCATGCAGGTACAGAAGGCAAATGGCATGTTGGCCTTCATAGCCAGAGGATTTGAGTATTATGTACAGTTTTGGTCTCCTAATTTAAGGAAGGATATTCTTGCTATTGAGGGAATGCAGCAAAGGTTCACCAAACTGATTCCCGGGATGGCAGGACTGACATATGATGAAAGACTGAATCGACTAGGCTTATATTCACTGGAATTTAGAAGAATGAGAGGGGATCTCATAAAACATTTAAAATTCTGACAGGACTGGACAGGTTAGATGCAGGAAGAATGTTCCCGATGTTGGGGAAGTCCAGAACCACGGGTCAGAGTCTAAGGATAAGGGGTAAGCCATTTAGGACCGAGATGAGGAGAAACTTCTTCACCCAGAGAGTGGTGAACCTGTGAAATTCTCTACCGCAGAAAGTTGTTGAGGCCAATTCACTGAATATATTCAAAAGGGAGTTAGATGTGACCCTTACGGCTAAAGGGATCAAGGGGTATGGAGAGAAAGCAGGAATGGGGTACTGAAGTTGCATGTTCAGCTATGATCATATTGAATGGCGGTGCAGGCTCGAAGGGATGAATGGCCTACTCCTGCACTTATTTTCTATGTTTCTGTGTTTCTATCATCCATTGTGAGTGTGCACACATACAGGCCAGCAATCAACAGGCACTTCAGCTCCTGTATCGTGTTGGTGAGAAACAAGTTAAGGTGAAAGAGAGTGTGGCAGATGTAATGTGAGGAGTTAGGGGAACATGTTCTCAATTTCATCACTCGAGTAAGGTCGGTTAGCCTTTTCCTGCATTGGTTGGGGGTCCGCTGGTGAATGGAGGTCCCTGAAACCTCCTCCACAATCTGCCTCCAGGCTTCGGTGAAGACGCTCCGAGTTGGTCTCCCACCACTTTCAGGGAAGAGTAGCCGCCTCCTTCCCTCCACAACTTCCATTCGAGTCTCCAGCTCTGTGTCGCTGAAGCGGCTGGCCCTCCTCAAACCTCCCCTTGCAGCCATCGCCTCAGATGTAAGTCAGAACGAACTCAAGACACAGCTGCAAAACCTGCCCTTTATGGTTAGCATCAAAGGGCAGGGAGGGGAATGTCGTGCTCCAAACACCACTCCGCTGCCACACCGCTGAAAGCAGCCCTTACCACCAGGCATTACCACTCCGCTCCGTTTCGGGCCCGAAAAAGACCAATTTCCCTCCTAACACCACCCCATCCATTTCGAGGTAAGGGACACTCAAATGCAGTGCATGTGACCCGTTTCGGGCGGAGGGAAATTTTGGCCCCTTGGTTTCCCAATATTTCCAGAAGTTTTTTGTGTCTTCTACCGTGAAGACAGCGACAAAGTATTTGTTTAATGTCCCTGCCATGTCCTTATTCCCCATTATAAGTTCTCCTCTAAGGGACCCACGTTTACTTTTGTTACTCCCTTCCTTTTTACATCCCTACAGAAACTTTTACAATCGGTTTTTACATCCTACAGAAACTTTTACAATCGGTTTTTATATCTCTTGCTATTTTACTCTCATATTCTTTTTCTCTCTCTTGATCAATTTCTTGGTCATCCTTTGCTGAATTCTAAAATCTTCCCAATCCTCAGTCTTACTGCTCCTTTTGCCAACATTATAAGCCTCTTCATTTAATCTAATAACCTAATAGAAAATAGAAACATAGAAAATAGGTGCAAGAGCAGGCCATTCAGCCCTTCTAGCCTGCACCGCCATTTAATGAGTTCATGGCTGAACATGAAACTTCAGTACCCCATTCCTGCTTTCTCGCCATACCCCTTGATCCCCCGAGTAGTAAGGACTTCATCTAACTCCCTTTTGAATATATTTAGTGAATTGGCCTCAACTACTCTCTGTGGTAGAGAATTCCACAGGTTCACCACTCTCTGGGTGAAGAAGTCTCTCCTCATCTCAGTCCTAAATGGCTTACCCCTTATCCTTAGACTGTGACCCCTGGTTCTGGACTTCCCCAACATCGGGAACATTCTTCCTGCATCTAACCTGTCTAAACCCGTCAGAATTTTAAACGTTTCTATGAAGTCCCCTCTCATTCTTCTGAACTCCAGTGAATTCAAGCCCAGTTGATCCACTCTTTCTTGATAGGTCAGTCCCACCATCCCGGGAATCAGTCTGGTGAATCTTCGCTGCACTCCCTCAATAGCAAGAATGTCCTTCCTCAAGTTAGGAGACCAAAACTGTACACAATACTCCAGGTGTGGCCTCACCAAGGCCCTGTACAACTGCAGCAACACCTCCCTGCCCTTGTACTCAAATCCCCTCGCTATGAAGGCCAACATGCCATTTGCTTTCTTAACCGCCTGCTGTACCTGCATGCCAACCTTCAATGACTGATGTACCATGACACCCAGGTCTCGTTGCACCTTCCCTTTTCCTAATCTGTCACCATTCAGATAATAGTCTGTCTCTCTGTTTTTACCACCAAAGTGGATAACCTCACATTTATCCACATTATACTTCATCTGCCATGCATTTGCCCACTCACCTAACCTATCCAAGTCACTCTGCAGCCTCATAGCATCCTTCTCGCAGCTCACACCGCCACCCAACTATCTTTATCTTCTTTTGTTCGCACCGATTGGATCATTTTTCCCGTGGGGTTTTTATTCCTTAAGCGAATGTATATTTATTGTGAAATATAACAGTTTTCTTTAAATGTTTGCCGTTGCTTAGCTATTGATATCTTTTAATCTAGTTTCTTTTAATGCAGTTTCCCAACCTACCTTAGCCAATGGTCCTCTCATACCCACGTAGTTTGCTTTGTTCAGATTGAAGATCCTGGTTTTAGATGTGACTAAGTCACTCTCAAACTTAACATAAAATTCTGTCATACTATAAAGATTTGCATTTATATAGCCTTTCATGACCACCAGACAATGAAGTATTTTTTGAAGTGTAGTCATTATTGTAATGTGGGAAATGCAGCAGCCAATTTGCACACAGCAAGCTCCCACAAATAGCAATGTGATAATGACCAGCTAATCTGTTTTTTGTTCAGTTGATTCAGGGATAAATATTGGGCAGGACACCAGGAACAACTTCCCTACTCTTCTTCAAAATAGTGCCATGGGATCTTTTACATCCACCTGATTGCAGATGGGGCCTCAGTTTAACGTCTCATCCGAAAGATGGCACCTCCGACAGCAGTGAACTGGAGTGTCAGCTTAGATTTATGTGCTCAAGTGCCATGGAGTAGGGCTTGAACTCAGAACTTTCTGACCCACTGAGCCACAGCTGACACTATGGACATTATGATGAAAAAGGCCCCTTTACTACAAGGTTATTAATGAACCCTCTCTCATTGCACAGTACTAGATCTAAAATAGCCTGTTCTCTCATTGGTTCCTCGACATACTGATCTAGAAAACTATCTTGAGTACTTTCCATGAACACGTCCCTCTGTCCTCACCAAACATGCACTTTCCAGCAGGTGTCGCTGGATAGCACAGGATAATTAAAGATAATCCAGGATAATTAAAGCAGTTACCACAAGTACTCTGGCTGAGATCACTTCATTCAACATGGAGCAAGGATCCAAAGTGTGACACTTTTCACGTGAAGCCACATCAAAGAGCCACTGGAGCTTTGGGAAGAAACACATTCTGAAATGTGTATGTGAGTGGGAAGGAGGGTCTCAAGTCTACGAAGCAACGTTGGTTTGGAGTTGCGCTCTTCAGGATAAACTGACATGGGGTCAGGGGGTTACGATGCAGCTCGTGTGGAGGATAAGTTCTCCTCCAATTTGCACACCATCCTGACTTGGAAATATATCGCTGTTCCTTCATCGTCGCTGGGTCAAAATCCTGGAACTCCCTCGGGAACAGCACTGTGGGAGAACCTTCACCACACGGACTGCAGCGGTGCAAGAAGGCAGCTCACCACCACCATCTCCAGGGCAATTTGGGATGGGCAATAAATGCTGGCCTTGCCAGCGACACCCACGTCGCAGAACAAAAATAATCCCTTTTTTCATTTAATCACTCCTGCCTCCCACCCTATCATAGACCTCTCCTTTTGTTCTTTCCTCCACTCCCTCTTTCCCTGCCTCTGGACTTGTCTAAAACTTGTTACATCTCTAACTTTTTCCAGTTCAGATGAAAGGCCAACAAGCTGAAACATTAACTCTGTTTGTCTCTCCACGGATCCTGCCCGACCTGCTGAGTATTTCCCAGTGTTTTCTGTTTTATTTCAGATTTCCAGCATCCAATATTTTGCTTTGGTTAAAAAAGCATACGAGATCCTGGGCTTTATAAATAGAGGCAGAGTACAAAAGCCAGGAAGTTATGCTGAACATATATAAATCACTAGTCCGGCCCCAGCTGGAGTACTGTGTCCAAATCTGGGCACCAGACTTTAGGAAGGACGTGAAGGCTTTGGAGACTGATTGCGAGGTGGATACAGATTCAATAGTAACCTTCAAAAGGGAATTGGATAAATACTTGGAGAACAAATTTCAGGGATATGGGGAAAGAGCGGGAGTGGGACTAACTGGATTACTCTTCGAAAGCACCAGCACAGCCCGAATGGCCTCTTTCTCGGCTGTACTACTCCAGGATTCTATTTAGAATTATAGATTTGAAGTAATTGGTAAAAGAGCCAGAAGTGAGATGAGGAGAATTATTTTTACACAGGAGTTGTGACCTGACCTGCACGGCCTGAAAGGGAGGTGGAAGCAGATTCAATAACTTTCTGAAGGGAGTTGGATAAATACTTAATGGGGAAAATACAGGGCTATGGGGAAAGAGCAGGAGAGGGGGACTAATTGGATAGCTCTATCAAAGAGCCAGCACAGGCACGGTGGGCCGAATGGTCTCCTTCTGTGCCGTACGGTTCGATGATTTAACGTGTTCCCTACTTTATCAGTTTCCTGTCACATTGTCACGTCTCTTCACTTCATTATTTTACTTCTCAGAAGTCTCACTTTTGCAGATATATTTACTCTATTGATGCGTCTGTAGATTGGGGAGAGAGGGGGTCTGTTGTTGTGGGTTTTTAATGTAAAAGGCCAGAGAGTGGTTTGTCTCAACAGACTCTCCCTCCTCCGAACTGAGACCTGAGCCCTTACTCTCAGGCAGCCCAGTTAACCACAAGCACGGTCGGTTACTGGAGAACACGTGATGCCTACTACATTAGGGTGTAAATATCACACTAGGCCTCGTGGAGAGGCTAAACCACTGATCACATTTATGTACAATTAAAAATTATTCACAAAAGCAAAATCCCACAAGCAGAATACTAAACAGAGCAATAGTTATAGAATTATTTGACAGCAAAGAATGAGGCTTTGAGGCTGATTTTAATCCTTCCTGCCCAGTGAAACTGGGCAGGTGGACAGTTAAGGCATAGAAACATAGACATAGAAAATAGGTGCAGGAGTAGGCCTTTCGGCCCTTCGAGCCAGCACCACCATTCAATAAGATCATGGCTGATCATTCCCTCAGTACCCATTTCCTGCTTTCTCTCCATATCCCTTGATCCCCTTAGCCATAAGGCCATATCTAACTCCCTCTTGAATATATCCAATGAACTGGCATCAACAACTCTCTGCGGCAGGGAATTCCACAGGGTAACAACTCTCTGAGTGAAGAAGTTTCTCCTCATCTCAGTCCCAAATAGCCTACCCCTTATCCTAAGACTGTGTTCCCTGGTTCTGGGCTTCCCCAACATCGGGAACATTCGTCCCGCATCTAACCTGTCCCGTCCTGTCAGAATCTTATACATTTCTATGAGATCCCCTCTCATCCTTCTAAACTCCAGTATATAAAGGCCCAGTTGATCCAGTCTCTCCTCATATGTCAGTCCAGCCATCCCTGGAATCAGTCTGGTGAACCTTTGCTGCACTCCCTCAATAGCAAGAACGTCCTTCCTCAGACTAGGAGACCAAAACTGAACACAATATTCCAGGTGAGGCCTCACCAAGGCCCTGTACAACTGCAGAAAGACCTCCCTGCTCCTATACTCAAATCCCCCAGCTATGAAGGGCAACATACCATTTGCCTTCTTCACTGCCTGCTATACCTGTATGCCAACTTTCATTGATTGATGAACCATGACATCCAGGTCTCGTTGTACCTCCCCTTTTCCTAATCCGCCGCCATTCAGATAATATTCTGTCTTCGCGTTTTTGCCCCCAAAGTAGATAACCTCATATTTATCCACATTATACTGCATCTGCTATGCATTTGCCCACTCACCTAACCTGTCCAAGTTACCCTGCAGCCTCTTAAGAGTCCCCCTCACAGTTCACACCGCCACCCAGTTTAGTGTCATCTGCAAACTTAGAGATTTTACACTCAATTCCTTCATGTAAATCATTGATGTATATTGTAAAGAGCTGGGGTTCCAGCACTGAGCCCTGTGGCACTCCACCAGTCACTGCCTCCCATTCTGAGAAGGACCCATTTATCCCGACTCTCTGCTTTCTGTCTGCCAACCAGGTCTCTATCCACGTCAGTATATTACCCTCAATACCATGATCTTTGATTTTGCACATCAATGTCTTGTGTGGGACCTTGTCAAGAGCCTTTTGAAAGTCCAAATACACCACATCCACTGGTTCTCCCTTGTCCACTCTACCAATTACATCCTCAAAAAATTCCAGAAGATTTGTCAAGCAAGATTTCCCCTTCATAAAGCCATGCTGACTTGGACCGATCCTGTCACTGCTTTCCAAATGCGTTGCTATTTCATCCTTAATAATTGATTCCACTACTGATGTCAGGCTAAACGGTCTATAATTATCCATTTCTCTCTCCCTCCCTTTTTAAAAAGTGGTGTTACCTTTGCTACCCTCCAGTCCATAGGAACTGATCCAGAGTCGATAGACTGTTGGAAAATGATCATCAATGCATCCACTATTTCTAGGGCCACTTCCTTAAGTACTCTGGGATGCAGACTACCAGGCTCCGGGGATTTATCGGCCTTCAATCCCATCAATTTCCCTAACACAATTTCCAGCCTAATAAGGATATCCTTCAGTTCCTCCTTCTCACTAGACCCTTGGTCCCCGAGTACTTCTGGAAGGTTATTTGTGTCTTCCTTCGTGAAGACAGAACCAAAGTATTTGTTCATTGGTCTGCCATTTCTTTGTTCCCCATTATAAATTCACTCGAATCCGACTGCAAGGGACCTACGTTTGTCTTCACTAATCTTTTTCTCTTCACATATCTATAGAAGCTTTTGCAGTCAGTTTTTATCTTCCCGGCAAGCTTCCTCTCGTACTCTATTTTCCCCCTCTTACTGAAACCCTTTGTCCTCCGCTGCTGAATTCTAAATTTCTCCCAGTCCTCAGGTTTGCTGCTTTTTCTGGCCAGTTTATATGCCTCTTCCTTGGATTTAACACGATCCTTAATTTCCCTTGTTAGCCACGGTTGAGCTACCTTCCCCATTTTATTTTTACTCCAGACAGGGATGTACAATTGGTGAAGTTCATCCATGTGATCCTTAAATGTTTGCCATTGCCTATCCACCGTCAATCCTTTAAGTATCCTTCGCTAGTCTATTCTAGCCGATTCACGCTTCAAATCATCGGGATCAGATGGAATCCCTGCTGAAGCACTGAAGTATGGCGGAGAGGTACTACCGGCGCGAATACATGACCTCATCTCTCTCATCTGGAGGGAGGAGAACATGCCGGGAGATCTCAGAGATGCAGTGATCATGACCATCTTTAAAAAAGAGGACAAATCCGACTGCGGCAACCAGAGGAATCTCTCTGCTATCAGCCACTGGGAAAGTCGTCACTGGAGTCCTCCTCAATCGCTTTCTCCCTGTGGTCGAAGAACTCCTCCCGCAGTCACAGTTCGGATTTCCTCACCTGCGGGGCACAACGGACATGATTTTTGCAGTGCGACAGTTGCAGGGAACAGCAGCAGCCCTTATACATGACCTTCTTCAATCTTACAAAGGCCTTTCGCACTGTCAGCCGTGAGGGTCTATGGAGCATCCTCCTCCGTTTCGGATGCCCCCAAAAATTCATCAACATCCTCCGCCGGCTCCACAAAGACATGCAGGCTGTGATCCTTACCAATGGATCCATTACAGACCCAATCCATGTCCGGACTGGGGTCAAACAGGGCTGCGTCATCGCCCCAACCCTTTTCT
Source organism: Pristiophorus japonicus (assembly GCF_044704955.1). Classification (NCBI taxonomy): domain Eukaryota; kingdom Metazoa; phylum Chordata; class Chondrichthyes; family Pristiophoridae; genus Pristiophorus; species Pristiophorus japonicus. Next base: position 418,306 of record NW_027252889.1, read on the forward strand.
CAATCTTCCTCGCTGCCATGCTCCACCTCACAGTCAACAAGCTCCCCGCTGAGTGGAACTAAACTACAGAACCAGTGGGAACCTGTTCAACTTTCGCTGTCTCCAGGCCAGGTCCAAGATCATCCCAACCTCTGTCGTCGAGCTACAGTATGCGGACGACGCCTGCGTCTGCGCACATACAGAGGCTGAACTCCAGGACATAGTCGACGTATTTACTGAGGCGTACAAAAGCATGGGCCTTACGCTAAACATCCGTAAGACAAAGGTCCTCCACCAGCCTAGATACAGCAAGCTAAAAGTAAGGTGTGACCATAGTCCTTTATTACAGGTCTCAGAGTGCCTCTCCAGCCTGTGAGGCCTCCTTATATACAGCTGCTCCCAAGGGATTGTGGGATCCCTTGGGACTCCAGGGGATAAGCCCTCTGGTGGTTAGACATAGTATTTACAGGTTTACATACATAACAACACTCCCCCTGCCCGCCGCCCCCCCCGCCCACCAAAAGTTAATAGTGCAACTATTTACAATCTGAGTCGATCTGGGGCCTTCCTTTCCCTGGTTGATCGTCTTGGTGCAAATGCTGGTTTTGGTGAGTCCTTTGTTGGGCCCTCGCTGGCCTTGCTGGGCTGCTGGAGGTGGCGAGTCCTGCTGGGCTGCTGCTGGTGATGGGTTCTGCATCGTGGTCACCCGCTGTGTCGGTTGCTACTTGTGTGTGTGTTGGAGGGTCGAAAAAGGTAGAGTCTATTGTGGGTTGTTCTGGATAGTCCGTGAATCTGAGTTTGGTTTGGTCCAAGTGTTTCCTGCAGGTGAGTCCATTTGAGAGTTTGACCACAAACACCCTACTCCCCTCTTTGGACAAAACAATGCCAGGGAGCCACTTGGGACCTTGTCCATAGTTCAACACAAATACAGGATCATTTATCTCAATTTCACAGGAGACATTTGCGCGATCATGATATGTATTCTGTTGAAGCTGCCTGCTCTCTACCTGTTCATGTAGATCAGGGTGTACTAACGAGAGCCTTGTCTTAAGTGCCCTTTTCATGAGCAGTTCAGCGGGAGGGAACCCAGTGAGTGAGTGGGGTCTTGTGCGGTAACTGAGCAGGACTCGGTCTGCAATGAGCCTCCAGTTACCCTTTTCAAGCTCTGCTTGATTGTTTGAACTGCTCGTTCTGCCTGACCGTTGGGCGCTGGTTTAAACGGGGCAGATGTGACATGTTTGATCCCATTGCGGGTCATGAACTTCTTGAACTTGGCACTGGGAAACATGGCCCATTGTCACTTACAAGGACATCAGGCAGGCCATGTGTGGCAAACATGGCCCGTAGACTTTCAATGCTGGCAGCGGACGTGCTTGCCGACATTATCACACATTCAATCCATTTGGAGTACGCATTGACAACCACTAAGAACATTTTTCCCAAGAATGGGCCTGCATAGTCGACATGGACTCTGGACCACGGTTTGGAGGGCCAGGACCATAAACTTAGTGGCGCCTCCCTGGGTGCATTGCTTAACTGGGAACATGTATTACATTTGTGCACGCTGGACTCTAAGTCTGCATCGATCCTGGGCCACCACACGTGGGATCTGGCTATCGCTTTCATCATTACGATGCCTGGGTGGGTGCTGTGGAGATCACTAATGAAAGTGTCCCTGCCCTTTTTTGTCACCACTACCCGATTACCCCATCGGAGGCAGTCTGCCTGTGTAGACATTTTATCTTTGCGCCGCTGGTACGGCTTTATTTCTTCCTGCATCTCTAACAGGACACTAGACCAACTCCCGTGGAGCACACAGTTTTTTTACTAAGGACAGTAAGGAGTCCTGGCTTGTCCAGGTTCTAATCTGTCTGGCGGTAACAAGTGATTGCTCACTCTCGAATGCTTCCATTACCATGACTAAATCTGCGGGCTGTGTCATCTCCACCCCCGTGGTGGGCAATGGCAGCCTACTGAGAGCATCAGCACAGTTTTCTGTGCCTGGCCTGTGGCGGATGGTGTAGTTGTATGTGGACAACGTGAGCGCCCATCTCTGGATGCGGGACGGTGCATTCGTATTTATCCCCTTGCTTTTAGAAAAGAGGGATATAAGCAGCTTATGGTCGGTGTCAGATTCAAATTTGAGCCCGAACAGATATTGATGAATTTTCTTTACCCCTTAAACACATGCTAACGTTTCTTTTTCGATCATATTGTAGGCCCTCTCGGGCTTAGACAGACTCCTGGATGCATAAGCAACTGGTTGCAATTTCCCAAATTCATTAGCTTGTTGCAATACACACCCTACCCCGTACGACGACGCATCACATGCGAGTACCAAACGCTAACATGGATCATACAACACAAGCAATTTGTTTGAACATAACAGCTTCCTAGCTTTCTCAAAAGGCATTTTCTTGGCTTCTACCCCATACCCATTCATCTCCTTTACGCAGTAAAGAGTGCAGGGGTTCTAACAATGTGCTAAGACCCGGTAAGAAGTTACCAAATTAGTTCAGGAGTCCCAGAAATGACCGCAGCTCCGTCACGTTCTGTGGTCTCGTTGCGTTCTCGATTGCCTCCGTCTTCGAATCGGTGGGCCTGATGCCATCCATCGCGATTCTTCTCCCCAGGATCTCCACTTCAGACGCCAGGAAAATGCACTTCGAGCGTTTTAGCCTGAGCCCCACACGATTAAGCCGACTAAGAACCTCCTCCAGGTTCTGCAGGTGCTCGACGATGTCCCGACCTGTAACCAAGATGTCGTCCTGGAAGACCACGGTGCGCGGGACCGACTTCAGCAAGCTTTCCATGTTCCTCTGGAATATCGCCACGGCCGATCGAATCCCAAATGAGCATCTGTTGTAACTAAAGAGACCTTTGTGCGTGTTGATGCAGGTGAGGCCTTTCGATGCAGGAGGCCTCCAGCTCCTGCATCATGTAGGCCGAGGTCAAGTCCAGCTTCGTGAACGTTTTTCCTCCCGCCAGCGTCGCAAATAGATCGTCTGCCTTCAGTAGTGAGTATTGATCCTGCAGTGAGAAACGATTGATAGTTACTTTGTAATCACCACAGATTCTGACGGTGCCGTCTCCCTTGAGGACAGGAACATTCGGACTGGCCCACTCATTGAATTCGATCGGCAAGATGATGCCCTCTCGTTGCAGCCTGTCCAGTTCGATCTCCACCCTCTCTCTTATCACGTAAGGTACCGCTCTCACCTTGTGATGGATGGGTCGTGCCCCGGAATCAAATGGATCTGCACTTTTGTTCCTTGGAACTTCCCTATGCCTGGTTCGAACAGCGAGGGGAACTTGTTTAGGACCTGGGCACATGAGATGTCATCGACGGATGAAAGCGCTCGGACGTCGTCCCAGTTCCAGCGTATCTTTCCCAGCCAGCTCCTGCCGAACAGTGTGGGACCATTGCCCGGTACCACCCAGAATGATAACTCGTGCACCGCTCCATCGTAGGAAACCTTTCCGGTAGCACTGCCGATTACAGGAATCAGTGCCTTGAGGCCTTGCTGCACCACAACTTATCGAAAGTCTTTTTGCTCATTATGGACTGGCTTGCACCAGTGTCCAGTTCCATGGACACCGGGAGTCCATTTAATTCAATCTTCAGCATTATCAGGGGACACTTTGTGGTAAATGTGTGCACCCCATATACCTCTGCCTCCTCGTTCTGAGGCTCTGGTTCATCGTGGTCCACCGTGGATCTGTCATCCTCTGCAACATGGTGGCTTGCAGGATTAGCAGGGTTTGCAGCTTGCCTGCACATGCGTTGGAGGTACTCATTGTTCCACATCCCTTGGAAACGTACTCTTTGAAGCGGCATGAATGGAAACGATGATCACCCTCGCAGCGCCAACAAGGTGTTAATGGCCTTGTATTCACCACCCTTGATGGTGGACTCAGTCATCTGCGGTCATGCAGTTGCAGGCGCGTAAGTCCAGCCCTGTACATTTCGATTCAAAAACAATGTTACCTTGTTCACAGTACTTGCAGCAGCACTCGTGTGCTGAGAAATGTGTTTGGTATTGTCACTGGTGGCGATAAATGCCTGGGCTATCACGATGGCTTTAGTCAAGGTTGGGGTCTCTACAGTTAAAAGTTTGCGAAGTATTACTTCATGGCCAATGCCAAGTACAAAGAAGTCCCGGAACATGTGCTCCAAGTGTCCTTCAAATTTGGAATGTCCTGCAAGGCGCCTTAGCTCGGCGACTTAGCTCGTCACTTCCTGGCCTTCAGACCTCTTGTACGTGTAGAACCGATACCTCGCCATCAGAACGCTTTCCTACCGGTTTAGAAGCTCCTGGACCAGTGTGCACAACTCATTGTACGACTTCTCTGTGGGTTTCGCTGGAGCGAGCAGATTTTTCATGAGGCCGTACGTTGGTGCCCCGCAAACGGTGAGGAGGATCGCCCTTCGTTTGGTAGTGTTCGCTTCTCCTTCCAGCTCGTTGGCCACGAAGTATTGGTCGAGTCGCTCCACGGAGGTTTCCCAATCATCTCCCTCCGAAAATTTCTCCAGGATGCCCTCGGTTCTCTGCATTGTTGCGATGGGGTTCGCCGTTTGTATCTCGTCGCCAGTTGTTACGTCTTGAATAAAGAGTCAGACTCGATACTGCAAGCTCAAAGTAAGGTGTGACCATAGTCCTTTGTTACGATCTCAGAGTGTCTCTCCAATCTGTGAGGCCTCCTTCTATACAGGTGCTCCCAAGGGATTGTGGGATCCCTTAGGACTCCAGGGGATAAGCCCTCTGGTGGTTAGACATGGTATTTACAGGTTTATACCTCCTACATGCGCAACTGTGCAAGGGAGACGACTGGGTATGGGGGAATTCACAAGAGGCTGCCTTTAAGAAAGCCAGAAACTTATTGTGTTCTAACAAACTGCTTGTCCTGTATAACCCATGTAAATGATTGGTGTTAGCTTGCGATGTGTCATCATACAGGGTCAGGTGTGTGTTACAACAAGCTAATGAATCGGGAATTTTGCAACCATTTGCGTATGCATCGAGGAGTTTGTCCAAGGCCGAAAGGGCCGACAGCATGGTTGAAAAAGAGGCTCTGGTGTGCATTTAAGGGGTAAAAAAAAAATGCACCAGTACTTATTGGCCTCAAGTTCGAGCTTGAAACTGACCACAAGCTGCTCATATCGCTATTCTTGGACAGCAAAGGGATTAACACCAATGCCTCTGCCCGCATCCAAAGATGGGCGCTCACGCTGTCGGCATACAACTATGTAATCTGCCACAGACCGGGCACAGAGAACTGCGCAGATGCTCTCAGTCGGCTACCATTGCCCACCACCGGGGTGGAAATGGCACAGCCAGCGGATTTGCTCATGGTCATGGTCATGACGAGAAGTCCCCCGTTATGGCGCCCCAGATCAGGACCTGGAACATCCAGGATCCTTTACTGTCCTTGGTAAAAAACTGTGTCCTCCATGGGAGCTGGTCCAGTGTCCCAGTGGAGCTGTCCCTGTAGGCGGACTGCCTTTTGAGGGGCAATTGTGTAGTCTTGCCCAAGAAAGGCAGAGACACATTTATTTGCAAACTGCTAAACACCCACCCAGGCATCGTAATGATGAAAGCCATAGACAGATCCCACGTGTGGTGGCCCGGTATCGACTCAGATTTAGAGTATGCGTGCGCCAGTGCAACACTTGCTCTCAGCTGAGCAATGCACCCAGAGAGGCACCGCTAAGTTTGTGGTCATGGCCCTCCAAACCGTGGTCGAGGATCCATGTAGACTATGCGGGCCCATTCCTAGGCAAAATGTTTTTGGTTGTCGTAGACGCTTACTCAAAATGGATTGTGCAATAATGTCTGTAAGCACATCCACGGCCACCATTGAAAGCCTTCGAGCTATGTTTGCCACGCACGGCCTGCCTGATGTCCTAGTCAGCGACAATGGGCCGTGATTCACCAGTGCTGAATTCAAGGAATTCATGACCCGTAATGGGATCAAACATGTCACACCTGCCCCGTTCTCGCCCGCATCCAATGGCCAGGCAGAACGGGCAGTTCAGACCATCAAGCAAAGCTTGAAACACGTGTCAGAAGGCTCCCTGCAGACCCGGTTATCCCGAGTACTGCTCAGCTATGGCACCAGACCCCACTCACTCACCGGAATTCTCCCAGCTGAGCTGCTCATGAAAAGGGTGCTTAAAATAAGCCTCTCTCTTGTCCACCCTGATCATCCAAATGGCTCACTGGCACGGTCACAGCCAAAGAGGGGAGTAGGGTGTTTCAGGTCAAACTGACCAATGGACAAACACACAGAAAACACTTGGACCAAATCAAATTGCGGTTCACCAACAGCTACGTACAACCTGAAGAGGACACCACCAACTGTGACCCTCCAACACACACACACAAGTGGCAACTGACATCACAGTTGACCACAAAACCGAACTCATCATCCCCAGCCGCCCGGCAAGGCCGGCTGCCCAACAGCCCAGTGATGAACTGACCAACCCACCCACACCAGCATTGGTACCGAGACGATCGACAAGGGAGCGTAAAGCCCCAGATAATCTCACCTTGTAAATAAGTGTAGTGTTGACTTCATGGGGGAGTGATGTTATGTATTTAACCCTTTGTAATCTGCATCACACCTGACCACCAGAGGCCCACCTGTTGGAGTCCCAAGGGATCCCAGCATCCCTTGGGATCACAGTATATAAGCAGGCCTCCCACGAGGTACCTGTACTCTGGAATCTTAATAAAGGAGCGAAGGTCACACTTGCTCATTACACTCAGTACTCAGTCTGACCATTTATTATGAGTGTAACACTGGCCATTTTTCCACAGAGAGGATTTGGAAAAGTTACATTAAAATATTAGAATTTTACAAAAATGAAGTGTGTTGACAGACGGTTAACGATGGACTGAGATGGAAAGTGACTAACATGCTAATTGGGCTGGATGTTGAAATCGTTTCCCCAAAGCCTGATCAATAAGACATTGCTTGTCCTGTCTCAGTATCTACTCCCTGCTGCTGCTGGGCTTCACTGACAGCCCTTCCCTGCCACTTGTTTTTCTGAAGCTGTTCCTGGGGTTGCTGATGTCATTGGTCAGGCCACATCGATTTTATTGCATTTACAGAAATCACTTACAGCATGTTCAGGTGTTTTGCTAAAATAATTCGACAGTGCTCTTTATGTGGTGCAGAGATTCACAGCCAATCAGTATTTTGCATTTTTAACACAAAATACAAACAATGAGGAAAGCAGAATACAAACAGCGACGAGCACAATTGTCAGGGTGCAGACTGTGGCACTGCTTCACAGTGAGTGATGTGAGGGGGTCTCACCCATTGTGGTGTGGACCACACTATCTACAACACTAAGGGGCTGAAATTGGCCCTTTCTATAAGGCTTCTGGCCATGTGAAAGTGTCGGCCACGGGTCGGTGCGGAATGGCACCGAGTCTCTGCAGAGGGGCCACCATTTTAAAAATTGTTCTTCCTCGAGTTTGGAGCGGTGTAGGGGACGGTTCCGCCTGTTTTCCTGCCGCGGCGTGCACCCGCTGACCCCTTACCGACCGGCAGTGAACCCTTCCCGGAATTACCCCTCGGGAGCAGCCCCACCGCCGATCGGTGCCCCAACAGCTTTTGCTGTCGGTACATTCTCTGTGACTTGGCCACACAGCTGCCCTTAAAGGGGAGGTGGCACTGCCCGCGATGCAATCTTATTTTTTTGTCGGCCCGACCCGGCAATTGGGTGTCAAGCCACTGGCCCGGCCAAAACCCTCCCTGGTGGCCCAGTGTTTGCACTAAAGTGGCTGCAGAGTTCGCGGGCCCTCCCCTTTAACTGATGGGGGAGGGACATTGTGACACGCCAGCGCGATGACATCATCAGCACGGCGCTGAAGGCTTGCAGCGTCGGTCACTCTGCCCCGCCCCCATTCCACCCCCTCCAGTGATGGTCACTTCGCTCCGCCCCCACTCCACCCCATCAGTGATGGTCACTCCTCCCCGCCAGGGATGGTTACTCCTCCCCGCCAGTGATGGTCACTCCGTCCCGCTAGTGATGGTCACTCCTCCCTGCCCCCACTCCGCCCCACCAGTGATTGTCACTCTGCCCTGCCCCCACTCCGCCCTGCCAGTGATGGTCACTCCTCCCCGCCAGTGATGGTCACTCCTCCCCGCCAGTGATTGTCACTCCTCCCCGCCAGTGATGGTCACTCCGCCCCGCTAGTGATGGTCACTCCTCCCCGCCAGTGATGGTCACTCCTCCCCGCCAGTGATGGTCACTACTCCCCGTTAGTGATGGTCACTCCGCCCTGCCCCCACTCCGCCCCGCCAGTGATGGTCACTCCTCCCCACCAGTGATGGTCACTCCGCCCCGCCAGTGATGGTCACTCCGCCCCGCCAGTGATGGTCACTCCTCCCCGCCAGTGATGGTCACTCCGCCCCACCAGTGATGGTCACTCCTCCCCACCAGTGATGGTCACTCCGCCCTGCCAGTGATAGTTACTCCTCCCCACCAGTGATGGTCACTCCTCCCCACCAGTGATGGTCACTCCGCCCTGCCAGTGATGGTTACTCCTCCCCACCAGTGATGGTCACTCCTACCTTGGGGGTAATATATTAGTATGGATAGAGGATTGGCTAACGAACAGAAAACAGGGAGTTGGGATAAATGGTTCAGTCTCGGGTTGGCAATCAGTAATTAATGGGGTGCTGTCGGGTTCAGTGCTGGGACCCCAACTATTTACAATCTAGTTTAACGACTTGGAAGAAGGGACTGAGTGTAACGGAGCCAAGTTTGCTGATGATACAAAGATGGGAGGAAAAGCAATGTGTGAGGAGGACACGAAAAATCTGCAAAAGGACATAGACAGGCTAAGTGAGTGGGCAAACATTTGGCAGATGGATTATAATGTTGGAAAGTGTGAGGTCATGCACTTTGGCAGAAAAAAAATCAAAGAGCAAGTTCTTATTTAAATGGAGTAAGATTGCGAAGTGCTGCAGTACAGCGGGACCTGGGGGAACTTGTGCATGAAATACAAAAGGATAGTATGTAGGTACAGCAAGTGATCAGGAACGCCAATGTAATCTTGGCCTTTATTGCAAAAGGGATGGAGCATAAAAGCAGGGAAGTCTTGCGACAGTTATACAGAGTATTGGTGAGGCCACACCTGGAATACTGCGTGCAGTTTTGGTTTCCATATTTACGAACGGTTATACTTGCTTTGGAGGAAATTTAGAGAAGGTTCACTCGGTTGTTTCCGGAGGTGAGGGGGTTGACTTATGAGCAAAGGTTGAGTAGGTTGGGCCTCTACTCATTGGAATTCAGAGGTGATCTTATCGAAACGTATAAGATTATGAGGGGGCTTGACAAAGTGAGGATGTTTCTACTGATAGGGGAGACCAGAACTAGAGGGCATGATAGTAGAATAAGGGGCCGCGCATTTAAAACTGAGATGAGAAATTTCTTCTCTGAGGGTTGTGAATCTGTGGAATTCACTGCCTCAGAGAGCTGTGGAAGCTGGGACATTGAATAAATTTAAGACCATGATCGGATCAGCCATGATCGTATTAAATGGCAGAGCAGGCTCGAGGGGCCGTATGGCCAACTCCTGCTCCTATTTCTTATGTTCCCTGCCCCCACTCCGCCCCTCCAGTGATGGTCACTCCTCCCTGCCCCCACTCCGCCCCTCCAGTGATGGTCACTCCTCCTTGCTTCCACTCTGTCCCTCCAGTGATGGTCACTCCTCCCTGCCCCCACTCAGCCCCTCCAGTGATGGTCACTCCTCTCTGCCCCCACTCCACCCCTCCAATGACGGTTACTCCTCCCTGCCCCCACTCCATCCCTCTAGTGATGGTCACTCCTCACTGCCCCCACTTCGCCCCGCTAGTGATGGTCACTCCTCCCTGCCCCCACTCCGCCCCTCCAGTGATAGTCACTCTTCCCTGCCCCCACTCCGCCCCGCTAGTGATGGTCACTCCTCCCTGCCCCCACTCCGCCCCTCCAGTGATGGTCACTCTTCCCTGCCCCCACTCCGCCCCGCTAGTGATGGTCACTCCTTCCCGCCCCTCCAGTGATGGTCACTCCTCACCGTCCCCACTCCACCCCTCCAGTGATGGTCACTCCTCCCTGCCCCCACTCCACCCCTCCAGTGATGGTCACTCCCCCCTGCCCCCACACTGCCCCTCCAGTGACGGTCACTCCTCCCTGCTCCCACTCCACCCCTCCAGTGATGGTCACTCCTCCCTGCCCCCACTCCGCCCAGCTAGTGATGGTCACTCCCCCCTGCCCCCACTCCGCCCCTCCAGTGATGGTCACTCTTCCCTGCCCCCACTCCACCCCGCTAGTGATGGTCACTCCTCCCTGCCCCCACTCCGCCCCTCCAGTGATGGTCACTCCTCCCCGCCCCTCCAGTGATGGTCACTCTCCCCTGCCCCCACTCCGCCCCTCCAGTGATGGTCACTCTTCCCTGCCCCCACTCCGCCCCGCTAGTGATGGTCACTCCTCCCTGCCCCCACTCCGCCCCTCCAGTGATGGTCACTCTTCCCTGCCCCCACTCCGCCCCGCTAGTGATGGTCACTCCTCCCCGCCCCCACTCCCAACCTCCAGTGATGGTCACTCCTCCCCGCCCCTCCAATGATGGTCACTCCTCCCTGCCCCCACTCCACCCCTCCAGTGATGGTCACTCCCCCCTGCCCCCACTCTGCCCCTCCAGTGACGGTCACTCCTCCCTGCCCCCACTCCACCCCTCCAGTGATGGTCACTCCTCCCTGCCCCCACTCCGCCCCGCTAGTGATGGTCACTCCCCCCTGCCCCCACTCCGCTCCGCTAGTGATGGTCACTCCCCCCTGCCCCCACTCCGCCCCGCTAGTGATGCCCACTGTGCCCCGATGATGAGGCCACTTGAGCCCCACTCCAAAAGACGGCACCAAGTGCTGAATTTCTCCGGTTTACCCGCCCCGTCCATTGGGGTAGCCAGAACACATTGAAAACAGGACAAGAAAGAAAAGAAAGGCTTATTGGGTTTGGATGAAGACAACTCTTTGGCCCACTTGGACTCATCCCTCCGGAACACCAGCCCTCATGTCCCATCCAGCTGTTCCTTAAATGAATCCAGTGGCCTGGGAAAACATTCCAGCTGTTACATAAGAACATTAGAAATAGGAACAGGAGTCGGCCATTCGGCCCCTCGAGCCTGCTCCGCCATTTAATGTCATGGCTGATCTGATCATGGGCTCAGCTCCACTTTCCCGCCCGCTCCCCATAACCCTTTATATTCCTTTATCGCTCAAAAATCTGTCTATCTCCACCTTAAATATATTCAATAACCCAGCCTCCACAGCTCTCTGGGGCAGAGAATTCCACAGATTTATAACCCTCTGAGAGAAGATCACCTTCTGTGTGAAGAAGCCGATCCCAATGTCTGTCCTAAGGTTACCCTCTTTTCCTGGTGTGTCTGAAAGTGTTGTTCCGGTGTTTATACAGCTCCTCTAATGGCCTCAGGATGTTCCAAACTGCTTTACAGCCAATGAAGTAGTTTTGAAGTGTAGTCACTGTTGTAATGTAGGAAACATAGCAGCCAATTTACACACAGGAAGCTCCCACACACAACAATATGATAATGACCAGATAATCTTTTTAGTGATGTTGGTTGAGGGATAAATATTGGCCAGGATACCGTGGATAACTCTCCTGCTCTTCGAAATAGTGCCATGGGACTGTTTACATACAACGGCCTTATGGTGAGAGATTGTGTAGAATGGGCCGATACTCTCTGGAGTTTAGAAAAATGAGAAATGATCTCATTGAAACATAAAAGACTTTGAAGGGGATTAACAGGGCAGATGCTGAGAGGTTGTTTCCCGTGGCTGGAGAGTGTGGAAGTTGGGTCATTGAATATATTTAAGACAGAGATCGACAGTTTTTTCACCGATAAGGGAAGAAGGGGTTATGGGAAGCGGGCGGGGAAGTGGAGCCGAGTCCATGATCAGATCAGCCATGATCTTATTCAATGGCGGAGCAGGCTCGAGGGGCCTACTCCTGCTCCTATTTCTTATGTTCTTAAGAGGACAGACTCCGTTTAACATCTCATCCAAAAGACAGCACCTCTGACAGTGCAGCACTCCCAGTAGCCTCCATTATGTGCTCAAGTCTCTGGAGTGGGGCTTGAACCCACAACCTGCTGACACAGAGGCGAGAGAGCTGCCCATTGATCCACGGCTGACACTGGAAATGTGTCTGATTTGAGGTCGCTCTTTGGAAGCCGATGAGCTGAGCTATCCTTACACTCATTATTTTAACTTTTATTTGACATTTGATAAATGCATCGCTTTAAGCTTTTTATTGTAAATTTAAATAACCTTTCTCCCAGATGCTTTAAACCAGTCTCTGATTGGCTCAAATCCTGCATCAAATTAATGTTTTATTTATTCCGGACACTAAACATCAGCCCATTGAAGTGACCAGATATCGCTATTTGGCAAAACTCAGGTCATTTCTCTCTCCGTTAACACAAGACCTGGGCGATGTGGATATAGGAATTCATTACCGTAAAGCCAATTGAATCACAACCAGACTCGTGCTCCCAGATTCTAGTCAAGAAGCATGTTATTGCTCACTGGCACAGTTAGAGAACATTCAATTTTATTTATTCAATTTTAGTAACAGAGAATCACCCCTGATGGTTTGGTGGGAAAGTGCACTGTGTGGTACTGAGGCAAACAGACCAGGGAGATCCCAGTGGTGTATGTGGGTCTCACTATCTATCCTGAGACAGGGTCCCAGTGGTGTGTGTGGGTCTCTCTATCCTGAGACAGGGTCCCAGTGGTGTGTGTGGGTCTCACTATCTATCCTGAGACAGGGTCCCAGTGGTGTGTGTGGGTCTCTCTATCCTGAAACAGGGTCCCAGTGGTGTGTGTGGGTCTCTCTATCTATCCTGAGACAGGGTCCCAGTGGTGTGTGTGGGTCTCACTATCTATCCTGAGACAGGGTCCCAGTGGTGTATGTGGGTCTCACTATCTATCCTGAGACAGGGTCCCAGTGGTGTGTGTGGGTCTCACTATCTATCCTGAGACAGGGTCCCAGTGGTGTGTGTGGGTCCCACTATCTATCCTGAGACAGGGTCCCAGTGGTGTGTGTGGGTCTCACTATCTATCCTGAGACAGGGTCCCAGTGGTGTGTGTGGGTCTCACTATCTATCCTGAGACAGGGTCCCAGTGGTGTGTGTGGGTCCCACTATCTATCCTGAGACAGGGTCCCAGTGGTGTGTGTGGGTCTCACTATCTATCCTGAGACAGGGTCCCAGTGGTGTGTGTGGGTCTCTCTATCTATCCTGAGACAGGGTCCCAGTGGTGTGTGTGGGTCTCTCTATCTATCCTGAGACAGGGTCCCAGTGGTGTGTGTGGGTCTCTCTATCCTGAGACAGGGTCCCAGTGGTGTATGTGGGTCTCACTATCTATCCTGAGACAGAGTCCCAGTGGTGTATGTGGGTCTCACTATCTATCCTGAGACAGGGTCCCAGTGGTGTGTGTGGGTCTCACTATCCTGAGACAGGGTCCCAGTGGTGTGTGTGGGTCTCACTATCTATCCTGAGACAGGGTCCCAGTGGTGTGTGTGGGTCTCACTATCTATCCTGAGACAGGGTCCCAGTGGTGTGTGTGGGTCTCACTATCTATCCTGAGACAGGGTCCCAGTGGTGTATGTGGGTCTCACTATCTATCCTGAGACAGGGTCCCAGTGGTGTGTGTGGGTCTCACTATCTATCCTGAGACAGGGTCCCAGTGGAAACACATACATTTAACTCAGTGTAGCTGAGTCAGGGAGCGGGTGAGGATTCCTGTTTCTAACCACAACCTAGTGACCCCTGACAGAAAGTGTGGGCAGTGAGTGAGGATAGAATGATGCCCCAAAGGCTCACGTGTGAAGAATGGTCACCTGGGGCGAGGGAGGGATGGGCTCCGGGACCTATGGGACTTCAGTCCGACAGGGCTCTGCACCTTTGGTGAGGAAATTCGACAATAATTATTGAGCAGAAATACCAATAAACCCCAGTGAACACCTCTCTACCACTCTTTCCTCCTTTAAGACGCTCCTTAAAACCTACCTCTTTAACCAGCTTTTGGTCATCTGCCGCAATTTCTTCTAATGTGGCTCAGTGTCAAATTTATCTGTTTTGTCTTATCACGCGCTGGGAAGTGCCTGGGACGTTTTACTACGTTAAAGGTGCTATATAAATAAAAGCTGTTGTTGTTGTTGAGGTCCTGTGGGATCGGAGGTACCGGCCACAAACACTGTCCTTCACCAAACCACTTGTAGGTGCTAAAGAATGTATTCCCAGTCACTATGGGCGTTTGATGGCAGCATATTCGGTTGTCTCCTCACTGATTATTAATGTCGGGCCCACGGTTTTCTGTCGCAGGAACTGAGTATCGGCGTAATACAGCTCTCCTTCCTCCGACTGAAACACAGTGACATACATAAATACACAGATTACCACACGGAAACAGGCCTCTCCCCCAACCCACGCACTTACTTAAAGCACAAACCCATCAACCCACATCAGAGGCAGAGCCGGGATCCCCTCTCATTTATACATAAGCTGAGGTTCCGTCAGTGTCCTGCTAAAGGCACTGGCCCTCAGTAACGTTCCGGGGGCCTCTGGTACCTGGTCTCAGTGGCCTTTGCTCACGTCTGACCCTCGACATTAACTCGAGGCGGGAGTAGTGAGAGCTGGGGGCTGGGCCGTACGGCAGACCATCAGGCCCTTCACACCGTGAGGCCCGGGAGATTCTAACTCTCAGGCCTGCTCTGCACAGGCCCCATCGCTGTCCTGCCCAAACACGGCGGGAGGGTGAGCTGGCAGGCGGGAGGGGGGGAGGGGATTACTGGCGGGAGGGAGGGGAGGGGTGGGGGGGGATTACTGGCGGGAGGGGGATTACTGGCGGGAGGGGGATTACTGGCCACACACTCCCCACACACACACACACACACACACACACACACACACACACACTCACCTTCCCCACCCACACACACACGCACACTCCCCCCCCCACACATACACACACACACTCCCCCCACACACACACATTCCCCACACACACGCACACACATAAGAACATAAGAACATAAGAATTAGGAACAGGAGTAGGCCATCTAGCCCCTCGAGCCTGCTCCACCATTCAACAAGGTCATGGCTGAGCCAGATCGAGCCAGTTCTATCTCCATGCTAATACATTTCCTCTGACTCCGCGTACCTTTATCTTCTGCAGTCACCTTTTGTGTGGCACCTTATCGAATGCCTTTTGGAAATCTAAATATACCACATCCATCGGTACACCTTTATCCACCATGCTCGTTATATCCTCAAAGAATTCCAGTAAATTAGTTAAACATGATTTCCCCTTCATGAATCCATGCTGTGTCTGCTTGATTGCACTATTCCTATCTAGATGTCCCGCTATTTCTTCCTTAATGATAGTTTCAAGCATTTTTCCCACTACAGATGTTAAACTAATCGGCCTATAGTTTCCTGCCTTTTGTCTGCCCCCTTTTTTAAACAGAGGCGTTACATTAGCTGTTTTCCAATCCGCTGGTACCTCCCCAGAGTCCAGAGAATTTTGGTAGATTATAACGAATGCATCTGCTATAACTTCTGCCATCTCTTTTAATACCCTGGGATGCATTTCATCAGGACCAGGGGACTTGTCTACCTTGAGTCCCATTAGCCTGTCCAGAACTACCCCCCTAGTGTTAGTGATTGTCTCAAGGTCCTCCCTTCCCACATTCCCGTGACCAGCAATTTTTGGCATAGTTTTTGTGTCTTCCACTGTGAAGACCGAAACAAAATAATTGTTTAAGGTCTGTGCCATTTCCACATTTCCCATTATTAAATCCCCCTTCTCATCTTCTAAGGGACCAACATTTACTTTAGTCACTCTTTTCCGTTTTATATATCTGTAAAAGCTTTTACTATCTGTTTTTATGTTTTGCGCAAGTTTACCTTCGTAATCTATCTTTCCTTTCTTTATTGCTTTCTTCGTTATTCTTTGCTGTCGTTTAATATTTTCCCAATCTTCTAGTTTCCCACTAACCTTGGCCACCTTATACGCATTGGTGGCCAAGGTTAGTGGGAAACTAGTAGATTGGGAAACACACAAAGGGTTTCACAGAGACAATCCCTTTGAACAAAACCCAGCCTCGTGTCGGGTGCCCACACACACCGATAATCTGCGGCACCTGCTCCTGACCCTTCCAGCAGCTCACCGTCCCTCTGCCTGCACAATAAGGTGCGACTTAACAGGAGAGAGGAGGCCGGGACAGGAGGGCCCACAGACACAACCCCGAGAGCCTTTGGAGGGGAGCCGCTTGGAAATGATTGTGCCTGGGAGCAGAGGGATTGGGACAGGCTGAAGCCGGAGCTTCGCTCTCACTCAGGGACAGGAGCACCTTACGTTATCCCTTCTCTCCCTACTGACATCCTGACCCACCATCACCCAGGGTCCAGTCACACCCAGCGGGCTCAGAGTATTCCCACCGCAGTAATAGTCACAATGTCATTGGGACCCCGATTGCCATTTCGGGTGGGAGTGGGCAGGAGCCTGGGCTGTGCTCACACCGACCCGACCCGACCCACGGGCCATGGAACGACAGATTTAAATGAGGCCGGTGGCTCACAATCGCAGGGAGGAGGGGAGCTCGGCACCACTGGAACAGTCACCTGACCATCGCTCCCTCAGTCAGTCACCTGACCATCACTCCCCCAGTCAGTCACCTGACCATCACTCCCCCAGTCAGTCACCTGACCATCACTCCCCCAGTCGGTCACCTGACCATCACTCCCCCAGTCGGTCACCTGACCATCACTCCCCCAGTCAGTCACCTGACCATCACTCCCCCAGTCAGTCACCTGACCATCACTCCCCCAGTCAGTCACCTGACCATCACTCCCCCAGTCAGTCACCTGACCATCACTCCCCCAGTCAGTCACCTGACCATCCCCCCCCCCAGTCAGTCACCTGACCATCACTCCCTCAGTCAGTCACCTGACCATCACTCCCTCAGTTGGTCATCTGACCACTAGTCCCCGGCCCGGGAGTCAAACTAGACCCCAACCTGTGAAAGTCACGTGAGTTCAGGATCAGGCTGGGCCTATTATTAGCGAGGGTCGCTGAGCACTTGGATAATATGAGCTGGTCAGAGAGAGCCAGCATGGATTTGTAAAGCAGAACTCATGTCTAACGAACTTAGTTGAATTTTTTGAGGTGGTAGCTAAGGTGCTCGATAAGGGAGAGTCTGTAGATGTTGTTTATATGGACCCAGGCATTGAAAAAGCTTCCACTTTCGAACGGCTGGAGCTGGTCAGTGACATTATCAGAGTCGCCTAGTGACCCAGATGACAGGCTTTGCTACAGCAGGAAATTCAATATTAGTTTTTGTAAATGACAACGAATTCAATGCTTGTTCAGAGTCACACGATCACACTGATGAATTTCTGTTTCCGTGAACAAGGTATGGCAATTCGACCTTATGGCTTTAAAGGGATGCACCACGTGTTACTCAGCTCCACCCGAGCTCCACCTGAGATAGATCAGAATATCTTTAAATGGCGAGAAGCTAGGAACTGTGGAGGAGCGAGAGATTTAAGGGTCCATGCACAGAAATCATAAAACCCAGGGGACTGGTACAAACAATAATTACAAAGGCTGATGGAATGTTGGCCTTTATCTCAGGGGAGCTGGAATACAAAGGGCGGAAGTTATTCTACACTTGGATACAACACATCAGGGGCACTGCATTCAGTTCTGGGCACCACACCCCAGGAAGGATATTGGCCTCGGAGGGGGTGCAGTGGAGATTCACCAGAATGATTCGGGGACTAAAAGGGTTGGATTATGAGGACAGGTTGCACTGACCAGGCTTGTATTCTCGAGTATAGAAGATTAAGGGGTGATGGAATTCAGGTGTTTAAGATGATCCGAGGAATTGATAGGGAAGGTACTGTGGGAAACTATTTCCTCTGGATGGTGGAGTCCGGACATAACCTTAACATTAGAGCTCGGCCGTTCAGGGTGAAATCAGGAAACACTTCTTCACACAGAGGGCAGTGGGAATCTGGAACTTACCCAAAAAAGCTGAGGCTGGGGGGGTCAATTAAACATTTCAAAACTGAGATTGATAGATTTTCGTTAGGCAAGGGTATTAAGGGTTACGGAACCAAGGCGGGTAGCTGGAGTTGAGATACAGATCAGCCCTGGTCTGATTGAATGGCGGAACAGTTCGAGGGGCTGAATGGCCTGCTCCTGTTCCTATGTTCCCTCACTCACTGCCATGGTTACTGGTACTGTCCAAGCTACACATGATAAACAGTTGCTTGGTGTGATATCAGGAGGGGCTGTTGTCATTTGTAAACTGTTTCCCAGCAAGAGTCAGCTCCTTCAGAAGAACACTGGTCATAAGTAAAAGAAACACTCTATAACGTCCAGGGCTGGAGAGGAAGTGATGAGGTGTATTTAACAGCAGGATATCGGTATAAAAGCTGTTGCTCAGTACTCACCACAGTCGAGGTTGCGGCTGCCTGTTTATTAGTCTGGGTTGCAGCTGAAATATAAGAACCTGTGTGAGTTTATTATAGCTGCCACATGTATGACTGATAATCACAGTGAAACCAGTGTGGTCAAATACTCTTCGACTGTATCCCACTCAGCAACCTGCAGCAAACCATGCAGCATACATGTGGTGATAAGCCACACACTCTGTCAGTGCTCTACACTGTACACCACGGGAGTCAGGTGTGGCTCAGTGGGTAGCACTCTCACCTCGGGGTCAGAAGATGGTGGGTTCAAGCCCCACTCCAGGGACTTGAGCCCATAATCCAGGCTGTCACTCCAGGCTGGACTGGTGCACATTCCCCTGAATGATCCTGTACTTGTGGTCTGACACCACCTGTACAATGATGGATAGAAGCCTTTGCTATAGATGCCCACCTTGGGATAGTCATTATGGGTCTTGTTGGCTGTGTATGTGCCATCGATGAGACCCTGCACTTTACAGAAGCTGCAACAGGTAAAAGTGCTGTGCCCACTCGAGCTGTTGCCTCCTTTCAATGGACAAAGTGACGAAGGTGTTTCCCCTGCAAACCTCGGCTCCCGGGGCCTGCTTGCGGCATCAGCGGACTGAAGTAATACTAATGTTACAAATGTCTCCAGTGGTGGCTTGAAAGGATCTGAATAAAAGCTCAATGTTGTGATGTTCACCCACAATGGCCATGTCTGTCCCTGTGCTCGGCCCACTCTGGATTCCTGGCTTCAGCACGTGGCATAACTCTGTCACAGACTGCTTCGTGAGTGGAGACAGAAAAGACGGGTCTCCTCAGGTATGGCCAAGTAGGTGTGAAAGTGTAGTAGCTGGGCAGAGTCAGAGTGGGTGCCAGACTCGAGATATAAGCACATCTGTGCTTTTCCTCTCTGTGACACCCTCCACCTCCTCGATCTCCAGGCCAGCCGCTGACAGACCCAATGCAACGTCCATGTTTATCACCAAAATGGCCCAAGCAAACGTCGTCACCAGCATTCTGTGTGACTGTGTCCATGCTGCATTCTCCCTCCTCGGCCTCTATGCAGCCTTTGACACAGTCGACCCACACAATCATCGTCCAACATCTCTCCTCCAGCTCAGTGCTTCCACTTATCTGCATCAATGGATTCTCTTCTCAAAACTCCCCCAAAGATGGATCCTTGGCCCCCTCCTTTCTCACATCTACATGTTACTCCTTAGCAACATTACCCAGACGTTGTACCTCACTACCACTTCGCTCGAGCCCTCCTCGGTCTCTAAATTGTCAGACTGCTTGTCCGACATCCAGCTCTGGATGAGCAGAAATGTTATCCAATTGAATATTGGGAAGACCAAAGCCATTGTTTTCAGTCCCCGCCACAAACTCCATTCCCCCCTCTCCTCACCCCCTCCTCTCCTTCCCCCCTCTCACCCCCTTCCTGACCCCTCTCACCCCCTTCCTGACCCCTCTTCCCCCTCTCCTCTCCCTCCCCCTCTCTCCTCTCCCCCTCCTCTCCCTCCCCCCCTCTCACCCCCTTCCTGCCCCCTCTCCCCCTCCCTCCCCCCTCTCCTCTCCCCTCTCCCCCTCCTCTCCCTGCCCCCTCTCACCCCTTCCTGCCCCCTCTCCCCCTCCCTCCCCTCTCTCACTCCCCCTCTCCCTCCCCCCTCTCCTCTCCCTCCCCCCTCTCCTCACCCCTTCCCTGCCCCCTCTCCCCCTCCCTCCCCTCTCCCTTTCCCCTCCTCTCCCTCCCCCCTCCCTTCCCCCCTCTCCCTCCTCCCTCTCACCCCCTTCCTCTCCCTCCCCCCTCTCACCCCCTTCCTGCCCCCTCTCCCCCTCCCTCCCCCCTCTCCTCTCCCCTCTCCCCCTCCTCTCCCTGCCCCCTCTCCCCCTCCCTCCCCTCTCTCCCTCCCCCCTCTCCCTCCCCTCTCTCCTCTCCCTCCCCGCCCCCTCTCCCCCTCCCTCCCCCTCTCCCTTCCCCCTCCTCTCCCTCCCCCCTCCCTTCCCCCCTCTCCTCCTCCTCTCCCTCCCCCCCTCACCCCCTTCCTCTCCCTGCCCCCTCTCCCCCCTTCCTGCCCCCTCTCCCCTCCCTCCCCCCTCTCCCCCTCCCTCCCCCCTCTCCATTCCCCCTCTCTCCCTCCCCTTCCCCCCTCCCGCACTCCCCCTCCTCTTCCCCCCTCCATCCCTCTTCACAATTCCTGTCTGAGGCTGAACCAGACTGTCATGTATTCAACTATCATTGTAACCCAAATATAAGCTGACCTAAGTTGTACACCTTGAGAACATTGACCACAAAGGGGTGAACTTGTGGGAGACACTCCTAACCTGGACTTTCAGGTAGAAAAGGGGAAGCTCCACCCACCTTCATCACTTGAGGTCTTGGTAATAAAGGTAACTGGTCACAGAATGACCTTCTCTCAATTATGTGCATTTATACTGTATAGTAAAGATATATCATTGGCGATGAGAAACTGGGATTTAAACCACGCGAGCATGGCCACGAGCAGCACAGATGAGAGGTACTGTGTTGGTGATGATTGGGACGACTTTATTGAGAGACTACAGCAAAGTTTTGTCACTAAGGAATGGCTGGGACAGGATTCGGTCGACAAACGCAGGGCTCATCTCCTGACAGTTTGTGGATCCAGAACGTACTCCCTGATGAAGGACCTTCTAGCGCCAGAGAAGCCGGCGGACAAGACGTTCGAAGAGCTCAGTAAGTTGATCGGGGAACACCTTAAACCGGCGAGCAGCATGCACATGGCGAGACACCGGTTTTACATGCACCGGCGGCGAGAATGGCAAAACGTTCCAGACTTCGTGGCAGATCTCCGGCGACTGGCGAGCCTATGTAAGTTCCCAGATACATGCAGAGCGGAGATGCTGCGAGACTTTTTTATTGAGGGCATCGGTCACACTGGGGTTTTCAGGAAACTGATTGAGACCAAAGACCTGAGCTTGGAAGCGGCGGCTCTGATAGCCCAGACATTTATCTCAGGGGAGGAAGAGACAGGAATGATGTATGACAAAAATCTTGGCTCAAATGCGGCAAACGACCAGGGAATCAACATTGTTAACGCGGCAGACAGGAGCAATCGGACATGCCCGAGCATGTAGTCGAACCCAAAGGGGGCATTCAACAGAGACAATGGCTAGCTGAACGGCGATTCCATCGCAATGGACAATGCGGCCAGTAATGGGGCCATCAACACCTGTTAATGGTACGCTTAAGGACAGTTGCAGAGACAGTCAGAGACGATCGACTGGTAATGGACCTTTTGTTTTCAACAACGGGGCCTCCAGCTCATGTTGGAGGTGTGGAGGCAAACACCCAGCCAGAGCTCGCAGGTATCAGCAATATACCTGCAGAAACTGCAACGTCAGCGGTCACTTGGCGCATATGTGCAGGAAGCCTGCAGCCAGGTTGATGTACGAGGAGGACGGGCCCAATGTAAGCCCTACGAGGCCAAATGAATACTGGGGTAAATCGCTGGAAGCTGAAGTTCAGCGAGTTCATGTGGAGCACATATACAGTTCATATACCAGGACGCCACCGATAATGATGAAAGTGCTCCTCAATGGCATCCCAGTATTAATGGAGCTAGACACGGGGGCCAGCCAATCCCTGATGAGTATCAAACAGTTCGAAAGGTTGTGGGTGTCCAAGGGCAGGAGGCCAAAATTATTGCCGATTGACGCACAGCTACGGACATATACAAAGGAGATCATTCCTGTGCTAGGCAGCGCCACGGTAGTCGTGACCCACAAAGATTTGGAGAACAGGTTGCCACTCTGGATTGTCCCGGGGGACGGTCCCGCACTACTGGGGAGGAGTTGGCTTGCTGTCATGAACTTGAAATGGGGCGATGTCAATGCAATATCTTCTGTGGAGCGAGTATCATGCTCACAGGTCCTGGACAAATTTGACTCATTATTTCAACCCGGAATCGACACTTTCATGGGGGCCAATGTCGTGATTCACATAAACCCGGACGCCAGGCCAGTACAACACAAGACCAGAGCGGTGCCGTACATGATGCGGGAAAAGATAGAATGCGAATTGGACCGCCTGCTGAGGGAAGGCATCATCTCACCAGTTGAATTCAGTGACTGGGCGAGCCCGATCGTGCCGGTGCTCAAGACGGATGGGTCGGTCAGGATATGTGGCGATTACAAGGCCACCATCAATCGGGTGTCACTCCAAGACCAATAACCGCTACCGAGAGCGGAGGACCTCTTTGCGACGCTATCCGGTGGCAAACTTTTTTCAAAATTGGATCTGACCTCAGCTTACATGACCCAGGAGCTGGCGAGTGAGTTGAAGAAGCTGACCACCATCACGACACACAAGGGGTTGTTTGAGTATAACAGATGTCCGTTCGGGATTCATTCGGCCGCCGCGATCTTTCAGCGAAATATGGAAAGCCTCCTCAAGTCGATTCCAAGGACGGTGGTTTTTCACGACGACATCCTCATCACGGGTCGCAATACTGAAGAACACCTCCACAACCTGGAGGAGGTGCTACGCAGACTGGACCGGGTAGCGCTGTGACTGAAAAAGGCGAAGTGCGCCTTCTTAGCTCCAGAAGTAGAATTCCCGGGGATGAGGGTAGCAGCAGACGGGATCAGACCTACTGCGTCGAAAACAGAAGCAATCCAGAGAGCACCCAGACCCCGTAACACGACGGAGCTGCTTTCGTTCCTGGGGCTCCTGAACTATTTTGGTAACTTTCTTCTCAAATTGAGCACGCTATTAGAGCCGTTACATGTGCTCCTACGCAAAGGTCGCGATTGGGTCTGGGGGGACAGCCAGGAAAGGGCTTTTGATGGAGCATAACAAATTGCGTGCTCTAACAAACTGTTAACGTTATATGACCCGTGTAAGAAACTTGTTTTAACGTGCGATGCGTCGTCCTATGGTGTCGGGTGTGTGTTGCAGCATGTCAATGCCAATGGGCAGTTACAGCCAGTAGCTTATGCCTCCAGAAGTCTGTCCCAGGCAGAAAGAGGCTATGGGATGGTAGAAAAGGAAGCGCTAGCATGTGTATATGCAGTAAAAAAAATGCACCAGTACCTGTTTGGCAGCAAATTTGAGCTGAAGACAGATCACAAACCACCAATGTCCCTTTTGGTCGACAACAAGGCCAAAAATGCGAATGCATCGGCCCGCATACAGAGGTGGGCACTCACGTTAGCCGCCTATGACTACACAATTCGGCACAGACCGGGCACTGAAAACTGCGCCGATGCACTGAGCAGGCTCTCACTAGCCACCACTGAGGGGACAACTGAGCATGATGCTGAGATGGTCATGGCTGTTGAAGCTTTCGAAAGCGAAGGCTCACCTGTGACAGCCCGTCAGATCAAAGTCTGGACAAATAAAGACCCGCTACTGTCCTTAGTTAAGAAATGTGTCCTGAATGGGGACTGGGCAGCCACGTACGGGACATGCCCTGAGGAATTTAAACCGTTTGATAGGCGCAAGGATGAACTCTCGATTCAGGCTGATTGCCTACTGTGGGGAAACCGAGTAGTCATGCCCCAGAAGGGCAGAGAGGTGTTTATCAGAGAACTTCACAATGAGCACCCGGGCATTGTCATGATGAAGGCAATTGCCAGGTCACACGTTTGGTGGCCAGGAATCGATGCAGAACTGGAACTTTGTGTTCGCAAGTGCAACAGGTGTGCTCAGCTGGGCAATGCACCCAGGGAAGCCCCCCTTAGCCCCTGGTCCTGGCCCGCCAAGCCATGGTCATGCATCCATGTGGACTACGCAGGTCCTTTCATGGGAAAAATGTTTTTGGTTGTCGTTGACGCCTACTCCAAATGGATTGAGTGTGCCATTTTAAATTCAAGCACATCCTCTGCCACGGTAGAAAGTCTACGGGCAATGTTCGCCGCCCATGGTCTACCGGATGTCTTGGTCAGCAACAATGGCCCGTGCTTCACAAGCACTGAATTCCAGGACTTCATGGCAGGCAATGGAATTAACCATGTCAGAATGGCACCGTTCAAGCCGGCCTCAAACAGCCAGGCGGAACGAGCAGTGCAGATAATCAAACAGGGGATGCTCAGAATCCAAGGGGGTTCCCTACAAAGCCGCTTGTCATGCCTCCTGTTGGCCAATAGATCCCGACCACACTCGCTCACAGGGATTCCACCCGCAGAGCTGCTAATGAAAAGGACGCTCAAAACCAGGTTATCCCTTATACACCCCACCATGAAAGAAATTGTTGAGAGCAGGCGTCAGTTACAATGTGACTACCATGACAGGAATGCGAGGGCGCGATGTATTGATGTCAATGACCCTGTTTTTGTCCTTGATTACGGTGCAGGTCCCAAATGGCTCGCAGGCACTGTGATTGCCCAAGAGGGGATTAGGGTTTTGGTAGTTAAACTTACCAATGGACAAATCTGCCGCAAACACGTGCATCAAACTAAAAGGAGGTTCAGCAACCTCATAGAAGAAGCAGAGGAAGAACATGACGTAGAGTTTACTCCACCACAGGTGACCGAACACCGGAACCAAGTGGAGGAGAGCCCAGTCACTGTGGGCAGTCCGGACAGGCCTGAGGCACCGCAAACAGCAGACACTCAGGCCAGCGCCCAACAACCGGAGCCCCAACTCAGGCGCTCTACAAGGGAGCGTAAACCACCAGAGAGACTTAATCTGTGATCCCAACAAGACTGTGAGGGGGTGGTGATGTCATGTATTCAACTATCATTGTAACCCATGTATAAGCTGACCTAAGTTGTACACCTGGAGAACATTGACCACAAGGGGGTGAACTTACGGGAGACGCTCCTAACCTGGACTTTCAGGTATAAAAGGGGAAGCTCCGCCCACCTTCATCACTTGAGGCTTGGTAATAAAGGTAACTGGTCACAGAGTGACCTTCTCTCAAGTATGGGCCTCGTGTGCAGTTATACTGTATAGTAAGGACATATCACAGACTGTTCGCAACCTTGGTGTCATATTTGGCCCTGAAATGAGCTTTCGACCACATATCCACAGCATAACTAACACCGCCTATTTCCATCTCCGTAACATCACCCGTCTCCACTCTTGCCTCAGCTTATCTGCTGCTGAAGCCCTCATCCATGCCTTTGTTACCTCTAGGCTTGACTATTCCAACGCACTCCTGGCTGGCCTCCCACATTCTACCATACGTAAACGAGAGGTGATCCAAAACTCGACTGCCCGTGTCCTAACTTGCACCGAGTCCCTCACACACTCTCCCCCTCACACACACACACACACACACACACACTCTCCCTCTCACACACACACTCTCCCCCTCACACACACACACACACACACACTCTCCCCCTCACACACACACACTCTCCCCCTCACACACACACACACTCTCCCCCTCACACACACACACACTCTCCCCCTCACACACACACTCTCCCCCTCACACACACACACACACTCTCCCCCTCACACACACACACACACTCCCCCTCACACTCTCCCCCTCACACATACACACTCACTCTCCCCCTCACACACACACACTCTCCCGCTCACAAACACACACACACACACACACACACTCTCCCCCTCACACACACACACACACTCTCCCTCACACTCTCCCCCTCACACATACACACTCACTCTCCCCCTCACACACACACACTCTCCCCCTCACACACACTCCCCCTCACACATACACACTCACTCTCCCCCTCACACATACACACTCACTCTCCCCCTCACACACACACACTCTCCCCCTCTCACACACACACACACACACACACACACACACTCTCCCCCTCACACACACACTCTCCCCCTCACACATACACACTCTCCCCCTCTCACACACACACACACACACACACACACACACACACACACACACTCTCCCCCTCACACACACACTCTCCCCCTCACACACACACACTCTCCCCCTCTCACACACACACACACACACACACACACTCACTCTCCCCCTCACACACACACACACACACACACACACACACACACTCTCCCCCTCTCACACACACACACACACACACACACACACACACACTCTCCCCCTCACACACTCACTCTCCCCCTCACACACACACACACACACACACACACACTCTCCCCCTCACACACTCACTCTCCCCCTCACACACACACACACACACACTCTCCCCCTCTCACACACACACACACACACACACACACACACACACTCTCCCCCTCACACACTCACTCTCCCCCTCACACACACACACACACACACACACACACACACACACTCTCTCCCCCTCACACACACACACACACACACACACACACACACACACACACACACTCTCCCCCTCACCCCTGTGCTCACTGACCTACATTGGCTTCCGGTTAATCATGGCCCCGATTTCAAAATTCTAATCCTTATTTTCAAATCCCTCCATAGCCTCATCTCTCCCTCTATCTGTCAAACGTCCCGTGGTTGCATGGATATGAAATTGGTTAAGTGACAGGAAAAAGAGCGCATCAGAGAGTCATAGGGGTACACAATGCCCCCCGCACGCACCCCGTTTTTTACCATCGGTATGTCACGTGTCACCACAACTGTCCCCTTCAACTTCAGTTCACAGGGGCACCAGGGAGGGTCTCGACCGGGCCAGCGGCCCCCATGCTGCCTGTTGGTGGCCCGGCCGAACCCGCGGTATAATTGTCGGGCTGACCTGGCAGTCGGCCGACAAGAAAAACATGGCGGCAGCGGCAGTGGGTCCTCCCCTTTAAGGGAAGCTGCACGGCCGCTGCAAAAGGCCACAGCCTCACCGGGCCACCGGGAAAAGGTTGTTTTGGCACCGCCGAGTGGGCCGAAGATTTTCCCAGGGGAATGTCGCTATCGGGGGGTTGGATCGGCAGTGTGCACGGTGATGATGTGTTTAACACCGATCGGCAGCAGAGGGGTGGTAAGGGTGGGATCGGGGCACCGCCGGGAAAACTCGGGAGAGCAATTGGGCTAGCAGCAGCCATTCCAGCAAAAGTCCCCGGCCACTCCACTCCGCAGTGGGGCCGCTGATTTACGGTGGTAACAGGCCTTCAGGAGAGGGGCGAATTTCAGCCCCATAGAATCATCAAAATTTACAGCACAGAAGGAGGCCATTCGGCCCATCGTGTTGGCGATGGCCGACAAAGAGCTATCGGCCTAATCCCACTTTCCAGCTCTAGGTCCGTAGCCCTGTAGGTTACAGCACTTCAAGTGTACATCCAAGTACTTTTTAAATGTGGTGAGGGTTTCTGCATCGCCCGCCCTTTCAGGCCGTGAGTTCCAGACCTGTTATGTATGCAATAAAGGTTCAAGCTGAGTATTGTTTTACTAAGCAAGGTCCAACCTTGGCTCTGCTTTATTTAGGCCCAAAGTGCCTGACTCGCAAAATGGCTGGCCTTTTATACCTGAGCAGCACCATGAGCGTGCTGCTCAGTGTCCTCCAATAGTGACAATAGAATGTACATACATGACAATACCCACATCTGAGATCTTATCACAGACTTTCACAGGTTGAGACGGTCCGATGCTTTGTGCTTCCAGGTTGACCATCTCAGTTCAATTCCAGCCTTGGGTGAGTGTGCGGGGTCTGTTGTGGCTGATGGCTGGATGACTGACTTGTTGGGGGTGGCAGTGGCCATGTCAGGAATTGCAAGTCCATTTTTATTGAACATGTCTGTGATGGAAATCCCAGGTTCACTGATGACCCTTGAACCCACTGAAGACTGCTGGTAGGTTGGTTGGTCGTCGATGGTTTCTTCGTCCGACTGCTCTGGCTCGTCTGTGTGCCTCAGCTTTGTCTGATCCATGTGGTTCCTGCAAGTTTGCCCATTCTTGAGCTTAATAACAAATACTCTGTTGCCCTCCTTGGCCATGAGCGTGCCAGCGATCCATTTGGGACCCTGACCATAGTTCAACACATGTACAGGATCATTAGCAGAAATCTCGCGTGACAGAGTTGCGCGATCGTGGTAACCTTGTTGACTTTGTCTTCTGTATTCAACATGATTATTTAAATCCAGGTGTACCAGAGATAGCTTGGTCTTAAGACCTCTTTTCATCATGAGTTCAGCAGGCGAGACCCCTGTGAGTGTGTGGGGTCTTGTCCTGTAACCAGCAGTATGCAGGACAAGTGGGTCTGCAGTGACCCTTAGGTTACTCTCCTCATGCTTTGCTTGATAATTTGTACTCCATGTTCAGCTTGCCCGTTGGACACAAGCTTGAACGGTGCTGACTTTACATGTTTTATGCTGTTAAGTTTCACAAACTCCTGAAACTCCTGACTGGTGAAACACGACCCATTGTCGCTCATCACTATGTCAGGCAGATCACGTGTCGTGAACATGACATTGAGATTCTCTATGGTTTCCGTGGACGTGCTGGATGACATGATTATGCATTCTATCCACTTCGAATAAGTGTCCACCACCACTAAAAACATCTTGCCCAAAGGGACCTACAAGATCTACATCGATCCTGGACCAGGGTTTGGATGGCCGTGACCACAGACTCAGCGGCGATTCCGCTGGTGCTTTGCTGAGCTGCATGCAGATGTTGCACTGATGCATGCATGCTTCCAGCTCAGAATCAATTCCTGGCCACTATACGTGGGACCTGGCGATGGCCTTCATCATCACTCTACCAGGATGTGTGCTGTGTAACTCATGCACAAACTTCTCTCTTCCCTTTTTTGGGCATTACAATGCGATTGCCTCACAATATGCAATCTGCTTGAATAGACAGTTCGTCCTTGCGATGAATGTACGGTTTGGCCTCCTCGCACATTTGCTTAGGTATGGCAGACCAATCCCCTTTGAGGATGCAACCCTTTACCACCAATAAAATTGGGAAATGGCTGTTCCAGGTCTTAACTTGTTGAGCCGTGACAGGGGTTCCTTCACTCTCAAAAGCATCCATGATTAACATTAGATCCGCCGGTTGTGGCCTTTCCACCTCCGGTGTGGGCAACGGCAACCGGCTCAAAGCATCGGCACAATTCTCTGTGCCAGGTCTGGGGCGAATGATATAATCATAGGCAGATAATGTCAGCACCCACCTTTGGATGCAGGATGAAGTGTTGGTATTGATACCTTTGCTCTCGGAAAACAACGAAATGGGCGGCTTGTGATCGATCTCTAATTCGAACCTCAGACCAAACAGGTATTGATGCATCTTTTTAACACCGTACAACACGCTAAAGCTTCTTTTTCGCCCATGCCGTAGGCTCTTTTTGCTTTGGACAAACTTTTGGATGCATATGTGACAGGTTGAAGTTTCCCCGACTCATTGGCTTGTTGGAGTACGCAACCAATTCCATATGACGATGCGTCACAGGCCAAAACTAAACGCTTACATGGGTCATAATGTACCAGCAGCTTGTTCGAGCAAAGCAGATTGGTGGCTTTCTCACAAGCTCTGCCTTGCGATGTGCCCCACACCCAGTTATCGCCTTTTCTCAATAGCATGTGCAGTGGTTCCAGTACTGTGCTCAATTTAGGTGGGAAGTTACCAAAGTAGTTGAGTAGGCCCAGGAACAAATGCAGCTCCATCACATTCTGCGACTTGGGTACATTCTTGATGGCCTTGGTTTTCACGTCAGTAGGTCTGATGCCATCAACAGCGATTTTCCTCCCGAGGAATTCGACCTCCGGTGTCATGAAGACGCACTTCGAGCATTTCAGTCTGAGTACCACTCTATCCAAATGCAATAGAACCTCTTCTAGGTTGTTCAGATGTTCCTTGGAGTCACGACCGGTGATCAGGATGTCATCTTGGAACACGACGGTTCTGGGAACTGACTTCAGTAGACTTTCCATATTCCTCTAGAATGTTGCTGCAGCCGAGTGAATTCCAAACGGGCACCTGTGGTAAATAAACAGTCCTTTGTGCGTGTTAATGCACATCAGTCTCTTTGGTGTCTCGACCAACTCCTGCATCATATCGGCCGACGTCAAGTCCAGTTTTGTGAACGACTTCCCTCCAGCTAGCATCGCAAACAAGTCATCAGCCTTTGGTAACGTGTACTGATCTTGTTTCAAAACCCTGTTGATCGCAGCCTTGTAGTCTCCACAGATTCTGACTGTGACATCACTTTTCAGCACAGGAACAATGGGGCTGGCCCATTCATTAAATTTGACCGGTGATATGATCCCTTCACGCCGGAGTCTGTCCAATTCAATTTCGACCTTCTCCCTCATCAGATACGGCACTGCCCGAGCTTTATGATGGACGGGTATTGCATCTGAGTCCAGGTGGATCTGCACCTTGGCTCCTGTGAAGTTACCGATACCCGGTTCAAACAGCGAGGGGAACTAGCTCAATACTTGGTCACATGTATCTTCCTCCGATGACAATGCCTTTATGTCGTTCCAGTCGCATCTGATTTTCTCCAACCAGCTCCTGCCGAGCAGCTTTGGGCCATTGCCTGGAACAATCCACAGCGGTATCTCGTGAACCGCACCGTTATATGACACATTAATTTGTGCACTGCCAATCACCTTTATCAGTTCTTTGTACGTGTGCAGCTTGGTGTTAACAGGGCTCAGCTTGGGCCTCACAGTCTTAGTATCTCACAGCTTATTACATGCCCTCTCGTTCATGATCGATTGACTCGCCCCCGTGTCCAGTTCCATCGATACCGGTATCCCATTAAACTTCACATTAATCAACATTGGTTTACTCTTGGTTATGAAAGAGTACAGTCCATACACTTCCTCCTCTGGCATCTTGGATTGTGTATCCGGATCAGCGCTAGTCTGACTCTCATCCTCCACATGGTGTGTCGCAGCTCACTTGCTCATCTGCGGACACTTGCGCTGGAGATGCCCCACTCTCAGACAACCTTTGCAACTATATTGCTTAAATCGGCACTGCTGGTGCCGATGATTTCCCCCACAACGCTAACACGGAGAAGTCGGATAAATTCCCGCTGGCGGACTTTGGGCAGCCACAGGTTTCGTGAACGCAGCCAGATAGGCCCTGCCATGTGCCGCTCTGCCGAACACCGAATCAATCACATTTACAGTACCTGAGGAGGTTTCGTTCTTCACCGATATTTGCTTTAGACTCCTGTCCATCATCGACTGCGTCGGCGGCAGTCGGGAGCAGCGTCGAGGAGGTGCGTGGAGAGGCCTATAAAAGGCACAGCAGGGAGTCCGGGGCCCAGCGTCGAGGAGGTGCGTGGAGTGGCCTATAAAAGGCACAGCAGGGAGTCCGGGGCCCAGCGTCGAGGAGGTGCGTGGAGAGGCCTATAAAAGGCACAGCAGGGAGTCCGGGGCCCAGCGTCAGAGGTGCGTGGAGAGGCCTATAAAAGGCACAGCAGGGAGTCCGGGGCCCAGCGTCAGAGGTGCGTGGAGAGGCCTATAAAAGGCACAGCAGGGAGTCCGGGGCCCAGCGTCGAGGAGGTGCGTGGAGAGGCCTATAAAAGGCACAGCAGGGAGTCCGGGGCCCAGCGTCGAGGAGGTGCGTGGAGAGGCCTATAAAAGGCACAGCAGGGAGTCCGGGGCCCAGCGTCGAGGAGGTGCGTGGAGAGGCCTATAAAAGGCACAGCAGGGAGTCCGGGGCCAGCGTCGAGGAGGTGCGTGGAGAGGCCTATAAAAGGCACAGCAGGGAGTCCGGGGCCCAGCGTCGAGGAGGTGCGTGGAGAGGCCTATAAAAGGCACAGCACGGAGTCCGGGGCCCAGCGTCAGAGGTGCGTGGAGAGGCCTATAAAAGGCACAGCAGGGAGTCCGGGGCCCAGCGTCGAGGAGGTGCGTGGAGAGGACAATAAAGGCACAGCAGGGAGTCCGGGGCCCAGCGTCGAGGAGGTGCGTGGAGAGGCCTATAAAAGGCACAGCAGGGAGTCCGGGGCCCAGCGTCGAGGAGGTGCGTGGAGAGGACAATAAAGGCACAGCAGGGAGTCCGGGGCCCAGCGTCGAGGAGGTGCGTGGAGAGGCCTATAAAAGGCACAGCAGGGAGTCCGGGGCCCAGCGTCGAGGAGGTGCGTGGAGAGGCCTATAAAAGGCACAGCAGGGAGTCCGGGGCCAGCGTCGAGGAGGTGCGTGGAGAGGCCTATAAAAGGCACAGCAGGGAGTCCGGGGCCCAGCCTCGAGGAGGTGCGTGGAGAGGCCTATAAAAGGCACAGCAGGGAGTCCGGGGCCCAGCGTCGAGGAGGTGCGTGGAGAGGCCTATAAAAGGCGGGACTTGTGCAGCTACAGGGAGAAGGCAAAAAAGAAGTAGAAAGAAATCAAAAGGTGACGTCACAGCCAAGAGGGTAAGTGATTGGCTGGTGATTGGTGAGTAGTTTTTCTTTTTTCTCTTCTATATCAGTGAGTAACTTTTAACATTGTTGTTGCCAATTTAAGTGTATCTAAGGGTTAAGTCATGGCAGGAGAGCTCGGTCGGGTGCTATGCTCCTCCTGTACCATGTGGGAACTCAGGGACGACACCAGTGTCCCTGACGACTATATTTGCAGGAAGTGTGTCCACCTCCAGCTCCTGACGGTCCGCGTTGCGGAGTTGGAGCTGAGGGTGGATTCACTCTGGAGCATCCACGATGCTGAGAATGATGTGAGTATCACGTGTAGCGAGTTGGTCGTACCGCAGGGAAAGGGTCCACAGCCAGATAGGTAATGGAAGACCAACAGGAAGAGCAGTGCAAGGGAGGTAGTGCAGGAGTCCCCTGTGGTCATCCCCCTGCAAAACAGATACACTGCTTTGGGTACTGTTGAGGGGGATGACTCATCAGGGGAGGGCAGCAGCAGCCAAGTTCATGGCACCATGGCTGGCTCTGCTGCACAGGAGGTCAGGAAAAAGAGTGGGAGAGCTATAGTGATTGGGGATTCAATGGTGAGGGGAATAGATAGGCGTTTCTGCGGCCGCAACCGAGACTCCAGGATGGTATGTTGCCTCCCTGGTGCAAGGGTCAAGGATGTCTCGGAGCGGGTGCAGGACATTCTAAAAAGGGAGGGAGAACAGCCAGTTGTCGTGGTGCACATTGGTACCAACGACATAGGTAAAAAAAGGGATGAGGTCCTACGAAACGAATTTAAGGAGCTAGGAGCTAAATTAAAAAGTAGGACCTCAAAAGTAGTAATCTCGGGATTGCTACCAGTGCCACGTGATAGTCAGAGTAGGAATCACAGGATAGCGCAGATGAATACGTGGCTTGAGCAGTGGTGCAACAGGGAGGGATTCAAATTCCTGGGGCATTGGAACCGGTTCTGGTGGAGGTGGGACCAGTACAAACCGGACAGTCTGCACCTGGGCAGGACCGGAACCAATGTCCTAGGGGGAGTGTTTGCTCGTGCTGTTGGGGAGGATTTAAACTGATATGGCAGGAGGATGGGAACCAATGCAGGGAGACAGAGGGAAACAAAAAGGAGGCAACAGCAAAAGACAGAAAGGAGATGAGGAAAAGTGGAGGGCAGAGAAACCCAAGGCAAAGAACAAAAAGGGCCACTGTACAGCAAAATTCTAAAAGGACAAAGGGTGTTAAAAGAACAAGCCTGAAGGCTTTGTGTCTTAATGCAAGGAGTATCCGCAATAAAGTGGATGAATTAACTGTGCAAATAGATGTTAACAAAAATGATGTGATTGGGATTACGGAGACGTGGCTCCAGGATGATCAGGGCTGGGAACTCAACATCCAGGGGTATTCAACATTCAGGAAAGATAGAATAAAAAGGAAAAGGAGGTGGGGTAGCATTGCTGGTTAAGGAGCAAATTAAGGCAATAGTTCGGAAGGACATTAGCTTGGATGATGTGGAATCTATATGGGTAGAGCTGCAGAATACCAAAGGACAAAAAACGTTAGTGGGAGTTGTGTACAGACCTCCAAACAGTAGTAGTGATGTTGGAGAGGGCATCAAACATGAAATTAGGGGTGCGTGCAATAAAGGTGCAGCAGTTATAATGGGTGACTTTAATATGCACATAGATTGGGTTCACCAAACTGGAAGCAATACGGTAGAGGAGGATTTCCTGGAGTGCATAAGGGATGGTTTTTTAGACCAATATGTCGAGGAACCAACTAGGGGGGAGGCCATCTTAGACTGGGTGTTGTGTAATGAGAGAGGATTAATTAGCAATCTCGTTGTGCGAGGCCCCTTGGGGAAGAGTGACCATAATATGGTGGAATTCTGCATTAGGATGGAGAATGAAACAGTTAATTCAGAGACCATGGTCCAGAACTTAAAGAAGGGTAACTTTGAAGGTATGAGGCGTGAATTGGCTAGGATAGATTGGCGAATGATACTGAAGGGGTTGACTGTGGATGGGCAATGGCAGACATTTAGAGACCGCATGGATGAACTACAACAATTGTACATTCCTGTCTGTCGTAAAAATAAAGAAGGGAAGGTGGCTCAACCGTGGCTATCAAGGGAAGTCAGGGATAGCATTAAAGCCAAGGAAGTGGCATACAAATTGGCCAGAAATAGCAGCGAACCCGGGGACTGGGAGAAATTTAGAACTCAGCAGAGGAGGACAAAGGGTTTGATTAGGGCAGGGAAAATGGAGTACGAGAAGAAGCTTGCACGGAACATTAAGACGGATTGCAAAAGTTTCTATAGATATGTAAAGAGAAAAAGGTTAGTAAAGACAAACGTAGGTCCCCTGCAGTCAGAATCAGGGGAAGTCATAACGGGGAACAAAGAAATGGCGGACCAATTGAACAAGTACTTTGGTTCGGTATTCACTGAGGAGGACACAAACAACCTTCCGGATATAAAAGGGGTCGGAGGGTCTAGTAAGGAGGAGGAACTGAGGGAAATCCTTATTAGTCGGGAAATTGTGTTGGGGAAATTGATGGGATTAAATCCCCAGGGCCTGATGGACTGCATCCCAGAGTACTTAAGGAGGTGGCCTTGGAAATAGTGGATGCATTGACAGTCATTTTCCAACATTCCATTGACTCTGGATCAGTTCCTATGGAGTGGAGGGTAGCCAATGTAATCCCACTTTTTAAAAAAGGAGGGAGAGAGAAAACAGAGAATTATAGACCGGTCAGCCTGACATCGGTAGTGGGTAAAATGATGGAATCAATTATTAAGGATGTCATAGCAGTGCATTGGAAAGAGGTAATATGATAGGTCCAAGTCAGCATGGATTTGGAAAGGGAAATCATGCTTGACAAATCTTTTGGAAATTTTTGAGGATGTTTCCAGTAGAGTGGACAAGGGAGAAACAGTTGATGTGGTATATTTGGACTTTCAGAAGGCTTTCGACAAGGTCCCACACAAGAGATTAATGTGCAACGTTAAAGAACATGGGATTGGGGGTAGTGTGCTGACATGGATTGAGAACTGGTTGTCAGACAGGAAGCAAAGAGTAGGAGTAAATGGGTACTTTTCAGAATGGCAGGCAGTGACTAGTGGGGTACCGCAAGGTTCTGTGCTGGGACCCCAGCTGTTTACACTGTACATTAATGATTTAGACGAGGGGATTAAATGTAGTATCTCCAAATTTGCGGATGACACTAAGTTGGGTGGCAGTGTGAGCTGCAAGGAGGATTCTATGAGGCTGCAGAGCGACTTGGATAGGTTAGGTGAGTGGGCAAATGCATGGCAGATGAAGTATAATGTGGATAAATGTGAGGTTATCCACTTTGGTGGTAAAAACAGAGAGACAGACTATTATCTGAATGGTGACAGATTAGGAAAAGGGGAGGTGCAAAGAGACCTGGGTGTCATGGTACATCAGTCATTGAAGGTTGGCATGCAGGTACAGCAGGCGGTTAAGAAAGCAAATGGCATGTTGGCCTTCATAGCGAGGGGATTTGAGTACAAGGGCAGGGAGGTGTTGCTACAATTGTACAGGGCCTTGGTGAGGCCACATCTGGAGTATTGTGTACAGTTTTGGTCTCCTAACCTGAGGAAGGACATTCTTGCTATGGAGTGCAGCGAAGGTTCACCAGACTGATTCCCGGGATGGCGGGACTGACCTATCAAGAAAGACTGGATCAACTGGGCTTGTATTCACTGGAGTTCAGAAGAATGAGAGGGGACCTCATAGAAACGTTTAAAATTCTGACGGGGTTAGACAGGTTAGATGCAGGAAGAATGTTCCCAATGTTGGGGAAGTCCAGAACCAGGGGACACAGTCTAAGGATAAGGGGGAAGCCATTTAGGACCGAGATGAGGAGGAATTTCTTCACCCAGAGAGTGGTGAACCTGTGGAATTCTCTACCACAGAAAGTTGTTGAGGCCAATTCACTAAATATATTCAAAAAGGAGTTAGATGAAATCCTTACTACTAGGGGAATCAAGGGGTATGGTGAGAAAGCAGGAATGGGGTACTGAAGTTGCATGTTCAGCCATGAACTCATTGAATGGCGGTGCAGGCTAGAAGGGCCGAATGGCCTACTCCTGCACCTATTTTCTATGTTTCTATGTTTCTATGTTTCTATCATACATGATTGAGCGATCTGGATGGCCCTTTTTAAATCCAACTCCTCCACCACCAGAAGTTTGTGCAGGATCACCTCGTGGTTGATACTGAGAACAAAGAAGTCCCGCAGCATGTCTGCCAACACCTTCCTGAACTTACACAGTCCCGCTAGACGTCTCAGGTCAGCAACGAATTCCGCCGTGCTCTGGCACTCTGATCGAACGTGTGTATAAAACCTGTATCTCGAGATGATGATGCTGTCGTCTGGCTTGAGGTGCTCCCGTACCAATGTACGCAACTACTTGTACGTTTTCTCTGTTGGATCACTAGGCATGAGTAGATTCTTTATCAGACCACAGATCTTTGAACCGTACACAGTGAGGAACACAGCTAGGCGCCGATCTGCATCGTTGACCCACTTCATTTTGTTGGCCATGAAGTACTGGTTCAAATGGCTCACAAAGTCTGCCCAATCTTCTCCCTCCACGACTTGCTCTAAAAATCCAATCGTGTTCATTTTGCAAACAAAGGTTCTTGTATTCTCGTCGCCAAATGTAATGTATGGAATAAAGGTTCAAGCTGAGTACTGTTTAACTAAGCAAGGTACAACCTTGGCTCTGTCTTATTTAGGCTCAAAGTGCCTGACTCTCAAAATGGCTGGCCTTTTATACCATGAGCGTGCTGCTCAGTGGTCTCCAACAATGACGCCATCTGGTGGCTACAAACAGAATGACTTGGACGTGGGTGCACAGGGCACAATTTCAAAATGTACAGATGACACAATATCTGGAAGTACAGTGAACAGTGAGGAGGATAGTGACAGACCAGGAAGACATAGACAGGCTGGTGAAATGGGCGGACAGGTCGCTGATTAACACAGAAAAGTGTGAAGTGATACATTTTGATCAGAAGAATGAGGAGAGGAAATATAAACTAAAGGGTACAATCCTGAAGTGGGTGCATGAACAGAGAGACCTGGGGGTACATGAGCACAAATCGTTGAAGGTGGCAGGATGAGAAAGTGGTTAAAAAAGTATTTGGCATCCTGGGCTTCATAAATAGAGGCATAGAGTACAAAAGCAGGGAAGTTATGGTGAACCTTTATAAAACACTGGTTCGGCCTAAACTGGAGTATTGTGTCCAATTCTGGGCACCACACTTTAGGAAGGATGTGAAGGCCTTCGAGAGGGTGCAGAAAATATTTACAAGAATGTTCCAGGGATGAGGGACTTCAGTTACATGGACAGACTGGAGAAACTGGGGTTGTTCTCCTTGGAGCAGAGAGGATTGAGAGGAGATCTGAGAGAGGTGATCAAAATCATGAGGGGTCCAGACAGAGTAGATAGAGAGAAACTGTTCCCATTGGTGGAAGGGTCGGGAACCAGAGGTCACAGATTTAAGGTGATTGTCAGAAGAACCAATGAGGTAAAACCTTTTGACGCAGCGAGTGGTTATGATCTGGAATGCAGTGCCTGAAAGCTTGGTGGAGGCAGATTCAATCGTAGCTTTCAGAAGGGAATAGGTCAGTACCCGAAGGGAACAGGTTTACAGGGCTACGGGGAGAGGGCGGGAGAGAGGGACTCACTGAAGTGCTCTTACAGAGAGTCAGCACGGGCTCGACGGGCCGAATGGCCTCCCTCTGTGCTGTAACCATTCCAGGATTCTATTCTATGGTTCTAATTAAATAAATCTGGAATAAAAATCTAGTATCAGTAATGGTGACCA
Organism: Pristiophorus japonicus; assembly: GCF_044704955.1. NCBI lineage: Eukaryota > Metazoa > Chordata > Chondrichthyes > Pristiophoridae > Pristiophorus > Pristiophorus japonicus. The sequence goes on from NW_027252889.1 coordinate 456,920, forward strand.
TGAAACTACCAGATTCTGGTTCCCCAATGTCCTTTAGGGAATGAAATCTGGCCAATATGTGACTCCAGACCACAGCAATGTGGTTGAGTTCTAACTGCCCTCTGACATGACCGAGCAAGACACACAGTTGTAACAAACTGCGACCAAGAAATATACTCACTGTAGGAGTAGCATCACCTCACGGGCTGCACCTTCCCAAGGGCAATAAATGCTCTTTGTGAACGATTAAAAAACCATCGGCCATCTCTGGCCACCTGCTGCAGACACTCTCACCCTGACTTTATCACTTCAAGACTCGACTATTGCAGTGCTTTCCTGGTTGGCCTCACATCCTCCGCCGAACATAAACTTTAGCTCATCCATAACTCTGCTTGCCTATCCTACACTGCAGCACTCCCCACATACACTGCGTCACTCCCCACATACACACACACACTGCGTCACTCCCCACACACACTCACACTGCGTCACTCCCCACACACACACACACACAATCCCCACACACATACACCCCATACACATACACACACTCCCCACACACACACACTCCCCACGCGCGTGCACACTCCCCAAACATACATTCCCCCCCCACGCACACACACACACTCCCCGCACACACACACACTCCCCGCACACACACACACCCCATACACACACACACACACTCTCCACACACACACACTCCCCACTCGCGTGCACACTCCCCAAACATACACTCCCCCCCTCCCCCCACACACACACACACACCCACACACACTGTGTCGCTCCCCATACACACTGTGTCACCCCCCACACACACACACTCCCCACACACACTGCGTCGCTCCCCACGTGTACTACATCACGAGTCCAGTTTGTGTGGTATAAATCTCAGTACAACACGTCCCTCACTGGACACTAAACATCAACATTGCTGAGAGAGGTGGCAAGAATTGAAGTAGAAATTGTTCCAGTGGTGAGCTCTGTTCCAAGTCTGAGGGTGAGGCACATTAGTGATGCCCGACAGAGGGAGCTTTACTCCACAGCTGACTCTCCTATATCTTCACCAGCTTGATGCAGCTATTGAGTGCTTGAAATGGGAAAGTGTTCCATTTTTCAGAGATAACAATAAGTACAAGATTCATCCGATTGATTTTTAGAAACATCACAAAACAATAAACATTATTCGGACTAATCAACGGAATGAGTAATGAATTGGGTTTCTTACCACTGACTGTTGCATACACCGTGTTAAGCTCTCCAGCGGGGGGCCTAGGGAGATGGTGCAGAAACAGAAAGTCAATGATTCATTTACAGCATAAATATCAGTGAATGTTTCTGTACAACAACTTCACACTGGCACTGCTGTGAGCATAAATATCAGTGAATGTTTCTGTACAACAACTTCACACTGGCACTGCTGTGAGCATAAATATCAGTGAATGTTTCTGTACAACAACTTCACACTGGCACTGCTGTGAGCATAAATATCAGTGAATGTTTCTGTACAACTTCACACTGGCACTGCTGTGAGCATAAATATCAGTGAATGTCTCTGTACAATTTCATACTGGCACTGCTGTGAGCATAAATATCAGTGAATGTTTCTGTACAACTTCACACTGGCACTGCTGTGAGCATAAATATCAGTGAATGTTTCTGTACAATTTCATACTGGCACTGCTGTGAGCATAAATATCAGTGAATGTTTCTGTACAACTTCACACTGGCACTGCTGTGAGCATAAATATCAGTGAATGTTTCTGTACAACTTCACACTGGCACTGCTGTGAGCATAAATATCAGTGAATGTTTCTGTACAACAACTTCACACTGGCACTGCTGTGAGCATAAATATCAGTGAATGTTTCTGTACAACTTCACACTGGCACTGCTGTGAGCATAAATATCAGTGAATGTTTCTGTACAACTTCACACTGGCACTGCTGTGAGCAGGAAAGAGCACAGAAGCTTCAAAGAACGTCTCTCTCTTAAAATGAAATTCTGCACAAGTCATGACCGTTTGGTTGATGTTCGATCGACTCCTCCTGATTGAAGTGGGTTATGTTTGTCTCCTATACATAACAACAACAACTTGTATTATATAGTGCCTTTAACGTAGTGACTGTCCCAAGGTGCTTCACAGGAGTATTATTTGAGATAAAGAATTTGACACTGAGCCACATAAGTAGAAATTGGTGCAGGTGACCAAAAGCTTGTTCAAAGAGTTAGGTTTTAAGGAGCGTCTTGAAGGAGGAAGGAGAGGTAGAGAGGCGGAGAGGTCTAGGCAGGGAGTTCCAGAGCTTGGGGCCCAGGCAACAGAAGGTCAGCGAGCACAGGGGTGATGAGTGAGCAGGACTTGGTGCGAGTTCGGACACGGGCTGCCGAGTTTTGGATTACCTCTAGTTTACGTAGGGTATAATATGGGAGGTCAGCCAAGAGTGCTTTGGAATAGTCAAATCTAGAGGTAACAAAGGCATGGATGAGGGTTTCAGCAGCGGATGAGCTGAGGCAAGGGCGGAGATGGGTGATGTTACGGAGGTGGAAATAGGCGGTTGTAGTTATGCTGTGGCTATGTGATCGAAAGCTCATTTCAGGGTCAAATATGACACCAAGATTGCGAACAGTCTGGTTCAACCTCAGGCAGAAGTTGGAGAGAGGGATGGAGTCAGTGGCTAGGGAACGGAGTTTGTGGCAGGGACCGAAAACAATGAACATAAGAACATAAGAAATAGGAGCAGGAGTAGGCCATACAACCCCTCGAGCCTGCTCCGCCATTTAATATGATCATGGCTGATCCGATCATGGACTCAGGTCCACTTCCCTGCCCGTTCCCCATCACCCCTTATGCCCTTATCAGTTAAGAAACTGTCTATCTCTGTCTTAAATATATTCAATGCCCCAGCTTCCACAGCTCTCTGAGGCAGCGAAGTCCACAGATTTACAACCCTCTGAGGGAAGAAATTCCTCCTCATCTCAGTTTTAAATGGGCGGTCCCTTATACTAAGATTATGCCTCCTAGTTCTCGTCTCCCGTATCAGTGGAAACATCCTCTCTGCATCCACCTTGTCATAGAAAAACATAGAAACATAGAAAATAGGTGCAAGAGTAGGCCATTCGGCCCTTCGAGCCTGCACCACCATTCAATGAGTTCATGGCTGAACATGCAACTTCAGTACCCCATTCCTGCTTTCTCGCCATACCCCTTGATCCCCCTAGTAGTAAGGACTACATCTAACTCCTTTTTGAATATATTTAGTGAATTGGCCTCAACAACTTTCTGTGGTAGAGAATTCCACAGGTTCACCACTCTCTGAGTGAAGAAACTTCTCCTCATCTCGGTCCTAAATGGCTTACCCCTTATCCTTAGACTGTGGCTTACCCCTTATTCTTAGACTATGCCTAAGAAAGGCAGAGAGAAATTTGTACATGATCTACATAGCACTCATCCTGGTATTGTCATGATGAAAGCCATTGCCAGGTCTCATGTATGATGACCTGGAATTGACTCTGATCTGGAATCATGTGTGCATCAGTGCAACACTTGTATGCAGCTAATTAAAGCATCAGCGAAATCGCCGCTGAGTCTGTGGTTGTGGCCATCTAAACCATGGTCCAGGATCCACATTGACTTTGCAGGTCTCTTCCTGGGAAAGATGTTTTTAGTTGTGGTGGATGCATATTCCAAGTGGATATGGTGTATAATCATGTCATCCAGTACATCCACAGCTACCATTGAAACATAGAAACATAGAAAATAGGTGCAGGAGTAGGCCATTCGGCCCTTCGAGCCTGCACCACCATTCAACGAGTTCATGGCCGAACATGCAACTCCAGCACCCCACTCCCGCTCCCCCGCCACACCCCCCAATCCTCCCAGTAGCGAGGACCACATCTAACTCCTTCCCGAACGCATTTAGTGAATTGGCCTCAACAACTTTCCGTGGTAGAGAATTCCACAGGTCCACCACCCCCCGGGCGAAGAAGTTTCCCCCCCATCTCGGCCCCAAATGGCCCATCCCCATCCCTAGACCGAGACCCCCGGTCCCGGACCCCCCTAACACCAGGAACATCCCTCCCGCATCCAACCTGTCCAAACCCGCCAGAACCCTAAACATTTCCATGAGATCCCCTCTCACTCCTCCGAACTCCAGCGAATACAAGCCCAGTCGATCCAGCTCCCCCCCCCTCACCCAGACACGTCAGTCCCACCATCCCGGGAATCAATCCGGTGAACCCTCGCTGTACCCTCTCAACAGCAAGAGTGTCCCCCCTCAAGTCAGGAGACCAAAACTGCACACAACACTCCAGGCACAGCCTCACCAGGGCCCTGCACAACCGCAGCAACACCTCCCCACCCCTGCACTCAAATCCCCCCGCCATGAAGGCCAACACGCCACCCGCCCTCCCAACCGCCTGCCGTACCTGCATGCCAACCCCCAGTGACCGATGTCCCACGACACCCAGGTCTCGTTGCACCTCCCCTTTTCCTAATCTGTCACCATTCAGATAATAGTTTGTCTCTCTGTTTTTACCACCAAAGTGGATAACCTCACATTTATCCACATTATACTTCATCTGCCATGCATTTGCCCACTTACCTAACCTATCCAAGTTCGCAGCAGCCCACCAAACTGTGCTCCAGCAAATTGTTGGGGATGTTGAGGTGCTGCCCTGGGGGAGTGGCACTGGGTCAGTGGAGCAGGAACCTGCTGTCCTTTCTCAGTATGACAGCTATCCTGATCCCACCACTGCCACTCCGCCATTGCACTTGTCGCTGGCCGTCATCCAGCCAGCCCAGACTGCTGCTGCCCAGCCTGAGGTGGTGGAGTCTACAGCCAAGCCTTCCAGGCCCAGAGCTGGTCGAGGGTGTCCTGCAAGGCCTTCTGTAGTATCTGGCCCTGACACGCAGCAGTCTTCCACCAGCCGTGCCTCAGCGGAGGAACGCTAGACTAGTTAAAGCAAAAAGGGGATAGAAGGAAATGCACAAGGGTGATTAGTAAATATATTATGTTGTTCTGATATAAATTTGGATTGGAATTTTTAATCTTTGCTGTTGTCTCTCATTTCAGTTTTGGGGCTTTGGAATGGAAGGGAAAATGGATGTGGTCATGGGGACGTCCAAAGGAACCGGGAAGTGGGATGGAACTCTGATGAGACGGTCGCGGATCTCAGAATCTTATACGTATCGAAACGATCACCTCTCATTCTTCTGAATGCCAATGAGTAGAGGCCCAACCTGTGATGCAGACAGTTTCCATCTGACAGTGCAGAATTAGGTATTAGCAGGCAATAGGCTGGGCCGCTGTGGTAGTTGAGTTAGTGCAGAGGTCTATGTTGGTAAGGGTGTATTGGGCCAGTGTATTTTGTAGATGGGGTCAGGACTAGAAAAGCATTGGTGCATCTTGGAGATGAATGATCCCGGTGACTGCGTGCATCATGTTGTGTCTTTGATCCCGCTTGTCACAATGATGTCAGGAACCAGAGCTCAGAGGATAGCCTTTGTCTCTCAGGAGCCATGATCCCAGTCTGCCTTCTCCTTGAAAGAGTTTAGGCACAGTGGATGGTCTTAAAATGGAGGGATCAGAACATTCACCGCATGATGAGCTGGTCACTGAACTGCACATTGAGGGGGTTAGAAACCCCTGGAGTTCAGGGAGACCGTGGTGTAATGTGTTGGGTCCAAAGTGGGCACGGATACCAACAACAATGCCTTGGACTTTGGCGAATCCTGTGATGTGGAATAATTCCAATGCAGTGCATCACAACTAATAAAACAAAACTGCACTTTAAAAAATACAATCACCAGCCGCAGCTCTCAAATCCCACGTCCATCATCAAAAACGCTGCTGTGGAAAAGCCAGAAGCCCTTTGCGTACCGACCTGCTGAAAGCACTGGCTCACTTTATGTGGGTGAGCAGAGCACAATGGACATTGCTCCTGGGAAAACTGGGGAATGCTGCTAGCCACCATTAGCATTCATTTCCACAGATTACAAGATGTAAAATGGGCTCCTGCACATTTTCCACACGTGCATTAGAGCGGTCTAACAGGATTCCCCGCACTATTTCCTGGCCCAGGTGCCTTTCCGTTATGACCCACTGACTGGGAAGTATGGCACCAGATATTCCCAGAGTTACCAGGGATGAGGGGGTCTGTGTTACAAGGATAGGCTAGAGCGACTGGGATGGAATTTTCTTCAAACAGGAAGATTGAGGGAGGATTTGATCGAGATGTTCAAAGTGATAAAAGGAGTAGATGAGTTACAGACAGATAGACGCTTTACATTGGCAGTTATATGGAAGACACAAGGCCGTGAGCACATGGACCCCCGGCTGAGCACACAGCCTGAAGCAGCGCTCCCACCTGGAAAATTCCAGCCGTAAAATTTCAAAGGTGCAGAAGGAGGGAAGGGCAGAGAGAGAAAACACAACAACGAGAGCACGGGACAGAGATACAGAAGGACAATAAGAGAAAGGGAGGCAAAGGTTGAGATACAGTCACATGGAGAAAACAGGTGGGACAATGAGAGTGTGTGGCAGCGAGAGAGAGAGAGAGCGGGCGATACAGATGGACAGAGAGAGGCAGAAGGAGAAGGAGAGAAACACTGAAAGAGAGGGTGTAAAACACAAAACTCCTTTAATCACCTGAGAAGTTGCAGTGTATTTTATAACTGGGTGATTTAATGCTGTTTATGTTTGTATTTATTGACCTGTACAGCAAGAGAAAACCCTCAGTCCCCAGCTAGTCTGCCCCCATTCTTGGGCTGCTTCCATCCCCTGCACCAATCAATATCAGACTGAAATGAGACAGGAAATGAAACTGTATTTACCCTTCTGCTTTTAATCTGCTTTGAAAACATGCCCATTTTTTCACGTAGAATACTGCGGCTATGAAGATGCAGAGTAAGGCGGCTAATACCAGGGCACAGACTGCAATGCTGATGATGATATTCAGAGACCACTTTTCAGATAACTCTGTAAAATATCAAAAGGTGACGTATAGTTCAATAGCAGTAAGGTGAATCGAGTAAAGATTCGGATTCCTGTCCTTCAGAAAACCAGGTTTAATATAAGCACAACCGAGACAGGCAGCTCCCCCTCGGTATAACATTAAAACCAGGTTTAATATAAGTACAACCGAGACAGGCAACTCCCCCTCGGTATAACATTAAAACCAGGTTTAATATAAGCACAACCGAGACAGGCAACTCCCCCTCGGTATAACATTAAAACCAGGTTTAATATAAGCACAACCGAGACAGACAGCTCCCCCTCGGTATAACATTAAAACCAGGTTTAATATAAGCACAACCGAGACAGGCAACTCTCCCTCGGTATAACATTAAAACCAGGTTTAATATAAGCACAACCGAGACAGACAGCTCCCCCTCGGTATAACATTAAAACCAGGTTTAATATAAGCACAACCGAGACAGACAGCTCTCTCTCGGTATAACATTAAAACCAGGTTTAATATAAGCACAACCGAGACAGGCAGCTCTCCCTCGGTATAACATTAAAACCAGGTTTAATATAAGCACAACCGAGACAGGCAGCTCCCCGTCGGTATAACATTAAAACCAGGTTTAATATAAGCACAACCGTTAAGTTCCCTCAGTAACCTTTTCCTGCTTTCTCTCCATACCCCTTGATCTCTTTAGCCGTAAAGGCCATATCTAACTCCCTCTTGAATATATCCAATGAACTGGCATCAACAACTCTCTTTGGCAGGGAATTCCACAGGTTAACTACTCTCTGAGTGAAGAAGTTTCTCCTCATCTCAGTCCTAAATGGCCTACCCCTTATCCTAAGATTATGTCCCCTGGTTCTGGACTTCCCCAACCTCGAGAACATTCTTCCCACATCTAACCTGTCCAGTCCCGTCAGAATCTTATACGTCTCTATGAGATCCCCTCTCATCCTTCTAAACTCCAGTGAATTAAGGTCCAGTTGATCCAGTCTCTCCTCATATGTCAGTCCAGCCATCCCTGGAATCAGTCTGGTGAACCTTCGCTGCACTCCCTCAATAGCAAGAATGTCCTTCCTCAGATTAGGAGACCAAAACTGAACACAATATTCCAGGTGATGCCTCACCAAGGCCCTGTACAACTGCAGTAAGACCTCCCTGCTCCTATACTCAAATCCTCTAGCTATGCACTTGGACTGGGGTAAGGTACTTTGGCTGGGGGAGGGATATACTTGGACTGGGGTAAGGTACTTTGGCTGGGGGAGGGATATACCTGGACTGGGGTAAGGTACTTTGGCTGGGGGAGGGATATACTTGGTCTGGGGTAAGGTACTTTGACTGGGGGAGGGATATACTTGGTCTGGGGTAAGGTACTTTGACTGGGGGAGGGATATACTTGGACTGGGGTAAGGTACTTTGGCTGGGGGAGGGATGTACCTGGACTGGGGTAAGGCCCTTGCTGTCTTCTGGGGAGCTCTGTACTCTGTCGCTTCAGGAAGTCAAAGTGGATCGAATTACAATTTGCAAAGTCAGTGAGACCTTGGGATGGGCAGTTCCAGTTACACATTCCAGTGAAACTTCAGGGTGTGGCTTATCCTCCACAAGGACCAATCATTGACAAAGGGTGGAGCATGGCGGCCATTTTTGCAGTACAAATAAGTGTGCCCATTTCTTTTCCCATGTCTGTTTTCCCCTCTCCCTTCTCTTTTGTTCTGAGTGGCCCACACCCAAAATGTCAACTCCTCCGTTTTCTCCACAAAAAACAGACTGGCCGAGACATTCCGTGTGTTCTGTTGTTGTTCCAGAGTTTTGATCCATTCTTACATCGCCACTATTCAACTCTGGCATTTTGCACATCACTAACAACATTCCCACTCTCTGTTCCACAGCACGACAGTAACCACTGTGTCTGACGGTATATTTCCACTGGTCCACCCCACTGTGTGAAGGTTACACATGTTCCCAGTAAGGAGCTGTTACTGTGACCCTGCCAGTGTGAGCTAACATTGACTTACCGGTTACATTGAGCTGGGTCCCTGCTCCATAGATGTAGCTCCACACACTGCAGCTGTAGGCAGCAGTATCACTGAGGGACACATTCACGATGGTCAGAATGTAACTGTTACTGATGATGTTCCTGGAAGGCAGAAAACGGTCGTGGAAACCCCAGGACTTGGTAATGGTGCCATTCACAAACTGGCTCATCACCCACTCGCTGTTGTTCCCGGGTCGCTGGCAGTGCCAGTGGACATCAGCGTCACTCACACTGGCATTGTACATGGCACATTGTAACTGCACGGTTTCACCCTCTGGGACCTTGCTGACTGTTGGATGCTGAACAAGGACCGGATCAGCCAATGGATCTGTACGTGGGAAATATATGGAGTCTGACACAAAGAAATATATTTCTCCAGCGTTCAAAGTTTAACAATTTATAACATTTGGAGTTAGAAGGTTATGGGTTCATGTCCCACTCCAGAGACTTCAGCACATATCTAGACATTCCAGTGCAGTATGGAGTGCAGTAGGCTGACACTCCCAGTGCAGTGCTGAGGGGGCGCTGCACTGTCCGAGGTGCCAGCTTTTGAATGAGTTATTAAACCGAGGCCCCGTCTGCTCTCTCAAGTGGATGTAAAAGATCCCACGGCACTATTTTGAAGAAGAGCAGGGAAGTTATCCCCAGTGCCCTGGCCATTATCACATTGCTGTTTATGGGAGCTTGCTGTGTGCAAAGTAGCTGCTGTGTTTCCTACATTACAACAGTGTCTACATTTGAACAAGTACTTCATTGGCTGTAAAGCACTGTAGAAATTCAAATCTTTCTTTCTCGCAGTCACAATGTCGTGGGTTCAAGTCCCACTCCAGAGATCCCAGCACATATCTAGACACTCCAGTGCAGTATGGAGGGTGTGCTGCACTGTTGGAGGTGCTGTTATTGAAATGAGATGTCAAACCAAGATTGGCATCTCAGTTGGATGTAAAAGATCTCACGGCATTATTCGAAGATTAGCAGGGGAGTTCTCTAAGTGTCCAGGCCAACATTTATACCTAAAACACATGATCTGGCTATTTATTTAATCGCTGTTTGTGGGACCTTGTGTGTTTCCTAAATTACAACAGAGACTACACTTCACATGTACTTCATTGGCTTATGTAAAGTGCTTTGGGACATCCCGAGACTGAAAGGCGCTATAGAAGTGCAGGTTCTTTCTCTTAGTGTCTATCCCTGGTGCCTCCAAAAGGCCAATGGAAGGCTGGGACCAGGCATATCCGGGTCCAGGAATAATTTGCAGCCCTCCCATGCACTCCAGGCAGAGTTATAGCAGCAGAGTGGGCGAGAGCTGTGGATAAGAACATAAGAAGTTAGGGACATTGGAACAGGTTCTGGGGGAGGTGGGACCAGTACAAAACAGGCGGTCTGCACCTAGGCAGGACCGGAACCAATGTCCTGGGGGGGGTGTTTGCTCGTGCTGTTGGGGAGGAGTTAAACTAATATGGCGGGGGATGGGAACCAATGCAGGGAGACAGAGGGAAACAAAAAGGAGACAAAAGCAAAAGACAGAAAGGAGATGAGTAAAAGTGGAGGGCAGAGAAATCCAAGGCAAAAAACAAAAAGGGCCACTGAATATAAAGGGGCTGGAGGAAGGGTCAAAACTAAAAATCATGGTTTAAAAACTAGTCTTAAAACAGTCTACCTAAAAGCACGCAGCATTCGAAATAAAGTAAATGAGTTGACGGCACAAAGCATTACAAATGGGTATGATTTGGTGGCCAATACAGAAATGTGGTTGCAAGACCAAGACTGGGAATTAAACATCCAGGGGTATCTGACGATTCGGAAAGATAGACAAGAAGGGAAAGGAGGTGGGGTAGCTCTGTTAATAAAGGATGATATCAGGGCAGTTGTGAGAGACGATATTGGCTCTAATGAACAAAATGTTGAATCATTGTGGGTGGAGATTAGAGATAGTAAGGGGAAAAAGTCACTTATAGGCCCCCAAATAATAACTTCATGGTGGGGCGGGCAATAATCAAGGGAATAATGGAGGCATGTGAAAAAGGAATAGCAGTAATCATGGGGGATTTTAACCTACTGATCGATTGGTCAAATCAAATCGCACGGGGTAGCCTGGAGGAGGAATTCATAGAATGCATATGGGATTGTTTCTGAGAACAGTATGATACAGAACCTACAAGGGAGCAAGCTATCTTAGATCTGGTCCTGTGTAATGAGACAGGAATAATAAATGATCTCCTCATAAAAGATCCTCGCGGAACGAGTGATCACAGTATGATTGAATTTATAATACAGATTGAGGGTGAGGAAGTAGTGTCTCAAACGAGCGTACTATGCTTAAACAAAGGGGACTACAGTGGGATGAGGGCAGAGTTGGCTAAAGTAGACTGGAAACACAGACTAAATGGTGGCACAATTGAGGAACAGTGGAGGACTTTTAAGGAGCTCTTTCATAGTGCTCAACAAAAATATATTCCAGTGAAAAAGAAGGGCGGTAAGAGAAGGGATAACCAGCCGTGGATAACCAAGGAAATAAAGGAGAGTATCAAATTAAAAACCAATGCGTATAAGGTGGCCAAGGTTAGTGGGAAACTAGAAGATTGGGAAAATTTTAAACGACAGCAAAGAATGACTAAGAAAGCAATAAAGAAAGGAAAGATAGATTACGAAGGTAAACTTGCGCAAAACATAAAAACGGATAGTAAAAGCTTTTACAGATATATAAAATGGAAAAGAGTGACAAAAGTAAATGCTGGTCCCTTAGAAGATGAGAAGGGGGATTTAATAATGGGAAATGTGGAAATGGCTGAGACTTTAAATAATTATTTTGCTTCGGTCTTCACAGTGGAAGACACAAAAACCATGCCAAAAATTGCTGGTCACGGGAATGTGGGAAGGGAGGCCTTGAGACAATCACTATCACTAGGGGGGTAGTGCTGGACAGGCTAATGGGACTCAAGGTAGACAAGTCCCCTGGTCCTGATGAAATGCATCCCAGGGTATTAAAAGAGATGGCGGAAGTTATAGCAGATGCATTCGTTATAATCTACCAAAATTCTCTGGACTCTGGGGAGGTACCAGCGGATTGGAAAGCAGCTAATGTAACGCCTCTGTTTAAAAAAGAGGGCAGACAAAAGGCAGGTAACTATAGGCTGGTTAGTTTAACATCTGTAGTGGGAAAATGCTTGAAACTATCATTCAGGAAGAAATAGCGGGACATCTAGATAGGAATAGTGCAATCAAGCAGACGCAGCATGGATTCATGAAGGGGAAATCATGTTTAACTAATTTACTGGAATTCTTTGAGGATATAATGAGCATGGTGGATAGAGGTGTACCGATGGATGTGGTGTATTTAGATTTTCAAAAGGCATTCGATAAGGTGCAACACAAAAGGTTACTGTAGAAGATAAAAGTACGCGGAGTGATATGAAATGTATGAGCATGGATCGAGAATTGGCTGGCTAACAGAAAGCAGAGAGTCGAGATAAATGGGTCCTTTTCAGGTTGGAAATCGGTGTTAGTGGTGTGCCACAGGGATCGGTGCTGGGACCACAACTGTTTAAAATATACATAGATGACCTGGAAGAGAGGACAGAGTATAGTGCAACAAAATTTGCAGATGACACAAAGATTAGTGGGAAAGCGGTTGTGTCGAGAACACAGAGAGGCTGCAAAGAGATTTAGATAGGTTAAGCAAATGGGCTAAGCTTTGGCAGATGGAATACAATGTCGGAAAGTGTGAGGTCATCCACCTTGGGAACAAAAACAGTAAAAGGGAATATTATTTGAATGGGGAGAAATTACAACATGCTGTTAGGCAGAGGGACTTGGGGGTCCTTGTGCATGGATCCCAAAAAGTTAGTTTGCAGGTGCAGCAGGTAATCAGGAAGGCGAATGGAATGTTGGCCTTCATTGCGAGAGGGATGGAGTACAAAAGCAGGGAGGTCCTTTTGCAACTGTATAGGGTATTGGTGAGGCCGCACCTGGAGTACTGCGTGCAGTTTTGGTCACCTTACTAAAGGAAGGATTTACTAGCTTGAAGCGGGTACAGAGACGATTCACTAGGCTGATTCCGGAGATGAGGGGGTTACCTGATGATGATAGATTGAGTAGACTGGGTCTTTACTCGTTGGAGTTCAGAAGGATGAGGGGTGATCTTATTAGAAACATTTAAAATAATGAAAGGGATAGACAAGATAGAGGCAGAGAGGTTCGGGGAGACTAGAACTAGGGGGCACAGCCTCAAAATATGGGGGAGCAAATTTAAAACCGAGTTGAGAAGGAATTTCTTCTCCCAGAGGGTTGTGAATCTGTGGAATTCTCTGCCCAAGGAAGCAGTTGAGGCTAGCTCATTGAATGTATTCAAGTCACAGATGGATAGATTTTTAACCAATAAGGGAATTAAGGGTTATGGGGAGCGGGCGGCTAAGTGGAGCTGAGTCCACGGCCAGATCAGCCATGATCTTGTTGAATGGCGGAGCAGGCTCGAGGGGCTAGATGGCCTACTCCTGTTCCTAATTCTTATGTTCTTCTGTTCTTATGTAGGAGGAGGAGTAGGCCATTTGGCTCCTCGAGCCTGCTCCGCCATTCAATAAGATCATGGCTAATCCGATCATGGACTCAGCTCAACTTTTCTGCCCATCTCCGGAATCAACCTGGTGAACCTTCTCTGAACAGCCTCCAATGCAAGTCTATCCTTCCGTAAATACGGAGACTAAAACTGCACGCAGTACTCCAGGTGTGGCCTCACCATACCCTGTGTAGAAGTGTGACGATAGAATTAGATTAGTTCTCACTGGAGCAGGGATATTTCATTGAGAGAGGACATGAAGCAGGTTTTTAAAATGCTGAAAATAGACTGGGATATAGAGGGCATAATTTCAAAGTTTGCAGATGAGGAGGAAAGCAGCAGCCTCCAGGAGGACTGGTGAAATGAGCAGATACATGGCAGATGCAATTTAATGCAGAGAAGTGTGAAGTGATGCATTTTGGAAGGAAAAATGAGGAATGGTAATATGAACTAAATGGTGCAATTATAAAGTGGGTGCAGGAACAGGGAGCCCTGGGGGTTCACATACACAAATCTTCATAGTGGCAGGACAAGTTGATGAGGCTTTAAAAGAGCTAAAAAACCCTGGGTTTATAAATCGAGGTGTAGAATACAAAAGCAAGGAAGTGATGCTAAACCTCCATACATCACTGGTTAGGCCTCAGCTGGACTATTGTGTCCAATTCTGGGCACCACACTTTAGGAACGATGTCAAGGCCTTGGCGAGGGTGCAGAGGAGATTTACTAGAATGAGACCAGAGATGAGGGACTTCAGTTATGTGGAGAGACTGAAGAAGTTAGGATTGTTCTCCTTAGAGCAGTGAAGTTACAGGGGGATTTAATCAAGGTGTCAAAATTCTGAGGGGTTTTGCTGGAGTAAATGAGGATGAAATGTTCAGTGTGGGGAGGATCAGTAACCAGAGCACACAGATTGAAGATAATTAACAAAAGTACCAGGGGGGAGGGTGGGGGGGAAAGAGATGAGAATTCCTTTTTACGCAGCGAGTTGCTGTGATCTGGAATGTGCTGCCTGAAAGGGCGGTGGAAGATTCAATGGTAACTTTCAAAATGGAATTGGATAAATACTTGAAAAGGAATAAAATTGCAGGGCTGTGGGGAAAGAGCAGGGGCAGTGGGAATAATTGGATCGTTCTTTCAAAGAGCCAGCACGGGCACGATGGGCCGAATGGCCTCTTTCTGTGCTGTAAGATTATATAAAAGCTTGAATAATACAAGTGTAAACTTTATCAAAGTTTGATTCAAACAGAAGGAAGTCGGAGCATAAAACTGGTCAATGGGACTGTGGAGCGAGAACAGCTTGTATTGTGAGACAGCAAGTACCTAAAATATACAGCGCATGGTGTTTGTCTCAATGTTATACCAGTGATGGTCATCCCTGCCCTACTTCAATAACTGCACTTGGTGCGAGGGGGAACACATCCTCTGCCCAGAACATCGCAAATCCAGCCAAACAATTTTTATAGAATTAACCACAAATCATTATTTCAGGTGAATTTATAAAGAATGAACAAATCCTGTCGGGAGCGGAAAGGAGCAGCATAAAAATCAACTTAGGAATTAAATCGAGGGTAAGGGAGGGATATGTGGGTGGGGGAGGGGGAGGGGATGTGCGGGGACATGGGGATGTGGGTGGGGGAGGGGAGATGTGGGTGGGGGAGGAGACGTGGGGGAGGGGGGGTGTGGGTGGGGGAGGGGACATGGGGGAGGGGGGGAAGTGGGTTGGGGAGGGGACGTGGGGGAGCAGGATGTGGGTGGGGGAGAGGGGGCGTTGGTGGGGGAGGGGACGTGAGGGAGGGGGAGGGGACGTGGGGGAGGGGGAAGGGACGTGGGGGAGGGGGAGGGGTGATGTGGTTGGGGGGGACGTGGGGGAGGGGTGATGTGGGTGGGGGACGACGTGGGGGAGGGGTGATGTGGGTGGGGGAGAGGACGTGGGGGAGGGGGAGGGGTGATGTGGGTGGGGGAGAGGACGTGGGGGAGGGGGAGGGGTGATTGGATGGGGGAGGGGACGTGGGGGAGGGGGAGGGGTGATGTGGTGGGGGGGATGTGGGGGAGGGGGAGATCAGCACAGCCCGGGTTCAGCTTTCCCGATGTGAAACTTTGAATGGGCCGCGCCGCCCGTTAAAGGGACCACGCATCAAAAAGCAAATGCAGGGTAACACTGATGGGGATATGTGTGGGTGTGAATGGTAACTTGGGCAAGGAGTCAGGGACTGTGGACTGGACCATCACGAGGAGAAAATAGGCGCAGATAAATGTGAGAAATTATTGCAAAACTATCTGCTGCTGAGTTGCACTGTGACGGATTACTGGCACTTTAATGTTTAGTAATGTTGAATTTTAAAAGAATCAAATCGCCTTAGAATTGCTAATCCCTGTCAGTATAAGTGAAATCACACTTTAGGCGAAACAATATATTTCCATCAAGTTTGGGAAGCTCTTGTGTTCTATTGAGAAGTGAAGTGTGTATAAGAGGGATCCCACAATGCTGTGCTCCCAGTGAGAAGCCACAGTCCCATGGAATGTGGGTCAGATATAGGGCCACAACATCACAGCCCCAATTCTCCAGTCCATGCTCCCAGTGTGTGTGTGCCTCTCGACTGGGAGTGTATTGTTGTAAAATTACCCTCTATGTAGTAACGCTATTATGAATAAAACCAAATGTAATTTATACTTACTGGTTACATTGAGCTGGGTTCCGTTCCCGCTGATATCGCCCCACACTTTACAGTAATAGGCGGCAGTGTCACTGGGCTGCACGTCTGTGACTGTCAGAATGAAGCTGTTATTGGAGGTGTCTCTGGAAGGCTGGAGACGGTCAGTGGAACCTGGGCTCCCTCGTGTGCTGCCACTTGCCTCATGTGTTAAAACCCACTCCGTATCTTGCCCCGGTAGTTGCCGGTACCAGTGGACATCGGTGTCACTCACTCTGGCGTTCCTCATGGTGCACTGTAACCGCGCCGTGTGACCCTCTGTGACACGTTCCAGGCTCGGAGACTGGGTCAGGACAGGGACAACTGCACCTTTAATGGGAAAATATCAATCACTTAAAAACCGGTCTGAAGGTTGATAAATGTCTGAAATGTTTCAATGAAAACTGCAGGCAGCTCACCTGAGCTTCAGTAAATTCTAAACAACTGATCATTATGTGGCCTGATATGAAAAGCTCCAGGATTTCTTTGCTTCATGCACACAGCTGCCTCTGCCACTTCCTCCCCAACCTCCCCGAGTCTTCCTCCCTGATCCCCATCACTGCAGATTCTCCCCAATCTCCCTCCCATGCCTTCTCTTCACTTATTTCCCAAATGATGCTCACACCCTGGCCAAGTGATTTCTTCTCCATACACCTCCTGACTCCTCTTTATCCCTTACTGTCATGTGTCTGACATGTTACTGCTTACACTATTACAAGGTGTGCCACCAGAGGGCACCGCAGTGGGAGACTTGCAGGTTCCCTGTACAGGTGTGCCTGACCTAGTATAAAAGGCAGACCACCAGGTGTGATCCTCACTCTGGAGTTACCAATAAAGGACTAAGGTCACTACAGTTCAAGTACAACACATTGCCTCATGCAATCATTGTCAGCGTATCGAAAGACATAACAATTGGCGACGAGATTAGGAACCTTCACGTGAAAATGGCTACCCTTGGTACATTGCAGCAGTTTGCCGATGCTGATGATTGGGATGTCTTTGTGGAGAGGCTCGATCATTTCTTCACAGCAAAGACCTGGCAGGAGAAACCCGGCCACACTGGCTGATAAGTGCAGAGCTATCCTGCTAACCAGTTGTGGGCCCATCATCTATGACCTCGTCAGGGACTTGCTGGCACCAGCGAAGACAACGACCAAGACGTACAAGGAGCTTGTAACGCTGATCCAAGAGCAACTGAAGCCCAAGGAGAGCATCCTCACAGCCAGACACCGGTTCAGCACCCACCGACGGCCAAGAAATTGCAAAATATGCTGCAGACCTCAGGAGGCTGGTGGCACCGTGTGATTTTGGCGACCACATCACTGAAGCGCTGCGAGACATTTTTGTCATTGGAATCGGCCATTAGAGCCTTCTTCATTAGCTACTGTCTGCGGATACCACAGTCAAACTACAGAAGGCCATCTCTGTGAGCCAGACATTCATGACCTCGACCTGCGTTTCTAGGCAGATGGCCCATCCTCAGGACTCAAACCCTGCAAGTACTTTGCACAGAGTGGCGTCTTTTAGAGGCTGGACTGTAGAACGTGAACCTTCTCAGGGAAGAGAGAACAGACCCCTGAGGCCCTTAGCTCAGAGTTCGCCGAGGGGCACTAACCGAGTAGCTCCATTCTGGCATTGCGGAGGGAATCACAGGGCTCACCAGTGCTGTTTTAAAGACTGTGTGTAAAGGCTGCAGCACAAAGGGCCACCTCAAGCGAATGTGTAAGAGAAATATGACTCACTGTGTCGATGAAGAGTCTGCAGATGGCCATGAATCCAGCGTTGGTTATGAAACGATAGGCAGAGAGGTAGCTTAGCCCCATGATGAGGTATATAGCACGTTTACCTACATCACCGAAGGTTCCCCATTGAGGATGGAAGTCGAGATAGATGGTGTTCCAGTCTTCATGGAAGTGGACACAGGGGTGAGCCAGTCAGTAATGAATCAAGAAACCTTTGAGAGGTTATGGGACAATCAGGCTGAATGAACCAAGTTGGTCCTGGTTCAGGCAAAGCTGCGCACCTGCACCGATGAACTTATCCCAGTTGTTGGTACTGCGAATGTAAAGGTACTCCATGATGGCGCGGTGCACAAGTTACCTCTGTGGATTGTTGCAGGTGATGGACCAATGCTACTCGGAAGAAGGTGGATGGAGAAGATCCATTGCAAGTGGGAAGACTTCATCCCTCCAGCAATCGACATCCTCCGCGCTCGGAGGCACAGCAAGCCCTCACTTGAGGGTGGACCCGGCATCAGCAAGCAGACCAGCACAGCACCCGAGGCACAGACCGCTCAGCATGTGGAGATGATCCAGCTGAGACAACCCGAACACACCTTCAAGGCTCCAGTGGCAGGACTCCGGAGGAAGAAAATTGGATCCGAAGGCGACTTCCCAGCTTCGGTGGCAGATCCCGGGAAGAAGAGGATCACCGCAGTCGACATCGTGGATGGAGGGAAGATGGCGCCCAAACCACGAGGTGATGCACCGAAGAAAAAGATGGCGACGGCCAGACCACGAGGTGCTGCGCTGATGGAGCAACACGTGGCACCAGAGAAGAGGATTGGGGTAAAGATGGCAAAGCTCTCTTAAAGGAGGCCTGCAACCCACCACACTTAAAGGGACTGTTCCACATTTTCAAACAATGTAAAGTCAACGGTGAGCCAGATGTAAGATGTGAAATTGATGATCAGCGTTGTGTACATGCAATAAACAAAGAAAAGGTGCGTGATCACGATCGGAGCTACAAGTTATTTATAATGAGTAATGAAACGTTGTGCGATGTAGGATTTCAACTGCACTCAACCAATGCAGTGGGCAGACACCAATCGGGAGCACACAGGTCCAGTGAGCTACCCAATGTAGTAGCCTGCGTCCCTGGGGCCAGAGTTGTGCACCATGGCGTGTCACCTCAAATGTAATGCAAACTTGTTTTTCTGGACTTGAATGTATATGAATGCAATGAACCTCCGGCATAATCTATATGTGGGGGGGGGAGAATGAAATGGTCATGGACACACACACAAACAGTAACCACCAGCACTCTACTGCCAACGAAACACCAACCACTCACCCAAAATAGAAACGACCCGCCAAGGGTCAACCAGATAGAGCTAAGCCCAGAGCACAGTCAATGCAGAGGCGATTTGCACTAAAGGCTTGGGGGAGAGCGATGTCATGTACCCTACATGGTTACTGCTTGCACTATTACAAGGTGTGCCACCAGAGGGCACTGCAGTGGGAGACTTGTAGGTTACCTGTACAGGTGTGCCTGGCCCAGTATAAAAGGCAGGCCACCAGGTGTAATCCTCACGCTGGAGTTATCAATAAAGGACTAAGGTCACTACAGTTCAAGTACAACACACTGCCTCGTGGAGTCATTATCAGAGCATCGAAAAAGACATAACATTTACTGTGTAGCTCACACTACTAGTGACTTTCCTCAAACATTCAAAACCAGTCATCAATCCCCTCCTCAAACAAGCCACCCACCCGCCTGTCCTCTCTGCCTGCTGACCCATCTTCACCTAAACTCCAAGCCCAACCCTCTCAATGCTGCCTGTTCCAATCTGTCCAGTCCAATTCCAGCTCACAGCATTGAAGTGGCCCTGCCCAAGGTCACATCTGATACCCTACAACACTGACATCCTTATCCATGCTCCTGTCACCTCTGGCCTTGATGGCTCCAATGCTCTCATTGCTGGCCTCACATCCTCAGTGAACTCGACTGATTTGTCCAAAATACAGTCGCTCATATCCTGTCCCACAGGAAATCCTCCTCACTGTCATCGTACAGAGGCTCCCTGTCCCTCAATGCACTAAATATAAACTCTTGTCCTCAGCTTCAAATCTCTGACTGGCCTTGTCCCACCTCCAACCTTCTGTAACCTCCTCCAGGCCGATAACCCCGGCACTCTTTGCTTCTTTAACTGTGCATTCACTCCCCCTTCCCCTCCCCCCGTTGGTGGAAAAGCCTTTCATTGCCTCAGCCCGACTCCCTCGAGCTCCCTCGCTAAACCCCTCTGTAATGCATTTACTTCTTGGGTTCTTTGCTTTAAGAATTCATAGCAACACATTGCTATCAAGAACTAGTTGGTTTATTAACAAAGGTTTAACAATCCCACTACACATTACCAGTTCATCCACGAGGCTCACAACTGCATACCTCATCGTGGATGACCTGGGCCCAACTGATTGGGGTTTTATTGAGTCTTGTCAACATCACATGACTGGCTAAGCCACTCACAATGCAACAGTTCTACACTATTTTAAGTAGAAACTTTAAATCAAGTTCCTGGAACAGCTCCACAATTATTTTTGTGAACCTATAAATCAAGTGACCCTTGTTAACGGGGGATACTAAAAGCGGCAAATTAAACAAATTAACTTTTAAACTTTAATGATCAAATTAAAATTTGGTTGCTCGGGGTGATGATACACTCCAGTTCCTCTGGTGTCCACCTCTTGTGGAAGGCCGTGAGCGTACCGGTGGACACTGCGTGCTCCATCTCCAGGGACACCCTGGCTCGGATGTAACCGCGGAAGAGAGGCAGGCAGTCAGGCTGAACGACCCCGTCGACCGCCCGCTGCCTGGACATGCTGATGGACTCCTTGGCCATGCCCAGGAGCAGTCCTATGAGGAGGCCCTCCGACCTGCCCGCTCCCCTCTGCACAAGGTGCCCAAAGATCAGGAGTGTAGGACTGAAGTGCAACCAGAATTTGAGGAGCAGCCCCTTCAAATATTGGAACAGGGCCTGCAACCTCACACACTCAATATAAATATGGAACACGGACTCTTCCAGACCGCAGAAATTACAGGCGGCCTGGGAGTCCGTGAACTGACTTAAAAATCGATTGCACGGGATTGCTCCGTGCAACACCCTCCTGGCCAAATCCCCAATAAATAAAGGGAGGACTCCTGCATAGAGTGCACTCCATTGGGGACCCC
This sequence comes from Pristiophorus japonicus, assembly GCF_044704955.1. NCBI lineage: Eukaryota > Metazoa > Chordata > Chondrichthyes > Pristiophoridae > Pristiophorus > Pristiophorus japonicus. The sequence goes on from NW_027252889.1 coordinate 478,095, forward strand.
CACCTCATCCGGACGGGAAGATGGTGCACCATTGCATGTCCAGACGGCAGACGAGGATGGCAAGGTAGAGAGTGTGCAGGAGCAGCCCGTACAGGAAACCCCTCCGCGCAGAACTGAAAGGCACGGAGGGGATTTCCCGGAAGAGGCTCAAATTGTGAGGCACCGGCTCCTGAAAGAGGTTTCGGGGCTTGGTGCCGATGAGGAATTCCGTCCGGACGGGGTCAGTTTGGACGGGATCGCCCCTCGTGCTTGAGCATCCTCGACACACCTAACGGAGTCAGGGCCCAGGGCTGTTTTTAGCGACTCGATGGCATTGGCCACATGCCAGACCAGGATAGGTGCCGTGCCAGCTCTTCAGGCACCATCCAGCACGCTCCTCGCCATCGAGCAGGTCCCTGACCCTGGTCACCTCGCCAGCCACAACCCTCTCGTCCGCCTGCCACCTAAAATCGCGGTGGTGGAGGTACAGATTCCTGAGCAGCGGCTCCCAAAGGACAGCCGCCACTCCAGACGGGGGAGAGCTGCGCTTGGTGGTGACTCTGTTCCAGACCCTGATGAGTTCCTGGTAAAAGGTGGGCAGCCCCCACATGGTGGTCCTGACACCCCCCAGGCTCACAAACAGGAACTGCGTATCATAATTGAGGCTGTACTGCTGGCGGAAGAAATACATCGCCAGCACACACCACCTCGGAGGGGGCTCAACATACAGCTATCTCTGCAGGGTCTGAAGATGGAAAGTCGCGTGCTGGGTGCTGATGCACACCAATGCCTGCCCTCCTTCAGCAGGAGACTCAGAACCGCAGCAGAGAACCAGTGCTTCCTGTTGTTCCAGAAGAAGTCCACCAGCTTTTTCTGCATCTTGGTGACAAATGCAGGGGGAGGGGTCAAAGTGACCAGCCAGTACCACAGCATAGCGGCCACCAGCTGGTTTATGACTAGCGCTCGACCCCTGTAGGACAGCACTCGGAGCAGTCCTGTCCAGCGCCCTTGGCAAGTGGCAATTTGGCCTCCAGCTCTTGCCAGTTCGCCGGCCAGGCTTCCTCGGCAAGGCTAAGGTAGACTCCCAGATAGAGGAGATGGGTCGTGCTCCTCTGAGCTCCTCCGGCAGGGAGTCCACCTGCCACTCACCCACCAGGAGTCCGGAACATTTCTCTCAGTTGATCCTGGCGGAGGATGCGGCCGAGTAAATCTCCTGGCACTCACGCATCCTCCGCAGTTCAATGGGATCCTCGACCATGAGGAGCAGATCATCGGCGTAAGCCGAGAGGACGACCTCCACGTCCGACCCTTGCAGAGCCAATCCCGTCAACCTCTTCCGCAAGAGGCGCAGGAAAGGCTCCACTCATATGGCATATAACTGGCTGGACATGGGGCATCCCTGGCGCACACCTATCCCAAAGCGAAGGGGTGCCGTCAAAGATCCATTAACCTTAATCAGACACTCCGCGGCCACATACAAAAGTCAGATCCAGGCAACGAAATGCGTCCTGAACCTGACAGTGTGCATAGTTCCGAACAGATACTCGTGATCCATCCTGTCGAACGCCTTCTCCTGTCGAGGGAAAGGAAGGCGATCGACAGACCAGCCTCCTGGGAATGGTGGACCAGGTCCCGGACCAGATAGATGTTATCGTGGATTGCCCGGCCCGGGACCGTGTAGGACTGGTCGGGTGGATCATGTGGTCTAGCACGGCGCCAAGGCGAGCAGACACAGCCCTGGCAAAAATTTTGCAATCCGTGCTGAGGAGGGAGACCGGGCGCCAGTTCTCAAGTAGGCGGAGATCGCCCTTCATAGGCCGCAGGACGATGACTGCCCTGCGCCAAGAGAGGGGCATCTCCCCGGTCGCCGGACTTTCCCCCAGGACCCGCACGTAGTCGGCCCCAAGGATGCCCTGTGGAATTCCACGGTCAGCCCATCCAGCCCCAGGGACTTTCCCCTCAAGAGCTGGTCGAGGGCACCGGTCAGCTCCGCCAGGCCCAGCAGATCATCCAGATTCTCGGCACCATCCAGCCCGACCTTCGGCAGGTCCTCCCACAAAACTCTACACGCTTCTTCGCTGGACGGATCCGGGGAGAACAGAGCCCTGTAATAGTCTCAGGCCCTGTGGCTGATGCCCTCCGGATCTGAGACCAGAGATCCGTCGTCGGCCAGCAGCGTGAAGAGCTGCTTACGGACCCCGTCTTTTTTCCAGCGAGTAGAAGGGGAGCCGCGGTCCAGCTCCCGGAGGAACAAGATACGTGACCTCACGAATGTGCCTCGGGACCCGATGAGCTGCAGGTCCTTCAGCGTGGCCTTCTTCGCTTTGTACACGGTCCACAGGGCCGGGTCCTCCACGACTTGACCGAGATGGGACTCCAGGTCGAGCATCTCCTTCTCCAGGCGCCCCACCCTGGCCTCCCGCCTCTTGGTCGACCTCTTCGCGTACTCTTGACAGAAGAGACGGAAGTGAGCCTTGTCCACGTCCCACCATAGCCTCAAGGAGGGGAAGCCCCCCTGCTTCCTTCTCCAGTCGGACCAGAACCGACGGAACAAATCCTGGAACCGCTTGTCCCCCAGCAGCAGGTTGTTAAAATGCCAGTACGCAGACCCCACCCGCACACGGAGCGAAGCAAGCTCCGCTCACATCAGGTGGTGGTCCGAGCACGGCACCGGCCGCATGGAAGCTGCCGGAACTCAGGAGACGTACGCCCGGGAAATGTACAGGCAGTCGATTCTGGACCTTCCTCTTCCAGGCCTCACCCAAGTGAAGGTGCTGGAGTCGGGATGGAGATTTCGCCAGACATCCACCAAGTCGAAGGACCCGACCAGGTTCCTCAACGTTTCTATCACCGCCAAGCTCTGCAAGGCACCGGAGTGGTCCCTCGCCTCGAGGGTGCAATTAAAATCCCGCCCCGAGGACAATGCAGTCGCCGACGTTGACGGAGCCTAGAAGAGTGGATAATTCTTCGAACAAACGCACTTGCTCACTAAATGGAGCGGCACGTCCCCCAGGCAAACCGTGACATGGAGCAAGTGGCCTGGCACAGGCTTCTCGACCCACAAGATCTCCGGCTGAAAATGTGGGGCCAGCAAGATAGCCACCCCACAAGAAGTGGCAGTGAGGTGGCTCATGCGAACCTCTCCTTGCCATTCCAGGAGTCACATGGCCTCATCTCCCGGCACGGTGTGGGTTTCTTGCAGGAAGCACACCAGATATTTCCCCTCCCGAAGGAGCGAAAAATTATTAAATTCTCAGCGTGCCTCTCTGCCGCCATTGATGTTGAGGCTGGCTACGGTTATCTTCATGACAAGAGCATAGTGCAACCTCTAAATAACCTACTGTGGGGAGGGAGCGGAGTCATGAGATGACCTCCACTCCCTCAGCAACCCAGTGAGGAACGTTCTGAGCCGGTGCAGCTGAAGATGACTTTTTTTGGTCAGGTCCTGTCCGCGCCCATGGTTCTGACGGCGGACGGACCTGATGAGCAGCACCGACTTGGACCATTGGTCCAGGGACAGGTGGGCTCTATTGCGGTGACCCTGGCATTGCACCAAAAAATCCCGGAGTTCCTTGGCAGGAATGAGGGTGGACTCAGCGGCGGGCACGAGGAGATCCATTGCCTCACTGCCGATGGACTCCAAATCCTCTCCCGCGTCCACCACCGAGTTCCCGTCCTCCTCCGGGAGGTTGCCACCAGCGGCCAGTCCGTCGACCGCACAGGGTACGGTGAACGGCCCGGCCGCACCATCCGGCCCTACCTCTGTCACAATCCCACCCCCAGGATCATTGGCAGAGCAGTCCCCCCTGGGCTCTTCCTGGAATACCGGGTCGGGAAGTGGCAGCGGACGGGGGTCCCCCTCCGCCCCAGGCACCGGGGAGCACGGAGAGACCGGGCCGAAGAACTGCTCCAGGTTCTCCAAGTACCCCGGCTCCAACATCAGGGACAGAGATTGGTGTTCCTCACCCTCCCCACCACCACCCTCTGACCCAGTGGGCAGGGGTTCTTGTGATACTCTTCTGCCGGGTCGAGCAGATCCCGGGGGATGCTGATGTTTGACTGGGCGAGCTCGGACTCTTCGGCCTTGCCCGCCTCAGTCCCCAGGACACTCGATCCTGCGGCGATACTTTCTTTTTGCTGCCCCGTGGCCTCCGCAACAGACAGTTTTTCTTCCCCATCCCCAGGAGGCTCAGGCTAGACAGCCTTGGCTGTCTCACCCCCCTGAGGGACAGACTCCCCCCGCCTTCGGCACACGTTGGGAGCGCTGGTGGGGGACGCGGGACCGTCGCCAGGCACCAACTTCTCCACGGAGGGATCTTGGTCCTCCTCCCTTTCCGTGGAGCGGTGCCTCCTTTTCTGTCTGGAGGGACGGGGAAGCTGGGAGACCTCCATATCTCCCAAGGCCTCTGCCTCCGCTCCCTCCTTCCGGGTTTCTTGCCCGCGCCCGACCGCAGGTGGCAAACGCACCGCAGATGCGGGTATGGTCAAGGGCTTGGGCACAGAATGCCCCACGCTAGCCGGTGGTAAGTTGGGGCTAAGCGCAGTGATAGGGCTGTTTAGCCCACTGAGGGGACTCGGCTGAAGGTGTTTGTCTTTCTTCCGCGCCTTCCTTCCGCGCGGACGCTCTCCCTCCAACCTGCCAGAGGCCGAGATGGCATTGGCCCCCGACGATGCCCGCGCATCTTTGGTTCCTAACACACGGACGGTAACGGGGGGAGGACTGGCGGCGGCACCAGCCGAGGCCACTTTAGGTGTTTTGGCGGCCTTGGAGGCGGGGCAGTTCACTGCGGACATGCCCCACCTCTCTTACAGGCATGGCAGCACATGCTGTCCAGAAGAAGCGGTAGGCTGTCCCCTCGTGGACCACATTGAATGCACCTTCTGTTACCTCCTCCCGGACCAGCTGAACAAAAAGCTGGCGCCGGACGGAGAACACAAGGGAGGCTGGCCTCCCTGAATCCGAGCGGGATCGGCATTATCCCCGCCCTCACCTCCACCAGTTGACGTAGGTGGGGGAGGAGGAACACACCGGGAACAAAGGGCGGAACGTTGGAGATGACAATTCTCTGTGCGGTGGTCTCGAGTCCCACCCACCGTGAGCCCCTTATTCAGGGCCAGGGACACTCCCTGCTCTGACCCCAGGAAGAACATAGCCTTCATGTGCATTTTTGAGGTGGCGAGAATGGCCAAGGGGCTGACTACCCCAGCCATTGCCCTCACGCACTCCACAATCGTCATGTTGGGGTGGGTGTAGCTCTGGACCCCATTCTTTTTGGTCAATAATGTAAAAGGTGGCAGGGCAGCAGGAGCAGCAGTGACCACCATGTGCGCATGTTTTTGCTGGCCCCGCCCCCGGCGAAGGTGGACTCGCCATATCAGGGTCCCTTTAAAGGCCACACCCACCCCAATGTCACAGGCCTTCAGGGCCTCTTTAATTGAGCAGCGGGAGCTCTTAATTAGGCACACCTCTCCCCTGCGTGTTTAACAATTGGGGAGGGGCCTCTTTCTCTCTGCTCGGTAGTTTTAATTAATAATAGTAATTGCAATTGAGAGTAGGAAAGAGGGGCCTGAGAGAGAGAGAGAGAGAGAGAGAGAGAGAGAGAGAGTGTGAGGGGTGGGAAAGAGGGAAGCTGTGAGGGCAGGGTCACCCCTCAGTGTTGGGTGGGTGCTGGCAGGGGTGCACTCTTCGATGGTAAACAAAGTCTTTATCGATGGTCTTCGGGTGGGGGAAGAAGATGTCTTCACCCAGGATAGCTGGAACTACCCAGGTACCATCCTCCACCGGGTCTTAATGATGTTAATTAAGGGAGTTAATTACCCAGGCAGCTCGAGCTGTCCTGGGCCAGGCAATGGGGAGAGGGGTGTTTTAGTGGTGTGTGGGGCCTAGTTATTCACAAGAACCCCACACCCTTACACACACACAAACCCCCACAATGTTCCGGCCTAAATGGTCTCTCCTCCCCCCACCTACAAACTAAAGTATTTTTTGGAGAGTGCAGCCACCTGTCGGTGTTGTAAATGGCTCTGCCTCCTTTCACACAGATGATGGTGTGACAGTTTGTAGTTTGTTCTCTTCCCCTCTCTCCAACTCTGTCGCAGGGGTGTTGAAGCTAGCAGCTCTTGGTCCTCCTCCCTCTCAAGGTGTTAATCCAGCAGGCCTCTTCCTCCTCTCCGAGAGACTCTGGTGGCAGGCAGACAGATAGTTGTAGCAGCTCCTTCTCCACAGGCTCCCAACTCACAAGTGGCTGAAACACTCCCATAACAGCTAAATATATTAGCAACTATTTTATAGAAAACAATCAAGTGCCCCCTGATTAAAGGGGGGGGGGAACACTCCAAAACATTTATGGTGCCCCCTGTGGGTTTTTTTCCTGAGGGCACCAAAACACAAATTATACAATTGCCCCCTGGCTAAAAGGGAGGGGGCACTAAAACCGACAAACTTAAACAAATTAAACTTTGGACATTAAGATCAAATTAAAATTTGCTGCCGGGGGTGATGATGCACTCCAGTCCCTCCGGCACCCATCGACAACAGCTATACAAACCTGCTCACAGGTTCATACATTACATAACAACATAAGAAATAGGAACAGGAGTAGGCCATACGGCCCCTCGCGCCTGCTCCGCCATTTAATACGATCATGACTGATCCGATCATGGACTCAGATCCACTTCCCTGTCCACTCCCCATAACCCCTTATTCCCTTATCGGTAAAGAAACTGTCTATCTCTGTCGTAAATTTATTCAATGTCCCAGCTTCCACAGCTCTCTGAGGCAGCAAATTCCACAGATTTACAACTCTCTGAGAAAAGAAATTCCTCCTCATCTCAGTTTTAAATGGCGGCCCCTTATTCTAAGATTATGCCCCCTTGTTCTACTCTCACTTATCAGTGGAAACATCCTCTCCGCATCCACTTTGTCAAGCCCTCTCACAGTCTTATACGTTTTGATAAGATCACCTCTCATTCTTCTGAATTCCAATGAGTAGCGACCCAACCTTCTCATCCTTTCCTCATAAGTCAACCTACTCATCTCTGGAATCAACCTAGTGAAACTTTTCTGAACTGCCTCCAAAGCAAGTATATCCTTTCGTAAATATGGAAACCAAAACTGCACGCAGTATTCCAGGTGTGGCTTCAGCAATACCCTGTATAACTGTAGCAAGACGTCCCTGCTTCTATACTCCATCCCCTTTGCTATAAAGACCAAGATTCCATTGGCCTTCCTGATCACTTGCTGTACCTGCATTCTACCTTTTGTGTTTCATGCACAAGTACCCCCAGGTCCCGCTGTACTGCAGCACTTTGCAATTTTTCTCCATTTAAATAATAACTTGCTCTTTGATTTCTTTCTGCCAAAGTGCATGACCTCACGCTTTCTCACATTATACTCCATCTGCCAAATTTTTACCCACTCACTTAGCCTGTCGACATCCTTTTGCAGATTTTTGTGTCCTCCTCACACATTGCTTTTCCTCCCATCTTTGTATCGTCAGCAAACTTGGCTCCGTTACACTCGGTCCTTTCTTCCAAGTCATTAATATAGATTATAAATAGTTGGGGTCCCAGCACTGATCCCTGCGGAACCCCACTAGTTACTGATTGCCAACCTGAGAATGAATCATTTATCCCGACTCTCTGTTTTCTGTTAGTTCGCCAATCCTCGATCCATGCTAATATATTACCCCCAACCCCGTGAACTTTGATCTTGTACAGTATCCTTTTACGTGGCACCTTGTCAAATGCCTTCTGGAAGTCCAAATACACCACATCTATTGGTTCCCCTTTATCCACCCTGTTCGTTGCATCCTCAAAGAATTCCAGCAAATTTGTCAAAAGCCCAGCGGGAGATCGAGAGCCAGCGGCAGTTGGTGAGAGGGGAGCGACCTGTCAAAAGCCCAGCGGGAGATCGAGAGCCAGCGGCAGTTGGTGAGAGGGGAGCGACCTGTCAAAAGCCCAGCGGGAGATCGAGAGCCAGCGGCAGTTGGTGAGAGGGGAGCGACCTGTCAAAAGCGTACTGGTGCAGCTACAGCGGGAGAGAAAGCAAAATAGAAGTAGAAAGTAATCAAAAAGTGACGTCACAGCCAATGGGGTAAGTGATTGGCTGGTGATTGGTGAGTAGCTTTTCTTTTATTTTTTATATCAGTAAGTGAACTATAACATTGTTATTACCAATTTAAGGGTATCTAAGGTTAAGACATGGCAGGAGAGCTCGGTCATGTGATATGCTCCTCCTGTACCATGTGGGAACTCGGGGACACTTCCGGTGTCCCTGACGACTACGTGTGTGGGAAGTGTATCCGCCTCGAGCTCTTGACGGTCCGCGTTGCGGAATTGGAGCTGAAGGTGGATTCACTCTGGAGCATCCACGATGCTGAGAATGACGTGAGTATCACGTGTAGTGAGTTGGTCTTACCACAGGAGAAGGGTCCACAGCCAGATAGGGAATGGAAGACCAACAGGAAGAGCAGTGCAAGAAAGATAGTGCAGGAGTCCCCTGTGGTCATCCCCCTGCAAAACAGATACACTGCTTTGAGTACTGTTGGGGAGGATGACTCATCAGGGGAGGGCAGCAGCAGCCAAGTTCATGGCACCGTAGGTGGCTCTGCTGCAAAGGAGGGCAGGAAAAAGAGTGGGAGCGCGATAGTGATAGGGGATTCGATGGTGAGGGGAATAGATAGGCATTTCTGCGGACGCAACCGAGACTCCAGGATGGTATGTTGCCTCCCTGGTGCAAGGGTCAAGGATGTCTCGGAGCGGGTGCAGGACATTCTGAAATGGGAGGGAGAACAGCCAGTTGTCGTGGTGCACATTGGTACCAACGACATAGGTAAAAAAAGGGATGAGGTGCTACGAAAAGAATTTAAGGAGCTAGGAGCTAAATAAAAAAGTAGGACCTCAAAAGTAGTAATCTCGGGATTGCTACCAGTGCCACGTGCTAGTCAGAGTAGGAATCGCAGGATAGCGCAGATGAATACATGGCTTGAGCAGTGGTGCAGCAGGGAGGGATTCAAATTCTTGGGGCATTGGAACCGGTTCTGGGGGAGGTGGGACCAGTACAAACCGGACGGTCTGCACCTGGGCAGGTCCGGAACCAATGTCCTAGGGGGAGTGTTTGCTAGTGCTGTTGGGGAGGAGTTAAACTAATATTGCAGCGGGATGGGTACCTATACAGGGAGACAGAGGGAGACAAAAAGGAGGCAAAAGCAAAAGACAGAAAGGAGATGAGGAAAAGTGGAGGGCAGAGAAACCCAAGGCAAAGAACAAAAAGGGCCACTGTACAGCAAAATTCTAAAAGGACAAAGGGTGTTAAAAAAGCAAGCCTGAAGGCTTTGTGTCTTAATGCAAGGAGTATCCGCAATAAGGTGGATGAATTAACTGTGCAAATAGATGTTAACAAATATGATGTGATTGGGATTACGGAGACGTGGCTCCAGGATGATCAGGGCTGGGAACTCAACATCCAGGGGTATTCAACATTCAGGAAGGATAGAATAAAAGGAAAAGGAGGTGGGGTAGCATTGCTGGTTAAAGAGGAGATTAATGCAATAGTTAGGAAAGACATTAGCTTGGATGATGTGGAATCTATATGGGTAGAGCTGCAGAACACTAAAGGGCAAAAATCGTTAGTGGGAGTTGTGTACAGACCTCCAAACAGTAGTAGTGATGTTGGGGAGGGCATCAAACAGGAAATTAGGAGTGCATGCAATAAAAGTGCAGCAGTTATAATGGGTGACTTTAATATGCACATAGATTGGGCTAGCCAAACTGGAAGCAATACGGTGGAGGAGGATTTCCTGGAATGCATAAGGGATGGTTTTCTAGACCAATATGTCGAGGAACCAACTAGGGGGGAGGCCATCTTAGACTGGGTGTTGTGTAATGAGAGAGGATTAATTAGCAATCTCATTGTGCGAGGCCCCTTGGGGAAGAGTGACCATAATATGGTGGAATTCTGCATTAGGATGGAGAATGAAACAGTTAATTCAGAGACCATGGTCCAGAACTTAAAGAAGGGTAACTTTGAAGGTATGAGGCATGAATTGGCTAAGATAGATTGGCTAATGATACTTAAGGGGTTGACTGTGGATGGGCAATGGCAGACATTTAGAGAACGCATGGATGAATTACAACAATTGTACATTCCTGTCTGGCGTAAAAATAAAAAAAGGAAGGTGGCTCAACCGTGGCTATCTAGGGAAATCAGGGATAGTATTAAAGCCAAGGAAGTGGCATACAAATTGGCCAGAAATAGCAGCGAACCTGGGGACTGGGAGAAATTTAGAACTCAGCAGAGGAGGACAAAGGGTTTGATTAGGGTAGGGAAAATGGAGTACGAGAAGAAGCTTGCAGGGAACATTAAGGCGGATTGCAAAAGTTTCTATAGGTATGTAAAGAGAAAGAGGTTAGTAAAGACAAACGTAGGTCCCCTGCAGTCAGAATCAGGGGAAGTCATAACGGGGAACAAAGAAATGGCAGACCAATTGAACAAGTACTTTGGTTCAGTATTCACTAAGGAGGACACAAACAACCTTCCGGATATAAAAGTGGTCAGAGGGTCTATTAAGGAGGAGGAACTGAGGGAAATCTTTATTAGTCGGGAAATTGTGTTGGGGAAATTGATGGGATTGAAGGCCGATAAATCCCCAGGGCCTGATGGACTGCATCCCAGAGTACTTAAGGAGGTGGCCTTGGAAATAGCGGATACATTGACAGTCATTTTCCAACATTCCATTGACTCTGGATCAGTTCCTATCGAGTGGAGGGTAGCCAATGTAACCCCACTTTTTAAAAAAGGAGGGAGAGAGAAAGCAGGGAATTATAGACCGGTCAGCCTGACCTCAGTAGTGGGTAAAATGATGGAATCAATTATTAAGGATGTCATAGCAGCGCATTTGGAAAATAGTGACATGATAGGTCCAAGTCAGCATGGATTTGTAAAAGGGAGATCATGCTTGACAAATCTTCTGGAATTTTTTGAGGATGTTTCCAATAAAGTGGACAAAGGAGTACCAGTTGATGTGGTATATTTGGACTTTCAGAAGGCTTTCGACAAGGTCCCACACAGGAGATTAATGTGCAAAGTTAAAGCACATGGGATTGGGGGTAGTATGCTGACGTGGATTGAGAACTGGTTGTCAGACAGGAAGCAAAGAGTAGGAGTAAATGGGTACTTTTCGGAATGGCAGGCAGTGACTAGTGGGGTACCGCAGGGTTCTGTGCTGGGGCCCCAGCTGTTTACATTGTACATTAATGATTTAGACGAGGGGATTAAATGTAGTATCTCCAAATTTGCGGATGACACTAAGTTGGGTGGCAGTGTGAGCTGCGAGGAGGATGCTATGAGGCTACAGAGTGACTTGGATAGGTTAGGTGAGTGGGCAAATGCATGGCAGATGAAGTATAATGTGGATAAATGTGAGGTTATCCACTTTGGTGGTAAAAACAGAGAGACAGACTATTATCTGAATGGTGACAGATTAGGAAAAGGGAAGGTGCAACGAGACCTGGGTGTCATGGTACATCAGTCATTGAAGGTTGGCATGCAGGTACAGCAGGCGGTTAAGAAAGCAAATGGCATGTTGGCCTTCATAGCGAGGGGATTTGAGTACAGGGGCAGGGAGGTGTTGCTACAGTTGTACAGGGCCTTGGTGAGGCCACACCTGGAGTATTGTGTACAGTTTTGGTCTCCTAACTTGAGGAAGGACATACTTGCTGTTGAGGGAGTGCAGCGAAGATTCACCAGACTGATTCCCGGGATGGTGGGACTGACCTATCAAGAAAGACTGAATCAACTGGGCTTGTATTCACTGGAGTTCAGAAGAGTGAGAGGGGACCTCATAGAAACGTTTAAAATTCTGACGGGTTTGGACAGGTTGGATGCAGGAAGAATGTTCCCAATGTTGGGGAAGTCCAGAACCAGGGGTCACAGTCTAAGGATAAGGGGTAAGCCATTTAGGACCGAGATAAGGAGAAACTTCTTCACCCAGAGAGTGGTGAACCTGTGGAATTCTCTACCACAGGAAGTAGTTGAGGCCAATTCACTAAATATATTCAAAAGGGAGTTAGATGAAGTCCTTACTACTCGGGGGATCAAGGGGTATGGCGTGAAAGCAGGAAGTGGGTACTGAAGTTTCATGTTCAGCCATGAACTCGTTGAATGGCGGTGCAGGCTAGAAGGGCTGAATGGCCTGCTCCTGCACCTATTTTCTATGTTTCTATGTTTCTATGACTTGCCCTTCATAAATCCATGCTGACTCTGCCTGACCAAATTATGCTTTTCTAAATGTCCTGCTACTGCTTCTTTAATAATGGACACCAACATTTTCCCAACCACAGATGTTAGGATAACTGGTCTATAGTTTCCTGCTTTTTGTCTGCCTCCTTTTTTAAATGGGGGCATTACATTTGCAGTTTTCGAATCTGCTGGGAGCTCCCCAGAATCCAGGGAATTTTGGTAAATTATAACCAATGCATCCACTATCCCTGGCGCTACCTCTCTTAAGACCCCAGGATGCAAGCCATCAGTTCCAGGGGATTTATCCGCCTTTAGTCCCATTACCTTACTGAGTACCACCTCCTTCGTGATTGTGATTGTGTTAAATTTCTCTCCCCATATAGCCCCTTGTCGATCCACTATTGGGATATTGTTAGTCTGACTAAAAATATTTGTTCTATAAAAATACCGTAAAGACTGACTAAAAATATTTGTTCAGAGTTTTCGCCATCTCCATGTTCCCCATTATTAATTCCCCGGTCTCGTCCTCTAAGGACCAACATTTACTTTAGCCACTCTTTTCCTTTTTATATTCCTATAGAAACTCTTGTTATCTGTTTTTATATTTCGTGCTTGTTTACTTTCATAGTCTATCTTCCCTTTCTTAATCATTTTTTAGTCATTCTTTGCTGGCTTTTAAAAGCTTCCCAATCATCTGTCCTCACACTAGTTTTGGCCACTTTGTATGCCCTTGTTTTTAATTGGATACCGTCCTTTATTTTTTTAGTTTGCCACGGATGGCTGCAGAAACATAGAAACATAGAAAATAGGTGCAGGAGTAGGCCATTCGGCCCTTCGAGCCTGCACCGCCATTCAATGATTTCATGGCTGAACATGCAACTTCAGTACCCCATTCCTGCTTTCTCGCCATACCCCTTGATTCCCCAAGTAGTAAGGACTTCATCTAACTCCTTTTTGAATATATTTAATGAATTGCTCTCAACAACTTTCTGTGGTGGAGAATTCCACAGGTTCACCACTCTCTGGGTGAAGAAGTTTCTCCTCATCTTGGTCCGAAATGGCTTACCCCTTATCCTTAGACTGTGACCCCTGGTTCTGGACTTCCCCAACATTGGGAACATTCTTCCTGCATCTAACCTGTCTAAACCCGTCAGAATTTTAAACGTATTTTTGAGATCCCCTCTCATTATTCTGAACTCCAGTGAATACAAGACCAGTTGATTCAGTCTTTCTTGATAGGTCAGACCCACCATCCCGGGAATCAGTCTGGTGAATCTTCGCTGCACTCCCTCAATAGCAAGAATGTCCTTCCTCAAGTTAGGAGATCAAAACTGTACACAATACTCCAGGTGTGGCCTCACCAAGGCCCCGTACAACTGTAGCAACACCTCCCTGCCCCTGTACTCAAATCCCCTCGTTATGAAGGCCAACATGCCATTTGCCTTCTTAACCGCCTGCTGTATCTGCATGCCAACCTTCATTGACTGATGTACCATGACACCCAGGTCTCGTTGCACCTCCCCTTTTCCTAATCTGTCACCATTCAGATAATAGTCTGTCTCTCTGTTTTTACCACCAAAGTGGATAACCTCACATTTATCCACATTATACTTCATCTGCCATGCATTTGCCCACTCACCTAACCTATCCAAGTCGCTCTGCAGCCTCACAGCATCCTCCTCACAGCTCGCACTGCCACCCAACTTAGTGTCATCCGCAAATTTGGAGATACTACATTTAATCACCTCGTCTAAATCATTAATGTACAGTGTAAACAGCTGGGGCCCCAGCACAGAACCTTGCGGTACTCCACTAGTCACTGCCTGCCATTCTGAAAAGTACCCATTTACTCCTACTCTTTGCTTCCTGTCTGACAACCAGTTCTCAATCCATGTCAGCACACTACCCCCAATTCCATGTGCTTTAACTTTGCACATTAATCTCTTGTGTGGGACCTTGTCCAAAGCCTTCTGAAAGTCCAAACACACCACATCAACTGGTTCTCCCTTGTCCACTCTACTGGAAACATCATCAAAAAATTCTAGAAGATTTGTCAAGCATGATTTCCCTTTCACAAATCCATGCTGACTTGGACCTATCATGTCACCTCTTTCCAAATACGCTGCTATGACATCCTTAATAATTGATTCCAACAAATTCCCCACTACCGATGTCAGGCTGACCGGTCTATAATTCTCTGTTTTCCCTCTCCCTCCTTTTTTAAAAAGTGGGGTTACATTGGCTACCCTCCACTCCATAGGAAGTGATCCAGAGTCTATGGAATGTTGGAAAATGACTGTCAATGCATCCGCTATTTCCAAGGCCACCTCCTTAAGTACTCTGGAATGCAGACCATCAGGCCCTGGGGATTTATTGGCCTTCAATCCCATCAATTTCCCTAACACAATTTCCCGACTAATAAGGATTTTCCTCAGTTCCTCCTTCTTACTAGACCCTCTGACCCCTTTTATATCCGGAAGGTTGTTTGTGTCCTCCTTCGTGAATACCGAACCAAAGTACTTGTTCAATTGGTCTGCCATTTCTTTGTTCCCAGTTATGACTTCCCCTGATTCTGACTGCAGGGGACCTAAGTTTGTCTTTACTACTCTTTTTCTCTTTACATATCTATAGAAGCTTTTGCAGTCCATTTTAATGTTCCCTGCAAGCTTCCTCTCGTACTCTATTTTCCCTGCCCTAATCAAACGCTTTTCCTTTCTTTTACACCCTTTCCTCCTCACTGGAATATATTTTTCTTGAGAGCTGTGAAATATCTCCTTAAATGTACGTCACTGTTCATCAACCGTTCTACACTTTAATCTATTTTCCCAATTCACTTTAGCCAACTCTGCCCTCATACCTTTGTCGTCTCCTTTAATTAAGCTTAGTACGCTGGTTTAAGATCCAACTTTCTCACCCTCCATCTGAATTTGAAATTCAACCATGTTATGATCACTCATTCCAAGGGGATCCTTTACTAGGAGATTGTTTATTAATCCTGTCTCATTACACAGGACCAGATCTAAGATCGCCTGCCTCCTGATTGGTTCCATCGGCGAGAGGCGACAGTCCGGGGTGCGTGGAGAGACCTACAAAAGGCCGCAAGACAAGGAGTCAGACAGTGTCTGCGAGAGGATACAGTCCGGGGTGTGTTGAGAGACCTACAAAAGGCCGCGAGACAAGGAGTCAGACAGTGTCTGCGAGAGGCGACAGTCCGGGGTGTGTGGAGGCCTACAAAAGGCCGCGAGACAAGGAGTCGGGCAGTGTCTGCGAGAGGAGACAGTCCGGGGTGTGTGGAGAGACCTACAAAAGGCCATGAGACAAGGAGTCGGGCAGTGTCTGCGAGAGGCGACAGTCCGGGGTGTGTGGAGAGACCTACAAAAGGCCGCGAGACAAGGAGTCAGACAGTGTCTGCGAGAGGAGACAGTCCGGGGTGTGTGGAGAGACCTACAAAAGGCCACGAGACAAGGAGTCGGGCAGTGTCTGCGAGAGGCGACAGTCCGGGGTGCGTGGGGGCCTACAAAAGGCCGCAAGACAAGGAGTCAGACAGTGTCTGCGAGAGGCGACAGTCCGGGGTGTGTGGAGAGACCTACAAAAGGCCATGAGACAAGGAGTTGGACTGAGTCTGCGAGAGGCGACAGTCCGGGGTGCGTGGAGGCCTACAAAAGGCCGCAAGACAAGGAGTCAGACAGTGTCTGCGAGAGGAGACAGTCCGGGGTGTGTGGAGACCTACAAAAGGCTGTGAGACAAGGAGTCGGGCAGTGTCTGCGAGAGGAGACAGTCCGCGGTGTGTGGAGACCTACAAAAGGCTGTGAGACAAGGAGTCGGGCAGTGTCTGCGAGAGGAGACAGTCCGCGGTGTGTGGAGACCTACAAAAGGCCATGAGACAAGGAGTCAGACAGTGTCTGCGAGAGGAGACAATCCGGGGTGTGTGGAGAGACCTACAAAAGGCCGCGAGACAAGGAGTCAGACAGTGTCTGCGAGAGGCGACAGTCCGGGGTGTGTGGAGGCCTACAAAAGGCCATGAGACAAGGAGTCAGACAGTGTCTGCGAGAGGAGACAGTCCGGGGTGTGTGGAGAGACCTACAAAAGGCCATGAGACAAGGAGTCAGACAGTGTCTGCGAGAGGAGACAGTCCGGGGTGTGTGGAGGCCTACAAAAGGCCATGAGACAAGGAGTCAGACAGTGTCTGCGAGAGGAGACAGTCCGGGGTGTGTGGAGAGACCTACAAAAGGCCATGAGACAAGGAGTCAGACAGTGTCTGCGAGAGGCTTGTGCAGCTACAGGGAGAGAGCAAAAAAGAAGTAAGAAATAGAAAGGTGACGTCACAGCCAAGGGGGTAAGTGATTGGCTGGTGACTGGTAAGTAGTTTTTCTTTTTTCTCTTCGAGATCAGTGAGTAACTTTTAGCATTGTTGTTGCCAATTTAAGTTAATCTAAGGGTTTAGTCATGGTAGGAGAGCTCGGACACGTGATATGCTCCTCTTGTATTATGTGGGAACTCAGGAACACTTCCCGTGTCCCTGACGACTACGTGTGCGGGAAGTGTATCCGCCTCCAGCTCCTGACGGACCGCGTTGCAGAATTGGAGCTGAGGGTGGATTCACTCTGGAGCATCCACGATGCTGAGAATGACGTGAATAGCACGTTTAGTGAGTTGGTCTTACCGCAGGTAAAGGGTCCACAGACATATAGGGAATGGAAGACCAGCAGGAAGAGCAGTGCAAGGAAGGTAGTGCAGGGATCCCCTGCGGTCATCCCCCTGCAAAACAGATACATCGCTTTGAGTACTGTTGAGGGGGATGACTTATCAGGGGAGGGCAGCAGCAGCCAAGTTCATGGCACCGTGGCTGGCTCTGCTGCATAGAAGAGCAGGAAAAAGATTGGGAGAGCGATAGTGATAGGGGATTCAATTGTAAGGGGAATAGATAGGCGTTTCTGCGGCTGCAAGCGAGACTCCAGGATGATATGTTGCCTCCCTGGTGCAAGGGTCAAGGATGTCTCGGAGCGGGTGCAGGACATTCTGAAAAGGGAGGGCGAACAGCCAGTTGTCGTGGTGCACATTGGGACCAACGATATAGGTAAAAAAAGGGATGAGGTCCGACGAGACGAATTTAAGGAGCTAGGAGCTAAATTAAAAAGTAGGACCTCAAAAGTAGTAATCGCGGGATTGCTACCAGTGCCACGTGCTAGTCAGAGTAGGAATCGCAGGATAGCTCAGATGAATACGTGGCTTGAGCAGTGGTGCAGCAGGGAGGGATTCAAATTCCTGGGGCATTGGAACCGGTTCTGGGGGAGGTGGGACCAGTACAAACCGGACGGTCTGCAGCTAGGCAGGACTGGAATCAATGTCCCAGGAAGAGTGTTTGCGAGTGCTGTTGGGGAGGAGTTAAACTAATATGGCAGGGGGATGGGAACCAATGCAGGGAGACAAAGGGAAACAAAATGGAGACAGAAGCAAAAGACAGAAAGGAGATGAGTAAAAGTGGAGGGCAGAGAAACCCAAGGCAAAAAACAAAAAGGACCACTTTACAGCAAAATTCTAAAGAGTCTAAGTGGGTTAAAAAGGCAAGCCTGAAGGATCTGTGCCTCAATGTGAGGAGTATTCGGAATAAGGTGGACGAATTAACTGTGCAGATAGCAGTTAACGGATACGATGTGGTTGGCTCCAGGATGACCAAGGCTGGGAACTCAACATCCAAGGGTATTCAACATTTAGGAAGGATAGACAGAAAGGAAAAGGAGGCGGGGTAACGTTGCTGGTTAAAGAGGAAATTACTGCAATTGTAAGGAAAGACATTAGCTTGGATGATGTGGAATCGGTATGGGCGGAGCTACGGAATACCAAGGGGCAGAAAACGCTAGTGGGAGTTGTGTACAGACCTCCAAACAGTAGTAGTGATGTTGGGGAGGGCATCAAACAGGAAATTAGGGGTGCATGCAATAAAGGTGCAGCAGTTATCATGCGTGACTTTAATATGCACATAGATTGGGCTAAGCAAACTGGAAACAATACGGTGAAGGAGAATTTCCTGGAGTGCAGAAGGAATGGTTTTCTAGACCAATATGTCGAGGAACCAACTAGTGGGGAGGCCATCTTAGACTGGGTGTTGTGTAATTAGAGAGGATTAATTAGCAATCTCGTTGTGCGAGGCCCTTTGGGGAAGAGTGACCATAACATGGTGGAATTCTACATTAGGATGGAGAATGAAACAGTTAATTCAGAGACCATGGTCCAGAACTTAAAGAAGGGTAACTTTGAAGGTATGAGGCGTGAATTGGCTAGGATAGATTGGCGAATGATACTAAAGGGGTTGACAGTGGATGGGCAATGGCAGACATTTAGAGACCACATGGATGAACTACAACAATTGTACATCCCTGTCTGGTGAAAAAATAAAAAAGGGAAGGTGGCTCAACCGTGGCTATCAAGGGAAATCAGGGATAGTATTAAAGCCAAGGAAGTGGCATACAAATTGACCAGAAATAGCAGCGACCCCGGGGACTGGGAGAAATTTAGAACTCAGCAGAGGAGGACAAAGGGTTTGATTAGGGCAGGGAAAATGGAGTACGAGAAGAAGCTTGCAGGGAACATTAAAATGGACTGCAAAAGCTTCTATAGATATGTAAAGAGAAAAAGGTTAGGAAAGACAAACGCAGGTCCTCTGCAGTCAGAATCAGGGGAAGTCATAACTGGGAACAAAGAAATGGCGGACCAATTGAACAAGTACTTGGGTTCGGTATTCACTAAGGAGGACACAAACAACCTTCCGGATATAAAAGAGGTCAGAGAGTCTCATAAGAAGGAGGAACTGAGGGAAATCCTAATTAGTCAGGAAATTGTGTTAGGGAAACTGATGGGATTGAAGGCCGATAAATCCCCAGGGCCTGATGATCTGCATCCCAGAATACTTAAGGAGGTGGCCTTGGAAATAGTGGATGCATTGAGTCATTTTCCAACATTCTATAGATTCTGGATCAGTTCCTATGGAGTGGAGGGTAGCCAATGTAACCCCACTTTTTAAAAAAGGAGGGAAGAGAGAAAACAGGGAATTATAGACTGGTCAGCCTGACATCGGTAGTGGGGAATTTGTTGGAATCAATTATTAAGGATGTCATAGCAGCGCATTTGGAAAGAGGTGACATGATAGGTCCAAGTCAGCATGGATTTGTGAAAGGGAAATCATGCTTGACAAATCTTCTGGAATTTTTTGAGGATGTTTCCAGTAGAGTGGACAACTAGTTAATGTGGTGTATTTGGACTTTCAGAAGGCTTTCGAGAAAGTCCCACACAAGAGATTAATGTGCAAAGTTAAAGCACATGGGATTGGGGGTAGTGTGCTGACATGGATTGAGAACTGGTTGTCAGACAGGAAGCAAAGAGTAGGAGTAAATGGGTACTTTTCAGAATGGCAGGCAGTGACTAGTGGGGTACCGCAAGGTTCTGTGCTGGGGCCCCAGCTGTTTACATTGTACATTAATGATTTAGACAAGGGGATTAAATGTAGTATCTCCAAATTTGCGGATGACACTAAGTTGGGTGGCAGTGTGAGCTGCGAGGAGGATGCTATGAGACTGCAGAGTGACTTGGATAGGTTAGGTAAGCGGGCAAATGCATGGCAGATGAAGTATAAAGTGGATAAATGTGAGGTTATCCACTTTGGTGGTAAAAACAGAGAGACAGACTATTATTTGAATGGTGACAGATTAGGAAAAGGGGAGGTGCAACGAGACCTGGGTGTCATGGTACATCAGTCATTAAAGGCTGGCATGCAGGTACAGCAGGCGGTTAAGAAAGCAAATGGCATGTTGGCCTTCATAGCGAGGGGATTTGAGTACAGGGGCAGGGAGGTATTGCTACAGTTATACAGGGCCTTGGTGAGGCCACACCTGGAGTATTGTGCACAGTTTTGGTCTCCTAACTTGAGGAAGGACATTCTTGCTATTGAGGGAGTGCAGCGAAGATTCACCAGACTGATTCCTGGGATGGCGGGACTGACATATCAAGAAAGACTGGATCAACTGGGCTTGTATTCACTGGAGGTCAGAAGAATGAGAGAGGATCTCGTAGAAATATTGAAAATTCTGACGGGTTTAAGACAGGTTAGATGCAGGAAGAATGTTCCCAAGAATGTTGGGGAAGTCCAGAACCAGGGGTCACAGTCTAAGCATAAGGGGTAAGCCATTTAGGACCGAGATGAGGAGAAACTTCTTCACCCAGGGAGTGGTGAACCTGTGGAATTCTCTACCACAGGAAGTTGTTGAGGCCAATTCACTGAATATATTCAAAAAGGAGTTAGATGTAGTCCTTACTACTAGGGGGATCAAGGGGTATGGCGAGAAAGAAGGAATGGGGTACTGAAGTTGTATGTTCAGCCATGAACTCATTGAATGGCGCTGCATGCTCGAAGGGCTGAATGGCCTACTCCTGCACCTATTTTCTATGTTTCTATTGCAGACTGCTCAATGAACCCTCCAACTCTCCACTTCTCTCTCCAACTTTAGAAACCGTTACAAAAACCCATCATTTTGACCAGCATTTCCGACACTTCTACCAATTTCTTCCTTGACGGCTTGGTGCCTGTCGCCCTAGTTCCATTGTTGTGAAGCACTTTGAGACAATTATGTGAAAGGAGCTTTGTAAATGCAAGTGTTTGTTGTCTTCCACCTGCGCTGCCTTTATGTCGATCTAATTCCCACTGAAATCACTGTCACACTGACTCAATGTCAGACTGGAGGGGCGGTGCTCCGCAGCCAGTGCACAAGCAGCGCGGGATGGGGCAGGCGGTCCGGGTGCAACAGATGCAGCCGGAGAAGACATCTGAAATATTTTCAGGTTGTGTTGAAAGCCTGCGTGGATTCATTATACCCTGAGAAATATGTAAATAGATGTCACTCAGTCCCATGGTGAATCCCCACGTGTCCTCACTTGGTGCCTTTTGCTTGCCCGTTTATAATGGACACTTGTGGTCTTCCCAGCTGCTCACCGCAGAATGTCCACTCGAAGCTGGGACAGAGGGACCGATTTTGGAAAGTTGTTTTTTTCCCCTCCATCTCCTGTACCGCTGTTTCTGCATCGTTGTCCGTGCAATAGTTCTTTTCTGATGTTTCCTTTTTGCACAGCCCTCCAGCCACTGTATTGTTGCTGTCAAGCTGTGAATCTCTTCTCTAACCATACTGCTCTGCACGGAGGCTCACTGGGCCTTGCCAGTGGCTCCTGTGGATTTGGAGGTGGAAGAGGAGTTCAGGGAGGGGGCAGAATGAGTGATGGACTTGTACCTCAGGTGCCTGGCAGCCACTCGGAATTGGCCCTGGCACACCTAGTTGGCCAAGTCCGTGGAGACCTGCATTTGCCCCTTCTGCCACACATGAAAGTCTGTGACACAGTTGGACCTGTTATATTCTTGGGTCTCTTGCTCTGGATCCTTCAGCTTCTAAAGTTTTAGATTCATAGGCGAATCCCCTCGGCCCCAGCAACATCTTCAATGGCTCTGATATACATAGAAGTTACAACATGTGTCACCTGCCCTAATATCTCCTCATGTGGCTCGGTGTCAAATGTTGTCTGATAACGCTCCTGTGAAGCTCCTTGAGACATTTTACTATGTTAAAGGCGCTGTATAAATACAAGTTGTTGTAGCTTGGGGAGGACAGAGCCAGATCAGTAATTCCCTCATGTTGGTCCTCTCACCAGTTGCCGCAAGCCCAGTCTGGCAGCAATGTCCCTCAGGACTCGGCCAGCTCGGTCAGTGCTGGTACTCCCGAGTCTTGGTGATGGACATTGAAGCTGCCTAGCCAGAGTACATTCTGTGCCCTTGCTACCCTCAGTCCTTTCTCCAAGTGGTGCTTATACAAAGTGTGCACTTGCCTTTCAAAGTGGTACCTGGCATTGGACACGAGGAAACAATTTATTTGCATAGACTTTTTTGAGAAGGCAAAAAAGATAATTTCAGGAGACCAGAGCTCTGCCAGGAATCTCGCTGCCAGATAGTCGGAAAATCGTGGGCGGCATCTGCTGAACCTTCCATATATTGTCCCAGTGGGCGAGACTTCCAACATTACTCCTTTACAGTCACACTATAGTCGTACATCGATGTGTTTGTTTAAATCATAAATTGTTAGTTCACAGACCTCAGGCTTCCTACCAGGTTGGCCATGTTCTCTCTCTGGGTCACACCCTCCCAAACCGTCAACAGTCTGTTTGTATTGGGTACATTCCAGACCCACTGCAGTCTGTGTGTATTGGGTACATTCCAGACCCACTGCAGTCTGTGTGTATTGGGTACATTCCAGACCCACTACAGTCTGTGTGTATTGGGTACATTCCAGACCCACTACAGTCTGTGTGTGTTGGACACATTCCAGACACACTACAGTCTGTGTGTATTGGGTACATTCCAGACCCACTGCAGTCTGTGTGTATTGGGTACATTCCAGACCCACTACAGTCTGTGTGCACTGGGTACATTCCAGACCCACTACAGTCTGTGTCTATTGGGTACATTCCAGACTCACTATAGTCTGTGTGTATTGGGTACATTCCAGACCCACTACAGTCTGTGTGTATTGGGTACATTCCAGACCCACTACAGTCTGTGTGTATTGGGTACATTCCAGACCCATTACAGTCTGTGTGTATTGGGTACATTCCAGACCCACGACAGTCTGTGTGTATTGTGTACATTGCAGACCCACTACAGTCTGTGTGTATTGTGTACATTCCAGACCCACTACAGTCTGTGTGTATTGGGTACATTCCAGACCCACTACAGTCTGTGTGTATTGGGTACATTCCAGAACCACTACAGTCTGTGTGTATTGGGTACATTCCAGAACCACTACAGTCTGTGTGTATTGGGTACATTCCAGACCCACTACAGTCTGTGTGTATTGGGTACATTCCAGACCCACTACAGTCTGTGTGTATTGGGTACATTCCAGACCCACTACAGTCTGTGTGTATTGGGTACATTCCAGAACCACTACAGTCTGTGTGTATTGGGTACATTCCAGAACCACTACAGTCTGTGTGTATTGGGTACATTCCAGACCCACTACAGTCTGTGTGTATTGGGTACATTCCAGACCCACGACAGTCTGTGTGTATTGGGTACATTCCAGACCCACTACAGTCTGTGTGTATTGTGCACATTCCAGACCCACTACAGTCTGTGTGTATTGGGTACATTCCGGGCCCACGGACGAGTTTCTCACGGGACTCTATTATTAAATATTTTCTGGCTTTCAACTCCAAAACGAGACGCAGTACTTTGCCGCCCAGCCATTCTGAAAGCGGATTGCACATTCCTGAATTAATTAACAGGCTGAAGGATGGTGTATTGCAGCTTGGAAAGGGTCGAGGGCTCATTTGTTTGCATTGATGAGTGCAGATTTAGTCACTCAGAGATGCATTGTTTTATATATATACCCTGTCAATATCCTGATTTAACCAGGTATGTCACCATTATTCCTATTACTGCACTTGTTTTATGTGGCGGTCGGAAGAGAGGGCTGTGGCTGGTGAGGTGACCAGGGTCAGGGACCTGCTCGATGGCGGAGGAGCGGGCTGGATGACGCCAGACACGCTGGCGCGGCGCCTAAATTCTGCCAACGTCCGCCACGCGGCCGATGCCATCGAGTCGCTAAAAACAGCTCTGGGCCCTGACTCCGTTAGGTGCATCGAGGAGGCTCAAGCACGTGGGGAGATCCCGTCCGAACTGACCCCCGTCCGGACGGAATTCCTCATCGGCGCCAAACCCCGGAACCTTCCTCGGGGGCCGGCGCCTCACAACTTGAGCCGCCTCGGGGAAATCCCCTCCGTGCCTTTCAGTTCCGCGCGGAGGGGTTTCATGTACGGGCTGCTCCTGCACACTCTCAACTTTGCCATCCTCGCCTGCCGTCCGGACACGCCATGGCGTACCATCTTGCCGTCCTGAGGAGGCGGGGGTCCCCGATGGAGGGCACTCTACGCAGGGGTCCTCCCACTATTCGTCGGGGACTTGGCCTGGAGGGTGGTGCACGGAGCAGTGCCGTGCAACAAATTTTTAAGCCGGTTCACGGACTCCCAGGCCGCCTGCAATTTCTGCGGTCTGGAGGAGTCCGTGTTCCATGTTTTTATTGAGTGCACGAGGTAGCAGCCCCTGTTCCATTATTTGAAGGGGCTGCTCCTGAAATTCTGGCTGCACTTCAGTCCCACTCTCCTGATCTTTGGGCACCCTGTGCGGAGGGGAGCGGGTAGGTCCGAAGGCCTCCTCGTAGGACTGCTCCTGGGCACGGCCAAGGGTGCCATCAGCCGGTCCAGGCAGCGGGCGGTCGAGGGGGTCGTTCAACCTGACTGCCTGCCTCTCTTCCGCTCTTACATCCGGTCCAGGGTGTCCTTGGAGATGGAGCACGCGGTGTCCACCGGTACGCTCGCGGCCTTCCGCGAGAGGTGGGCACCGGAGGGACTGGAGTGCATCATCACGCCCGGCAACCAAATTTTAGTTTGATTTTACGTTTTTAAGTTTAATTTGTTTTAATTGCCGGTGCTTTTAGTGTCCCCCTTCCCTTTTATAGGGGGCACTGGGGAAAATTGTGATTTTAGTGCCAAAAAAAAAAAAAAAAGGGCCTTGTAAATGTCTGGTGTGTCACCCAGGTCGGGTGGCACGGTTTAATGTGTTTTGTTTTGCAGATAAACTCCAAAAAGAGTTTACTGCACTTTTCCCTCAACATGTATTTTCCCGTTGAATCCTGTGTGTGAGGTTTTGTCCCACCATGTGCTCACTTAAACAAATTAAAAACAAATGGAGTTTGTCCCAGATTTCACCCTCCATTCTGTACTTAGAATTTCCACTCAGTGTTGTTACTGTAAAAGTGACAACGTTGTACAACATTTACTTACACATGAGATGTTGGTATTGTAACATTATTAGATATCAAACCAATATAATGTAGAATATACTTACTGGTTATGTTCAGCCGGGTTCCATTTCCATAGATTGTTCCCCAAATACCACAGATATAGACAGCGCTGTCTCTGCGCTCCACGCCTCTGATGGTCAGAATGCAGCTGTTACTGGCAACATCTCTGGAAAGCTGAAACCGCTCAGAGACACCTTGTGATCGGTAAACCCAGCCATCTACATAATGAGTAAATATTTTGTGTTTCCTATCCTGTGAGAGGTACCAGTGTACAGTATATTTATCCACACGGTGATTCACATTGCTGCTCTCCAGGGTACACCCAAACTGCACCGTCCCACCCTCGGGCACCGTCACAACTTCTGGGGACTGGATAAGAACCGGACTTGCCTTTCGACCTGTGAATAGTAAATAACTGAGGATCAGAACAGATGAGGAACAACATGAAGTAATAAGTTGAAACCGAAGTGATTATAAAATCTCCTGTGTGTTTGCGAATGGATATTGGTCTGAAATCCCACTCCTCTGTTTCCCGCGGGCGCTCGACAGAAAATGGTAAAAAAGATGCGCACCGACCTTTTCCTGCTGCGCCCACCAGAGATCCCGGTCCTGAGGCCTACTCTCCCTGCACATCGGAGCGTGTGTCTGTCAGGACGGATGTATGTTGGAGCTGGAGTGACATGGCACTGGGCAGCCAATCCAGGTCAAGTATTTTCTCATTCATAATAATGGGAACTCGGTCAGTAGGAGTTCTCATTATGATTGAGAAACACTGCCCCCCAACATCCAAACACAAGTAAAAAATAGAAAAAACACATCACATATTTAAGATTGATTTTAATTAAAGTTAATAAATGTCTTCGAAAAAAATATTATTTTTCAAACTTTTTTTAAAAAGATTTTTCATTATGGTTTAAAATAAACTTCCCTTAGTGGACAGTGTTTTTAACATTAAAATATGCTTTTTAAATGTTATTGTTACATGTTTTTGTATGTTTCAAAGCTGGTTTTCTGCACATGCGCATTGCACACCGAAAACCGGCTTTTGTGATGCCTTCCCCGGTCCGTACACACTCCGGACAGACTCAGGGAGGCCGGGATATCTGTCCCAATGTGTATTATCAGTAATTTGTAGCCGAGTTGTTCAAACATATCCTGAGCTTAGCTGTCCCACATTGCCCTGTACTGACCAACAATCCCAGTGTGAACAGGCAGCCCAAAAACACACACACTGCAACTGAACTCAGAACTCCTGCTGTGGATATGTTCTTTGTTGCCTTTACCACGGAGGTTGGTACAACAAGGATCAGAAAATCAGGTAAAAAGCTGCCAGTTTTAGTAATATTTTGCGATACCCAACACAAGATTCTGATGTAGGTTCAGATACAGAAGGCTCTCGGTCCACTTCATCTCATCCTTCCAGAATTCCAATACTACCATCGTCCCATTGCAGCGTCCAGCGGTTTGTAAACCTGTCCCGTGTTCTGGCCTCGCCTGGGAACCTGTTCCAGCTTTTGATCACCGTCTTCAAATAACTGAGTCCTGAACTTGGCCTTTACAATCCTGACTGTGCCCTCCTGCCCTGGTTATATCTGAAAGTATTGTTCTGGGTTTGCTTTACCTACCCCACAACACGTGCTGTCCTTCCCCTGGGGCACGGGTACCTCCTATTGTTTATTTCCAATATTTTTATTCATTTATTCGTGGGCATCGCCGGCAAGGCCAGCATTTATTGCCCATCCCTAATTGCCTTAGAGAAGGAGGTGGTGAGCCGCCTTATACAACTGAGAGCAAGTGCTCTACTCGGAACTCCGACACGGCAAGGGAGCCCCAGATGGGCAGAGGAAACGTTTCAAGGACACCCTCAAAGCCTCCCTGATAAAATGCAACATCCCCACTGGCATCTGGGAATCCCTGGCCCAAAGACCGCCCTAAGTGGAGGAAGAGCATCCGGGAGGGCGTTGAGCATCTCGAGTCTCGTCGCCGAGAGCGTGCAGAAACCAAGCGCAGGTAGCAGAAGGAGAGTGCGGCAAACCAGTCCCATCCACCCTTTCCTTCAACCACTGTGTGTCCCACCTGTGACAGAGACTGTAATTCCTGTATTAGACTGTTCAGTCACCAGAGAACTCACTTCTCGAGTGGAAGCAAGTCTTCCTTGATTCCGAGGGACTGCCTGTGATGATGATGACAACTGAGTGGCTTTTTAGACCATTTCAGAGGGCAGTTAAGGGTCAACCACATTGCACTGGGTCTGGAGTCACATATAGGCCAGACCGGGCAAGGACGGCAGATTTCCTTCCCTAAAGGCCATTAATGAACCAGATGGGTTTTTATGACAATCCGGTGGTTTCATGGTCACCATTACTGACACTGGCTTTTTATTCCAGATTTATTTATTCACTGAATTTAAATTCCCCAGCGGCCGTGGTGGGATTTGAACTCATGTCTCTGGATCATTAATCCAGGCCTCTGGATTACTCATCCAATGATATAACCACTATGCTACCGTTCCCGATATATACGGCACCTTTCATTTATTCTTACTGAACACCATTCATCATTAATCAGCCCAGCTGGGAAGCTTGTTGAGCTCTTTGTGAGATCTTGGCTGCGTCCACTGAATCCACCCCCCCCACCCCCCGAGTCCACCTCCCCCCCCGTCCCCGCTCAATCCACACTCCCCCCACCCCCTGAGTCCACCCCCCCCACCCCCCGAGTCCACCCCCTCCGTCCCTGCTCAATCCACACTCTCCCCCACCCCCTGAGTCCACCCCCCCCACCCCCCGAGTCCACCCCCCCCCCGTCCCTGCTCAATCCACCCCCCCCCACCCCCTGAGTCCACCCCCCCCGTCCCCGCTCAATCCACACTCTCCCCCCACCCCCCGAGTCCACCGCCCCCCACCCCCGCTCAATCCACACACTCCCCCCCCACCCCCTGAGTCCACCGCCCCCCACCCCCGCTCAATCAACACTCCCCCCCCCACCCTGAGTCCACCTCCCCGTCCCCGCTCAATCCACACTCTCCCCCCACCCCCCGAGTCCACCTCCCCCCACCCCCACTCAATCCACACTCCCCCCCACCCTGAGTCCACCGCCCCCCACCCCCGCTCAATCCACAAACTCCCCCCCACCCCCTGAGTCCACCTCCCCCCCGCCCCCGCTCAATCCACACTCTCCCCCCCTCCGCGAATCCACAGTTCCTCCCCCCCGACCCCTGCTGAATCCACAGTCCCACCCCCCCATCCAAGGCAAGTCAAAAAATCTTTGTGCGGCCACAAATCCCCCTTGCCCCAAACTCCAACCCACTTCCCCCATTTACCTGGAAATTGTCAGGCCGCCAGGGGCCACCGGATCTTCATCTCCAGCAGACACTCTGTGCCCTCTTCCCAGCCTGGAGTGGGCGGCAGTATTTATACAGACCCGGGAGGTGCAGACATCACTCCCCAAGACCCACTCTGGGTTAAAATCGACCGGCGGTATTTATACAGACCCGGGAGGTGCAGAGATCACTCCCCAAGACCCACTCTGGGTTAAAATCGACCGGCAGTATTTATACAGACCCGAGAGGTGCAGAGATCACTCCCCAAGACCCACTCTGGGTTAAAATCGACCGGCAGTATTTATACAGACCCGGGAGGTGCAGAGACCACTCCGCTAGACCCACTCTGGGGTAAAATCGACCGGCAGTATTTATACAAGGCCCGGGAGATGCAGAGACCACTCCCCAAGACCCACTCTGGGTTAAAATCGACCGACAGTATTTATACAGACCCGGGAGGTGCAGAGATCACTGCCCAAGACCCACTCCGGGTTAAAATCGACCGACAGTATTTATACAAGGCCCGGGAGGTGCAGAGATCACTCCCCAAGACCCACTCTGGGTTAAAATCGACCGGCGGTATTTATACAAGGCCCAGGAGATGCAGAGACCACTCCCCAAGACCCACTAGGGTTAAAATCGACCGGCAGTATTTATACAGATCCGGGAGGTGCAGAGAGACCACTCCCCAAGACCCACTCCGGGTTAAAGACCCCAGAGAATGACCTGTGAAGTGCTCCGGTGGGGATCTGGAAAAGGTTAAAGGGCAGAAGTGATGCGTGCAGAAGACAAAAGGAGGCCTAATGGGAGAAATAAAATAAATAAAAGACTTATACGAAACGCAGAGTGTGAGTCGAATGAGAAGAGTGAAACACAGGTCTTGCTGCTGTTTAACCTGTGGTCAAATCTGATTTTTAATTTGTTCTGAAAACCTGAGCGATATAGTAAATACAGTTTCAGCAGGAGATCTTTCCATTCCCAATACAATAAATGTGTTATTTAAAGAGAGAATCCCTTCACAGCACAGGGATGTACAACAGTGACTCCCTTCAGTAGGTACCATTGGCTCACTCCATTCCCCCCGAACGTGGCAGCTAACAAACTCCCATTGGAACAGCTATTTCAATTGCTCACTATCTGCAATTTATCTTTTCAAAGTTCCATTATATGTGTCTTCCCTTGTCCACCGCCCCTCCCTTAGTTCCACATTGGCAGCCACTTGACCAATTAGAATGATGGTTTCTGAATCAGGGTCAATCCTCCAATCCATTTGTCTCAATCCTTCCCTCATCTCTTTAAATTTAGCAACTATAAAGTTGTAAACCTGGCTCCTGGTCTTTGGTATAATTGGGTCTCAGATAGAAACATACACATGATGCAGCCATTCGGCCCATGGTACCTGTGCTGGCCCATTGCAAGAGCTATTTAATTAATCCCATCCCCTGCTCTCTCCCCATAGCCCTGCAGAATTTTCCTTTTCAAGTATTTATCCAATTTCCTTCTGAAAGTTGTTATTGAATCTGGTTCCACCGCCCTTTCAGGCAGTGCACTCCAGATCATAACAAAGGGGAGGGGTACTGATGGGGGCAAGGTGGTTCATGGTCAAACATGACAGCCCCCTACCATGCTACTCACTGCCTTCCCCACTGCCCCCTACCATGCTACTCACTGCTTCCCCACTGCCCCATACCATGCTACTCACTGCTTCCCCACTGCCCCATACCATGCTACTGACTGCTTCCCCACTGCCCCATACCATGCTACTCACTGCTTCCCCACTGCCCCATACCATGCTGCTCACTGCCTTCCCCACTGCTCCATACCATGCTACTCACTGCCTTCCCCACAGCCCCATACCATGCTACTCACTGCTTCCCCACTGCCCCATACCATGCTACTCACTGCTTCCCCACTGCCCCATACCATGCTACTCACTGCTTCCCCACTGCCCCATACCATGCTACTCACTGCCTTCCCCACAGCCCCATACCATGCTACTCACTGCCTTCCCCACAGCCCCATACCATGCTACTCACTGCCTTCTCCACTCTCCATACCATGCTACTCACTGCCTTCCCCACTGCCCCATACCATGCTACTCACTGCTTCCCCACTGCCCCATACCATGCTACTCACTGCCTTCCCCACTGCCCCATACCATGCTACTCACTGCTTCCCCACTGCCCCATACCATGCTACTCACTGCTTCCCCACTGCCCCATACCATTCTACTCACTGCTTCCCCACTGCCCCATACCATGCTACTCACTGCTTCCCCACTGCCCCATACCATGCTACTCACTGCCTTCCCCACTGCCCCATACCATGCTACTCACTGCCTTCCCCACTGCCCCATACCATGCTACTCACTGCTTCCCCACTGCCCCATACCATGCTACTCACTGCTTCCCCACTGCCCCATACTATGCTACTCACTGCCTTCCCCACTGCCCCATACCATGCTACTCACTGCCTTCCCCACTGCCCCATACCATGCTACTCACTGCCTTCCCCACTGCTCCATACCATGCTACTCACTGCCTTCCCCACTTCCCCATACCATGCTACTCACTGCCTGCCGTCAGGGAAGGAGGGGATGGTGAAAAAGGTCGGGGGAGGGGGAGGGGAAGTGAACACGGTCGGGGGAGGGGATGGTGAAAAAGGTCGGGGGAGGGGGAGGGGGTGAACACTGTCAGGGGAGGGGGTGAACACGGTCGGGGGAGGGGGAGAACACGGTCGGGGGAGGGGAGGGGGTGAACACGGTCGGGGGAGGGGGAGCAGGTGAACACGGCCGGTGGAGGGGGTGAACACGTTCGGGGGAGGGGTGAACACGGTCGGGGGAGCGGTGAACACGGTCGGGAGAGGGGGAAGTGATGAACATGGTCGGAGGAGGGGGAGGGGTGAACACGGTCGGGGGAGGGGTGAACACGGTCGGGGGAGGGGGTGAACTCTGGAGGGGGAGGGGGAGGGGGTGAACCCTGGAGGGGGAGGGGGTGAACACGGTCGGGGGAGGGGATGAACAACGGGAGGGGGAGGGGGTGATCACGGTCGGGGGAGGGGGTGAACACGGTCGGGGAAGGGGGAGGGGATGAACATGGTCGGGGGAGAACACGGTCGGGGGAGGGGTTGGGGAAGGGGGTGAACACGGTCGGGGGAGGGGGAGTGGATGAACACGGTCGGGGGAGGGGAAGGGGGTGAACACGGTCGGGGGAGGGGAAGGGGGTGAACACGATCGGGGGAGGGGGTGAACACGGTCGGGGGAGGGGGAGGGGTGAACACGGTCGGGGGAGGGGGTGAACACGGTTGGGGGAGGGGAAGGGGATGAACACTGTCGGGGGAGGGGAGAACACGGTCGGGGGAGGGGAGAACACGGTCGGGGGAGGGGAGAACACGGTCGGGGGAGGGGGAGGGGAGGGGATGAACACGGTCGGGGGAGGGGGAGGGGAGAACACGGTCGGGGGAGGGGAGGGGATGAACACTGTCGGGGGTCCTCCAGCCCTTCAACCCTCCGGGAACTCTGCACTCTAATTCTGGCCTCTTGTGCATCCCCCACTTCCTTC
Organism: Pristiophorus japonicus; assembly: GCF_044704955.1. Taxonomy (NCBI): domain Eukaryota; kingdom Metazoa; phylum Chordata; class Chondrichthyes; family Pristiophoridae; genus Pristiophorus; species Pristiophorus japonicus. The sequence goes on from NW_027252889.1 coordinate 510,090, forward strand.
GCCCCACCATTCTGGTGGCCGTGCCTTCAGCTGTCTGGGCCCGAAGCTGTGGCATTCCCTCCCTAAACCTCTCCGTCTCTACTTCCTTTTGGTCACTCCTTAAACCCGACCTCTTCACCTGGCTTAATATCTGTTTATGTGGCTCGGTGTCAAATTGTGTCTGATACCGTTCCTGAGAAGCACCTTGTGAGGGTTTATTACGTTAAAGGCACTATAAATACAAGTTGTTCTCATTGAATGGGTCGGGCTGCAGCCCACAATTGGATTTGTGCAGCCACAAACACACTCGGCAAACAGTGAGGGGGAGCCCGGCTTCTCCAAGTATTGGCGGACCGGATTAAACACACGGAGAACTGCAAAGCCCAAATTCTGGTTCGAAAACGAATGGAGTTGTGAGCATCGGTGAATAAATGGGAGCAGTGGCAATACCAACAAATCAGTAAGTTAGTGGGACAGTGAGAACTGAACCAACTCCAGAGCCAGGGACACACGGAAATCAATTCCTGAAGCAGCAGGCACATCAGCAGATGAATGGATTAACAGCAACATTGGTGAATTGAGAGAGAATGGGCTAGCAACAAATCAATAAAGGAAGGGAGCAGCTGGCACTGGTGAACTAATATCCCTTCTTACCTTTGCTGCCACTGCTTCCTGCCCCCGAGGCTGTTAACCCACTTTCACTGGTTTCACCAGCGGTTTACGTTTCAAAGCACTGTGACCCATCCTCGTGTATTTGCTGACTACAAGGCAAGTTCAAAACACTAAAGGTGGTTTCAGCTAAGAAAGAGGCTTTTACTTTGCTACGGCACTTAGACAGTTAATATATATTTGTATAATATAATCAGTTTATGGTCTTTCAAAAATTCCTGCTTAAAATTCACTGGTGGCTGAATTTTAATATAGATTGCTGTATAGATAGAGACACATAAATAGGTGTATCCCACTCAATGATATTCACAAACACCCCATACAAGTAAAACACATTCAAAAATATTCCAATTTGTCTTTCTTGGATCCAAAATGGATGACCTCACACTTCCCTGTAATAAACCCCACCTGCCATAGTTTTGCCCACTCACTGAGTGGATATCTGAACGGAATATATGGAATTAAAGACAGTAAGGTAAACGGGATATATGTAACATAAAATAAGCCATGGATGAATAGCTGGGAGAATGTCAGATTGCAAATAGTGCAACATCAGCATAGCTAACAGTCTGTCTCAAGGTTTCAAGTCACTAATCCTGCCAATAACATCTAATTGTAACATGAAATACATCTGCAGAATTGCAAGGTCTCAGTTAATAGTCACACCATTAGATTGAAACATTTAGAGGCAATGCTTGAGCTTTCAAGAAGAACATCTCATATAGATTGACTAATGAGTGGCTGAGTTAGACTGTCCATCCATTTGTATTTTGTTATTTGATTTCAAAACTGTATAACTGTTGACGCTTTACGATGTAACTTCACCTATCCGTAGGGAGTGTGTACGCTCTATCCAGAGAGTATATTTTCTGTCTGATAGGTCTTACTGGCCAGTAATAAAGACTGCTTTGTTCAAAGCACAAGAGATATTCGACTCAGTAATTTTACTGAACCAGATTGAGGGAAAAGAATCCAGAAATTTACATTTGGTGTCAGAAGTGGGATCTCAACGGACGACTGCCGAAAACTTGCGAATTAAGAGCCAGACTAGCCTTGGACGAGACGAGGGGAAAGTGGCCACTGGAGTGAGTATGATTTCAATACTGCTCCAGTTTCCCCCGGTTTCAAAAGTCCGAGGAAAGTTTAGCCACTCGCTGGTTCTCAGGTAGTGTCTGAACGAGATCCAGGACAATCTGGTGAATACCTTTCAAACTTAGAATAGGGATAGAGATAGGGAAATTGCGCGGTGACGCAAACCAAGCGGCGACTTGGAAAGATAGGTTATAGTTAGAGCTAGATAGGGATGGATGATCAATCATGGATCCAAAAATTAATAGGAAAGAAAAGAGACTCTTGTGAATGTCTGTTTAAATGAGAAATGCTTCTGTGATTTTTACTGTAGAAAAAAAGCCGGGGAGTTGTGGTTTGTTTTATCTCAAACAGAATGAAAGTTTGTTTTAACCCTTCGTAGTGTTGTCCTGTATGTGGGAAGTTTAAGAGTGTGAACCTTATTGAATTACGTATATTCGGATGATAAGTTACGGAGCCAGGAAATGCCCAAAGGATAGGTTTGTTGAAAAAAAAAAGAAAAAATTACATGGTCCCGGTGGTTAAAAAAAAAGAAAAACTTGTTGAAAGAAAACATTCAGAGAAGGCACAGCAAAACAACTGAGATGGATTCAAAAGGATTTTTAAAAAAAATTATATTAAATAACACGACCTTGAGGCTGGAACAATTGAGATAACGAAAAGCAGTCCACAGCCTACGTGCCAGACTTCTCTCTAGTTATAAAAACAAAGTTACGTACTAAATAGGTGCTGAAAGAAAAAAATGTTCTGAGATTTTAAATTATGAAAAAAATTCCACTGCAGTAAAATAAATCACTCCTGTCCAGTTGGCAGAAAAACTCCATTAAATTAGGGCTTTCATTGACTGACTGAATTTAAACTGCGCAGTAACGCGAAAGGATAGGGAAATTTGGAAACTGAAAGAAATTAATTGAGGCTCATAAGAGATCAAAATTAGAAAATTAGGCTCACAGGGAATAAAATGGGGATTTAAATAGAGGATAGGTGTTCAACTCAGGTACGACGTCGACCTTGTATATCACTTGGCCCGTCTAGGCTCTGATTGAATTTTAAAAAAAAAACCCCGCAGCAACTCGGAAGGTAGGGCCGACGCGAGACGCGCAGCGGCGCAGACGCACAAACAACGCGAGACGCACAGCAGCGCGAGCGTGCGGCCGAGAGGAGAAGGGCCGAAGCGAACGCGCAGGAAAACGAACGCGCAGTGACGTAGACGCGCAGTACGTAAACGCGCAGTGACGCAGAGGCGCAGCAACGCGAATCGCGAAAGTCAGTGCTAATGTCAGTAAGTCTTTGTAAGTCTTAAGTGTTTAGAGTTTTAAGTAAAGTTTTAAGTATCCTAAATCGCGCGACGACGCGAACCGCGCGGCGACGCGGGTAAGTGTTAGCATTAGTAAAGTTTGGTTATTTGGAGTTAGTTAAAGTCAGTGTTAGTTTCTGTAAAGTCTGTGTCTATTTTTAAGTTTGTTTAAATTGCACGACGACACGAACGCGTAACGACACAGTAATACGAGGAGCAGCGTGAAAATGGGTAATCAGTTAGATAAAACTACGGATGCGGATAGTCCGCTACAAAAGTTATGTGAGGAATTCCCTGAAAGAGCTGAAGACTTTAGAAAATTATCAGGAGCCCTGAATAAATTATTAGGGGATGACCAGTGGCCTCTAGGTGACACTAGAAGCATAGAGGTAGCAAAAAAAAAGCACAGGGATTAATTTGGAGAAGGGGACGAGGAAAAGGGGATAAAAATTTAATTGCAACCTGGCGACATTATTGTCAGAAATTAAAAGATGCATCACTTCTGTCAAGTTGGCAAACAAATGCTATTAAATTAGGACTTTCATTGACAGAGGGAACACATGTTAAAACTGTAGACGTCTTAAAGAAAGAATGTGCGCACGAGAAACTTGCTAAGAGATCCTCTGGGACCTCTGAGAAAGGTATTGATCAACTACGAGTTAAAATGGCTGGCATTGTGTTAACCGAGGCTGATGATGAAATTGATGAGTGGCCACTGACTCAGCGCCCAACGGCGCCTCCCGCACCCCCTGGCCTCTTGCTCCAGTCCTCTTCCCAACACCCTCCACCTTACACTCCGGCGAGAGGAGTTAGGAACAACCCCATACCACCAAAGCAACAAACCCAAACTGACTCCTCATCCTCTGATAGCGATTCGGATCCCCAGTTTACAAGCAATATAGCCGAAAGGACCAGATCTCACACTCGAAAGGGCAGACTATATCTCGACATCACAAACAGTCCCGTAAATCTTCTAGTCAATCTATCAGTCCAAGTTGTGAAAGACATAGCAAACACCCCGCCGATCGAGACGCAGAACTGTCAAGCAGTCAGACAGCTCCGAAACATCCTCCGACCTAGAAATGATTTCCAAGATCCCAAAGTCCCAACACCAATTCCCTGTCAGACCAATGCCAAACCCTGATGCACAACAAGCTGCAGACCACCTCTCTATAGATGTCTGTGATCTTCAAACAACTATTTGATTGCTCACGCTATCCGGACAGATGGAGAGGACAGTTAGATATTATTGGCAGGAAAAGAAAGGGGAGGGGGGAGGTGCGCCCCCAACCCGGGTCAAGACTGAATACGTGACTAGAAAGGAAGAGCCATCTCGGGAGGAAGGATCAATAGAACCGTAGTGTTGCATTGGATGGATAAGCAAGGATACGGTTATACTAAACAACCAAACGGCCCGAGCCCTGCTAATAAACCTCCCTATTGTCCCCGGCATGGTATGGGAAGAGGCCGGGACTGGGTAAGAGGAATTGACTGTTTTAATTGTGGGCAGGAAGGACATTGGAATAAAAATTGCCCCTACCGTCAGCATGGAAAAGGAAGAGGAGGGGGGCAAGGGGGGAGAGGAGGATCTTACACTAACTTCTCCCAGAAACAACCCCTTTGGTCAATTGTCCCCCAATTGACTAAGCAGCTTGATTGTGCAGGGATCCTCCCCGGACGACGAACCCATTCTGAATGAGTGGCAACCCTTTTTGATAGATACGGGAGCCTTCATGTCTTCTGTACAATCAAAGCTTAAACTCCCTGCCTCTACTGAAACACAGGAACTTTCAGGATTCCTGGGACAAATCTCGACATTCCCAGTGTCAGAACCGGTTAAAATGGGTTACCAGGAAGAATCGGTGGAACATCGAGTTGTTATCACAACCAATCTGGACTGTAACTTGATGGCTAGAGACCTCCTTTGCAAATTCCAGTTGCATTTGGAGTATGGAGATAATGGGATTATTGTAAAACAGGAAACCCTTAAGCGGCAGTATTATACCACTAGAACCCCTCAGTGGTGGTCTCTGGACCTGCCGCAGGCACCCTATCACGTGACCCTAGCATACGATCCCAGTGGAAAGAATCAGGACCTGCAGAACTTTTATCAGGATCACGAAGAGGAAGTGAAGGGAATTCTATTAAGGGCTAGAGTGACTGGACTGGAAAGAGAGGCAGATTTTGTGGAAGTGGATAAGAATCTGTGGAAACAACCCCTAACAATGGCACCGCATATTGCTCGTGAAGTATTAGCCCCTCATCATGCTAAAGATTTGGGAGTTATGGTACGCAAGGCCATAGATGAGGCTGACCCTACCAGCCGGGATGTGCAAATCGTAAAACATGGCCGAACAGTCCAATTTCATGGAGACCCCGAGAAGATCTTAACGACTCTACAGCATCATACTGGCTCGGACATACCTGACTATGTGGATCCTCATGTGTGGGCAGAGGACCCCTCCCAAGTGGGTTATACTCCCATTAATTGAGATCCCAGTGCAGGGCAATGTGGACTGGCCCTCTATCCGACAGAACCCACTGAAATCACAGGCAATCCTAAACTGACCTTTCGGCACGATACTGCAATTAATCCGGCCTGTTTTCTTACTGAGCCACCCCAAGATGAGGAAGAACCCAGTCATGATTGCTTATCTTTAATTTAAGAGGCCACATCAGTCAGGGAAGATTTAGTTGATGGAAGATCCAGACTGTATTCTTACTGAGCCACCCCAAGATGAGGAAGAACCCAGTCATGATTGTTTATGTATGTTGACGGAAGTACTTCTATTAATCCAGAAGATACACGAATCTCAGGATACGCCATAGTAAACCAGGAGAATCAGGTCTTGGAATCTGCCGCTTTGAAACCGCCTATTCTGCTCAACAAGCTGAACTATTCGCCCTCACCCGAGCCTGTATCTTGGCCAAAGATCTCAAAGTCAATATCTATACCGACTCTAGGTATGCCTTTGGGGTGGCCCATGATTTCGGACAATTATGGAAAAATAGGGGATTCCTAACCTCACAGGGGAATGAGATATCTCATAAACAGTTAGTATCTGATTTGTTGCAAGCCCTCATGTTCCCCAAACGCATTGCCATTGTCAAATGTACTGCCCATACTACCGGAAATTCTCTGGTTGATATAGGGAATCATTGTCCTGACCAAGAGGCCAAACAGGCCTCTCGTGACCAACAGATGGTAGTGCCCAAAATTATGAGTTAGACTAAAAATCCTGCGAAGGATAAGTTAGCCTCGGACAAACCAATGCTAACCATCCAAGATGTTATAAAAGCACAGGAGGACGCTCCTGAAAAAGATAAACTGTTGTGGAAATATTATGCATGTACTTATGACAATGTTTCTAAACTCTGGACCACTCCCGCGGAACAGACTTGCATGTCTGACGAGTTGGCTCTATGGGTTATAGAATGTCTGCATTTTGCTACTCATTGTGGAGCAAGGGCAACAAGTGATACGCTTTTGGCCACTTGGTGGCACCCTAGACTCCAGGCGTTGGCCCAGAACATCAGTAGTCGTTGCCTTGTTGGCCAGCAACATAATCCAGGGAAGGGAGTCCCCTGTGATTGGGGTAAAATGCCCCTACCCGAAGGTCCCTTTGAGACATTTCAGTTGGACTACATTGAGTTGCAAAAAGTTCAGTGTTACAAATATGTGTTAGTAATAGTAGATGTGTTTAGCAGATGGATTGAAGCCTACCCTAACCTGGACAATAAGACTCAAACTGTTGTTAAGGTGTTAATGAGGGAAATTGTTCCTAGATATGAGATCTCAGCTAGACTGATGACCACCTATGTTCTTTCTCTGACTCAGGCTCTGCGACTAGTTCACAACCAGGTTCAAGATGCTCACCTCGACCTCCCAGTTTTACCCGAATTGTCCCTCGTGGCACCAGGGAAGTATGGATTCGGAAGGGATTAGAGCCACAATGGGAGGGGCCTTTTTTTAGGTGTCATTCACTACCCCCACTGCAGCCAAGGTTGAGGGGAAAAGTGCCTGGGTTCACCTGCACCACTGCAAGCTCATCACCATTTAAACAAATTTTGCTGGTTAGTCTAATTCCTGTTTCTGTTCCAGATCTCCTCTTCCCCATAGCTGAACAAGGCAGTTGAAGGAGGATCAGTTTGAACTTTTACCTGTAAGACAGCCAAATACACTGACGGAGACCTGAAGAAGGGAAACGGGAAAACAGAACTCTTTTTATCAGCTAAATAATTGGACTATTTATAAGATGAAACTGTGTCTGTATGCCACTGTCTGCATAATAGTGTTGATATATGACAGTTTTGGCGCACGGGAAGGAAGACAAAGGCGAGAGCTCCATGTAAACACCTTTTTGTATATATCTTACGTTTATGCGGAAAAAGGGCACTTCACTCGATGCTGGGTTTGTTCACATATCCCTATACATTCCAAAGGGGGAATTCCTTTGCGCACCGTTCCACTGACCCTAACTGAGACTGTTAGATGGATTCAAAGAAACGATATTGGAACAGGTAGCTAACCGCACTGCTGAGACTCTGGAGGGCATCACAGCTGAAATGGTAGCGATAAGGACCGTAGCATTACAAAACCGAATGGCCCTCGATTACCTGTTAGCTGAGAAAGGGGGAACGTGTGCCCTGATAGGATCTGAATGTTGCACTTACATTCCTGATAGTTCAGAAAACATAACCCACCTTGCCGATCACATAAGGAGGGAGGTGAAGAAGTTATCCACACCAGCAAAAGAACTTAGCAGGTTTGATTGGTTTCTGGGTGGATCTTGGAGATCCTATCTAATACATGGGGCAATTGTTCTCATCGTAATAATAATTACCTGCTGTTTGATTGTTGGTTGCCTTAACCTCTGCTGTAAAGTAATGATGACAAGGTTAGCAGACCCTCTTGTGGTCAAGGGTTCCCGGGTTATGATCCAACAAACGAGAGAACTACTCAACAATGCAATACTCCTAGAATGATCCTAAATGTTATCATAGAATGATAAAAGGGGGTATGTGGATATCTGAACGGAATATATGGAATTAAGGACAGTAAGGTAAACGGGATATATGTAACATAAAATAAGCCATGGATGAATAGCTGGGAGAATGTCAGATTGCAAATAGTGCAACATCAGCATAGCTAACAGTCTGTCTCAAGGTTTCAAGTCACTAATCCTGCCAATAACATCTAATTGTAACATGAAATACATCTGCAGAATTGCAAGGTCTCAGTTAATAGTCACACCATTAGATTGAAACATTTAGAGGCAATGCTTGAGCTTTCAAGAAGAACATCTCATATAGATTGACAAATGAGTGGCTGAGTTAGACTGTCAATCCATTTGTATTTTGTTATCTGATTTCAAAACTGTATAACTGTTAACGCTTTACGATGTAACTTCACCTATCCGTAGGGAGTGTGTACGCTCTATCCAGAGAGTATATCTTCTGTCTGATAGGTCTTACTGGCCGGTAATAAAGACTGCTTTGTTCAAAGCACAAGAGGTATTCGACTCAGTAATTTTACTGAACCAGATTGAGGTAAAAGAATCCGGGAATTTACAACTGAGTCTGTCTATGTACCTTTGTAACTTCCTGTTCCCATCTGCACAACTTCCTGTGTCTCCTAACTCAGTGCCATCTTGGATGTGTAACTCTGTCCCTCCATCCAAATCACTAATAAATATGGTGAAGAGCTGAGGCCCCAGTCCCGATCCCTGGGAAACACCACTTGTCACATCCTGCTAATCAGAGTACTTGTCACTGTCTCCTATCTCTCAACCAATGACCAACACATGTCACTGAGTCCCCTTCAATTCCATGTCTTCTCATGTTTCATAATCTGTCAGGAACCTGATCTTTCTGGAAGTTCATGCAGACCATATCCATAGACACTCCCCTATCCACCATGTGAGTGAGCTCCTAAACACATTCAGCTCGATGAACCAGACATGACCTAGTCTTCACAATCCGTGCTGGCTCTCTTTGATCAGCTCAGACTTGTCCACGTGCTCGGTCACTCTGTCCCTGGTGATCTATTCCAGCAACTTCCCCACAACTGACATTAAACTGACAGGTCAGTAGTTACTTGGGGGCCAAGTTTTGGCCTGAGTTGCTCCTGTTTTTTTGGAGCAACTGGTTTAGAATAGAGTATCTTAGAAATTGCAATTCTCGGCATTTAGTTTGCTCCAGTTCTAGTCAGTTGGAACAGTTTCAGTTTGGAACAGATTTTTATTTTCAAAAGGGTGTGTGTCCGGCCACTTACGCCCGTTTTGAAAGTTTAGGCAGTGAAAACATACTCCAAACTAACTTAGAATGGAGTAAGTGTAGATTTTTGTACGCTCAGAAAAACCTTGTCGACACTTAGAAAATCAGGCGTAGGTTACAAATCAGGCGTAGGGAATGGCAGGGGTTTAAAGGGAAGTTTACAAACATTAAACACTTCAGTTTTACAAATAAAGAGCCATCATCAATGATAAATGATAAATACATCAATAAATCAACCAATAAATCAATCATTTTTTTTTTAAATTAAAAAATCAATAAATAAAACATTTTCTACTTACCGACTGCAGCACCGGGAGTCCTCTAACAGCGTGCTGGGACTCCCCCCGCCCCAGTGTGTCTCTATCTCTCTGTCTGTGTGTCTCTCACTCTCTGTCTGTCAGTGTCTGTGTTTCTGACAGTGAGGGTGGGGGGGGGGAAGAGGGGGAGGAGGGGGATGGGGAGGAGGAGGGGGCGAGAGGGGGGCGGCAGGGAGAAGGGAGGGGAGGGGGTGAGAGGGTGAGAGGGGGGAGAGGGTGAGAGGGAGGAGAGGGGAGGGGGGAGGAGAGCAGAGGGAGGAGAGGGGAGGGGAGGGAGGAGAGAGGAGGGGAGTGGAGAGAAGGGAGGGAGAGAAGGGAGGGAGAGAAGGGAGGGGGAGAGAGGGGGAGGGGGGAGGGAGGGAGAGAAGGGAGGGGGGAGGGAGGGAGAGAAGGGAGGGGGGAGGGAGAGAAGGGAGGGGGGAGGGAGGGAGTGAAGGGAGGGGGGAGGGAAGGAGAGAAGGGAGGGGGGAGGGAGGGAGCGAAGGGAGGGGGAGCGGGAGGGAGGGAAGGGAGAAAGGAGAGAAAAGGAGAGGGAGGCTGAACAGGGAGGCTGAATGGGCCGGGCCCAAGACTTCGGGCTGGGCCTGCTTTTAGCACCGGGTTTACAGGTAGGTGCCGTCGGGTGCAGGGTCCATGGACCGGGATCCGGTGGGGGTCGGGATTGTGGGTCGGGGGGGGGGGAATGGGTGCGGAGGTCGGGGGGGGGGGGGGGGAGGTGAGAGTCAGTGGGTGGGGGGGGGGGTCGGGTCGGGTCCGGGGGGTGGGGGAAGCGGGAGTTGAGTCGGGGGTGGGGAGGTGAGGATCGGGGGGTGGGGAGGTGAGAGTCAGGGGGTGGGGGGGGGTCGGGTCGGGTCCGGGGGGTGGGGGAGCGGGAGTTGAGTCGGGGGGGGGGGAGGTGAGGGTCGGGGGGTGGGGGGGGTTGGGTCGGGTCGGGAGGAAGCAAGATCTGGGCGTGGGAGGTGCAGCCTTATCCACGCAGCCCCAGTGAGGCTATTCGGCCAGGGCTCGGGGCTGTGTGCTTCAGGCCCCTCCCACACAGTTTTGGGCACCTGGAGCTACTGCACATGCGCGCCCACTGTAGTGCGCATGTGCAGAGGTCCCGGCACTGTTTTCAGCGCAGGCACCTGGCTCCGCCCCCCACAGCTCGTGATGCGCCGCGACCAGAGGACCTGCTGAGAGCCGGAGAATAGGTACGTTTTTTTTAAGGCACACTTTGTGGCGCGAAAAACGGGCGTCCAGTCGGGGCGTGGCCCGAAACTTGGGCCCTTGCATTCTGCCTCCCCCTTCTTAAAATATGGAGCACCATTTGCAATTTTCCAGACCAAGGACATAATTCCTGATTCTAGAGAACTCTGGAAAACAATGACAAACACATCTACAATTTCCTCACTGGTTTCTTTTAATATCCGGGGTGGTAACCAGCAGGTCCTGGAGATCTGTCTCTCTTCAGTCACAATATTTACACAGTGACATTTTTTACATGCATTAACTCCAGTAAGTTCTTCTAAATGGATGCAAAGTTTCCATTGCCCAAGTCTGCCGTGCCCTTATTATCTATTATAGTCTCGCCTGTATCTGTCTTTATTGGGCCCACATTCCCCTTCAGCTGCTCCCTTTCTCCAAATAAACTGAAACACCCATCAGTGCCTTTGTCACCTCGAGACTTGACTATTCCAACACACTCCTAGCCGGCCTCCACATTCAACCCTACGTAAACTAGAGGTGATCCAAAACTCAGCTGTCCGTGTCCGAACTCGCACCAAGTCCCACTCACCCATCACCCCTGAGCTCGCTGACCGACATTAGCTTCCAGTTAAGCAATGCCTCGATTTCAAAATTCTCATCCTTGTTTTCAAATCCCTCCATGGCCTTGCCCCTCCCTATCTCTGTAATCTCCTCCAGCCCCACAACCCCCGCCCCCCCCCCGCCCGCCCGAGATATCTGCGCTCCTCTAATTCTGCCCTCTTGCCCATCCCTGATTATAATCGCTCCACCATTGGTGGCCGTGCCTTCTGTTGCCTGGGCCCCAAGCTCTAGAACTCCCTGCCTTAAACCTCTCTACCTCTCTTTCCTCCTTCAAGACAATCCTTAAAACATACCTCTTTGACCAAGCTTTTGATCACCTGCACTAATTTCTGCTTATGCAGCTTGGTGTCAAATTTTATCTCTCATAATACTCCTGTGAAGCCCCTTGGGAAGTTTCACTAGATTAAAGGTGCTATATAAATACCAGTTGTTGTTGTTGATAACTTCTGCTGTTTGCTTTGATAATCTTCACCAGTTTTTTCTGTATTCCTTTATGCAGCTCTTACTTTCTTTGTATCCCTTTGTTGCTTTATTTCCACATTGCCTTGCATTTGTGTCAGCCTTTGCTTTTAGTATAATACTGTCTCTTACCTCACAGGAGGGGCCAGCCTACTGATAGCTCACCCAACGCCTGTTCTTCACAAGTGAATCTGAACAATACATCGTGGATGGCTTCTCAGCCTGGAAGAGCAGTTGATCCTATTGGTCTCCACACCCCAGCAGTCACACACACAGACCAGGAGTGGGATAACTGGGCAGTGTGGCTCAGTGTCACATCTTACCGGGTATTTGTCCACTGAACCATGAGAAATCCCAACATATCTCAATTCTTAAACATAAATATCTGACTGCAAAATACCCGACTCACACCACCCGGCCACAATCGCTAAATCAAACTCAGAAATGTGATCATATGAAACCAAACCCAGGTTGGATGCCCCCACTCTGGGCATTTACTTACCCACTGCGACACAGAGGGTCAGAGTCACGGCTGTGAGCCTCGGGCCAAACATTTCAAATTAATTATTTTTAAAAGATGAAATTCCTGTTCATTCACACACTGTATAATATGCTACCGTCGATGTTTCAGAGACAGCTGATTGTCACTGAACTTCCTTACAGGGTTCTCACAGCTCAAGTACAAACCACATAAAGAGGAACGAATAACAAGAGCAAGTGGGCTGTCCTCTGGAAAAAACATATTCACACAAAGAAAGACTTGCATTTATATAGCGCCTTTCACGAGCACCAGACGTCTCAAAGCGCTTTACAACCACTGTAGTACTTTTGGAGTGTAGTCACTGTTGTAATGTGGGAAACGGGGCAGCCAATTTGTGCACAGCAAGCTCCCACAAACAGCAATGTGATAATGACCAGATAATTTGTTTTTGTTGTCGATTGAGGGATAAATATTGGCGAGGACAGGGGATAACTCTCCTGCTCTTCTTTGAAATGGTGCCATAGGAGCTTTTACATCCACCTGAGAGCAGACAGTGTCTCGGTTTATCTCAGCCATGATGGTATTAAATGGCGGAGCAGGCTCGAGGGGCCGTATGGCCGACTCCTGCTCCTGTTTCTTATGTTCTTATATAATGTCCCTTCGACAGTCTTCCTGCTATCGTGGTTTCTCCAACAGTGCCGCTCCCTTCGGCCTCAGCTCCACCACTGACCCTTGCTCCCCGTTTCTTCTCTCTCAGGGACAATGGTGCGTCTTCACCTATCTTGCTCCCTTTTGGCTTCTTTGTCTCCCCACTCGTTGTCCTGCTGCCCCTTTAAGACTCCTGCCTCTTGCACCCTCTCCTTGTCTTGTCCCCTCCTGCTCCCCAGGATATCTGACTCCCCGCCTTTCTTTGGAGTACTTACACTTACCCCGTTCCCACCTCCGCTCTCCCCACGGACACCCGATTCCTTAGGGTGAGCTGAGCCGTATTATGGCTCGACTCTGCCCTTGACCAATGCTGCCCCCCGCTGTCTTTGTCCTTTTCCACCACACTTGGTATGTTTTCCACCATCTCCATCCTGTTCTCTGCTCCGCAATTTTCTGCCTCTTCTTGTGCTCTTTTCTCATTCCGTTCGCCGGCAGTGTCCTCCGCCTGCTCTGCTCCTCCAGCCACTCCACTCACACCTCCTGCTCGTTCTCCCGTCTCCTCGTCACTCGAGGGGCTTCCTTCTGCCTCACACTCAGAGGGTGGGGCCTTTGTGACACACCCCACAGCTCTCTGCCTTGCAACTCCAAGTAATGTGTCCAGATTCGCCGCAGTTATAGCAGTACAGGTCTGGACAGCTTCTTCCAAGCTGGTCGTGTCCGAGACAATAATAGCAAATCTTCACCTGGTTACCATGCAGTACCCGGAAGTACTGCAGTCCTTCCATTGTCTCAAATTTCATGCTGGGTAATGACATCATCCCCTCTGGGAAGCACACCTTTACATAACGGGTTCAACCTGCTTCCCGCGTTCCTGGAGAGTATCTCCTCTTTATTGCCGAGCAAATTTTAATGTCCCACGACTCCAACTTTTTTATTAGCACATGGTCCTCAATATAAACCGTCAGGTTTAAGAATGAGACCACCACCTCTTCAGAGTACAGCAGAGATACATCCAAGAACTTACCACCAACCTTCAAACTCAGTAAAAGTCTTCCCACCTCCTCTCAGCCACTGACCGTCACCTCGAACCCAACATTGGGCTTTGGTCGGCAGGCAAAGCAGCTTCTCTCACCGCAGTCCTCATGTACTGCCTGGATAATGTCCCAAGCTCGTATCTCCTTATCCTCGCACTGAACCACCACCGTGTTTTCTTTTCCCAATCTCCTGGGGTCCCGGCCCAAATCTTTGGGTCTTTTATTCTCCCTTCCCCCAACATTTTCTCCCCTGATTAAATGCATCCTGGGAACATTGTCCTCTGAGGGGCCCAGCACTCCGGGTCCCTCAGCAGACATCTGGCTGCTGTTTATGGGCCAAAAAGGCCCCAAAACTGGAAAAACATATCCCCAAAACTCAACAGCAACTTTTTACAAACTCACTCCAACCCCCAGCATTAATCAAACAACCAGCAGTCCCTGCTCACTCCTGGCCCCTCCCACCGAGAGAGTGCTACCCACTGAGCCACGGCTGATGGTAATTCGAGTGGGAGGAGCTTGTGTGGTGTATCAACACCGGCGCGGACCCATTGGGCCTCAGGGCCTGTGTGCGTTGTAGATTATGTATAATTCATCCCTAATCCTTCCTACATTCTTAACATTACCACTTATTATAGGATATCAGGTCAGCATTTACAGGAAATACCCTGGTTGGGCATTTTCCTGTTGTGGTACGGCTTCTAAAAATAATTCGACCAGTTTTAGCAGAAGAGGTTGTTCATGGCCCGGTTTTGGATGCCAATCACGTGTATGAAGGACCAAAATCTATTCCTGTTACGGAAGTGTCATTAAGGAGGCAGTGTAAATAAAACCGCTGCAGATTATTTATGGATTGACCATTTTTGAAAGAGCGGCTTTGTTTGTGGGTTTGATGACGTGTGTACATACACTTTAAACTGGGGATAACACCCACCCCTGCTGATGGTCACTTGGGCTGTGCACAGTGACATTTAAGGCAGCCAGTACAATCAGTCTGGTTACAAATGTCACAAATAAGAGAGGACAAGAACAAATGATTTTGAGAGTTCCTCCTTGTTACTGTGTTTTCACAATTTTACTGGAGAGGAAATTGTGAGCTTGTGATCTGGGAACACTTAGACGCCTTCTTCCACTTCTGTAATATCGCCCGTCTCTGCCCCTGCCCATCTGCGACTGAAACCCTCACCCATGCTCTTGTTCCCTACAGACACAACTATTCCAACACTCTCCTGGCCGGCCTCACATCTTCCACCCTCCATAAACTTGAACTCATCCAAAACTCTGCTGCCCTTAGCCTAACTCGCACTAGTCCCATTCATCCATCACCCGCTGTGCTCGCTGACCAACATTAGCTCCCAGTCACCAACACCTCAAATTTAAAATTCTCATCCTTGTGTTTAAATCTCTCCGTGGCCTCGCCCATCCCTTCCTCTGTAAACTCCTACAACTCTATAACCCTCTGAGACTTCTACGTTCCTCCAAATTTGGCCTCTTGTGCATCCCTCATTCTCTTCCCCCAACCATTGGTTCAGCCGTCTAGGCCCGAATCTTCCTTCCCAAATCTCTTCACTTCTCCACCTCTCTCTCCTCAAGATGCTGCTTACAGCCGACCTCTTTGACCAAGTGTTTGATCACCTGCCTTCTTTAGTGGCTCGATGTCAACTCTTGTCTGATTACACTCCTGTGAAGCACATTGGAACATTTTTCTAAATGAAGGCGCTATATAAATGCAAGTTGTTGTTATCTCAGTTTCCAAATTCCAGATATACATTTTTGACAGAGAATCACAATTTATAGGGAGAGAGAGACAGATACAAAGATAAAGAATAGGCTGGATCAGCCTCGGCCATATCACTCAAAATTCCACTGTTGTGCAGCTACAACAACACTCAAAGCTCGACACTATCCCAGATTAACCAACGACTCCCTCCACCACCGACACACCGTGTCTGCAGTGAGCACTAACTCACTATCCCAGATTAAACAACGACTCCCTCCACCACCGACACACTGTGTCTGCAGTGAGCACTAACTCACTATCCCAGATTAAACAACGACTCCCTCCACCACCGACACACTGTGTCTGCAGTGAGCACTAACTCACTATCCCAGATTAAACATCGACTCCCTCCACCACCGACACACTGTGTCTGCAGTGAGCACTAACTCACTATCCCAGATTAAACAACGACTCTCTCCACCACCGACACACTGTGTCTGCAGTGAGCACTAACTCACTATCCCAGATTAAACAACGACTCCCTCCACCACCGACACACCGTGTCTGCAGTGAGCACTAACTCACTATCCCAGATTAAACAACGACTCCCTCCACCACCGACACACCGTGTCTGCAGTGAGCACTAACTCACTATCCCAGATTAAACAACGACTCCCTCCACCACCGACACACCATGTCTGCAGTGAGCACTAACTCACTATCCCAGATTAAACAACGACTCCCTCCACCTCCGACACACCGTGTCTGCAGTGAGCACTAACTCACTATCCCAGATTAAACAACGACTCCCTCCACCACCGACACACCGTGTCTGCAGTGAGCACTAACTCACTATCCCAGATTAAACAACGACTCCCTCCACCACCGACACACCGTGTCTGCAGTGAGCACTAACTCACTATCCCAGATTAAACAACGACTCCCTCCACCACCGACACACCGTGTCTGCAGTGAGCACTAACTCACTATCCCAGATTAAACAACGACTCCCTCCACCACCGACACACCGTGTCTGCAGTGAGCACTAACTCACTATCCCAGATTAAACAACGACTCCCTCCACCACCGACACACCGTGTCTGCAGTGAGCACTAACTCACTATCCCAGATTAAACAACGACTCCCTCCACCACCGACACACCGTGTCTGCAGTGAACACTAACTCACTATCCCAGATTAAACAACGACTCCCTCCACCACCGACACACCGTGTCTGCAGTGAGCACTAACTCACTATCCCAGATTAAACAACGACTCCCTCCACCACCGACACACCGTGTCTGCAGTGAACACTTACTACTGCATGGACTGCAGCAACTCACCAAGGCTTCTTCGGCAGCATTTCCGAATCCCACGAGCTCCACCATCTAGAAGGACATTGGAACACCACCACCTCCAATTTCTCCAGTCACACACCATCCTGACTTCGATGTATATTCATTGTTGCTGGGTCACAATCCAGGAACTCCCTCCCTAAAAGCACGGTGGGAGTACCTTGAAGAGCAACAACTTGCATTTACATAGCACCATTAATGTAGTAAAATGTCCCAAGGTGCTTCACAGGAGCATTATCAACATTTGACACCGAACCACATGAGGAGATATTAGGACAGGTGACCAAAAGCTTGGTCAAACAGCTAGGTTTCAAGGAGTGTCTCAGAGGAGGAGAGAGAGGTAGTGAGGCGGAGGGGTTTAGGGAGGATATTCCGGAGTTTAGGGCCTAGGCACACAGACTACATCGGTCCAACAAGGCAGCTGGTGATGGGCAGTAAATGCAGGGCTTGGCCGCGACACACACATTGCAAAGAATGATTTAAAAAAGCTTCAGGTGGTACAGCGGTGGAGAAAGAGGGAATATGAGGTGAGGATGCCAGCCACTGGGGACGCCTGCCCTGCAAACACCACGAATAGATTTTCTCCTTACATCAGGGAACCCAGCGACCCAAAGTACAAGGCCTCATGGCAACACCCTGGCTCCAAGCACTGGTATCTGCGAGACTACATCATTGTTTGTGTGAGGGACCACAAGGACGTGTGCATCACCCGCGCCGTGACAGGACTGACAACTGCTGGATGGACAATGTAGCCCCAAAACAATGGTGGCAACAGAAATTGATGCTGGAGTACTCAAAGACCCTGCTAAGAAAGCTCCATTCAGCCAGCATCTCACAACCAACCTGACGACTTCCAGTGAACCGGAGACGCAGAGTGTCCACTGTAGTCTGTGTGCCTAGGCCCTAAACTCTGGAATATCCTCCCCAAACCCCTCCGCCTCAAGGCCTCCATAATTAGCACCTGTGAAGAGACACTCGGTCACTCCACCAGGAAACACCAAGACTGGTTCGATGAGTACGACCAGGAGGTCCAGGAGCTAATAAGTCGCAAACGCAAGGCATTCTTGAACTGCAAAGAGCATCATAACTCGAGAACAAGAAAGCAGCTCTATCAATGTCTGAAGGTTGATGTCCAAAATAAAACTCGTGACCGAATGAACAAATGGTGGGTGGAAAAAGCGCAGGAGATCCAGCAAGTAGCCCACAACCACGACATGCGTGGATCCTTTAGCGCAGTCAAGACCACCTATGGCCCAAGCACCCAAGGTCCAACCCACTTGTGGGCCAAGAACGGAGACATATTCATTAAGGACAGAGAGGCAGTCAGTGCCCGCTGGAAGGAACAATTCGAAGATCTCCTTAACCAAGAATCTGTCTTTGACATGAATGTCCTCGACTTCATTCTGCAGCATGCTACCCACCATCACCTCAGCACAACCCCAGCCCGGCATGAGGTTGAAAAGGCCATATGACAACTGAAGAACAACAAGGTCTCAGGACCAGATGGAATCCCCGCTGATGCACTAAAGCATGGTGGAAAAGTACTATTGGCACGAATCCATGAACTCATTTCTCTTATTTGGAAGGAGGAGAGCATGCCTGGAGCTCTCAGATGCTGTAATCGTGACCATCTTCAAAAAAGGTGACAAGTCCGATTGTGGTAATTACAGAGGAGTTTCCCTGCTGTGAGCCACAGGGAAAGTCATCGCAAGTATCCTCTTCAATCGCTTTCTCCCAGTGGCTGAAGAGCCTCTCCCAGAGTCACAATGCGATTCCGGCCACTAAGGGGCACAATAGACATGATCTTCACCACGCGTCAAGTTCAAGAGAAATGCAGGGAGCAGCATCAACCTCTGTACATGGCTTTCTTTGACCTCACAAAGGCCTTCAACACTGTCAAACGTGAGAGATTATGGAGTATCCTCCTCAAATTCATCAGCCCTCAAATGTTTGTCACCATCCTCTGCCAGCTTCACGATGACACGCAAGCCGTGACCAATGGATCCACCACAGACCCAATGCACATGTGGACCGGAGTCAAGCAAGGCTGTGTCATTGCACCAACGCTCTTCTCCATCTTCCTTGCTACAATGCTCCATCTCACCCTCAATAAGCTCCCTGCTGGAGTGGAATTAATCTACAGAACCAGCAGGAAACTGTTCAAACTCCGTCGCCTCCATGTTCATCCAACCTCTGTCATTGAATTACAGTACGTAGACGACGCTTGCATTTGTGCATACACGGAGGTCGAAATCCAAACCATCGACTACACCTTCACCGAAGTGTACGAGAGTATGAGCCTTGCTCTAAACACCCGTAAGACAAAGGTCCTCGACCAAGCTGCCTCCGCCACACTGTACTAACCCCCGATTATCAAGATCCATGACAAGGCCTTGGACAACGTGGACCATTTTCCATACCTCGGGAGCCCACTGTCAACAAGGGCAGACATCGATGATGAAGTCCAACACCGCCTTCAGTGTGCCAGTGCAGCCTTCGATCGCCTGAGGAAGAGAGTGCTTGAAGACCAGGACCTCAAACCTGGCACCAAGCTCATGGTCTACCCGCACTCCTATATGCTTCAGAGACATGGACTATGTACAGCAGGCACCTCAAAGCACTGGAGAAGTACCACACCAACACTGCCTGCGCAAGATCCTGCAAATCCATTGGCAGTCTAGGTGCACCAACGTCAGTGTTCTCGCTCAGGCCAACATCCCCAGCATCGAAGTATTGACCACACTCGATCAGCTTCGACGGACAGGCCACATTGTCCACATGCCCGACACTAGACTCTCAAAACAAGTGCTCTGCTCAGAGCTCCGACACGGCATGCGAGTCCCAAATGGGCAGAGGAAACTCTTCAAGGACACCCTCAAAGCCTCCTTGAAAAAGTGCAACATCCCCACCGACACCTGGGAATCCCTGGCCCAAGACAGCTCAAAATGGAGAAGCATCCGGGAAGGTGCCGAACACCTCGAGCCTCTTCGCCGGGAGCACGCGGAAGCCAAGCGCAAACAGCGGAAGGAGCGCACGACAATCCAAGCACCGTACCCAGCCATCACTCCAACCACCGTCTGCCCCACCTGTGACAGAGACTGTAGGACCCGCATTGGACTCATCATTCATTTGAGAACTCATTAGTGTGGAAGCAAGTCATTCTCGACTCCGAGGGACTGCTGAAGAAGTTTCAAGGCAATACACGTGTCCTTGCCATCTCATGTAGCCTTGCGACTCCCATCGTCTCAATCACAGAAAGGACCATTTCTGACCACTTCTTTGCATCGCTCTCCCCCCACATCCTGCTCCCTCCCCACCCCCAAGCCTACTTCCTTTTGTGTCTGCCTTAGAAAAAAAACTTTCGTAACTCACAACTGCAAGTCCAAAATCCCAACAGTCCAGCCTTTGGCCCTCCATTCACCACGACATTTCTGCAGTCACCGATCTGCTCCACAACAACCTCGCCACCACCTTTGGTGCCCTAGTCCCTAATAAAACCAGTACTGTCTCTCACCCTGGCCGTTCCCATGGTACAACCCTCATCCTCACTCCCTTAAGTACAAGGTACGCAGACTTGAACGGGTAAAGCGGACAACTGGTTTCACCATTCACCACCAGATCTGGCTGGACCACATAAACAACTATCGGGTCCTGCTCTGGTCTGCCAAAATCGCTCACTATTCCAGAATCATTTTGCAATGTAAAGATAAACCCTCCAGCTTCTTTTCTCTACTGTTAACCGTCTTCTTAAACCCCTCTCTCCTGTCTCCTCCACCCTCACCTCCAACAACAAGTGTGAGGAGCTCATGAACGTCTTTGTCTCTAAGATTGTGACCATCCATTCAGCTGCCCCTGCCACTTCCCTCCCTACCCCTAGCCCACCAGGATCCTCCCTGGCCCAGCCCTCTAATTGTTCTCTGATCTTCCCTCGTGCCCCCTCCGACCCAATCTAGTCCACATAAGCCACTTGCTGCCCCATCAAACCCATTCCCACTAAACTGCTGACCATACAACTTCCTTTTCTGGATCCCATGTTAGCTGACATTGTTAATGGTTCTCTCTCCTCGGGTACTGTCACCCTCTCCATCAAATCTGTCACCATCACCCCTCTCAAAAATTAAATCCTTGTCCCCTCCGTCCTTGTAAAGTGCCAGCCCATCTCCAACCTCCATTTCCTCTCCAGAGTCCTTGAACATGTTGTCGCCTCCCAAATCAGTGCCCATCTTTCCTGGAACTCCATACTGAATCCCTCCAATCAGGTCTTCACCCCTGCCACAGAACCAAAATGGCTATCAAAGTCACAAATGAAATCCGATGTGACTGTGACAAAGGTAACCTATCGCTCTTTGTCCTCCTTGACTTGTCTGCAGCCTTTGACATGGTTCACCACTCCATCCTTCTCCAATACCTCTCCACCATCGTCCAGCTGGGTGGGACTGCACTCGCCTGGTTCCATTCTTATCTATCTGATCGTAGCCAGAGAATCACCTGCAATGGCTTCTCTTCCTGCTCCTGCAATATTACCTCTGGTGTCCCCTAATGATCTATCCTTGGCCCCCTTCTATTTTTCATCTACATGCTGCCTTTTGGCAAAAACACAGCATCAGTTTCCACATGTATGCTAACAACATCCAGCTCTACCTCACTACACGTGTCTCGACCCCTCCACTCTCTCTAAATGATCACACTGTACTGGATGAACAGAGATTTTCTCCAATTAAATATTGAGAAGCCCGAAGCCATTGTCTTCGGTCCCTGCCACAAACACCATTCCATCGCCACTGATTTCATCCCTCTCCCCAACCTCTGTCTGAGGTTGAACCAGACGGTTCGCAACCTTGCTGTCGTATTTGACCCTGAAATGATCTTCCGACCAAATATCCGCGCCAAAACTAAGACCACCTATTTCCACATCGTAACATCGCCCGTCTCTGCCCCAGCCTCAGCTCATTTGCTGCTGAAACCCTCATCTATGTCTTTGTTACCTCTAGACTTGACTATTCCAACGTACTCCTGCCTGGCCTTCCATATTCAACACTATGTGAATTTGAGGTCATCCAAAACTTTGCTGTCCTAACTCGCTCAATCTAGTTAATCTATCACCCTTGTGCTCTCTGACCTATATTGGCTATCATTTAAGCAATGCCCCAATGTTAAAATTCTCATCCTTCTTATCAAATCCCTGCATGACCTTGTCTCTCCCTATCTCTGTAATCTCCTTCAGCCTCACAACTGCCCCCCCCCCCACACTGCAACCCCCCTCCGCCCCGCCCCCAACCCGAGATGTCTGCACTCCTCTAATTCTGCCCTGTTGAGCTTCCCTGATTTTAATTGCTGAACCACTGGCGGCCGTGCCTTCAGCTTCCAAAGCCCTAAGCTCTGGAATTCTCTCCCTATACCTCTCTGCCTCTCCGCCTCTCTTGCCTCCTTTAAAACGCTCCTTAAATCCTACCTCTTTGACCAAGAGTGCAGGCAGAGAAGTGGGTGACCACCAGACGTAGTAAGTGTGCTAGGCATGAGTCCATCTCGCTTTCAAATCAATATTTAATTCTGAGTATCGGTAAGGACGAAGGCACCAAGCTGGCTCAGCTGCACAGGGGGGAGGGACGAAGAACAAAAAACTCCTAGTGATAGGGTATTCTATAGTTAGGGGAACAGACAGGCGTTTCTGCGGCTGTACACGTGACTCCCGAATGGTTTTATGCCTCCCTGGTGCCAGAGTCAAGGGTAGGGCCTCAAAGGTAGTTATCTCCGGGTTACTATCAGTGCCACGTGCTAATGAGTGCAAGAATAGAAGGATAGAGAGGATGAACACGTGCTGGAAAATTGGTGCAGGAGGGAGGGCTTTAAAGTCGAGGCATTGGGACTGCTTCTGGGGAGATGGGACCTGTACAAACTGGACGGGTTGCACCTCAACAGCGCCGGGACCAATAACCTCGCAGAGAGTTTTGCTGGTGTAGTTGGGGAGAGCTGAAGCTCGCTTGGCAGGGGGATGGGAACCTGAGAACAAATTCAAAAGGGAAGGAAGTAAAGCAGAAGTTGGATAGCAAGAACCTACAAAGCGAATCTGTAAAACAGAGGAAACAGGGCTTAGTATGTAGTAAGCAAGGAGATCTTCCTGTGCTGAATGGTATATACTTTAATGCAAGGAGTATAGCGAATAAGGCGGATGAGATAAGAGCGTAGATAGACACTTGGGAGTATGACATTATAGCCATTACAGAAACATTGCTGAAAGAGGGGCAGGTTTGGAAGATTAATAATCCTGGCTACAGGATATTTTGACAAGATAGAGAGGGGGGTAAAAAGGGGGGGGGGGAGCGGGGTGGGTTGCAGTACAAATTAAAGTAACTATTACAGCGGTAAGGAGGGATGATATGTTAGAGGGATCATTAACTGAGGCCATATGGGTCGAATTGAAAAATAAAAAAGGGGCGATCACACAGCTGGGAGTGTATTATAGACCTCCAAACAGTGGGGGGGAGATAGAGGAGCAAATATGTAGGCTGTGAAATCTAAACACCATAGGGTAGTAATAGTAGGGGATTTTAACGATGGAAATATTGATTGGGACAAATTTAGTGTGAAGGGTATAGAGGGTGCGGAATTCTTGAAATGCATTGAAGAGAATGTTTTAGTCAGTATGCAACAAGCCCAACACGAGAGGGGGCAGGCTTGGATTTGGTTTTGGGAAATGAAGCTGGGCAAGATGAAGGGGTATTAGTGGGGGAGCATTTGGGTGCTAGTGACCATAATTCAGTCAGATTCAAGTTGGTTATGGATAAGGACAAGAATAGGCCTGAAATAAAAGTTACTAATTGGGAAAAAGCTAATTTTGCTAAGTTAAGGAGTGATGTGTCTATAGTGGACTGGAAACAGCTACTTGTGGGTAAATCGGTGCCGGAATAGTGGGAGGCATTCAAGGAGGAGATCCGAAAGGTTCAGGCCAAACATGTGCCCTTAAAGAAAATGCTGGGAAAAATAATTCTCGAGCCCCCTGGATGTCTAGGGACTTACAGGAGAGGATTAAGAAAAAAAGGGACACTTATGTCACATATCAATGGCTAAATACTTTAGAGGAATATAGAAAGATAAGAGGTAAAATTAAAAAGGATATTAGGAATGCTAAGAGAGAGCACGAGAAATTCTTGGCCAGTAAAATTAAGGAAAACCCTAAGATGTTCTATAAATATATTAAGAGTAAGAGGGTAACTAAGGAAAGGGTATTAGAGACCATGAGGGTAATCTCTGTGAGGAGGCAGAAGATGTTGGTAGGGTTCTTAACGAATACTTGCCATCTGTTTCCTCAAAGGTGGTAATGCAGATACTGCTATCGAGGAGGAGTGTGATATTCTGGATGAATATAGTGAGAGAGGAAGTATTTAGGGGTTTAGCAGCTTTGAAAGTAGATAAGTCCCCAGGCCCAAATGAAATGCATCTCAGGTTGTTGAGTGAAGTAAAAGAGGAAATAGCAGAGGCCTTGACCATCATTTTCCAGTCCTCTTTGGATATGGGCCAGAGGATTGGAGGACTGCTAATGTAGTACCCTTGTTTAAGAAGGGAGAAAATGATAGGCCAAGTAATTACAGGCCAGTCAGCCTAACGTGAGTGGTGGGAAAATGATTGGAAAAAATCCTGAAAGACAGGATAAATCTGCATTTGGATAGGCAAGGATTAATTAGGGACAGTCAGCACGGATTTGTTAAGGGAAGATCGTGTTTGACTAACCTGATTGAATTTTTTGAGGAGGTAACCAAGAGGGTCGATGAGGGAAGTGCGTACGATTAGCAAGGCTTTTGATAAGGTCCCGCATGGTAGACTGGTCATGAAGGTTAAAGGCCATGGGATCCAAGGCAAAGTGTCAAGTTGGATCCAAAATTGGCTTGGAGGTAGGAAGCAAAGGGTAATGATTGATGGATGATCTTGTGACTGGAAGGATATTTGTAGTGGGGTTCTGCAGGGCTCAGTACTGGGTCCCTTGCTTTTTGTGGTACAAATCAACGATTTAGATTTGAATATTGGAAGTATGATTAAGAAGTTTGCAGACAACACTAAAATTGGCTGTGTGGTTGATAATGAAGAGGAAAGTCATGGGCTGCAGGAGGATATCAATCTACGGGTCAGGTAGGCAGAGCGGTGGCAAATGGAATTTAATTCAGAGAAGTGTGAGGTGATGCACTTTGGGAGGGCTAATAAGCAAAGGGTATACACATTAAGCGGTAGGCCACTTAATAGTGTAGATGGGCAAAGGGACCTTGGAGTGCTTGTCCACAGATCCCTGAAAGTAGGTCAGGTGGATAAGGTGGTTAAGAAGGCATACAGAATGCTTGCCTTTATTGGCCAAGACATAGAATATAAGAGCAGGGAGGTTATGTTGAATTGTATAATGCTTTGGTTAGGCCACAGCTGGAGTACTGCATGCAGTTCTGGTCGCCGTATTATAAGAACGTGATTGTACGAGAGAGGATGCAGAGGAGATTTACTAGGATGCTGCCTGGAATGGAGAATCTCAGTTATGAGAACAGATTGGATAGGCTGGGTTTGTTCTAATTGGAACAGAGGAGGTTGAGGGGAGACCTCATTGAGGTGTACAAAATATTGAGGGGCTGGAGATAGTGGATAGTAAGGGTCTATTTCCATTGATGGAGGGGGCTAATACGAGGGGGCAGAGGTTTAAGGTGGTTGGTGGAAGGTTTAGAGGGGATTTGTGGTTGGGTTCTTCTTTACACAGAGGGTTATGGGGATCTGGAACTCGATGCCTGGAAGAGTGGTGGATGCAGAAACCCTCACCACTTTTAAGAGATGGTTGGATGGGCACTTAAATTGCTGTAGCCTGCAGGGTTACGGACCAAGAGCTGGTAATTGGGATTAGACTAGATGACCTTTTGTTGGTCGGCGCAGATATAATGGTCAGTACTGCAGGGAATAGAAACGGCCAGGGTGATCTCCTGGACTAGTTTCGATCGCCTGGATGGGTCGGAGAGAAATTTTCCCAGATTTTTTCTCCCTTAATTGGCCTGGGTTTTTAATCTGGATTTTGCCTCTCCCAGGAGATCACATGGCTCCAGTTGGGGTGGAGTGTCGATGTTTTTAGTATAAGGGGTGTTGCAGTACTGTGTGGTGGACTGGTTGGACTGGGTGCTCTTTGTCTTTCCGTTATTGTTCATGGGTTTGTATGTAACCTTTAGGCTGATGACGAAGGGCCGTGCGGCTCTTTGTCGTCTGCTGCAGACACGATGGGACGGAATGTCCTCCTTCTGCGCTGTAAATTTCTGTTTCTAAGCTTTTCTGTGGTTCAGTTGAAATTGTGCTTTATAATGCTCCTGTGAAACATCTTGGAACATTGTACCCTGTTGAAGGTGCTATATAGATACCAGTTGTTCTTGTTGTTAACTTACATTAAGTGGTTTTGCTGCATCAAATATTGAGGTTTTTGTAAAGTTTAATTTTTTCTGACATTTACTTGCATCAGTGAAATGAAAAATAAAAAGCTTCTGCTGAATAATGTGTGAGAAACTTGTTCACAACGATATAAAGATCAAGTTCAAGAGCTAAGCACATAAACCACAGACTTTACAGTGTTTCCTTTGGCCTCTGCTCATTTCTCAGCCTATTTCCTCAACTCAGGCCCACGTTTGATTCTGCAAACCATATTAGGTTAAAATGTGAAGGCTGAGACAGCGATTGGCACGTCTCCCATGGGCATGTTATTCCGATAGTAAAATAGGAGCGAGGTGCACTTGACAAAAATAATCAGTTTCAATGAACAAAAGTTTCAAATTCAGGAACAGTTATACCCATCCTTCGCTTTGAAGCCCAGACTGATATTAAGCAAATATTATAAAGGTGCCGCTGACCATTGAATGAAACTGTCACTCACAGCCTAGTTCAAAGATACCCATTTTCACCCCCTCCCCCCACATGAGGAATTATCTTCATAGTAAATGATCTACTACACTTAGAGACCCAGGGATAATCTTGAAGTGGAGCATTCATCGGGCAGGTGATGGGCGGAGAGATCCTAAAATAGTGAGTATACTTTCTACCCTTGTAAGAGACCTTCCTCAGGCTGCACGTGGAACACTGTCAGTTTTGGTCTCCTCACATGGTGGGTGATTTTGAGGCTTTGCAAAGGGTGCAGAGGAGGGCCACTTGACTAGTTCCCAGTTTAAAGTTTCCTAGTTATCAAGGTAGGCTAAACGAGCTGGGACTCTACACATTGGAGAAGACTTAGGGCTGATCTATTCAAGGTTTATAAGATAATGAAGGGAATTGATTATGTTCGAGTTGACAGTTTGTTCCAATTACAAAGGTTAGGGAGGACCAGGGGTCACGATGTGAAATTGTGTAAGGCCAGATCGAGGTTAGATGTTAGGAGGTGGTTCTTTGCCCAGGGAACAGCGGACCCTGGCCTTCATAGCTAGGGGATTTGAGTATTTGAGCAGGGAGGTCTTACTGCAGTTGTACAGGACCTTGGTGAGGCCTCACCTGGAATATTGTGTTCAGTTTTGGTCTCCGAATCTGAGGAAGGGCGTTCTTGCTATTTAGGGAGTTTAGCGAAGGTTCATCAGACTAATTCATGGGATGGCAGGACTGACGTATGAGAAAAGACTGGATCAACTGGGCCTTTATACATTGGGGTTTAGAAGGATGAGAGGGAATCTCATAGAAACAGACAAGATTCTGACGGGACGGGACAGGTTAGATGCAGGTAGAATGTTCCCGATGTAGGAGAAGTCCAGAACCAGGGGACACAGTTTTAGGATAAGGGGTAGGCCAATTAGGACTGAGATGAGGAGAAACTTCTTCACTCAGAGTTGTTAACCTGTGGAATTCCCTGCCGTAGAGAGTTGTTGATGCCCGTTCATTGGATATATTCAAGAGGGAGTTAGATATGGCCCTTATGGCTAAGAAGATCAAGGGATATGGAGAGAAAGCAGGAAAGGGGTACTGAGGGAATGATCAGCCATTGAATGGTGGTGCAGGCTCGAAGGGCCGAATGGCCTACTCCTGCGCCTATTTTCTATGTTTCTACCCTGGAACAGACTGCTGGCTCATGCGATGGACACGGATTCAGTGAATTTCTTCAAGCGAGAGCTGAACCTGTTTCTGGTTGTGGTGGAGATCACCTCATACAATAGGTAGGTACTGCAAGAAATTATCAGGGCCAGCGTGATCTCCCGGATTAGTTTTGATCACCTGGGGGCAGGGGGCGGAGAGGAATTTCCCGCATTTTTCCCTCATTTGGCCTGGGTTTCTTTCTGTTTTTTCATCTCTCCCAGGAAATCACATGGTTTTGAGTGGGGTGGAGTGTATATATTGTGGTACACAAGGTATCACAATTGTGTGGGACAGGCTGGATGGAGCAGTAGGTCTTTTCCTGTCCGTCATTGTTCGAGATCTCTGCGTTCCTCTAATTCTGCCCTCTTGAGCATCCCCGATTATAATCACTCAACCATTGGTGGCCATGCCTTCTGTTGCCTGGGCCCTAAGCTCTAGAACTCCCTGTCTAAACCTCTCTGCCTCTCTTTCCTCCTTCAAGACAATCCTTAAAACCTACCTCTTTGAACAAGCTTTTGATCACCTGCGCTAATTTCTCCTTATGTGGCTTGGTGTCAATTTTTATTGTCTCATAATACTCCTGTGAAGCACCTTGGGATGTTTCACTGTGTTAAAGGTGCTATATAAATACCAGTTGTTGTTGTTGTTGAGGTAGGCTGTAAGAAGCCGGATTCATTTTCAGGGTCAGGCCTCATTTGCATGGAACCACCAAGCTGAAGGCACGTTATAATTAATCATATGGTAGCTCGCCATTTTGGGAGGGAGGGGTTCGAAATCTGGGGAGTCAAGTTAGCAGAAAAGTATTAAGGGGGAGGAGTAGGTTGATCAGTCTTTTTGGAGTCTTTTGGGAGGTGCAGGAAGAATAAATATTGTTGCAGATGTTGGTGCTGGACTCCTCCCACTTGTCCATCCTCTCAACCACATGCGTGGAAACTGTCTCTACCAGCTGCTCACGAGACTGATGCTCCCAAATCATTGGCCTGGGAGGACTGTTGTTTTTCCTCCTGCCATGGTGGTACGGTACTGATCCTCTCTTCCACTCCTCGGTCTTCATTCTCACTAGTGGTTCGCCTGGTGATAACCCTTCTCACTGTCCAGTGCCTCACTAATGGGCGTATCAGTGCTGATGCTCGGACAGGTAAGATGCCAGGATGGAATTAGTGAGGATGCAACATGGAGGCAGCTGGACATAGGGGCAAAGGTGGCATGTGGGCCCAAGCAGAGGTGCCATCGTTACCGTTAATGTGAGCTTCCCCTTCTGCCCCTTTGTGCTGGGTGCCCATTTTAAATATTTCTTCACTCATTTCCCTCAAGATCCTGAGATGGAAACCATCCACCTACCTTAAGTTTAAGTTGTGTGTTGTGTCCAATCTCTGTGTGAATAATAACCCCCACCTCTGCTGGTTCTACATCTCAATAACCACCTCCTCTATGAAAGCTGAGACAAAGGCCTTATGTCATATCTCTTTCTTTCCCACCCTCCCACGACTACCTTTGTCTCCCCTATCTCTCAGTAGCACTGACTACCTGCTCACTACCCAATATGCTTGTTGAAGCCTTTTTATTTCCTTTATGTTTTTATTGCTAGTTAACTCTGTTACTCTCTTATTTATCCTTTTGTAGCTGTCCTGTATTCATTATATTGGTTCGTAAACCTTGCATCACTTTCTTTCATCAGCTTGGCTTCCCTGGAACCACATTTTGAAGATTGGAAGATGTAAAAGGTACTGTTGACAATGGGTAGAAACACTCAGTTCCTCTGGTGGGAGCAGGAGTTGGGAAAATAACTGCAGTTAAGGAGTTAGACCAGAATTCGGAATTTGCTTCCAAGCTGCCTTACGCACAACTCAATTATTGTATTATCCTTTTCATTTAGTATCACTGAAGTCTTGTCAGCCTGTTTGCTTTGATATCTGTCCCTCCTCCCTCTACATACCACCTGATGATTTGTCACAAGTAACTGGTGTCACCAAGTAACATCTGCTTATCTGATCGATTATAGTGTCTGATAGATTAGTGGCTGCAGGGGCACACTTTCCAGTTGGAATGATCTGTAAAATGTTCCTGGTTTTCACTCTGACCCTCTGCTCTTCTGTGGGTAGGTACTTGTTCCAGTTTGGTTCGGAAGTAGTGAATGTTTGCTTCAGTATGTTCGACTTTTGATGGGTTCTGTTACTGATTGCGAAACCGTGTCCTGTTAGACATACATATTCTGCAGTGATCTAGCAATGTGCTGAATTTATTAACATCAATTTCAACGTGTGTGCCTCAGAAGAGGAAGCAGCATTATTATATTGGCAGATTCCAATCAGCGTGCATTTACACCAACTTCTGGTGTGAGACGGGAGCTGGAGTTTGGCTTTAAGTATGACTTGGCTCCTGGCTGCCTGTTTAGGAAAGAGCACTATACCTGTCTGCATAAAAATAATTTGCATTTATATAGCACCTTTAACAGGATATCCAAATGGCGCTCTGGATTAATGTCGGACTTTGACTCTCACTGCACCTCACTCCAGAGTGGAGTTAAATCCTGACACTGGATTTGCAATGGAACTTTAGTTATGCACCAACGTTAAACTTGCGGTGCAAACATTGCCGTGACCGTGTGATCACATCTCTGAGGCTGTGGAAAAAAGGCTTCATTGGACATTATTACTGCCCCACACTCTCACTCTCACTCTCCCCTTCAACACTGAGTGGGTGAAACCTGTGCCTTCATTTCAAGTACAGGTTGAACCTCCCTTAAAAACAGATAGCAAGAGTTTCTATAGGTATATAAACAGGAAGAGTGGCTAAAGTAAATGTTGGTCCCTTAGAGGACGCGACCGGGGAATTAGTAATGGGGAACATGGAGACGGCAGAAACTCTGAACAAATATTTTGTATCAGTCTTTACAGTAGAGGACACTAACAATATCCCAACAGTGGATAGTCAAGGGGCAATGGAGGGGGGGGGGGGGGGGGGGGCGAAGAACTTAACACAATCACAATGGAGGTGGTACTCAGTAAGATAATGGGTCTAAAGGCAGATAAATCCCCATGACATGATGGCTTGCATCCTAAGCTCTTAAGAGAAGTAGCGGCAGGGATAGTAGATGCACTGGTTGTAACATAGCAACATTCCCTGGATTCTGGGGAGGTCCCAGCAGATTGGAAAACTGCAAATGTAACGCCCCTATTTAAAAAAAAAAGGCAGACAAAAAGCGGGAAACGAGAGACCAGTTCGCCTAACATCTGTGGTTGGGAAAATGTTGGAGTCCATTATTAAAGAAGTAGTAGCAGGACATTTGGAAAAGCATAATTCGGTCAGGCAGTCAGCATGGATTTATGAAGGGGAAGTCATGTTTGACAAATTTGCTGGAATTCTTTGAGGATGCAACGAACAGGATGGATAAAGGGGAACCAGTGGATGTGGTGTATTTGGACTTCCAGAAGGCAAGGTGCCACATAAAAGGTTACTGCACAAGATAAAAGTTACGGGGTTGGGGGTAATATATTAGCATGGATAGAGGATTGGCTAACGAACAGAAAACAGAGAGTCAGGATAAATGGTTCATTCTCGGGTTGGCAATCAGTAACTAGTGGGGTGCCACAGGGATCAGTGCCGGGACCACAACTATTTACAATCTATATTAACGACTTGGAAGAAGGGACTGAGTGTCACGTTGCCAAGTTTGCTGACGATACAAAGATGGGAGGAAAAGCAATGGGTGAGGAGGACACAAAAAATCTGCAAAAGAACGTAGACAGGCTAAGTGAGTGGGTAAAAATTTGGCAGATGGAGTATAATGTTGGAAAGTGTGAGGTCACGTACTTTGGCAGAAAAAAATCAAAGAGCAAGTTATTATTTAAATGGAGAAAGATTGCAAAGTGCTACAGTACAGCAAGTGATCAGGAAGGCCAATGTAATCTTGGTTTTTATTGCAAAGGGGATGGAGTATAAAAGTAGGGAAGTCTTGCTACAGTTATACAGGATATTGGTGAGGCCACACCTGGAATATTTATGAAAGGATATACTTGCTTTGGCGGCAGTTCAGAGAAGGTTCACAAGGTTGATTCCGGAGATGAGGGGGTTAACCGATGTGGAAAGGTTGAGTAGGTTGGGTCTCTACTCATTGGAATTGAGAGGTGATCTTATCGAAATGTATAAGATGATGAGGGGGCTTGACAAGGTGAATACAGAGAGAATGTTTCCACTGATAGGGGAGACTAGAACTAGGGGGCATAATCTTAGAATAAGGGGCCGTTTTAAAACTGAGATGAGGAAAAATGTCTTTTCTCAGAGGGTTGTAAAACTGTGGAATTCACTGCCTCAGAGAGCTATTGAAGCTGGGACACTGAATAAATTTACGATAGAGATAGACAGTTTTTGAACCGATAAGGGAATAAGGGGTTCTGGGGAACGGGCAGGGAAGTGGATCTGAGACATGATCGGATCAGCCAAATGGCAGAGCAGGCTTGAGGTGCCGTATGGCCTACTCCTGCTCCTATTTATGATGTTATTATGTTCTTATCCAGAACTCCCGTATCCAGAGCCACCCCTCGTCCAGAACCATTCCCGGCCACCGGTGGCACATGCTCAGAAGTCCTACATGAACAAATTGAAGTCCTTCCTCGCTGCCGACTCCAGCAATCGTTGGCCTGACCCCGCGATCCACCCCCCCCCGCCCCATGATCTCTCTGCCGCACTCCCAGCCCCAAGCCAGCCAGCCCTGATATCCCCTTACTCAGTACCTGTACCATCCAATTTAACATGACCACCCCTCATCCGGAAAAATCCCTTATGCAGAACAGGCCAGGTTTCCAGGGTTCTGGATAAGGGAGGTTCAACATGTACAGAAAACCCTGTCAGCGACTCAAAAGCACAACACTGCGGATGCTGGAAATCTGAAATCAAAACAGAAAATGCTGGAAATACTCAGCAGGTCAGAACTGACGAAGGAGCATCAACCTGAAACGTTAACTCTGTTTCTCTCTCCGTAGATGCTCTGAACTGCTGAATGTTTCCAGCATTTTCTGATTTTATTCCTGGCAGTAGCCCTCAGAGGATTCACATGCATAACAACAACTTGCACCTGTAACATAGTAAAACATCCCAAGACACTTCACAGGAGCATTATCAAACAAAATGTGATACTGCGCTTGGTCAAAGTAGTAGGTTTTAATGAGGAGAGAGAGGTCGAGCGGCGGAGAGGTTTAGGGAGAGAATTCTAGTGCTTAGGGCCAAGGCAGCTGAAGGCATGGCCGCCAATGTTGGAGCGACTGAAATCGAGGTTGCACAAGAGGCCAGAATTGGAGGAGCGCTGAGATCTCGGAGGGTTGTAGGGCTGGTGGAATTCAGGGAGGGATGAGGGATTTGAAAACAAGGATGAGAATTTTTGAGGCATTAACAGACCAGGAGCCAATTTAGGTCACGAGCACAAGGGTAAAGTCTAGAGGTAACAAAGGCATGGATGGGAGGTTTCAACAACAGATAAGCTGAGGCAGGGGCAGAGTCTGACCATGTTACAGAGGTTGAAGTTGACGATCTTGGTGATAGTGCGGATATGTGGTCAGAAGCTCATCTCGGGGTCAAGTGCGACACCAAGGTTGCGAGCGGTCTGGTCCAGCCTCAGACAGTTGCCAGGAGAGGGATGGTGTCGGTGGTTCGGGAAGAGAAGTAGTTGCAGGTGATTCTCGGGCTACGACTGGACTTTATAATAGGCTTATAAAGTATAGGCACTGTAGGAAGGTGGTGTTCAATGGGCATCTTGCTGGATAGTGTTAGAGCAGCCTGCTAAACCTTCTGGGTCTGTTGTGGTCGATGGTGTCAGTCCTTTGAGTGTTCAAACATCTGGAGAAATAACTGCTGCTGCTGTAACTCTGACAGCCAGTTCACCACTTCAGGACAACATTTCTATTCTTCCATTTTAACTGGTTCTCCAGTGGCCGATAAGGGCTGAAACTCTTACTGCACCATGTGTGATGGAGTGCCTCTTGTCTCAGGATGACCAGCACTTGCTTTGCTCCTTTATATTCTCCAAACCGATTCAATCCAGTCCACCGAAGGTAGCTCAGCTCCGGCACACTTTTATTGTTCGATGAAACTCAAGACTGGTCACAAATCTGCAATATTGAGTTTAAATAAACCCTTTCCTGTTTCTGTAATCAGGGACATGGGTGAACACTTATTGGCACCATCCACTTCCCATGGTCCTCGGGCCCGAAAACCTCTGGAGAGGATGGAGAGTTTTCCCACAGTACATAAATGTGTCAAAAAACCAATTTCCTCGCTCTTTTTTAGCACAATAATGGTGCAAGTGCTGAGGATTGCGAGAAAATTCAAGGCCCATGTCAACATTTTATATCGAAAAAACCCAACATTTCACTGTCATGGTTTGTTAACCAATCCAATTACTCATAATACTTTTTTTTTACAATGGTGCAGATTTTGCGGGAGGAATCACGGTGTGTTCAAACAGGTCCTAGATCCCCTGTCGAGGGCACCGCGCTGTTTTTAGTCTCTGATTATCGCAAGTTACAGTGCAAAAGCCCACAGAGAGTCTTGGGCCTAAAAATCTGTTCTAATATTAGTGCCGGGCGATGTTTACCGTGTCCAAACGGGATATTCACTAGTAGCGCCCCAAGAGGGGAGTGGAGCACTTAGGGAAGCGTTCTACGCTACTTTGAGGGCTCTAGGGGTGGTAGCACTGCATGGATAATGAAGGTCTGGTGCTCGGAAACCTGAAAAATGACAGAAAGGTGAAGGGAGCGTTGGAAACATCGGCAGCAGTATGTGCGACCTCACAGAATCACGGCAATGTTAAAAGATTTTACAACTGACCAGCCACAGGCTCCTGCTCTATAACATCGCCCCAGGAGCTTCCATGGAACACCCGCTCTCCCTGTCGGTGACAGTGCCAGGCGCTACGGCAGGCGAAAGGAGTGAAGTTCAGGATCGCGGCACTAACGTGGCGTTGTACACCCATGACGTCACCAAGTGGGTGGTGCTAGAGTGCACGGCGTTAACTGATAGCGCCGCTGCTAAACCACCACTGAGGTTCACGGCAGGCACCGACAGCGCGGCACTCGGGCAGCAAGTGCTTAGCGGCTAGAAGGCAGTAGAGCAGGGGAGCGATGGGGGAAATGATAACCAGAGTGTGACAGGAAGGGACAGAATTTATAAACATAAGTGTATCAGAAAGTGAGGTCAAAGCAGGGAAAATGGTAAAAGACAAAATCAAAAGCACTTTATATGAATGCACACAGCATTTGTAACAAGACAGATGAATTGACGGCACAAATAGATAGAAATGGGTATGATCTGATAACCATTACAGAGCCATGGTTGCAAGGTGACCAAGGCTGGGAACTGAAAATTCAGGGATTTTTGGCAATTCGGAAGGATGGACAGAGTGGAAAAGGAGGTGGGGTAGCTCTGTTAATAAAGGATGAGATCAGTGCAGTAATGAGAAATGATATTGGCTCAGAAGATCAAGATGTAGAATCAATTTGGGTGGAGATCAGAAATAATGTGAAGAAGTCACTGGTGGGCATCGTCTATAGACCCCCTAACAGAAGCTACACTGTTGGACAGAGTATAAATCAAGCAGTATTGGAATCTTGTAAGAAAGTTACGGCAATAATCATGGGCAATTTTAATCTATATATTGATTGGACAAATCAAATTGGCCAAGATAGTCTTGAGGAAGAATTCATCGAGTGTATCTGGAATGGTTTCCTTGAACAGTACATTGTGGAAACAACCAGGGAGCAGGCTATCTTAGATCTGGTACTGTGTAAACATAAGAAACATAAGAAATAGGAGCAGGAGTAGGCCAAAGGGCCTCTTGAGCCTGGTCCGCCATTCAATAAGATCATGGCTGATCTGATTATTGGCTCAGCTCAACTTTCCTGCCCGCTCCCCATAACCCCTTTACTCCCTTATCACTCAAAAATCTGTCTATCTCCACCTTAAATATATTCAATGACCCAGTCTCCACAGCTCTCTGGGGCAGAGAATTCCACAGATTTACAACTAACTGGGAGAAGAAATTCCTCCTCATCTCAGTTTAGAATGGGCGACCCCTTATTCTAAAACTATGCCCCCTAGTTCTAGATTCCCTCATAAGTGGAAATATCCTCTCTGCATTTACCTTGTCGAGCCCACTCATTATCTTCTATGTCTCAATAAGATCCCCTCTCATTCTTCTGAACTTCAATGTGTACAGGCCCAACCTACTCAACCTTTCCTCATAAATCAACCCCTTCATCTCAGGAATCAACCGAGTGAACCTTCTCTGAACTACCTCCAATGCAAGTATATGTTTCAATGCTAAGGGTTATGGGGAGTGGGCGGAGAAGTGGAGCTGAGCCCAAGATCAGATCAGCCATGATCTTATTAATTGATGGAGCAGTCTCGAGGAGCCAAATGGCCTACTCCTGCTCCTAATGTTATGTTCTAGCGCCCCCCCCTTGGGCACTAACGGGTGCTGCTAAGCAAACAACTCTTTCACCCCAAGTGTAATGTGGTGTAACGTGTTAGTGTAATGAACAGTGAGCGCCGTTCATTCTCCGCTGACCACTGACTGACCAATAATAATTGCAATTTATTCCCCGGTAACTGAAAGTTCGAATGTCCGAAATAAAGTTTAAAGCAGAATATAAAATTCTAAATATGAAGACCCTCTCACAGTAACATGATTAAATGTATCTATTGAATTGTCTTTTACTGTCTTCCCTAAAGCCTATACTTGAAAGCTTCGCCTTGTCTCAAGAGTTGGGACTGCTCCTCAACAGGTCGACAGTTTCTAACCACATTCTGGCAATGGCATTCTCAGCATGTGCAGCTGCAAAATTGTCCAGCGTGCAATAATGTACAAGATCACCGGCCAGAATATTCCAGCTATAACACTCCCATATACAATTCCCCCCTTCCTGTTCAACATTGTTAGTGTACGTCATTAAATACAGAGCAACCAGGCAGCTGGTGGGCAAAAGCAAGCTGGTCATTAATTCACATCAGGCAGTAGGAGAGGTTGGACGTTTAGCAAGAGTGAGTTCTCTCGGAGAAGGACATCATTTAGACTGAGTACTTTATACTGTGGGATTATTGAGCAATGCAGGGGGTGTGAAAGGGAGAAATGTGCTTCTTGATGAGAAAGCATTTGCTTTGGATGGGCTATTTACAGTGCGGCACTATTTGGTCATGCAGTTAAATATTAAACATCGAATGATTAATTCTCTTGCAAAGAACTATATTAAATGCAGGAGATGTCGTCAAATGCTGAGATTGTGTTTTGTTTTTGGTTTATCGACTGCCAGTCGTGGCTCAGTGGGCAGCACTCCCGCCTGAGTCAGAAGGTTAGAACATAAGAACGTAAGAAATAGGAGCAGGAATAGGCCATACGGCCCCTCGAGCCTGCTCCGCCATTTGATACGATCATAGCTGATCCGATCATGGACTCAGGTCCACTTCCCTGCCCACTCCCCATAACCCCTTATTCCCTTGTCGGTTAAGAAACTGTCTATCTCTGTTTTAAATTTAATCAGCTCCCACAGCTCTCTGAGGCAGCAAATTCCACAGATTTACTACCCTCAGAGAAGAAATTCCTCCTCAT
Source organism: Pristiophorus japonicus (assembly GCF_044704955.1). Lineage (NCBI taxonomy): Eukaryota > Metazoa > Chordata > Chondrichthyes > Pristiophoridae > Pristiophorus > Pristiophorus japonicus. The sequence goes on from NW_027252889.1 coordinate 547,876, forward strand.
GGGCAGCCCCTTATTCTAAGATTATACCCCCTAGTTCTAGTCGCCCCTATCAGTGGAAACATCCTCTCTGCATCCACCTTGTCAAGCCCCCTCATAATCTTACACGTTTCGATAAGATCACCTCTCATTCTTCTGAATTCCAATGAGTAGAGGCCCAATCTACTCAACCTTTCCTCATAAGTCAACCCGCTCATCTCCGGAATCAACCTCGTGAACTGCCTGCAAAGCAAGTATATCTTTTCTTAAATATGGAAGGGCTTAAACCTGGGCCTCATAATCTTGTATGTTTCGATAAGATCACCTCTCATTCTTCTGAATTACAATGAGTAGAAGCCCAATCTACTCAACCTTTCATAGAAATAATAGGTGCAAGAGCAGGCCATTCGGCCCTTCGAGCCTGCACCACCATTCAATATGATCATAGCTGATCATGCAACTTCAGTACCCACATCCTGCTTTCTCTCCATACCTCTAATCCCTTTAGCCATAAGGGCCACATCTAACTCCCTTTTGAATGTATCTAATGAACTGGACTCAACAACTTTCTGTGGTAGAGAATTCCATAGGTTCACAATTCTCTGGGTGAAAAAGTTTCTCATCTCAGCCCTATATGGCTTACCCCTTATCCTTCGACTGTGAGCCCAGGTTCTGGACTTCCCCAACATCGGGAACATTCTTCCTGCATCATCAGAATTTTATATGCTTCTATGGGATCCCCTTTCATTCTTCTAAATTCCAGTGAATATAAGCCTTGTCGATCCAGTCTTTCTTCATATGTCAGTCCTGCCATCCCAGGGATCTGCCTGATGAACCTTTGCTGCACTCCCTCAATAGCAAGAATGTCCTTCCTCAGATTAGGTGACAAAATCTGCACACAATACTCAAGGCGTGGTCTCACCAAGGCCCTGTACAACTGCAGCAAGACCTCCCTGCCCCTATACTCAAATCCTCTCGCTATGGAGGCCAACATGCCATTTGCTTTCTTAACTGCCTGCTGTACGTGCATGCCTACTTTCAATGACTGATGTACCATGACACCCAGATCTCGTTGCATCTCCCATTTTACTGATTGGTCACTATTCAGATAATAATCTGTCTTCCTGTTTTTGCCACCAAAGTGGATAACCTCACACTTATCCACATTATACTGCATCTGCCATGCATCTGCCCACTCACCTAACCTATCCAAGTCACCCTGCAGCCTCTTAGCATCCTCCTCACAGCTCACACTGCCACCCAGCTTAGTGTCATCTGCAAACTTGGAGATATTACATTCAATTCCATCGTCTAAATTATTAATATATATTGTAAATAGCTGGTGTCCCAGGACAGAACCTTGCGGTACCCCACTAGTTACTGCCTGCCATTCTGAAAAGGACCCGTTTATTCCTTCTCTTTGCTTTCTGTCTGCCAACCAGTTCTCTATCCACATCAATATATTACCCCCAATCCCATGTGCCTTAATTTTGCACATTAATCTCTTGTGTGGGACCTTGTCAAAAGCCTTTTGAAAGTCCAAATACACCACATCCACTGGTTCTCCCTTATCCACTCTACTAGTTACATCCTTAAAAAATGAAGAAAGATTTGTTCAGCATGATTTCCCTTTCATAAATCCATGCTGACTTGGACCGATCCTGTCACTGCTTTCCAAATGTGCTGCTATTACATCTTTAATAATCGATTCCAGCATTTTCCCCACTACCGATGTCAGGCTAACTGGTCTATAATTCCCTGTTTTCTCTCTCACTCTTTTCTTAAAAAGTGGGGTTAAATTAGCTACGCTCCAATCCATAGGAACTGATCCAGAGTCCATGGAATGTTGGAAAATGATCACCAATGCATCTACTATTTCTAGCGCCACTTCCTTAAGTACTCTGGGATGAAGACGATCAGGCCCTGGGGATTTATCAGCCTTTAGTCCCTTCAATTTCCCCAATACCATTTCCCGACTAATAAGGATTTCCCCCAATTCCTCCTTCTCGCGAGACCCTCGGTCCCCTCGTATTTTCGAGAGATTATTTGTGTCTTTCTTAGTGAAGACGGAACCAACGTATTTTGTTCAATTGGTCTGCCATTTCCTTGTTCCCTATTATGAATTCACCTGATTCTGAATGCAAGGGACCTACATTAGTCTTCACTAATCTTTTTCTCTTCACATATCTATAGAAGCTTTTGCAGTCAGTTTTTATGTTCCCTGCAAGCTTACTCTTATACTCTCTTTCCCCTCTCCTAATTAAACCCTTAGTCTTCCTCTGCTGAATTTTAAATTTCTCCCAGTCCTCAGGTTTGCTGCTTTTTCTGGCCAATTTATATGCCTCTTCCTTGGATTTAACACTATCTCTAATTTCCCTCATTAGCCACGGTTGAGCCACCTTCCCCGTTTTATTTTTACGCCACACAGGGATGTACAATTGTTGTAGTTCATCCATGTGATCTTTAATTGTTTGCCATTGCCTATCCACCATCAACCATTTAAGTATCATTCGCCAGTCTATCCTAGCCAATTCACATCTCATACCATCGAAGTTACCTTTCTTTAATTTCAGGACTCGAGTCTCTGAATTAACTCTGTAACTCTCCATCTTAATGAATAATTCTACCATATTATGGTCACTCTTCCCCAAGGGGCCTTACACGACAAGATTGCTAATTAATCCTCTCTCATTACACAAGACCCAATCTAGGATGGCCTGCTCTCTCGTTGGTTCCTCGACATATTGGTCTAGACATAAGTCATACCCCTCATCTCCGGAATCAATCAAGTGAACCTTCTGTGAACTGCCTCCAAAGCAAGTATATCCTTTCTTAAATACGGAAACCAAAACTGCATGCAGTATTCTAGGTGTGGCCTCACCAATACCCTGTATAACTGTAGCACGACTTCCCTGCTTTTATACTCCATCCCCTTTACAATAAAGGCCAAGATTCCATTGGCCTTCCTCATCACTTGATGTACCAGCATACTATCCTTTTGTGGTTCATGCACCAGGACCCCCAGGTCCCGCTGTACTTTGCAATTTTTCTCCATTTAAATAATAACTTGCTCTTCAATTTTTTTTGCCAACGTACGTAACCTCACACTTTCCAACATCATACTCCATCTGCCAAATCTCCCCCAGGATCTGCTCGACCTGGTAGAGAATTTTAATAAAGCAACCCCGACCGCTGGTGGCGGGGAGGGGGAAGGCCCCTATCTCCATCTCTGATGTTGGAGAAACTGGAGATGGTTTTCTCCCCGGTTTCCCAATACACCCCGGTGCCTGGGGCGGAGGGGACCCCGATCCGCCTCCTGGTCTGGCACCCCTGGAAGAGCCTCGGGAAGACTCCTCCTCCGTCGATCCTGGGGGTGGGATCGGGACAAAGGGAGGGCCGACTGGTGCAGCCGGGCCATTCGTCGTACCGTGTGGTCGACGGGCTGGCTGCTAGCGGTGACCTCCCGGAGGAGGACGGGTGCTCATTGGTGGGCGCGGAAGAGGATTTAGATTCCATCGCCAGTGAGGCGCTCGATGTCCTTGTGCCCTCCACTGAGTCCCCCCTCATTCCTGTCGAGGAACTCCAGGATTTTATGGCAGAATGCCAGTGTCACTGTAATAAGTTCGAACTGGCTGTGGACAAATGGTCCGAGCCGGCGCTGTTCATCAGGTCCGTCCGCGCCGCCATCAAAATCATTGGCGTGGACAAGGCCGCGACCCAAATAGACAGTCAGGAGCTGCGCCGGTCTCAGACGTTCCTCATTGGACTGCTGAGGGAGTGGAGGTCAACACATGACTCCTCTCCCTCTCCACAGGAAGGTTAAGCAGAGGTTGCACTATATTCTTGTCATTAAGATAACCACAGCTAGCCTCAACATCAACGGCAGCAGAGAGGCACGTCAGAGTTCATAACTTTTTGCTCCTAAAGGAGATGAAATATGCAGTGTGCTTCCTGCAAGAAACCCACACCGTTCCGGGAGACGAAGCCACGTGACTCCTGGAATGGCAAGGAGAGGTCCGCATGAGCCACCTCACTGCCACTTCTTGTGGGGCGGCTATCTTGCTGGCTCCACATTTTTAGCCGGAGATTTTGGGGGTCAAGGAGCCTGTGCCAGGCCGCTTGCTCCAGGTCACTGTTTGCCTGGGGGATGTGCCGCTCCATTTAGTGAACGTGTACTCCCCTCAGCCCGGTGTGCAGCAAGTGGACTCTTTTAGGCTCCATCGACGTCACCGACTGCATTGTCCTCGGGTAGGATTTTAATTGCATCCTCGAGGTGAGGGACCGCTCCGGTGCCCTGCAGAGCTTGGCGGCGATGCAGAAGTTGAGGGACCTGGTCGGGTCCTTCGACTTGGTGGACGTCTGGCGAAATCTCCATCCCAACTCCAGCGCCTTTATTTGGGTGAGGCCTGGAAGAGGAAGGTCCAGAATCGACCGCCTGTACATTTCCCAGGCGTACATTTCCTGCGTTCCAGCGGCTTCCATGCGGCCGGTGCCGTGCCCGGACCACCACCTGGTGTGGGTGGAGATTGCTTCGCTCTGCACGTGGGTGGGGTCCGCGTACTGGCATTTTAACAACCTGCTGCTGGAGGACAAGCGGTGCCAGGATTCGTTCCGTCGGTTCTGGTCCAACAGGAGAAGGAAGCAGGGGGGCTTCCCCTTCTTGAGGTTGTGGTGAGATGTGGAGAAGACTGACGTCCGTCTCTTCTGTCAAGAGTATGCGAAGGAGTCGACCAAGAGGCAGGAGGTCAGGGTGGAGCACCTGGAGAAGGAGGTGCGCGACCTGGGTCCTGTCTCGGTCAAGTTGTCGAGGACTCGACCCTGCAGATGATGTACGAAGTGAAGAAGGCCGCGCTGAAGGACCTGCAGCTTGTCGGGTCCCGAGGCGCGTTAGTGAGGTCGCGGATCCAGTTCCTTCGGCACCTGCACCACGGCACCCCCTTCTACTGTGTATCCATTAACACCATGTTGGCGCTGCGGGGGCAGTCATAGAGCTCATCAATGGCAATTCAAGCCGTATGTGTGCAAGGACTGTGGAACAACGGGGCACCTCCTGTGAATGTGCAAATGACCTGTGACTCACCATGTGGCAGAGTCAGGAGAGGACGACCGATCCAGTGAGGATCACGCTGAACGAGGAGAGGAAACGCAACCTGAGGGTGAAGAGGAAGTATACGGGATACACATCTTCAACACCAAAAGCCCTCCGATGATGTTAAAAGTTGAACTCAATGACACTCGAGTCTCCATGGAATGGGGGGGCGAGTCAATCAATTATGAGCCAGAAAGCATTCGAGAGGCTTGGGGCAACAAAACACAACGACCCAAGCTGATCCAGATTCAGGCAAAGCTGTGCACCTACACCAAGGAACTGATACCAGTTATTGGTATTGCGGACATAAGACTATCCCATGAGGGAGCGGTGCACGATTTAGCACTTTGGATTGTTCCAGGTGATGGGCCAACTCTTGGTAGGTGGATGGGGAAGATTCGATGGAACTGGGAAGACCTCTGCGTACTTTCTCCCGCAATCGATGTCTCCCTTGCTCAAAGACTGACCAAAGCCCCACCTTCAGCTGAACCAGGCATCAAAGTGCAGATCCATTTGCAGATTCCAGAGGCACAGGACGCTCATCACGACCATGAGGAGATGAAGATCAACCGAGCAGCAGTACAGGCACGATACCCACCACCCGAAGCCGATGATCTTTTCGCGACGATGGAAGAGGCTCCAGGTCGACCAAGCAGAGTGGGACTCCGGCCGAAACGATCCGAAAGCGTCCTTCCGACGCCAGAGGCAAAATCCCTGGGGAGGAAGATCACGGCAGTCGGCATCACGGACACGGACGAGAGTATGTCCAGACCACGGGACGGGGGAGCGTCCAGACCACGGGACGGGAGAGCGTCCAGACCACGGGACGTCGCCGCTATGAAACAGAGACATGTGTTGCCCAGCAAGGAAGACAACTGGGTTTGGGGCAAAGGTAAAGGGGCGGCTGCTGAGAAGGCCAGGAACCCACTATGTTCCAATAAGTTGTTTGCACTGTGTAACCCATGTGAGCGTTCTTTCGCGGCCAATGATGTACTATCATATGGGGTCGGGGGTATCTTACAACAAGCCAAAGTAGCGGGCGAACACCAACTGGTCATATATGTATCTGACAAAGTATTTATAACAAGTGAGGTGTTACCACACGGGGTCGGGCGTGTTGTGCAGCAAGCCAAAGTAGCAGGCGAGCCCCAACCTGTTGTACATGTATCCAATAAGTTGACCAAGGCTATAGCCTGGGCTCACGGGACAAAAGAGATGTACCAAAGAGTGTCCCAATATGTGCTCGAGTCAGACAAGCTGCCTATCCCACAGTTTTGGGAGAGCAAAGGCACCATTAAGGATGTGTTGTTTCGAGAATGTCTAACACTGTAACATGATCCGCCACGGACCAGGCACTGAGAATGGCGCCAATGCCCTCAGTTAGCTACAGTTGCCCAACATCGGAGTGGAAACACCGCAGTCTGCAGACCTACTCGTTGTTGTGGAAGTGCTAGAAAGTGAGGGGTCAACTGTAACGGCCACCCAGTTTAGGACCTGGACCAGTCAGGATCCCACATTACCGCCCGCCAATGGTGAACCGCTAGATGGGATGTTGCAGCTTATCCGTCGCAAAGACAAAAGGCTCATCCCATCAGAGTGCCTCCTATGGGGCAACCCTGCAACATTGCAAAGAAAGGCAGGGAGGCTACACACAGTCGGTGGTCCGGGGCCTCCATATCATGGCCCAGGATCCACAGGGACCACGCGGCCTCCCGCCACTACTGAAAGTCTCAAGGCCATATCGACCATCCTGGGCTTGCCAGACCTTAGGGTCAGCGACAATAGTCCGGAGCAGGTAGCCCAAATCACAAAGCCAAGCACCACACGTGTCACGGTGGACTCCCTACAGACCCGGCTATTCCGGGTGCTACGCAGTCACCAGACAGAAGCACTCAGAACCGAGCCTTCCATATAGTATCAGCAGAGAATGCACCATGATCAGAATAAATGATGTAGACCATGTTCAGAGCCCCAGATAGGCCGCTAGCACTGTATTAGCCAAAGAGGGGAATGGAGTGTGTGTGATGAAAATGGAGCATTTGATTGTGAAACCATGTACTGGGCAAACGCAGAAAGCATTTGGACCAGACCAAACTGCGAACTACAGATAACCAGGAACCACTGTGAAAGACCTGGCCCCCAGCGATCCACTAACACAATCGACCTCACCGTCAACCACGAGAATGAACCCACCATGCCAAGACTTCAACTCAGGCAATCGACCCGGGGACGCAGGGCGCCAGATCGCCTCAACTTGTACATAAGACTTTGGAGGGGGCGGGGGGGGAAGTGATGTTATATATGTATGTAAACATCACCGATATGTAACACTTGCCACTAGGGGGCACACCTGTGGGAGACCCAAGGGTCACCTGTGCACCCTGGGCAAGCAGGTATAAAAGGTGACTCACCATGCTGCTTCTCCACTCTGGAGTCTGAATCAAGAGACCAAGGTCACAACAGTTTGAGCTTGGATTTATTCTGAACATAACAGTGATTATATCTTGTGGTTCCTCATCAGTTATTTACTATTCACAGGTCTAAAGGCAAGTCCGGTTCTTATCCAGTCCCCAGAAGTTGTGACGGTGCCCGAGGGTGGGACGGTGCAGTTTCGGTGTACCCTGGAGAGCAGCAATGTGAATGACCGTGTGGATAAATATACTGTACACTGGTACCTCTCACAGGATAGGAAACACATAATATTTTCTCATTATGTAGGTGGCAGGATTTACCGATCACGCGGTTTCTCTGAGCGGTTTCAGCTTTCCAGAGATGTTGCCAGTAACAGCTACATTCTGACCATCAGAGGCGTGGAGCGCAGAGACAGCGCGGTCTATATCTGTGGTATTTGGGGATCAATCTATGGAAAAGGAACCCGGCTGAATGTAACCAGTAAGTACTTTCTATATTATATTGTTTTTCGACCTAATGTTACCGTACAAATATCTTGTTTAAATGTTATACAAACTGTTCCTTTTACAGTAACACTGAGTTTTAACTACAGAATGGAGGGTAAAATCTGGGCCAAACTCAATTTGTTTTTAACAGAACAAATAATTGTGAGCACATGGTGGGACAAAATCTCACACACAGGATTCAACGGTAAAATACATGTTGAGGGAAAAGTGCAGTAATAGGAATAATTTAGAGAGCTCGAAACCATGAAATCGACCCTGATATTAACCCTCTGCCCCCCCCCCACGCTGTGCGGGAGAGCATCGGAGGGGTGGGTGTTAGTGTTAATTATGGGAAAATTGTCCCCAACATGCCCAAGTCCTCCAGATAGCGCACTCTCTCCTTTCCCTTCCCGATCATGGCCTATCTCACCTTCCTCACCCAATCAGGCCTCTCTGTCTCTCTCTCCCCCACCCGATCGTGACCTCTCTCTCTCCCCCACCCGATCGTGACCTCTCTCTCTCTCTCTCTCTCTCCCCCCCACCCGATCGTGACCTCTCTCTCTCCCTCACCCAATCGTGACCTCTCTCTCTCTCCCCCAGCCCAATCATGACCTCTCTCTCTCTCTCTCTCTCTCTCTCTCCCCCACCCGATCGTGGCCTCTCTCTCTCTCCCCCAGCCCAATCATGACCTCTCTCTCTCTCTCTCTCTCTCTCTCTCTCCCCCGTACGATCGTGGCCTCTATCTCTCTCTCCCACCCGATCATGGCCACTCTCTCTCTCTCTCTCTCTCTCTCTCTCTCTCCCCGCCCGATCGTGGCCTTTCTCTCTCTCTCTCCCCGCCCGATCATGGCCACTCTCTCTCTCCCCGCCCGATCATGGCCTCTCTCTCTCTCCCTGCCCGATCATGGCCTCTCTCTCTCTCTCCCCGCCCAATCGTGGCCTTTCTCTCTCTCCCCGCCCGATCATGGCCTCTCTCTCTCTCTCTCTCCCCGCCCAATCGTGGCCTTTCTCTCTCTCCCCGCCCGATCGTGGCCTCTCTCTCTCTCCCTGCCCGATCATGGCCTCTCTCTCTCTCTCTCTCTCTCTCTCTCTCCCCGCCCGATCGTGGCCTTTCTCTCTCTCTCTCTCTCTCTCTCTCTCTCTCCCCGCCCGATCATGGCCTCTCTCTCTCTCTCTCTCTCTCTCTCCCTCCCCGCCCGATCGTGGCCCCTCTCTCTCTCTCTCCCCGCCCGATCGTGGCCTCTCTCTCTCTCTCTCTCTCTCCCCGCCCGATCATGGCCTCTCTCTCTCTCTCTCTCTCTCTCTCTCTGCCCGATCGTGGCCTCTCTCTCTCTCTCTCTCTCTCTCTGCCCGATCGTGGCCTCTCTCTCTCTCTCTCTCTCTCTCTGCCCGATCGTGGCCTTTCTCTCTCCCCCCGCCGATCGTATTCAGTCCCTCTGTCTCTTTCTCCCCCACCCCTCCAGATTGTGGCCTCTCTCTCTCTAATCTATCTAGGCATAGGGCCAGCAAGTAAATAAAGTAAACAGCTTGCATTTATATAGTGCTTGTCATGATCTCAGGATATCCCAAAGCGGTTTACAGCCAATGAAGTACTTTTGACGTGTAGTCACTGTTGTAATGTCGGAAACACAGCAGCCAAGTTGTGCACAGCAAGCTCCCAGTTTTAGTTGCTGCAGAAATGATGTTATCCAGTTGCTCAGACTCCAAACATCACATTAAGAAATTGATTCATTGGATTAATGGGTGATTTTTATACTAAAATCAATAAGCCAAAATATTCAATGAACTTCCTTTTTTACCAATATTTCTGCAGCAGGACTTGTTGTCATTAAAGAGTTCCAGTTAATGCACCGTCTAAATGTAGGTGTTTCATACAATACTCTCAGGATTTTCTCCATCAAATTAACCCTTTGTCTGCTGCTCCTGTTGTATTCCTTCTGTAATATTATAATACATGTGAATGAGATATAAAACCACCCCAACTATTCACAACATCTATCCATAATCCATTAACTATCATAAATCTGTGTGCACTTCTTGGCTGCACAAATTCACTTTCATGTTTTTGTCACACTTTTGGGGAGGGAGATTTTAAGTTTCCTGACTGGGCGGAAATCAGACGGGAGTGGATCAGCCTCCTATTTAAACCCACCCTCTACTGGCTCACTGGTCTTTACCGTCTCCCCCGCTCCCTCTCTCCCAACTCTCAGTCTCTCCTCCCTTTCTGCTCTCTGTCTCCTCGACTCTCTCTGTGCACTGCCTCCTCTACTCTATCCTCCGCTCCCTCTCTACCCCTCAGCGCCCTCTCTCTGCTCCCAATACGGGTACAGTAGTGGAGTGTCGTGGTTATGTTACTAGACGAGTAATTGAGAGTCCCGCACTAATAATCCAGAGAACGTGGGTTCAAATCTCACCCTGGCAGTGAGAGAATTTCAAATCATATTAAAAATAAACACATAGAAAAAAAACCTGGTAGTGAAAACCTGTTCCCAATAAATCCCTCATTCTCCCACCATCAACATCCCGGGGCTCACTACTGACCACGATCACTACTGGACCAGCCATTATCCACAGTGTGGCTGCAGGAGCAACAGAACCGGTTTATATTTCTGTCCTACGCTGGTATTTATTGTGGAATTCCCACCCACACCTCTTCCACTGAATTTATACTGAAGTGATTTCCAAAATAAGACAGTGATGGTCACCATCTTTAGTGAAGCCGACACCCACCCAACCCTTGGTGAACTCAGGAGCCCGCTTTAGGGACAAGTACATCTCTTGGCAGCAGCGCAGTAAAGTTTGCGCCCAGGAACAGTTTGCATCTCAGTCAGCAAATTTCAGCAGCTGGGCCCCGAGTGTGGGGCGGAGAGCTAATGGAGGCGTTGCCCACCTCTTGTAGGGCACTTGGCTGGCTGAGAATGCGAAAATCCCGAGCTGAACAGCCGGCCTAGGAGCACTGTGAGAGAGGCCTGGGGGAAAAAATACTGAAAAAAACCCCACCAAAACATTGCCAATAAATAACTCACGTCACCACAACATAAATCACAAAACAAATTCAATAAAAACCAACCACACTTACCCGAGGTGGACATGACTTACCTCACTGCAGCCGCTACAGGTCGGACTGCCCGCTTTCACAGGCGGTCCCAGCACGGCGCTCTACTGAGTGCTACAGATCTGGCGGGAGCCATAAACAACCAGGGGCGTTGCACACCGGCTCGCCTCTTCCAGGCGGTAATGCTCCACACCCTGAAACCCCCGGCGAGGCACTGGAACCTGGCTGTCCAACCGGAGAGCTTACCGTCACCAATTCCGCACCTCCAGGGCGAAAACAGAGGCGACAAGCCGAAAATCCAGCCCAATGTTTTTACAGTGCATTACAACCCTCCCCTACAAGTTCAGCACAAGCCTGACAGTCTCCAGCACCAGGAAGGCTATCCCAACTTGCAGTGATTCACCGGTTTGTACTCAGAATAACGAATCCAAGATGGCAGGCTCAACAGCTCAGTCACAGTAACAGCCGAGACAGCCACAAAGTTGGCAGCATTAAAACCCGCGAGGTGCTACGGTGCAACCGAGCACGAGTCAACAGCACCTCCCACAGCGAGCCGGAGGGTGAGTGATGTGAGGGGGTTGGGGTCTCCAGTTCCAGGCCCAGTGTTGGCACTGCTGGAATACCACAAACTGAACGTTTCCAGGTTTGCAAATTTCACTCAAATTGCAAGTATTAAAGGAACATTTTCAAATATTGGATCTATGAGTGCCCTTCCTTCTATGTCCATCTCCTGGCTCGCCTCACACATTCTGTCCTTCGTAAGCTTGAGGTCATCCAAAACTCGGCTGATGGTGTCCTAACTCGCACCAAGTCCCACCCACCCATCACCCCTGTGCTCGTTGAGCTACATTGGCTCCCGGTTAAGCAACGCCTCGATTTTACAATTCTCATCCTTGTTTTCAAATCCCTCCATGGCCGCGCCCTCTCTATCTCTGTAATCTCCTCCAGCCCTACAAACCCCCGAGATGTCTGAGCTCCTCTAATTCTGTCCTCCTGAGCATCCCTGATTATAATCGCTCCACCATTGGTGGCCATGCCTTCTGTTGCCTGACCCCAAGCTCTGGAACTCCCTGCCTAAACCTCTCCACCTCTCCTTCTTCCTTTAAGATGTTCCTTAAAACCTACCTCTTTAACCACCTGCCCTAGTTTCTCCTTCTGTGGCTCGGTTAATTTTTTTGTCTAATAACATTCCTGTGAAGTGCCTTGGGACCTTTTACTGCATTAAAGGCGCTATATAAATACCAGTTGTTGTTCCCTCCCCAGGTCTCCCTTTACCAGTTTCCATGATAGAATCAGACAGCACCGAAGGACACCATTCGGCCCATTGTAACTGTGCCAGCCGGTGGATGAAAAGAAAAAGAACTTGCTCTTCTATTGGTGAACTTGTTCAAATAAAAGGCAGGGTTCACAGCACAGGTTTTCCACAATTTGGATCGGAATCAGTAACAGACTAACCGCACTGCTCCAGGATTGCAATCTTTGATCTCCGTTTAACTTGTACTGCCTGGACTGTCCCTTTAAATATCGGGAACATTTTGTAACCTTCAGACCGGTTTTTAAGTGATTGATATTTTTCCCATTAAAGGTGCAGTTGTCCCTGTCCTGACCCAGTCTCCGAGCCTGGAACGTGTCACAGAGGGTCACACGGCGCGGTTACAGTGCACCATGTGGAACGCCAGCGTGAGCGACACCGATGTCCACTGGTACCGGCAACTCCTGGGGCAAGATATGGAGTGGGTTTTAACACGAGGCAAGTGGCAGCACACGAGGGAGCCCAGGTTCCACTGACCGTCTCCAGCCTTCCAGAGACACCTCCAATAACAGCTTCATTCTGACAGTCACAGATGTGCAGCCCAGTGACACTGCCGCCTATTACTGTAAAGTGTGGGGCGATATCAGCGGGAACGGAACCCAGCTCAATGTAACCAGTAAGTATAAGTTACATTGTAATAATATTATATCTGCGTCTGACATCACCTTGTGCTTCAGGGCTGGTAAAGGTCCAATATTTGATGGCAAATACCTTATTCTGTAAGTCCGGTCCCTAACATGTCCCTCTCACTTTCACAGATCCTAACGTGCAAATGGATGAAGACCTGACAATTGTCTGGATCAGTGTGGGGGCTGTGCTGGGACTTACTCTCATTGCTGGAGCTGCTCTTGTCTTCTGTATCAGACAGGCACGGTTCGGGAGACTGCAATCCTGTATGTTTAAATAAATATTTCACGGTAACTCTACCACATCTGGATCAGCTGCCCATAGTCATTGAAGGGATAAGAACAGAAAATACTGGAAACACTCAGCAGGTCAGGCAGCAACTGTGGAGCGAGAAAGAGAGTTAACGTTTCAGGGTGATGACTTTGTGTCAGAACTGGAAGGGGTTAGGGATGAACAGCTTTTAAGCAAGTACACAGCCAGGGAAAGATGGGCATTCATAGGTGCTGTCTGAGTATTTCCAGCGTTTTCTGTTTTTATTTCAGATTTCCAGTATCCGCAGTATTTTTCTATTGTTTGAGTCATTGAAGGGCGAGAGTGTCAGCGAATTAAAGAGGGAGCTGGGTCGATTATTTTGGTTAAAGAAGTGTTATGGGCTATGGACGACACAGTACAGTTTGGGTTTGTGAGAACTTTGGGACCACCCAATGGCCTTTCCCCAACCTGCATGTTTCCGTGTTCCTATCTACACTCAGTGTTGGTGACATTCTGTGATTTCCTTTACAGCCCCGTCTGTCCACACTGCCACTACATTGCCAGCACCCAATTATGAAAACATCTCTCTTCCCGGACGCACACAAGTGAGTCGAGTTGGTTGGCCCAGTGCCAGTCTTTTGTTAATGTTCCTGGAGTATTTAAAGTAATATGGCCGAGAAATTCGATGACGTTGGGTCCATTTTACAGGCATAAAACGGGCACCTAAGTGTCCAGTGCAGTGGTCAAGCAGCACGTGTATATTGCATGTTGGGTGTGCACCGCCCGCCATATTGGTATAGGCATCAAAAGAGGCGTCCAAGGCCCACGTCTGAAACAGCCATTAGTCCTTTGCATTTGCAAATCAGGGGCCGAGTGCCTGGTTGATGCTTCCTTTACCAAATTGGTTTGCCTGAACACAGCTGGCACCAGGCCGGCTGCATTCAAGAAAACCAGGTCTTCCTGCAGCCTAACCAGCACCCCTCAATGGAGCCGCTGGAGGCCACCAGCAAAAGGGAAGTTTAAAATAAATACTTACATGAATGTGGAGCCGACAGGTGCAGGAGTGCCCCCGCACCTGTCTAGATTTCCCCCCCTCTCCCGGGCACATCCCCTTCTCCCGAGACCTATACCTGATGCAGTAACCACAAATTCAAATACTCTTCAACGCCGTGCTGCCTGGGGAGATCCGAGCAGGTGTCTGCAGCTCGTCGGTTTGGTGTAAATGAGAAGCCCGATATTGGGTGAGCTTTGGGCCTGTCCGTTCCAGCACAGAGATCGTTCTCTAGACTTGAATGTGGAGGCTCAGTCGTTGAGTATGTTCAAGACAGAGATCGATAGATTTTTGGATATTAAGGCAATCGAGGGATATGGGGATAGTGCGGGAAAGTGGAGTCGAGGTACAAGATCAGCAATGATCTTACTGAATGGCGGAGCAGGCTCGAGGGGCCAAATGGCCGACTCCTGTACCTAATTCTTATGTTCTTATGTTGAACACACAACCTTCTGATTCAGAGATGAGAGTGCTACCAACTGAGCCAAGACAGACACCTTAGATTGTTGAGAGACACTAAAGTACCAAATATGCTGTTGCCTAAAGTGACCTATCTGGATTTCTTGCTTTCCTTTTTTCAGTTTTCCCAGAAGCCCAAGGAGTTGAGATCTGCCAACAGAGAAGCATGTACCTCCAGAAAATACCAAACTAGACGCTTCATTTCAGGACAAAGCAAGACTGAACAAGTGCTTGAGAAACACCAGCATTGCCGAGAACTGAAGGATCAGCAACTTCAACCAACACAATGGACTCACCAGCATCAGTCGGCACCAAGAGGTCACCAGCACCAATCATCACTGAGGCGCTTTTTACCCTTTAAGAATTTAGCACCACCAACCAGCAACAAGACTTTATTGGCACCGACTGGTTCTGAACTCTATGCAAACCAAAGACAGATTAAACCTCATCTCTCCAAGAAGGTAACTATCAGGCCGGTAACATAGGACTCCCTTCATACAGAGAACTCCCAATTCCCACCACTGTAGTGGTCCAAATACACAGAACCATTTGTTGGGAACGTGGCCCACATCTCAATGTACAAGCTCTGCAGATCCTGACCTGAGTAGAGCCCTTCCTCTTCATCCTGCATAGAACACTTCTGCTGGCTTGAGGTTTCTCATGTCCACATCCCTTTGGACCATAATATCAACACCTTAGCCTAAAAGGAGGCCCAATGAAGCCCTTCTACAGTACGCTAGTTGAAGACTCAATCGCTGGGTTTTTCCAATTAAAGTCATAGAATGGTTAAAGCGCAGAAGGAGGCCATTCGGCCTGTTGAGCCTGTGCTGGCTCTCTGGAAGAGCACTTAAGCACGTCCCACACAGCCACCCGTTCCCTGTAGCCCTGCAATTTATTTTCCTTCAGGTACTTATCCAATTCCCTTTTGAAAGCCACAATTGAATCTGCCTCCACCCCCCTTTCAGGCAGCGCATTCCAAATCCCAACCACTCGCTGCGTAAAAAAGTTTTCCCTCATATCGCCTTTGGTTCTTTTGCCAATCACCTTAAATCTGTGTCCTCTGGTTCTCAGCGCTCCCGCCAATGGGAACAGTTTCTCTCTATCTATTCTGTCCGGACCCCCATGATTTTGAACACCTCTATCAACTGTCCTCTCAACCTTCTCTGCTCTAAGGAGAACAACCCCAGCTTCTCCAGTCGAGCGAAGTAACTAAAGTCTCTTATCCCTGGAATGTTTCTGGTAAATCTTTTCTGCACCCTCTCTAAGGCCTTCACATCCTTCCTAAAGTGCAGTGCCCAGAATTGGCCTGTTTCGATGTTTTTTTACCGCAGTTGCGGTTGAGGTCGACTCGTTCAGGAAATTCTGCTCTTAGTTTTTTTTGGTTTCCATCCAGAAGTCGGCCATAATGGGGGCGGTGACTACACCTGAGGGATAAAGACATAATGGGGGCGGTGACTACACCTGAGGGGCAAAGACATAATGGGGTCGGTGACAACAACTGAGGGGCAAAGACATAATGGGGGCGGTGACTACACCTGAGGGGCAAAGACATAATGGGGTCAGTGACTACACCTGAGGGGCAAAGACATAATGGGGTCAGTGACTACACCTGAGGGGCAAAGACATAATGGGGTCAGTGACTACACCTGAGGGGTAAAGACATAATGGGGTCAAGACATAATGGGGTCAGTGACTGCACCTGAGGGGCAAAGACATAATGGGGTCAGTGACTACACCTGAGGGGCAAAGACATAATGGGGTCAGTGACTACACCTGAGGGGCAAAGACATAATGCGGTCAGTGACAACACCTGAGGGATAAAGACATAATGGGGTCGGTGACTACACCTGAGGGGCAAAGACATAATGGGGGCAGTGACTGCACCTGAGGGGCAAAGACATAATGGGGTCAGTGACTACACCTGAGGGGCAAAGACATAATGGGGGCAGTGACTGCACCTGAGGGGCAAAGGCATAATGGGAGTGGTGACAACAACTGAGGGGCGCAAGTTGGGGGCGGTGCGTATTCACCGCCGCGATGGTATTATCGCAGCGCCACATCACCACAGCTCTCCCCTTCACTTAAAGGGGAGATCTTCTGCATTTTTAAACTTTGGTTGAGGGTTTCGGCGAGGCCAGCGGCCTGCCACCCAAGAGGGAGTTGGCGGCCCGGCCGAACCCAGAGGCATAATTGTCGGGTCAACCTGGCGGTCGGCCAACAAAAAAAAACATGGCGGCAGTGCGTCCTCCCCTTTAAGGGAAGCCACACCGGCACTGCAGAAGGCCACAGCCTCACTGGACCACTGCAAAAAGGTTGTTTTGGCACCGCCGGGTGCGCCAAAGAGAATGTCGCCGTCGTGGGGTTAGATCGGCGGTGCGCACGGTGATGATGTGCTTAACACCGATCAGCAACAGAGGAACGGTAAGGGCAGGATCGGGGCACCACCGGGAAAACTTGGGAGGGCAACTGGGTTAGCTGCCAAAAGTCAATGGCCACTCCACTCCGCAGCGTGGCCACCGATTTGCGGTGGTGACGGGCCTTAAAGGGGCAATTTCAGTCCCTATGCCTCTATTTATGAAGCCCAGGATGCCATATGCTTTTAACCACTTTTTCAACCTGCCCGACCACCTTCAACAATTTGTGCACATATGCCTCCAGGTCTCTTTGTTCATACACTCCTTTTAGGATTGTACCCTTTAGTTTATATCGCCTCTCCTCGTTCTTCCTACCAAAATGCATCACTTTGCACTTTTCTGCATTAAATTTCATTTGCCACGTGTCCGCCCATTCCACCAGCCTGTCAATGTCCTCTTGAAGTCTATCTCTATCATCCTCGCAGTTCACTATACTTCCTAGTTTTACGCCATCTGCAAATTGTGAAATTGTACCTTGTACACCCAAGTCCAAGTCATAAGTATATATCAAGAAAAGCAGTGGTCCTAATACCAGCCCCTGGGGAACACCACCGTAGACCTTCCTCCAGTCCGATAAACAACCGTTCACCACTTTTGCGGAATGTTGCCATGTTTTCGGCACAGCGGGACCTGTGCCACGACAAGAAGGCACCCATGACCCTCGCCCATTTTTTAGTCACAGGATTATTTGCAGTTTCCAGGTGTGTGCTCCCAGAGGAGGAGCAGAGATTGGCTGTGGAAGTTCCTGATGGACCTGCCCAGCATCGCACAATCAATAGCCTCTGTGCTGCCTGTTAAAAGTTGTACAAAGGTACATTTTAAAAACAAGGCACAGAATCGAATACAATCAAATGATGGGCTTTTGTAATTGAAATGACTTCTCCACCACCCTACACATACCGGGGCAAGTAGTTAACCCTGGCACCTAGTGTCACCATGGGGCAAGTGAGAAACAAATAGATCAGATGGTGTAATTGAGTCATTTGCATATTATAAGATGGCCCCAGATATGGGTGGACATAGTGTGTGTCCACACCTCTGGTGGGCATGTTTGGCAGTGATGGGTATAAAATGGGAGCCGGCAGAAAACTTCCACGTTTAAGTCAATTCAAGTTACACTTGGGAGTTAGTGTGACTTAAAGCATAAAATCCAGATCCCAGCAGAGAAATTCACTGCAGGTGAGAAAACTAAGCCTCTGGCCCCTCAGACCAGGTAGACAGGCACACTACACCAATGAATTTATCACAAGAGTCTACTTAAGTTAGGATGGCGTGTCACCAGCAGCATTGACAGCTTTTGTTCATCAAAGTGCCAGGAAGCTCAAGGCAGTCGCTAAAACAGAGCAGGACAGTTTTAGCAAGTCCGTTTCTGCCCGCATTAAAGATTAAAACCAGGTGGCCATGTGCAGCTGAAGGTAGTGGACCTTGACCTTGACTCAACAGTATGGTTTTCTGCGTATTTCTCCATTGACTGCAATGGCGCTGTTTAAGAGGTAGGTAAAGGGGATAAGGGAATGGAGTTTCTACAATGTGTACAGGACTCCTTTCTAACCCAATATATAAAGAGCCCAACAAGGGACCATTCGCTATTGGATCTAGTAATGAACCAGAGCAGATAAGAGAAGTAAAAGTAAGGGAGCATCTAGGCAATAGTGACCATAATATAATACGCTTTATGATAATTGAGAAGGACATAAGTATGACGACTACCAGGGTAATAGACTGAAGAAAAGCTGATTTTGAAGGGCTGAGAATAGAACTTGGGAGAATAAAATGGGCAACAATATTGGGGAAAAAATGATGTAGATAAACAATGGGAAGCATTTAAAATGATCAACAGAATGCAGGGACAATATATTCCGCTAAAAGGAAAGAACAAACTAAACACTAATGGGACTCCATGGATGAATAAAGCCATGAGGTAACAATTGAGGGTAAAGAAAAAGGCATACATTAAGTACATAGACAGCAGGAGAGTGTATGATAAAGGAGAATAGGAAAAGATTAGGTGAGAAGGCAAATAAAGGCAAAGAGGAACTATGAAATTAAATGATCAAGGAACATAAAACAACATAGTAAAATATTTTACAGGCACATCAACAAAAAAAGGAAACACAAAAGCAAAATACTGCAGATGCTGGAATCTGGAATAAAAGCAGAAAATGCTGGAAATCTCAGCGGGTCAGGCAGCATCTGACATATAATAATAAAAGGAAGGTTGGGATGGGAATAGAGCCATTAAGGGGTGGATGAGATAATACCACCAGTAATGACAGAGAGATGGCAGAAATATTCAATCATTATTTTGCTTCAATATTTACCAGGAAGCTGGAACAGGTGCACATGACATTGGATAAGGAGATTAGTAATAAGGGCCCCAAGTTTCCACACGCTACAAAACGGGCGCCCCCTCCGAGCTGGGCGCCCGTTTTTTGCACCAAAAATGGCGCCTGAAGAAAAACGCGCGATTCTGGAGCGCCCTGCAGCTCCATGGCAGCTTGTTGCGATGCCCAGGGGGGCGGAGCCTACCACTCGCGCCGATTTTTGAAGTGGGAAGGGGCGGGTACCATTTAAATTAGTTTTTTTCACGCCGGCAACCCTGCGCATGCGCATTGGAGTGTTCGCGCACGCGCAGTGTAAAGGAAACATTGGCACTCGGCCATTTTTGTAGTTCTTTGTAGCTGTTTAATTTTTGAACATTTTTTAATAAAAGCACATCGCCCTTATATGATCAGCACTGAGGCTTTCTGCAGCCTTCTCACTGCCTCCTTCCCCCCCCGCCCGGCGTCGGCTGCCTCCGGCCCCCGCTGCGGTCGGTCGGTCGGGCCCTCACTCCCTCCCTCCCTTCCCCCCGCCCGCCGTCGGGAACGGCTGCCTCCTCCCTGCCTCCCGTTCGCGAGAACGACGCCACACCGCTGAGCTGACTGTAAGGTTTCCACCTCAAGTGGAAGGCTGCTTGCTGCCTGTTTACTGCCCGACTGACCCTCCCTCCCTCCCATTCGCAGGAACGACGCCACACCGCTGAGCTGACTGAAGCTGCCTGAATCACTTTCACACAGGTAGGCAGGCTAGAAGGGCTGAATGACCTACTCCTGCACCTATTTTCTATGTTTCTATGTTCTCCCTTGTCCACTCTACTGGAAACATCCTCAAAAAATTCCAGAAGATTTGTCAAGAATGATTTTCCTTTCACAAATCCATGCTGACTTGGACCCATCATGTCACCTCTTTCCAAATGTGCTGCTATGACATCCTTAATAATGGATTCCATCATTTTACCCACTACCGATGTCAGGCTGACCGGTCTATAATTCGCTGTTTTCTCTCTCCCTCCTTTTTTAAAAAGTGGGGTGACATTGGCTACCCTCCACTCCATAGGAACTGATCCAGAGTCTATGGAATGTTGGAAAATGACTGTCCTTGTAGCACACACAAGAGATTAATGTGCAAAGTTAAAGCACATGGGATTGGGGGTAGTGTGCTGACGTGGATTGAGAACTGGTTGTCAGACAGGAAGCAAAGAGTAGGAGTAAACGGGTACTTTTCAGAATGGCAGGCAGTGACTAGTGGAGTGCCGCAAGGTTCTGTGCTGGGGCCCCAGCTGTTTACATTGTACATTAATGATTTAGACGAGGGGATTAAATGCAGTATCTCCAAATTTGCGGATGATACTAAGTTGGGTGGCAGTGTGAGCTGCGAGGAGGATGCTATTAGGCTGCAGAGTGACTTGGATAGGTTAGGTGAGTGGGCAAATGCATGGCAGATGAAGTATAATGTGGATAAATGTGAGGTTATCCACTTTGGTGGTAAAAACAGAGAGACAGACTATTATCTGAATGGTGACAGATTAGGAAAAGGGAAGGTGCAACGAGACCTGGGTGTCATGGTACATCAGTCATTGAAGGTTGGCATGCAGGTACAGCAGGCGGTTAAGAAAGCAAATGGCATGTTGGCCTTCATAGCGAGGGGATTTGAATACAGGGGCAGGGAGGTGTTGCTACAGTTGTACAGGGCCTTGGTGAGGCCACACCTGGAGTATTGTGTACAGTTTTGGTCTCCTAACTTGAGGAAGGACATTCTTGCTATTGAGGGAGTGCAGCGAAGGTTCACCAGACTGATTCCCGGGATGGCGGGACTGACCTATCAAGAAAGATTGGATCAATTGGGCTTGTATTCACTGGAGTTCAGAAGAATGAGAGGGGACCTCATAGAAACGTTTAAAATTCTGACGGGTTTAGACAGGTTAGATGCAGAAAGAATGTTCCCAATGTTGGGGAAGTCCAGAACCAGGGGTCACAGTCTGAGGATAAGGGGTAAGCCATTTAGGACCGAGATGAGGAGAAACTTCTTCACCCAGAGAGTGGTGAACCTGTGGAATTCTCTACCACAGAAAGTAGTTGAGGCCAATTCACTAAATATATTCAAAAGGGAGTTAGATGAAGTCCTTACTACTCGGGGGATCAAGGGTTATGGCGAGAAAGCAGGAAGGGGGTACTGAAGTTTCATGTTCAGCCATGAACTCATTGAATGGCGGTGCAGGCTAGAAGGGCTGAATGGCCTGCTCCTGCACCTATTTTCTATGTTTCTATGTTTCTAGTAGTGGAGTCATTAAAACAAAATACCGCTATGTCCAAAAATGGAATTTTCAGCCCTTAGGGTATTGCATACAGTTCTGGTCGTCATATTATAACAAGGAAATAAAGAAGCACTGGAGGGGGTGCAGAGAAGGTTTACAAGGATGATACCAGAAATGCAAGTGTATACCTATCAAGAAAGAATGAACAGGCTGGGTCTCTTTTCTCTTGAAAAACTTCGGCTGAGGGGTAGTTTCATAGAGGGCTTTAAATTTATGAACGGTTTTGATAGAGTGGATAGAAAATGTTTCCACTTGTGGGTAAGAACATAACTAGAGGCCATTAATATAAGATAGTCATCAAGAAATCCAATAAGGAATTCAAAAGAAACTTCTTTACCGAGAGAATGGTGAGAATGTGGAACTCGCTACCACAGGGAGTGGTTGAAACGAATAGTATCGATGCATTTAAGGGGAGGCGAGACAAGCATATGAGGGAGAAGGGAATAGAGGGTAATATTGATAAATTTAGATGAGGAAAGACGGGAGGAAGCTCGAGTGGAGCATAAACGCTGGCATGGACTGGTTGGGCCAAATGGTCTGTTTCTGTGCCATATATTCAATGTAATCCTATGTCATGTCTTTATGGGGGCAACATCAGCAGCTATCACAACTGCCCTTGGACAGGGTTTATTTTGAGCAGGTAGAACACATGCTGTTTTAAGTGAAACAAGCAGAATATACTTGCTTTGTAGGTGAAAAAGCAGGATCCATTTTAAAAGCCTCTCTCACTCACCTGACAGACTGGGGCTCAGCTGCAGGCTTATTACACCCTGCATCGGGCACCAAGCTCTACAGCATCTGCTATATTCGCAGTGACGTTCAGGTCCAAGGATCAGGTGCATGTGAGCCACCTCAGGCTTCAGAGGAGTGATGGAGCAGATATTGCCATCCCACCTATGGCCCTCGGAGAAAGCTGCCTGTACCAATCTGTAGCCATGTGGAGAAGTAGCACGGCAAATATCAGAGAGAGTTACTCTCTTCATTTCAGAAGCATGTGTATCAGATTAGATCACACCACCCATTGCAGAGTTCTCCGATGAGACAGACATCTCATTAATGGAATTTAGAAGAATGAGAGGGGATCTCTTAGAAACATATAAAATTCTGACGGGATTGGACAGGTTAGATGCAAGAAGAATGTTCTCGATGTTAGGGAAGTCCAGAACCAGGGGACACAGTCTAAAGATAAGGGGTAAGCCATTTAGGACCGAGATGAGGAGAAACTTCTTCACTCAGAGAGTTGTGGGCATGTGGAATTCTCTGCCACAGAAAGTTGTTGGGGCCAGTTCGTTAGATATATTCAAAAGGGAGTTAGATGTGGCCCTCTCGGCTAAAGGGATCAAGGGGTATGGAGAGAAAGCAGGAATGGGGTACTGAAATGCATGATCAGCCATGATCATATTGAATGGTGGTGCAGGCTCGAAGGGCCGAATGGCCTACTCCTAAATCTATTTTCCATGTTTCTACGACAAGCTACATGGACTCATATTTAATGGATACAGTCTGCATCCTCCATCTGATTCCAACCATTTGTTTTAAATTACAGAAATCAAGTGATCTTCAAGCGGATTCCAACTCGATATACATGGTAACTATATTATCAAATATAGTCATTCAAACTAAGTTAGTGATTGATACCAATATAGAAATTCATGTCAATATAGTGAGTTAAGCCAAATCAAAACAATCTTTCAGAATAAAATGTTAATGGATTGCATCTACCTTTTGTTTCAGAATTTTGATCCAGTCTTAAGTCAGTGCACAAAACAGCCCCGTCAACAATCAAACCTGGAAAAGCTGTTGGTCCAAATGGTGTTTACCCCAAATTCTTAAAAGCACTGGGACCCAAAGCAAAGATATAGTTGACCTCCTTCTCTGAGGTACTGGCAACCGGTAAAATTCCACCAGTTTGCCCTCCTGAAGCAGGGGAAGAACACTTGTGAATCCTCCAGCTACTGCCCGATCTCCTTCCTCTGTACTAGTTATAAAGTGCTGGAGAGGCTGTCCATCACCGAAGTGACCCTTACCAGTTATTTACAGAGGATGGAGGCTTACTTCCACCGATGGCAACTTCAGACAAATCAAGAGACTGACACCTCGACATTCCACCTCAACACCCATCAAGAAAACCAAGCTTTGAAAGTCTCATTTTGCGGCACTGAAGTAAACCATGCCCAAAACCCTCCTATTTAGGAATCAAGCTTGATCGCATTCGGTCAGTAATTACATAAATAAATAAAATCTGGAATAAAAAGCTAATGTCAGGAATGGTCACCATGAAACTCCATGATTGTCGTAAAAACCCATGTGGTTCACTAATGTCCTTTAGGGAAGGAAATCTGCCGCCCTTATATATGTCTGGCCTATATGTGACTCCAGTCCCACAGCAATGTGGTTGACTCTTAACTGGCCTCTTAAAAAAGGCTCAGCAAGCCACTCAGTTGTAACAAACCACTTCAGAAAACAATAATAATAATAAAACCGGCAGCATCTACCTCAGCACCAGCTTCAGACGCGACAAAGGATTACCCAGCCCAGTCAACCAGCAAAGTCCCTCTCACTAACATCTGGGAACTTGTGCCAAAATTGGGAGAGCTGTCCCACAGACTAGTCAAGCAACAACCTCACATAGTCCGACTTACAGAATCAAATCTTCCAGCCAATGTCCCAGACTCCTCCATCACCATCTCTGGGTATGTCCTGTGTCCCACCGGCAGGATAGACCCACCTGAAGTGATGGCACAGTGGTATACAGTTGGGAGGGAGTGGCCCTGGGAGTCGTCAACATTAACTAAGGACCTCGTGAAGTCTCATGGCTTCAGGTCAAGCATGGGCAAGGAAACCTCCTGCTGATTATCACCGACTGCCCTCCCTCAGCTGATGATCAGTACTCCTCCATGTTGAACACCATTTGGAAGAAGCACTGAGAGCAGCAAGGGCACAGAATGTACTCTGGGTGGGGAACTCCAATGTCCATCACCAAGAGTGGCTCGGTAGCACCACTACTGACCGAGCTGTCCCAGTCCTGAAGGATATTAAATTATTTAAATGGGGAGAGATTACAAAATGCTGCGGTACAGAGGGATCTGCGGGTCCTTGTACATGAAACACAAAAGGTTACCATGCAGGTACAGCAAATAATTAGGAAGGCAAATGGAATGTTGGCCCTTATTGCAAAGGGAATGGACTATAACAGTAAGGAAGTCCTGCTACAACTGTACAAGGCGTTGGTAAAACCACACCTGGAGTACTGCTTACAGTTTTGCTCTCCTTATTTAAGGAAGGATATACTTGCATTGGAGGCAGTTCAGAGAAGGTTCACGAGATTGATTCCTGAGATGAAGGAGTTGTCATATAAAGAAAGGTTGAGCAGGTTGGGCTGAGAGAGTGGGGATGGGGTGAGAGCACAAATGAGGGAAATAGACCGGACACAGCTGAGGGCCATGTTAACCATAGTAGAGGGGTATCTGTGGTTGAGGAAAAAGGAAGAAATATTGGATCCAAAAAAATCTCAGATGCAGGAAGCAAAGTGTAATAATGGTCAATGGGTGTTTTTGTGATGGGAAGGCTGTTTCCAGTGGAGCAGCGCAGGGCTCAGTACTAGGTCCCTTGCCTATATGTCAATGATTTGGAATTTAATGTAGGGGGTATGATTAAGAAATTTGTAGATGATACAAAAATTGACTGTGGTTGATAAAGAAGAAAGTTGTAGACTGCAGGACGATATAAATTAACTGGTCAGGTGGGCAGAAAAGTGGCAAATGGAATTCAATCCGGAGAAGCGTGAGGTAATGCATGAGGATGGCTAACAAGGCAATGGAATACACAATAAATGGTAGGACATAGAGGTGTCGAGGAAGAGGGGCCTTGGAATGCATGTCCACAGATCACTGAAGGTAGCAGGGCAGGTGGATAAGGTGGTTATGAAGGCACATGGAATACTTGCCTTTATTAGCCAAGGCATAGAATATAAGAGCAGGGAGGCTATGCTTGAACTATATAAAACACTAGTTAGGCCATAGCTGGAGTACTGCATGCAGTTCAGGTCACCATATTACAGGGAAGGTGTGATTGCACTAAAGAGGGTTCAGAGGAGATACAGGAATTGCCTGGACTGTATAACCACAATCCCTTGGGAGCACCTGTATATAAGGAGGCATCATAGGGTGGAGAGGCACTCCGAGATCTGTAATAAAGGATTACGGTCACACTTACTTTGAACTTGCAGCATCTAGTCTGACTTTTTATTCAAGAGATAACAGATACGGTGGCAAGTGCTGCAGGGAATCGAATATGGCCAGGGTGATCTCCTGGACTAGTTTTGATTGCCTAGATGGGTCGGAGAGGAATTTTCCCAGATTTTTTTCCCCCAATTGGCCTGAGTTATCTGGTTTTTGCCTCTCCCAGGAGATCACATGGCTCCGGTTGGGGTGGTGTGTAGAATGTTTTGGTGCAAGGGGTGTTGCGATTGTGTGGGGGCGGACTGGTTGGGCTGGGTGCTCTTTACCTTTCCGCCATATTCATTGGTTTATCTGGAACCTTCAGGGCTGCTGACCGAGGGCCATGTAGCTCTTGTCAGCCGGCACGAGAACGATAGGTCGAAATGGCCTCCTTCTACATTGTAGATTTCTATGTTTCTATGTAAAAGAGCAATGGCTTGTCAACAGGTTTGTTTGGCTGTTTAGAAATGCATCTGTGTCCAGGAAAGATCTAGGAGAAAGCTCTGCCCACCTGGGGCTCGCTTGCCATGTAGGAGTTCAGAGTAGAGCGCTCTATTTGAGAGTCTTTTGTCGGGCATGCGGACAATGTGGCCTGGCCAACGGAGTTGGTCGAGTGTGGTCAGTGCTTCAATGCTGGGGATGTTGGCCTGATTGAGGATACAGACGTTGGTGCTTCTGTACTCCCAGGAGATTTGAGGATCTTGCGGAGGCATCGCTGGTGGTATTTCTCCAGCAAAGTGAGGTGTGTACGGTATATGAGCCATACAGGAGGGTGGGTATCGCATCCTTTGTCGTCGAACTACAGTACGTGGATGACGCTTGTGCTGTGCACATTCAGAGGCTGAACTCCAAGTCATCGTCAACATCATCAACAAGGAGTACAAAAGCATTGGCCTTACACTAAACATCCGTAAGACAAAGGTCTTCCACCAACCTGACCCCGCCACACAGCACTGGCCCCCAGTCATCAAGATCCACAGCGCAGCCCTGGAGAACATGGACCACTTTCCATACGTCGGGAGCTTATTATCAGCAACAGCAGATATCGACGAGGAGGTTCAACACCGCCTCCAGTGCAGCAGTGCAGCCTTCGGAAGAGAGTGTTCGAAGATCAGGCCCTCAAATCTGGCACCAAGCTTATGGTCGAGTGATAGTTATTATTACAAGTCTCCCCCCACCCAACCCCACCCCACAATAGCTCGATTATCAATTATTGGGATGTTTTTAGTGTCCTCTACCGTGAAGTCCGATACAAAATATTTGTCCAAAGACTCTGCCATTTCCGTTTCCCATTATTAATTCCCCAGTCTCATTCTCTAAGGGACCAACATTTACTTTAGCTAATCGTTTCCTTTTGATATAACTGTAGAAACTCTGACAGTATGTGGTTATATTTCTTGCTAGTTTATTCTCATTCTATCTTCTCCGTCTTTATCCCTCTGTTCTAGAAAAAACATAGAAAATAGGTGCAGGACAAGGCCATTCGGCCCTTCTAGCCTGTACCGCCATTCAATGAGTTCATGGCTGAACATGCAACTTCAGTACCCCCTTCCTGCTTTCTCGCCATACCCCTTGATCCCCCAAGTAGTAAGGACTTCATCCAACTCCTTTTTGAATACATTCAGCAAATTGGCCTCAACAACTTTCTGTGGAAGGCAATTCCACAGGTTCACCACTCTCTGGGTGAAGACGTTTCTCCTCATCTCGGTCCTAAATGGGTTACCCCTTATCCTTAGACTGTGACCCCTGGTTCTGGACTTCCCCAACATTGGGAACATTCTTCCTGCATCTAACCTGTCTAAACCCATCAGGATTTTAAACGTTTCTATGAGATCCCCTCTCATTCTTCTGAACTCCAGTGAATACAAGCCCAGTTGATCCAGTCTTTCTTGATAGGTCAGTCCCGCCATCCCGGGAATCAGTCTGGTGAACCTTCGCTGCACTCCCTCAATAGCAAGAATGTCCTTCAAGTTAGGAGACCAAAACTGTACACAATACTCCAGGTGTGGCCTCACCAAGGCCCTGTACAACTGTAGTAACACCTCCCTGCCCCTGGACTAAAATCCTCTTGCTATGAAGGCCAACATGCCATTTGCTTTCTTAACCGCCTGCTGTACCTACATGCCAACCTTCAATGACTGATGTACCATGACACCCAGGTCTCGTTGCACCTCCCCTTTTCCTAATCTGTCACCATTCAGATAATAGTCTGCCTCTCTGTTTTTACCACCAAAGTGGATAACCTCACATTTATCCACATTATACTTCATCTGCCATGCATTTGCCCACTCACCTAACCTATCCAAGTCACTCTGCAGCCTCATAGCATCCTCCTCGCAGCTCACACTGCCACCCAACTTAGTGTCATCCCAAATTTGGAGATGCTACATTTAATCCCCTCATCTAAATCATTAATGTACAATGTAAACAGCTGGGGCCCCAGCACGGAACCTTGCGGTACCCCACTAGTCACTGCCTGCCATTCTGAAAAGTCCCCATTTACTCCTACTCTTTGCTTCCTGTCTGACAACCAGTTCTCAATCCATGTCAGCACACTACCCCCAATCCCATGTGCTTTAACTTTGCACATTAATCTCTTGTGTGGGACCTTGTCGAAAGCCTTCTGAAAGTCCAAATATACCACATCAACTGGTTCTCCCTTGTCCACTCTACTGGAAACATCCTCAAAAAATTCCAGAAGATTTGTCAAGCATGATTTCCCTTTCACAAATCCATGCTGACTTGGACCTATCATGTCACCTCTTTCCAAATGCGCTGCTATGACATCCTTAATAATTGATTCCATCATTTTACCCACTACTGAAGTCAGGCTGACCGGTCTAAAATTCCCTGTTTTCTCTCTCCCTCCTTTTTTAAAAAGTGGGGTTACATTGGCTACCCTCCACTCGATAGGAACTGATCCAGAGTCTATGGAATGTTGGAAAATGACTGTCAATGCGTCCGCTATTTCCGAGGCCACCTCCTTTAGTACTCTGGGATGCAGTCCATCAGGCCCTGGGGATTTATCGGTCTTCAATCCCATCAATATCCCCAACACAATTTCCCACCTAATAAGGATTTCCCTCAGTTCCTCCTTCTTACTAGACCCTCTGACCCCTTTTATATCCGGAAGGTTGTTTGTGTCCTCCTTAGTGAATACCGAACCAAAGTACTTGTTCAATTGGTCTGCCATTTCTTTGTTCCCCGTCATGACTTCCCCTGATTCTGACTGCAGGAGACCTACGCTTGTCTTTGCTAACCTTTTTCTTTTTACATATCTATTGAAACTTTTGCAGTCCGTCTTAATGTTCCCTGCAAGCTTCTTCTCGTACTCCATTTTCCCTGCCCCAATGAAACCCTTTGTCCTCCTCTGCTGAGTTCTAAATTTCTCCCAGTCCCCAGGTTCACTGCTATTTCTGGCCAATTTGTATGCCACTTCCTTGGCTTTAATACTATCCTTGATTTCCCTTGATAGCCACGGTTGAGCCACCTTCCCTTTTTTATTTTTACGCCAGTCAGGAATGTACAATTGTTGCAATTCATCCATGCGGTCTCTAAATGTCTGCCATTGCCCATCTGCTTTCTGCAGCACTTGCCAATTTTTCTCCATTTAAATTATAATTTGCTTTTTAAAAAAAAAATTCTGCCGAAGCGAATAACCTCACACTTTCCCACATTATACTCCGTCTGCCAAATTTTTGCCCACTCAGCCTGTCTACATCCCTTTGCAGATGTTTTGTGTCCTCCTCACAATTTGCTTTCCCACCCATCTTTGTATCATCAGCAAACTTGGCTACATTGGATTGGTCCCGTCATCCAAATCATTAATATAGATTGTAAATAGTTGAGGCCCAGCATCAATCCCTGCGGCACCCCACTAGTTACTGTTCACCAACCGGAAAATGACCCATTAATCCCGACTCTCTGTTTTCTATTAGTTAGCTAATTCTCTATCCATACTAATATATTATCCCCAACCCTGTGAACTTTTATCTTGTGCAGTAATCTTTTATGTGGCACCTTATCGAATGCCTTCTGGAAATCCAAATACACCACATCCACTGGTTCCCCCTTAGCCACCCTGCACGTTACATCCTCAAAGAACTCCAGCAAATTTGTCAAACATGATTTCCCTTTCATGAAACCATACTGACTCTGCTTAATTGAATTATGCTTTTCAAAATGTCCTGCTACTGCTTCCTTAAGAATGGACAACAGCATTTTTCCAACGACAGATGTTAGGCTAACTGGTCTATAGTTTCCTGCTTTCTGTCTGCCTCCTTTTTTAAAGAGGGGCGTGACATTTGCAGTTTTCCAGCCTCTGGGACCTCCCCAGAATCCAGGGAATTTTGGTTAAAATACAACCAATGCATCCACTATCTCTGCAGTCACTTATT
The DNA here is from genome assembly GCF_044704955.1 of Pristiophorus japonicus. Taxonomy (NCBI): domain Eukaryota; kingdom Metazoa; phylum Chordata; class Chondrichthyes; family Pristiophoridae; genus Pristiophorus; species Pristiophorus japonicus. Next base: position 578,261 of record NW_027252889.1, read on the forward strand.
TTGAGACCCTAGGATGCAAGTCATCGGGTGCAGGGGACTTGTCCACCTTTCGTCCCATTATTTTACTGAGTACTTCCTCGTTAGTGATAGTGATTATTGGGATATCAGGAGGAACTTAAAACAGTGGATAATCAAGGGGCTGTTTTTGTCTTCTACCATGAAGTATACGGTACTGCACTTGCTTCTGTGCACAGTCAGAGGCTGAACTCGAAGCCATGGTCAACACCTTTACCGAGGCGTATGACAGCATGGGCCTTACACTAAACATCCGTAAGACAAAGGTCCTCCACCAACCTGACCCCGTCACATAGCACTGCCCCCCCCGGTCATCAAAATCCACAGCGCAGCCTTGGATAACGTGGACAATTTTCCTTACCTCGGGAGCCTATCAGCAAGGGCAGACATCGATGACAAGGTCCAGCTCCGTCTCCAGTGCACGAGCGCAGCTTTCAGTCGTCTGCGGAAGAGATTGTTTGAAGACCAGGACCTCAAAATTGTTACCAAGCTTATGGTCTATAGGGTAGTAGTGATACCCACCCTCCTACATGGCTCGGAGACGTGGACCATATACAGCTGGTTATATATGTAAACTTGTATTTACTCTGTACAGCCACCAGAGGGCTCATCGCCTGGAGTCCCAAGGATCCCATAATCCCTTGGGAGCACAGGTATTTAAGGAGGCCTCACAGGTTGGAGAGGCACTCTGGAGACCTGCAATAAGACACTAAGGTCACACTTTACTTTGAGCTCAGTGTTCAGACTGACTCTTTCTCCATACATAACAACTAGCGACGAGATACAGATAGTGAACCCAAAGATGCAGAGAACAGTGGGCATCCTGCAGAAATTCTCGGAGAGAGATGATTGGGAAACTTTTGTGGAGCGACTCGACCAATACTTCGTGGCCAACGAGCTAGATGGGGAAGAGAATGCTGCCAAACAAAGGGCGATCCTCCTCCCCATCTGTGGGGCACCAACGCATGGCCACAAGAAGAATCTGCTCACTCCAGCAAAACCCACGGAGAAATCGTACGACAATTTATGCACACTGGTCCGAGAGCATTTGAACCCGAAGGAAAGCGTTCTGATGGCGAGGTACCGGTTCTACACCGACAGAAGGTCTGAAGGCAGGAAGTGGCGAGTTATGTTGCCGAGCTAAGACGCCTTGCAGGACATTGCGAATTTGAAGGACATTTGGAGCACATGCTCACGAGACTTTTTCGTACTTGGCATTGCCATGAAACCATACTTCGCAATCTTTTGACTGTAGAGACGCCAACCTTGAATATCTATACAAGCAGACTGCTTTCTGTGGGGCAATCGAGTAGTGGTCCCCAAGAAGGACAGAGACACCTTCATCAATGAACTCCACAGTACCCACCCAGGCATCGTAATGATGAAAGCGATAGCTAGACCCCATGTGTGATGGCCCGGTATCAATGTGGACTTAAGAGTCCTGCGTTCACAGATGTAATACATTCTCGCAGTTAAGCAATGTAGCTTGGGATTGGCCGCTAAGTTTATGGTCTTGGCCCTCCAAACCGTGGTCTAGGGTACACGTCGACTACGCAGGCCCATTCGAGTAAAATGTTCTTTGTGGTTGTAGACTCGTACTCCAAGTGGATTGAATGTGAGATAATGTCGGCTAGCACATTCGCTGCCACTACTGAAAGCTTGCGGGACATGTTTGCCACACACGGCCTACCCGATGTCCTGATGAGCGACAACGGGCCATGTTTTACCAGTGCTGAGTTCAAAGAATTCATGACCCGCAACGGGATCAAACATGTCACATCTGCCCCGTTTAAACCAGCGTCCAACGGTCAGGCAGAGAAAGCAATGCAAACCATCAAGCAGGATTTGAAGAGGGTCACTGAAGGCTCACTGCAGACTCGCCTATCCTGAATCCTGCTTAGCTACCGCACGAGACCCTACTCGCTCACTGGGATCCCACCTGCTGAACTACTCATGAAAAGAGCACTTAAGACAAGTCTCTCGTTAGTTCACCCTGACCTACATGAACAGGTAGAGAGCAGGTGGCTTCAACAAAGTGCATACCATGATAGCGTTACACATTTGCGCTAGATTGAAATCAATGATCCTATATTTGTATTAAATTATGGACAAGGTCCCAAGTGGCTTCCCGGCACTGTCGTGGCCAAAGAGGAGAGCAGGGTGTTTCAGGTCAAACTTTCAAATGGACTCATTCACCGGAAACACTTGGACCAAATCAAACTCAGATTCACGGAATACCTTGAACAACCCACCTTGGACCCTACCTTTTTTGATCCCCCAACATACACACCAGTGGCAACCGACACCACGGTTGACCACGAAGCAGAACCCATCATCCACAGCAGCCCTGCAGGGCCCAACACACCAGGCAGTCCAGCAAGGCCAGTTGCACAGCAGCTCAGCGAGGGCCCAGCAAATGATTCAACAACACCAGCTTTCACACCAAGGGGATCAAGAAGGGCCCCAGATCGACTCACATTGTAAATAGTTACACTATTGACTTTGGGTGGAATATTGTTATATATGTGGACTTGTATTTACTCTGTACAGCCACCAGAGGGCTCATCCCCTTGAGTCCCAAGCGATCCCATAATCCCTTGGGAGCACAGGTATTTAAGGAGGCTTCACAGTTGGAGAGGCATTCTGGAAACCGGCAATAAAAGATTAAAGTCACACTTTACTTTGAGCGCAGTCTGACTCTTTTGCCGTACATAACACAGCGGACACCTCAAAGTGCTGGAGAAATACCACCAGTGCTGCCTCCGCAAGATCCTGCAAATCCCCTGGGAGGACAGAGGCACCGTCAGTGTTCTCGATCAGGCCAACATCGAAGCACTGACCACACTTGACCAGCTCCGTTGGCCGGGCCACACTGTGCGCACGTCTGACACAAGACTCCCAAATCAAGCGCTCTACTCGGAATTCCTACACGGCAAGCGAGCCCCAGGTGGGCAGAGGAAATGTTTCCAGGACACCCTCAAAGCCTCCCTGATAAAGTGCGACATCCCCACTGACACCTGGGAGTCCCTGGCCAAAGACCAGCCGAAGTGGAGGAGGAGCATCCGGGAGGGCGCTGAGCACCTCGAGTCCCGTCGCCGAGAGCGTGCAGAAACCAAGCGCAAGCAGCGGAAGGAGCGTGCGGCAAACCAGTCCCAGCCACCCTTTCCTCCAACCACTGTGTGTCCCACCTGTGGCACAGACTGTCATTCCCCAATTGGACGGTTCCGTCACCTGACAACTCAGTGTTAGAGTGGAAGCAAGTGTCCCCCGATCCCGAGGGACTGCCTGTGATGGTGATGATGTGTTGTATACACGCGCTGTCTCCTGTTACCGTCCATGGTCCACAGGTGGCTCAATGTCACTTCACTTCCCCACATTGTTGTCACAGCTCGAATACAAGCGATCATATTGGGATGTGGGTTGAAAGGATTGGCCCCACGTTCTCAGCCAGGACTGTGAGCCTGTGTGCTGCAGGAGGGAAGATGGAGTTGTCCCGGGAACTATTGGCATTGGCCGCAGTTACTGCCCTGACTGGGGAGTGTTGGAGGGAGTTTATCCCCGCCCCGCCCCGCTCACTGCCTCCTCCAGCCCACTGCCGCCACACACTCCCCCCCCCCCGCACCACCTCGGCCCCTGGAGCCCACTCCCCCCTAACCCCATCCATCCATCCCCCGCCCGGGTCCGCCCCCCGCTCACTGCAGGCCGGCCCCGGCCCCGGCCCCGGCCCCCAGCCTCTCCCCGCCCGCCCGCCCGGGCCCGGGCTCAGCCTCCGCTCACCGGCCGCCATCGCCTCCAACCGCGGCGCCGCTCCGCTGTTCCCGCCTCATCCACTCGCCATTCTGATTGGTCCCCAGCGCCGCGCGGGGCGGGGCGGGGCGGGGCCGGTGGGCGGGGCCCCCGCGCGGGGCGGGGACGGTTGGGCGCGCGGGAAGTTTGAACCGGATGACCCAAATATACAAACAAACCATTTGTGGTCAATCACAGCATGAGAAGGAATAGAAGCGGGAAATCAAATCAATGAGTTGTGTGCAGCAACAATCCTGAAAGGAAGTGTGAGCTTGGACAGATAAACAAGGGCAAGGAGCAGCTTTAAATACGGCCAAAAGATAAAGTCTGTCAATGCTGGGAGTGTGGGGCTTACTGAGGGAATGAGAAACAATGGTGGCACGGATTTAACAGCACTGACAAACCTGGCTGGGAATTGTGCAGGAGTGCAACATAAACATCAGATTGCAATGTTTTCAGGAGGGGCAGAACAGGAGCAAGAGTGCAAGACAGGGTGAAGGAGGGAATAGATTCTGCAGGGAGCTGATGTGCACAAAAAATAAGTTCAGACAAAAAAAGACAACAGCAGAAAAGAACCGAGATACAAGGAAAGTTGCGGGGGACCTCTCTACTCTTTACACCTTTTAGGCTCTCCCTAAAACCTACCTCTTTGACCGAGCTTGTGGAGCGCCTTGGGACGTTTTACATTAAAGGCACTATATAAATACAAGTTGTTGTTGTTAAGGAGCATCTTGAAGGAGGAACGAGGTAGAGAGGCGGAGAGGTTTAGGCAGGGAGTTCCAGAGCTTGGGGCCAGGCAACAGAAGGCACGGCCACCAATGGTGGAGCGATTATAATCCGGGATGCTCAGGAGGGCAGAATTAGAGGAGCGCAGACATCTCGAGGGGTTGTGGGGCTGGAGGAGATTACAGAGATAGGGAGGGGCGAGGCCGTGGAGAGATTTGAAAACAAGGATGAGAAGTTTGAAATTGAGGCATTGCTCAACTGGGAGCCAATGTAGGTCAGCGAGCACAGGGGTGATGGGTGAGTGGGACTTGGTGCGAGTTAGGACACAGGCTGCTGAGTTTTGGTTGACCTCAAGTTTACGTTGCCAATATAGATGATAAATAGGAGGGGGCCAAGGATAGATTCTTGGGGGGGGGAACCAGAGTTAACATGCAGGAGTAGGAAGAGAAACTATTCTCTGGCAACGGTTCGATAGATAAGATTGAAACCAGGTGAGTGCAGTCCCACCCAGCTGGTCAACGGTGGAGAGGGTTTGGAGGATGGAATGGCAAATCATGTCAAAGTCTGCAGACAAGTCAAGAAGAACAACATAAAGACATTACGGTTACAATGTACAATGTCACAGGAGATTGGCTAATTTTTAAAAAGAACCTTGTCTTGTGCAATGAGGATTGGGCGGATTCTACACTGGGTGTCAGCTCACAACAGCAGTTTTACACAAGTTGAAAATCTTACGTATTTGATTCAATGTATATTTTAACGTATGTGTTGATGTTAGATGAAGAAACCAGATGTGAATTGGTTTGCCTGGGCCTATCATAGCGACTGCTGACTGCACATCTTAATTTGTCGTTTTTGGAGCTTCGTGTTTTGGTGTTTTTCATTCCTGCTTGTTACCTGCTGATTCTCACGTTCTCCACCTGTGCAGTTGTGATCTGTTGGTGGTTGATGAATATGAAATTTAATCCTATCGGCTGGGAGAACTTTGCATATGAGAAGGTGTGACAGCCAAAGTGTGACACAGGAAATGTGACAGGCAAACAGGAAATGCATCCTGTGCACCATTTTTAATAGGTTGCCAGTGGATGTCCTGTGTTACTCACAATAAGTCAGAGAATGCTCTGTTTTATGGAGCAATATACATGAACCTTTCGTTAACTTCAAATAGCGATTCATTTTAAAGTGGCTCTTCTCCCTACGATTGATGGTAGTTTCAAGCTGGTGACCATGTAGATGGCAAATGCCCTGGTTACTGGTCATTTATTTCAGTCTAGTTTTAAATAGTATCCATGAGCTGAGCATTGAGAGATTGTACAGGGAGATGCCACAGTAACCAACAGGAAGCTTACTTCATTGTAGAAAGAGACAGAACATGGGCATTTTAAAACAGGTCACTTATTAACGTTGGGTGGGGCCGAAATTGCCCCTTCCGATAAAGCCTCTTGCTGCCTGAAAGCAGCGGCTATGGGGCGGCGCGGAATGGCCGCGGACTCACGGCGGACTGGCCGATGTTCGTGGCATTGCCCTCAAAGGTTTTTGCTGCATTGTGAAGATCCGCCCCGCTCCAGCAGATGCGTCGTTAACGATGTCATCCGAGCGCGCACCGCATCGGACCCGCCCCGGAAGGTAAATTCATTCAAAAAGTCTTCCAGCCACCTGTCGATGCCAACGACAGTTTTTTGACCTCCAGCAGCCTTTAAAGGCGCATTGCATGTAGCAGCATTCTGCACTGACCCTCCCACACCAGATATTGGGCGAAATGGAGAGAAGGCAGGGTGCACAGGAGGCAGATGCTTGCCAGCAGCAGGCTGCAGAGGGTGAGGAGCAGCAAGAGCATGAAGGAGAAGGCAATGAGGCAGCTGCCATCGGAAGACGTGAACATAGACATGGCGGGGAGAAGGCCCTATCGTCCAAGGGTGTACAGACAGCAGTTCTCATACATGGACCTGACGGATGACCAGTGTCTCCGGAGACTTCGATTCCTGTGCAATCTCCTGCAGCCAGACCTCCAGCCTCGAACAAAGTTGAGGACAGCGCTGACCGTTGCATCCAAGGTGACCATAGCACTCCATTTCTATGCGACTTGATCATTCCAAGCTGCTACAGTAGACATCTCGAACATTTCACATTTCACCGCGCGTAGCTCCATCATTAAGTGACAGATACTCTCTATAAGAGAAGGAGGGACTAGTTATCCTTCCCGATGAGCAGGGATAAACAGTTGGTGTGGAGACCGGATTCGGGAGGTGTGCGGGCTTCCCCAGGGTTCAGGGTGCCATTGACTGCACCCACGTCGCAATGAGGGCGCCACAGAACAATCCCGAGATCTTCAGAAACTGCAAGGGATTCCACTCCCTCAATGTGCAGCTGGTGTGTGACACCCCACCACAAAATCATGGCAGCTGATGCCTGGTATCCTGGCAGCAGCCTCGTTGCTTTCATCCAGCGCCAGAGCGGTGCGCCTGACGTGTTTGTTGGACCAAGCCAAGGTTGCGGCTGGGTCCTTGGAGACAAGGGCTAACCACTGTGCACTTGGCTGCTGACTCCCCTTCACAACCCCAGGACTGCTGTGCAGCAAGCCGGCAATGACTCTCATTCAGCCACCAGCTGCTTCATTGAGCAGTGCATCAGAATCCTTAAACAGAGGTTCCGTTGCCTGGATCACTCTTCCAGTACTCGCCTGAGCGGGTCTCCCTATTCGTGGTCGTCTGATGCATGCTTCATAACCTGGCAATCATGAGGGCACAACCATTGGAGGACGAGGCACCAGTATCAGCTGAGGAGGAGGACCAGGAGGAGGAGGACCAGTACCAGGAGGAGTAGGAGGTGCAGGAGGAGGACCAGGATGCGGGTCGCTGGCCAAGCTGGAGGCAGCGTCATCATCCAAACCCTGCAAGGGAAGTGCAAAACCGTCTCATTGTTGCTCGTTTCTGATGAGTTCATGCGCACTTCACCCTTCACCTGTGCATCTCCATGGCCAACCCAATGAGCCCTCTCACACATCATTACCCACAGTGAAATGAGACACCTGCACAGATATTGAAACACAAAATAAAGATTTATTACACAAGAAAGAATGGTGCAAAAAAACATACACCATCAATTATCATCCTTGTGCATTTGCTTATTCTTACGCAAACCTATTCTTGAACTATGCCCCAGTGTCTCGCCTGTGGCTGCATCATGCGTCTGGGAAGGCTGCTGTGTTTCAGGTGTAGAAGCTGCAGATGTTCTTCTAGGACGTCCTCGACCAGCTCTTTCCCTGGAAGTGCCAGCTGCAGACTGCACCGCATCCTCCTCGGTGCATTCAGTCGGGATTGGCTGGGGCGATTCCATGCTTGATGGCAATGGCGGAATGAGAGGTCTCAGCTCAGGACTACTGAGAAAGCACATCAGAATCCTGGTCCGAGGAGCCTGCTCCACTCCCCCGGGGCAGCACCTCACCATCCCCACCAATCAGCTGGAGCACAGGTCAGTGGTGTGGCACGACACTGGAAGTTCCCCGTGGACCGTGGTGGACCCAGCCGCGATGGCAACAGTCAGATCCCGCTTGGCATTCAGCTGAGACTGCATGAGAGCAGATACAGTCTCGATGTCACCAGAGACTACAGCAGTAAGATGCTCCGTAAGACAGCAGCATGAGCCTGGAGCAGCTGAGGGAGAGTTAAACATCAGCGTCTCCGGGACAACGGAGGCAGCGCAAGCCTGGTGCACCTGTTCGGCATGTGGCGTGGGTAATGGTGGCGGCCACTCTGACTTCTCCCACAATCCTTCGAGAAGCTAAAATGGAGCAGGGCACCAGCATGTTTCATCCCATTCCCTCATCACACCTCAGATCTCCCACCACCTCTCCTGAAGGCACTGCTCAGTGCCAAGCTTACAGCTCACACCCCACCATAGGCAATTAGGTCCATACAGTAGTGCCTGGTCTCCAATCGTCTCAGACCCCCTTGCCACTGGACCAAGACCTTGCTCTGCTAAGCCCGTGTGGTAGCCGGTGTTCGGTGGCCACCCCACCGTAAAAAAACTCACGCACATGTATCTTCCACCCTTCAAATGAAGTTTGGGACTTGGAACGTCCGGCCCCTCATGGACAACCCCAACAGCGACAGACTGGAATGCCGCACCGCCATCGATGCCCGGGAACTTAGAGGCTTCGATATCGACAGTGCCGCCCGAAGCAGATCCAGTGAGTAGGGGAAGGCCAGATCAAAGAACAAGGTGGAGGTTACACCTTCTTCTGGGAAGGCAAATGGTACAGGGCTGTAGTGATACCCGCCCTCCTATATGCTCAGGAGACGTGGACCATATACAGTAGAGACCTCAAATCGCTGGAGAAATACCACCAACGATGTCTCCGCAAGATCCTGCAAATCCCCTGGGAGGACAGACGCATCAACATCAGTGTTGTCAATCAGGCCAGCTTCGAAGCACTGACCACATTCGACCAGCTCCATTGGGCAGGCCACATTGTCCGCATGTCCGACACAAGACTCCCAAAGCAAGCGCTGTACTCTGAACTCCGACACAGCAAGCGAGCCCCAGGTGGGCAGAGGAAACATTTCAAGGGCACCCTCAAAGCCTCCTTGATAAAGTGCAACATCCCCACTGACACCTGGGAATCCCTGGGCAAAGATCGCCTTAAGTGGAGTAAGAGCATCCGGAAGGGCGTTGAGCACCTTAAGTCTCATCATCGAGAGCATGCAGAAAACAAGCGCAGGCAGCGGAAGGAGCGTGCGGCAAACCATTCCCACCCACCCTTTCCTTCAATAACTGTCTGTCCCACCTGTGACAGAGACTGTAATTCCCCTATTGGACTGTTCAGTCACCTGAGAACTCACTTCTAGAGTGGAAGCAAGTCTTCCTCGATTTTGAGGGACTGCCTATGATGATGATATTGCCTGTTTTGAACAAAATTAAAAACAGTTATCTGCAGTAATCTCGTGTAAAATGTGACAATTCAGACATTGAGTTTATCCCGGGCATATCTGAGCCATACAGACTGGTAGGTCTCAGGATTGTGTGAATCAGAATCATGGAAATTCATGGCACAGGAGGCAATTCGACCCATCGTGTCTGTGCCGGAGGACTAAGAGCTATCCAGCCTAATCCCACTTTCCAGTTCTTGGTCTGTATCCTTGTAGGGTATGGCACTTCAAGTGCATATCCAAGTACTTTTTAAATTTGATGAGGGTTTTTGCCTCTCCCAGCCTTTTAGGCAGTGAATTCCAGAGCCCCACTGCTCTCTCAGTGGAAAAAGTTTTCAACTCCCCTCTAGTCCTACCAATCACCTTAAATCTATACCCCCTGGTTGTTGACCCCTCTGCTAAGGAAAATACAGGCAACTCTCGATTATCCGGGTCCCACGGGGATTGAGCTATTTCGGGTAAACGATTTTTCTGTTAGGGCGAGTTTACATTTATAAGTTAAAACTTGAATGAATCAATACAAACAGTAACAAAAGATAGACATTACCAGCGTGCATGTACAGGTTCTGTGCCTGGAACCCGGTGCCAGCACCATCCCTGTTCCCAACGTCAGCGGTGGCCGCGAGAGACAGCGGCTGCAGCAGCGCGCACACACCTCAGCAAAGCAAAGGCAGAGGAGGGTGATTTTTATGGTGAGTGAGAGAGAGAGTGTGTGAGAGAGAAAATGTGCGAGATTGTGTGTGCGAGAGAGAATGAGCAAATATAAATGAGCACAGTGTTTGGAAAGTGATTTTTCCAAATTATTTGGAGCTGTCTTTTCACTTGTTAGCCACAGAATTTTAAATCCCGATACAACGGTTTCCCGTTGGATCCGTATACGGATAATCGAGAGTTGCCTGTAGGTCATTCCTATCCACTCTTATCTTGGCCCCTCATAATTTTATACACCTCAATAAGTCTCCCCTCAGCCACCTCTGTTCCAAAGAAAACAACACCAGCCTATCCAATCTTTCTTCATAGCTAAAATTCACCAGTCATGGAAAAATTCTCGTAAATTTCCTCTGCACAATCTCTAGTGCAATTACATCTTTCCTGTAATGTGGTGACCAGAGCTGTATGCTGTGCTCTAGCTGTGGCCTATCAAGTGTTTTAATGCAGTTCTAGCATAAGCTCCCTGCTCGTATATTCTATGCCTCAGCTGAGAAAGGAAAGTATCCTGTATGCCTTCTTAATCACCGTATCTGCCTGTCCTGTTACCTTCAGGGATCTGTGGCATGCATTTCAAGAACCCTCTATTCCTCTACGCTTCTCCTTATTCTACCATTTATTGTGTATTCCCTTGCCTTGTTAACCCTCCCCAAATGGAATACTTCACACTTCTTCGGATTGAATTCCATTTGCCACCTTTCTGCCCACTTGTCCAGTCCATTGGCATCTTCCTGCAGTTTGCCTCAGTGCCAACCACACGGCCAATTTTTGTATCATCTTCAAACTTCTTAATCATACCTCCTATATTGGAATCTAAATCATTGACGCATACCACAAAAAGCAAGGGACCTACTACTGAGCCCTGCGGAACCACATTGGAAACAGCCTTCCAGTCACCAAAACACCCGTCGACCATTACCTTTTGCTTCCTGCAACTGAGACAATTTTGGATCCAAATTGCCACTTCCCCTTGGATCACATGGACTTTTACTTTCCTGACCAGTCTGCCAGGTTGGACCTTGTCAAATGCCTTGCTTAAAATCCATGTAGACAAACGCACTACCCTCATCAACCATCCTTGTTACCTCCTCAAAAAATAATCAAGTTAGTCAGACATGACCTTCCTTTAACAAATCCATGCTGATTGTCCTTGATTAATTCATGCCTTGCTAAATGATGATTAAGACTGTGTCTCACAAATGTTTCCAACAATTTTCCCACCACCGAGGTTAGGCTGACTGGCCTGTAATTACTTGCTCTATCCCGTTCTCCTTTTTTAAACAATAGTACAACATTAGCAGTCCTCCAGTCCTCCAGCCCTCCAGCATCACGCCTGTAGCCTGAGAGGATTGGAAAATGATGGTCAGAACCTCTGCTATTTTCTTCCTTGCTTCTCCTAACAGTCTGGGATACATTACATCCGGGTCTGGCGATTTATCTACTTTCAAGGATGTTAAACCCCTTAATATTTCCTCTCTCACTACGGTTATTTCATCTAATATTTCACACTCTCCCCCTTAACTACAATGTTTGCATTGTCCCTCCTTTTTGTGAAGACAGATGCAAAGTATTCATTAAGAACCATACCCATATCCTCCATCACAATCTTCCTTTTTTGGTCTCCCACAGACTCTACTCTTTCTTTAGTTATCCTCATGCTCTTTATGTAGTTATAAAACATTCTTGATTTTACTTGCCAATATTTTTTCATATCTTTGCATTCCTAATTTTTTAATTTTACCCCTGCATTTTCTATACTCCTCTAGGCTTTCTGCAGTATTTAGCTCTTGGTATCCAACATACACTTCCCTTTTTTGCCTTATCCCACTGTATGTCCCTTGACATCCATGGAGTTCTAGATTTGGGAGTCCCACCACTGCTCCAACACTGATTTACCTTCGTTGCTGTTTGAAGTCCACTTTTGCTAAGTCACATCTCGGCTTAGTGAAATTGGCCTTTCCCCAACTGAGAACTTTTACTCTTGGTTTATCTTTCTCCTTTCCATAACTACACTAAATCTAACTGAATTATGATCACTAACACCAAAATGCTCTCCCACTGATACCCCTACCATCTGTCCAGCATCATTCCATAAAACTAAGACCAGAACCGCCCCTCTCTTGTTGGGCTTGCTACGACTGACTAAAAACGTTCTGCTGAATGCATTTTATGAATTCTGTACCCTCTGTACGTTTTACACTGATTCTATCCCAGTTAATGTTAGGGTAGTTGAAATTCCCTACTATTTCTGCCCTATTGTTTTTGCACTTCTCAGAAATGTGCTTATATTTGCTCTTCTATCTTCCTCTGACGATTTGGGGGTCTATAGTACACTCCCAGCAGTGTGATTGCCCCTTTTTTGTTCTTCAGTTCAACCCATAAGGCCTCATTTGATGATCTTTCTAACGTATTATCCCTCCTCACAGCTGTAATTGTTTCCAATATTTCGACTGCCCCTTCCATTTTTTATCCCCCTCTCTATCTCATCTGAAAACCCTGTAACCAGGAATGTTTTGCTGCCATTCGTGGCAAGTAGAATCAGGGACAACCCAAAGATGTTTTATAAATATATTAAGAGCATGAAGATAACTAGAAAAAGAGTGGGGCCGATTAGATACTATAAAGTAAATCTGTGTGTGGAGGTAGAAGATGTGGGTATGATTCTTAATGAATACTTTGCATCTGTTTTCACAAAAGAGAGGGGCGATGAAGACTTTGCAATGAGGGAGGAGGAGTGTGAAATATTAGATGAGATAAACATAGTGAGAGAGGAAGAATTAAGGGGCTTAACAACTTTGAAAGTTGATAAATCCCCAGGCCCGAATGAAATGTATCCCTGTTAAGAGAAGCAAAAGAAGAAATAGCAGATGCTCTGACCATCATTTTCCAAACCTCTCTGGCTACAGGTGTGGTACCAGAGGACTGGAGGACTACTGATGTTGTACCTTTGTTTAAAAAGGGAGAAATGGATAGACCAAGTAATTACAGGCCAGTCAGTCTTACCTCAGTGTTGGGAAAAATCCTGAGGGACATGATAAATCTTCATTTGGAAAGACATGGATTAATCAAGGATAGTCAGCACGAATTGGTTAAGCGAAGGTCATGTCTGACTAACTTGATTGAATTTTTTGAGGAGGTAACAAGGAGGGTCAAAGAGGACGGTGTGTATGATGTAGTGTATATGGATTTTAGCAAAGTTTTTGATAAGATCCCACATGACAGACTGGTCACGAAAGTAAAAGCCCATGGGATCCAGGGCAAAGTGGCAAGTTGGATCCAAAATTGGCTCATCGGCAGGAAGCAATGGGTATTGGTTGATGGGTGTTTTTGTGCCTGGAAGGCTGTATCCAGTAGGGGTCCGCAGGGCTCAGTGCTGGGTCCCTTGCTTTTTGTGGTATATATCAATGACTTGGTCTTGAATGTTGGGGGTATGATTAAGAGGTTTGTAGATGACACTAAAATAGGCTGTGTGGTTGATAATGAAGAAGCAAGCTGCGGATTGCAAGGCGATATCAATGTACTGGTCAGGCGGTTGGAGCAGTGGAAAATGGATTCAATCCGGATAAGTGTGAGGTAATGCATTTGGGGAGGTCTAACAAGGCAAGGGAATACACAGTAACTGGTACGACACTGAAAAGTGTAGAGGAACAAAGGGACCTTGGAATGCAGGTCCACAGATCCCTAAAGGTAGTAGGCCAGGTAGATAAGGTGGTTAAGAAGGCAGAGAGAATATTTGCCCTTGTTAGTCGAGGCATGGAATACAAGAGCTAGGAGGTTAAGCTTGAACTGTAAAAGCACAGGTTAGGCCGCAGCTGGAGTACTGTGTGCAGTTCTGTCACCCCATTACAGGAAAGGAGGGTAGCTAATGTAACACCACTTTTTACAAAAGGAGAAAGAGAGAGAAAACGGGTAATTATAGACCAGTTAGCCTGACATCAGTAGTGGGGAAAATTTTGAATCAATTATTAAAGATGAAATAGCAGCGCATTTGGAAAGTAGTGACAGGATCGGGCCAAGTCAGCATTGATTTATGAAAGGGAAATCATACTTGACAAATCTTCTGGAATTTTTTGAGGATGTAACTAGTAGAGTGGAGAAGGGAGAACCAGTGGATGTGGTGTATTTGGACTTTCAAAAGGCTTTTGACAAGGTCCCATACAAGAGATTGGTGTGCAAAATTAGAGCAAATGGTATTGGGGTAATGTATTAACGTGGATAGAGAACTGGTTGGCAGACATGAAGCAGAGAGTCGGGTTAAACGGATCCTTTTCTGAATGGCAGGCAGTGACTAGTGGGGTGCTGCAGGGCTCAGTGCTGGGACCCCAGCTATTTACAATATATATAAATGATTTACATGAAGGAATTGAGAGTAATATCTTCAAGTTTGCAGATGACACTAAGCTGGGTGGCGGTGTGAGCTGTGAGGAGCATGCTAAGAGGCTTCAGAGTGACTTGGACAGGTTAGGTGAGTGGGAAAATGCATGGCAGATGCAGTATAATGTGGATAAATGTGAGGTTAGCCACTTTGGTGGCAAAAACATGAAGGCAGAATATTATCTGAATGGCGGCAGATTAGGAAAAGGTGCAACGAGACTTGGGTGTCATGGTACATCAGTCATTGAAAGTTGGCATGCAGGTACAGCAGGTGGTGAAGAAGGCAAATGGCATGTTGGCTTTCATAGCGAGGGGATTTGAGTATAGGAGCAGGGAGGTCTTACTGCAGTTGTACAGGGCCTTGGTGAGGCCTCACCTGGAATATTGTGTTCAGTTTTGGTCTCCTAATCTGAGGAAGGATGTTCTTGCTATTGAGGGAGTGGAGCGAAGGTTCACCAGACTGATTCCTGGGATGGCAGGACTGACATGAGGAGAGACTGGATCGACTGGGCCTCTATTCACTGGAGTTTAGAAGGATGAGAGGAGATCTCATAGAAACATATAAAATTCTGACGGGACTGGACAGGTTAGATGCAGGAAGAATGTTCCCGATGCTGGGGGAGTCCAGAACCAGGGGTCACAGTAAGGATAAGGGGTAAGCCATTTAGGACCGAGATGAGGAGAAATCTGTTCACTCAGAGAGTTGTTAACCTGTGGAATTCTCTACCACACAGAATTGTTGATGCCAGTTCGTTAGATATATTCAAGAGGGAGTTGGCCCTTACGGCTAAAGGGATCAAGGGATATGGAGAGAAAGCAGGAAAGGGGTACTGAGGTGAATGATCAGCCATGATCTTTTTGAATGGTGATGCAGGCTGGAAGGGCCAAGTGGCCTACTCCTGCACCTATTTTCCATGTTTCTATGAAAGATGTGATTGCACTGGAAAGGGTGCAGAGGAGATTTACAAGAATGTTGCCTGGGCTGGAGAATTTTGGCTTTGAGGAAAAATTGGAGATGCTGGGTCTGTTTTCTTTGGAACAGAGGAGGCTGAGGGGAGACCTGATTGAGGTGTATAAAATTATGAGGGGCCTAGATAGAATAGATAGGAAGGACCTGTTTCCCTTTGCAGAGGGGTTAACAACCAGGGGACATAGATTTAAAGTAATTGGGAGGAGGTTTAGAGGAGATATTAGGGGAAATGTCTTTACCCAGAGGGTAGTGGGAATCTGAAACTCTCTGCCTGAAAGAGTGGTAGAGGCATTAACCCTCACCACATTTAAAAATACTTGGATGTGCACTTAAAGTGCCGTAACCTACAGGGCTACGTTCCAAGAGCTGGAAAGTGGGGTTAGGCTGGATAGCTCTTGGTCGGCCGGTGCGGACACGATGGGCCAAAATAACCTCCTTCCATGCTGTAAATTTCTATGATTCTATACGTAGCTTTCCCTTGATTATTATGGTCTGTTTTCCCAGAATTAATGTGACATAGCTCTTGTTGGAAAACATCAGAGCCAATAATTTACTTAACCCTTGAAACCAATGGAAAATGTTGAATCAGAAAATGAAGTGTGCGGGCTACTTTTAACCTGGTTATAATACTCAGTGTGAACAAAGGAGAGGATTTGTGTGTGTGCGGCTGTGGGTGTTAATGATTTAGTAAAAGCTGTTCATCACCACACAACATTCAATCCATCACCGTACTGGGCTACTGATGGCCCGTTACCACACTGGGCTCATTGTTCTCGGTCTATTCCAGGCAGTGTTGCTGCTATGGATCCATTTTAGGTGAAGGTTTCCCACAGTTTCACCATTTATACAAAAAGTGACAGATATCACACGCTTTGCCTCTACCCTTGCCAAGTGTGAGAGAAACATACCTTTAAGCTCACTGTATATGGACTGATCCGATTCCTTCAATGCCTAACAGGGAACAGAGCAATGATAGAAACATAGAAACATAGAAAACAGGTGCAGGAGTAGGCCATTCGGCCCTTCGAGCCTGTACCACCATTCAATAAGATCTTGGCTGATCATTCACCTCAGTACCCCTTTCCTGCTTTCTCTCCATATCCCTTGACCCCCTTTAGCAGTTAGGGCCATATCTAACTCCCACTTGAATATATCTAACGAACTGGCATCAACAACTCTGTGTGGTAGAGAATTCCACAGGTTAACAACTCTCTGAGTGAAGAAGTTTCTCCTCATCTCGGTCCTAAATGGCTTACCCCTTATCCTTAGACTGTGACCCCTGGTTCTGAACTTCCCCAACATTGGTAACATTCTTCCTGCATCTAACCTGACTAGTTCCGTCAGAATTTTATATGCCTCTATGAGATTCTCCCCTCATTCTTCTGGATCCCGGGAATCAGTCTGGTGACCCTTCGCTGCACTCCCTCAATAGCAAGCACGTTCCTCAAATTAGGAGACCAAAACTGCACACAATACTCAAGGTGTGGTCTCACCAAGGTCCTGTAGAACTGCAGCAAGACCTCTCTGCTCCTATACTCAAATCCCCTTGCTATGAAGGCCAGCATGCCATTTGCTTTCTTTGCTGTCTGCTGTACCTACATGCCTAACTTCAAAGACTGATGTACCATGATACCCAGGTCTCATTGTACCTCCTCTTTTACTAATCTGTCACCATTCAAATAATAATCTACCTTCCTGTTTTTGCCACCAAAGTGGATAACCTCACATTTATCCATATTATAATGCATTTGCCCATTCACCTAACCTGTCCAAGTCCCCTGCAGCCTCTTAGCATCCTCTTCGCAGCTCGCTCTGCCACCCATCTTAGTGTCATCTGCAAACTTGGAGATATTACATTCAATTCCTTCGTCAAAGTCATTAATGTATATTGTAAATAGCTGGGGTCCCAGCATTGAACCCTGCAGCACCCCACTAGTCACTGCCTGCCATTCTGAAAAGGACCCGTTTATTCCCACCCTTTGCATCCTGTCTGCCAACATCTCTATCCACGTCAATATATTACCCCCAATACCATGTGCCTTAATTTTGCACACTAGTCTATTGTGTGGGACATTGTCAAAAGCCTTTTGAAAGTCCAAATACATCACATCCACTTATTCTCCCTTATCCACTCTACTAGTTACATCCTCAAAAAGCTCTAGAAGATTTGTCAAGCTTGATTTCCCGTTCATAAATCCATACTGACTTGGTTCGATCCTGTCACTGCTTTCCAAATGCGCTGCTATTTCATCTTTAATAATTGATTCCAGCATTTTCCCCACCACCGATGTCAGGCTAACCGGTCTATAATTCCCTGTTTTCTCTCCCTCCTTCTTTAAAAAGTGGTGTTACATTAGCTACCCTCCAATCCATAGGAACTGAATCAGAGTCCATGGAATGTTGGAAAATGACCACCAATGCATCTTCTATTTCTAGAGCCACTTCCTTAAGTACTCTGGAGTGCAGACTATCAGGACCTGGGGATTTATCGGCCTTCAGTCCCTTCAATTTCCCTAACACCATTTCCTGACTAATAAGGATTTCCCTCAGTTCCCCCTTCTCGCTAGACCCTCTGTCCCATAGTATTTTCGGGAGGTTATTTGTGTCTTCCTTAGTGAAGACAGAACCAAAGTATTTTTTCAATTGGTCTGCCATTTCCTTGTTCCCCATTATGGATTCCCCTGATTCTGACTGCAAGAGACCTACATTAGTCTTCACTAATATTTTTCTCTTCACATATCTGTAGATGCCTCTGCAGTCAGTTTTTATGTTCCCTGCAAGCTTACTCTCATACCCTATTTTCCCCCTCCTAATTAAACCCTTAGTCCTCCTCTGCTGAATACTAAATTTCTCCCAGTCCTCAGGTTTGCTGCTTTTTCTGGCCAATTTATATGCTTCTTCCTTGGATTTAACACTTTCCCTAATTTCCCTTGTTAGCCACGGCTGAGCCACCTTCCCTTTATTTTTACGCCACACTGTGATGTACAATTGTTGTAGTTCATCCATGTGATCTTTAAATGTCTGCCATTGCCTATCCACCGTCAACCCTTTAAGCATCGGTCGCCAATCTATCCTAGCCAATTCACGTCTCATACCGTCGAAGATTCCTTTCTTTAAGTTCAGAACCCTAGTCTCTAAATTAACTGTGTCACTCTCCATCTTAATGAAGAATTCTACCATATTATGGTCACTCTTCCCCAAGGGGCCTCGCACGACCAGATTGCTAATTAATCCTCTCTCATTACACAAGACCCAGTCTAGGATGGCCTGCTCTCTTGTTGGTTCCTCAACATATTGTTCTAGAAAACCGTCCCTTATACACTCCAGGAAATCCTCCTCCACAGTATTGCTACCAGTTTGGTTAGCCCAATCAATATGTAGATTAAATTCACCCATGATAACTGCTGTAACCTTATTGCACGCGTCCCTAATTTCCTGTTTGATGCCATCCCCAACCCCCATACTACTGTTTGATGGTCTGTACACAACTCCCACGAACGTTTTCTGCCCTTTGGTTCTTCACAGCTCTACCATATAGATTCCACATCATCCACGTTAATGTCCTTCCTTACGATTGCGTTAATCTCCTCTTTAACCAGTAACGCTACCCCACCTCCTTTTCCTTCCTGTCTATCCTTCCTGAATATTGAATACCCCTGGATATTGAGTTCCCAGCCTTGGTCACCCTGGAGTATGTCTCCGTAATCCCAATTACATCATATCCATTAACATCTATCTGCGCAGTTAATTCGTCCACCTTATTGCATTAAGTTTACCAGCGGTTTTTGTGATATTAATCAGATACTGATCAATAAATCCATGTGTAAGAGGTTATTCCTTCTATTCAGGTAAATATAATGTAAACTGTATTTACTGGTTACATTGAGCTGGGTTCCGTTCCCGCTGATATCGCCCCACACTTTACAGTAATAGGCGACAGTGTCACTGGGCTGCACTTCTGTGACTGTCAGAATGAAGCTGTCATTGGAGGTGTCTCTGGAAGGCTGGAGATGGTCAGTGGAACCTGGGCTCCCGCGTGTGCTGCCACTTGCCTCATGTGTTAAAACCCACTCCGTATCTTGCCCCGGTAGTTGCCGGTACCAGTGGACATCGGTGTCACTCACTCTGGCGTTCCACATGGTGCATTGTAACCGTGCCGTGTGACCCTCTGTGACACGTTCCAGGCTCGGAGACTGGGTCAGGACAGGGACAACTGCACCTTTAATGATAAAATATCAATCACTTAAAAACCGGTCTGAAGGTTACAAAGTGTCCCCGGTATTTAAAGGGCCAGTCCAGGCAGTACAAGTTAGACGGAGATCAAAGATTGCAATCCTGGAGCAGTGCGGTTAGTCAGTTACTGATTCCGATCCAAAATGTGGAAAACCTGTGTTGTGAACCCTGTCTTTTATTTGAACAAGTTCACCAATATAAGAGAAGGTTCTTTTTCTTTTCATTCACCGGCTGGCGTTGGCACGGGTACAATGGGCCGAATCAGTGTCCTTCGGTGCTGTCTGATTCTATCATGGAAACTGGTAAAGGGAGACCTGGGGAGGGAACAACAACTGGTATTGATATAGCGCCTTTAATGCAGTAAAAGGTCCCAAGGTGCTTCACAGGAGTGTTATTAGACATAAGATGGTTCCTTCAAGCTGCGAGGAACCATCAGCGGAAGGTCGGGGCTTTAAAAGGAGGAGCAGCATGGCGGCATACCACTGCAAGGTACAGCGTGAGCCAGTCAGGGAGGGCAACGACTGTGAAGAGGGCGACTGGAATGGACATCCTCATAATGCAGGTCGGTGATTGGAGCGTGGGCAGGTACAGCAGGAGCGATGAGGTGCGAAGTAGTGGCGAGGGATTGCAGACCAACGTGATCGGGGCCCAGGAGAGGCATGAGTTCGGGGACCAGAAGAGGTGAGGGCCCAGGGGCACACGGGCCAGCCCACACTGCAATATGTGTGCAGTAGATCCGTGCAGCAGAGCTGGTTTCCAGTCGTCAAGGTTAATCCTTGCCACTGGACCAAGACCTAGCTCTGTCAAGCCCGTGTGGTGGTTGGTGTGCAACGGTCACCACACGTTAAAAAAATCCACACTCTGGCATCATCCATCCTTCAATCTGCAGTTCGGGACTTGGAATAGCCAGTCCTTCATTGAAACACATGTGAACTCATCCCTTTTTGGTGGAAGCAAGTCATACTCGATACAAGGGACCGCCGAAGAGAAGATAAGACAAAAAATTTGATACCAAGACACATGACACAAATGGTCAAAGAAGTAGGTTTTAAGGGGCGTCTTACAGGAGAAAAGAGAGTCGAGAGGATTAGCAAGGAATTCCAGAGCATAGGGAGCTGGAGGCACGGCCGCCAGTGGTTGAGTAATTATAGTCGGGGGTGCTGAACAGGCCAGAATTAGTGGAGCGCAGACATCTCTTTGACGGGGGGTCATGGGGCTGGAGGAGATTACAGAGAGTGTGAAGGTCGAGGCCATGGAGGGATTTGAAAACCAGGATGAGCATTTTTAAAATCGAGGCGTTGCTTAACCGGGAGCCAATGTAGGTCAGCGAGCACAGGGGAGATGGGTTTACAGGACTTGGAAAGTTTACAGCACACAAGCGACCTATTCGGTCCATCGTGTCCGTGCCGGACGACAAAGCTATCCAGCCTAATCCCACTTTCCAGCTCTTGGTCCATAGCCTTGTATGTTACGGCATTTCAAGTGCATATCCAAGTACTTTTTAAATGTGGTGAAGGTTTCTGTCTCTACCACCCTGTCAGGCAGTGAGGGGATAAGGGGTTATGGGGAGCGGGTGGGGAAGTGGAGCTGAGTCCATAATCAGATCAGCCATGATCTTATTGAATGGCGGAGCAGGCTCGAGGGGCCATATGGCCTACACCTGTTCCTATTTCTTATGTTCTTATAGACCCCCACCACCCTCTGGGTGAAAAAAATTCTCCTCAAATCCCCTCTAAACCTCGTACTAATTACTTTAAATCTATGCCCCCTGGTTGGTGACCCCTCTGCTGATGGAGATAGGTCATTCCTATCCACTCTATCTCAGCCCCACATAATTTTATACACCTCAATTAGGTCTCTCCTCAGCCTCCTATGTTCCAAAGAAAACAACCCCAGCCTATCCAATCATTCATTATGGCTAAAATTCTCCAGTCCAGGCAAAATCCTCGTATATCTCCTCTATACCCTCTCCAGTGCAATCACATCTTTTCCTGTAATGT